>NC_133421.1:5985000-6585000 GCF_049350105.2 Macaca mulatta | reverse complement strand
ATCTCTTCTTCTGTGGGTTTTCTTTGTCAAAAACCTTTCTTAGTCAGGTGAGTCTCTGTAATATACTATGGGATTGGCCCTTAAAGACAATAGAGTCTCGCTGTGTTTCTCAGGCTGGAGTGCAGTGGTACGGTATCAGCTCACTGCAACCTTTACCCTCCCGGGTTCAAGTGATTCTCCTGCCTCAGCCTCCTGAGTAGCTGGGATTACAGGTGAGTGACACAACACCCAGCTAATTTTTGTATTTTTAGTAGAGACGGCGTTTCACCATGTTGGCCAGGTTGGTCTTGAACTCCTGACTTCAGGTGATCCACCTGCCTTGGCCTGCCAAAGTGCTGAGATTACAGGCATGAGCCACCTCGCCCTGCCTTTTTTTTTTTTTTTTTTTTTTGACGGAGTGTCACTCTGTCGCCCAGGCTAGAGTGCAGTAGTGTGATCTCGGCTCACTGCAAGCTCCGCCTCCCAGGTTCAAGCGATTCTCCTGCCTCAGCCTCCTGAGTAGCCGGGATTACAGGCGTGTGCCACCACGACCGGCTAATTTTGTAATTTTAGTAGATATGGGGTTTCACCATGTTGGTCAGGCTGGTCTCGAACTCCCGACCTCGTGATTCGCCCGCCTGGGCCTCCCAAAGCGCTGGGATTACAGGAGTGAGCCACAGCGCCCTGTGGAAACATGGATTACTTCAATTTTCTTCCTTCTGCTTTTCTGTATTTGTTAAATTTCAAATAAAGCAAACCAGATCCAAACCTCCTCTAAGAAGAGGGTATCGTTTCCCCTAAGGTCGATCTACCCCCTACCAAAGTCCCTAAGGCAGAAGAAGCTGCTCAATGACGGCTTCTCTTCCTTTTCTTTGGAACTCAAGAGCATCCACGAAGGGGAAGAAATGCTAATTCTGAAAGCAGTCAGGTCCTCCCTTCTGAAAAACGAAGATGACAGCTAGTCCTGGGGGAAGAGGAAATCCTCGCAGAGTTCGCACCCACCTCCGGACCTTCCTCCAGCCCCAGCTCCAGCCACGCGGAATACAGAAGCCCAAGCCCGGCGCCGCGTCACGCCCAGCCAGTCTGCTGCGCGTGCGCCCTCCCGCCTCGCCCCCGGGAGACTCACGGGCGCGCACGCCGCGGGGGTCCGCTCGGCCACTCGTTCTCAAGGCTCCATGAACGCGCAAGCAAAGACGTCCTTCGAGGGAACCTTTTCTCCTCCTGGCGGACAAGAGTGGAACAACAGGGCTTGAGGAGAAGATTTGCGGGGTTGGGGGTGACATCTTTTGAAACTTGACCTCGTTTTTAATTTTGTTTGTTTGCTTGAGACGGACTCTCGCTCTGTCGCCCAGGCTGGAGTGCAATGGTGCAGTCTTGGCTCACTGCAACCTCCGCCTCCTGGGTTCAAGCGATTCTCCTGCCTTAACCTCCCGAGTAGCCAGGATTACAGGCACCCTGCCACCATGCCCGTCTAATTTTTGTATTTTTAGTAGAGACGCAGTTTCACCATGTTGGCCAGGCTGGTCTTGAACTCCTGACCTCAAGTGATCCACCTGCCTCGGCTTCCCAAAGTGCTAGGATTACAGGCATGAGTCACTGCACCCGGCCTTTTTTTTTTTTTTTTTTTTTTTTTTGTCTGAGTCTCGCTCTGTCGCCCAGGCTGGAGTGCAGTGGCGGGATCTCAGCTCACTGCAACCTCCGCCTCCCAGCTTCAAGCTATTCTTCTGCCTCAGCCTCCTGAGTAGCTGGCATTAGGGTGAGAGCCACTACGCCTGACTAATTTTTGTATTTTTAGTAGAGACGGGGGTTTCTCCATATTGGCCAGGCTGGTCTCGAACTCCTGACCTCAGGCGATCCACCTGCCTCAGCCTCTCAAAGTTCTGGGATTACAGGCATGAGTCACCGCGCCTGGCTGTTGGGGGCATGGCAGGTTAATGTCAGCTCCTACAACCGTGAAATTGTTGAGGGATGAGAGAAGTAGTTTCTACAACTCACATCTGGTGACCAGGCCTTTAGATGAAACATACTATCCCGATGATGCCACAGTCTCCTCCTGCCTTTCAGTAGAGACAGAAGTGTGTAGCGGGAGTGAGAACAATCCTGTACAAGGCAGAGGCTCCTGGCCTTTGAACTGGAGAGATGGACACTAAGCCAACCTTAACTGAGTAGCCAGAGATGTTTATGAGGCAGCAGAGTACCAGAGGAGAGCCTGTGAGCCAGATTAGATTAAGTAGGATTTTTTTTTTTTTTTTTTGAGACATAGTCTCACTCTGTCGCCCAGGCTGGAGTGCAGTGGCCAGATCTCAGCTCACTGCAAGCTCCGCCTCCCGGGTTTATGCCATTCTCCTGCCTTAGCCTCCCGAGTAGCTGGGACTACAGGCGCCCGCCACCTCGCCTGGCTAGTTTTTTGTATTTTTTTTTTAGTAGAGACGGGGTTTCACCGTGTTAGCCAGGATGGTCTCGATCTCCTGACCTTGTGATCCGCCCGTCTTGGCCTCCCAAAGTGCTGGGATTACAGGCTTGAGCCACCACACCTGGCCTAAGTAGGATATTTAAAGCCAGACTGCCTTGAGTAGTGTTTAAAACCCTACTGGTATAGGAAGCAGAACCTCAGTGACAACCAGGGGCCCATAGACTCTGTTTGAAGGAATAAGATGATGGTGCAAGCGTTGTTTGTGACTCATCAGGAGTGGCAACCTTTGGGCGTGACGAGTGAAACCTATTCACGGTCCATCTGAAACAACACGGCATCCAGTAGCTGTGGACACAAACTCTTTAAAAGGGAAAAGAAGGCTACTTTTAGGGCCAGGTGCAGTGGTTCATGCCTGTAATCCTAGCATTTTGGGAGGCCGAGGCGGGCGGATCACGAGGTTAAGAGATCAAGACCATCCTGGCCAACGTGGTAAAACCCCACCTCTACTGAAAATACAAAAATTAGCTGGGCGTGGTGGTGCGCGCCTGTAATCCCAGCTACTCGGGAGGCTGAGGCAGAGGTTGCAGTGAGCCAAGATTGTGCCACTGCACTCCAGCCTGGTGACAGAGCAAGGCTCTGTCTCAAAAATAAAATAAAAATAAATTAATAAAATAAAATAAAAGGGACAAGGTTACTGGCTCACGCCTATAATCCCAGCATTTGGGGATGCAGACATGGATGGATTGCTTGAGCTCCAAAGTTCCAGATCACCCTGGGCAACATGACAAAACCCTGTCTCTATGAAAATTACAAAAAATTAGCTGGGCATGGTGGCATGCGCCTGCAGTCCCACCTATTCGAGAAGCTGAGGTGGGAGGATCACTTGAGCCTGGGAGGTTGAGGCTGCAATGAGCTGTGATGGCACCACTGCACTCCAGCCTGGGTGACAGAGTGAGATTCTTTCTCAAAAATAAATAAATAAAAGTTAAAAAAAACAAACAAACAAAAAAAAAAAACAGGTGTGGTGGCTCACGGCTATAATCCCAATACTTTGGGAGGCTGAGGTGGGTAGATCACTTGAGGTCAGGAGTTCGAGACCAGCCTGGCTAACATGCCAAAACCCCATCTCTACTAAAAATACAAGTATTAGTCGGGTGTGGTAGCATGCACCTGTAATTCCAGCTACTCAGGAGGCTGAGGCAGGAGAATCGCTTGAACCTGGGAGGTGGAGGTTGCAGCAAGCGGACATCGTGCCAGTGCACTCCAGCCTGGGTGACAAGAGCACGACTCCATCTCAAATTAAAAAAAAGGTTTGGGGGAGAACAATTTCAAACCAAATCAAATTTGAAGCTCTTAATATAGAAAGGTATAAATAAGACTGGTGGAGAAAAAATGTATTCGATCCCCAAATTTATTCAAGATACAAAAGTTCCAAGTGACAACAACAACAACAAAATGTCTAAAAGAATAACCAACATATGCTGGTATGGTGTGGGAAGTTAAAAATAAAATAGTGACCAACAAGAGGAAAGAAGCTCCAAAGAAAGACAATGAAGAAAAGCAAATTAATTTCCAAGAAAACAAAGGATGACATTGTAGAAATGTCAAGATTGAGTGAGCTAGAAAACTGAGATTGTTTGGGTGACTTATGATTCCAGAGGTGGCCCATGAAATAGCTGCTCTCACTCACAGGACAACCTGGGCAATTTGGGAGAGAACAGGAACTAGATCCAAGTTCATGAAATACCTCGGAAGATCTGATTTGAGGAGAAGGCCTCATGGTTTCTAGGAGAGGTGATGGTGATGTCTGATATTCTTTTTATTTTTTATACATATTTTTGAGACAGGGTCTCCCTCTGTCACCCAGGCTGGAGTGACAATCACAGCTCACTGCAGCTGTGACCTCCCAGGCTCAAGCCATCCTCCCACCTCAGCTTCCCAAGTAGCTACAGGTGTGAGCTACTACACCCAGCTAATTTATATATTTTTTGTCTTGCTATGTTGCCCAGGCTGGTCTCAAACTCCTGAGCTCAAACAATCCTCCCACCTCCGCCTCCACCTCCCAAAGTGCTGGGATTACAGACATGAACCACCACACCCAGCCAATATTGGATGGCCTAGAGGGATGAGATGGGGTTTCGGCTTTAGTTACATTGACCTGGATTGGAATCCTAACTTTGCCACTTAAGAACTGTCTGAATTTGGGCAAGTCATTAATCTAATCAAATCTGTCTTCAGGAGCCAGGCACGGTGGCACATGCTTGCAGTACCAGCCACTTGGTTTGGAAGGCTGAGGCAGGATTGCTTGAGCCTGGGAGTTAGAGTTCAGCCTGGGCAACATAGCAAGATCTTGATTCTAAAAAAATAAATAGGCCGGGCATGGTGGCTCATGCTTGAAATCCCAACATTTTGGGAACCAGAGGCGGGCGGATCACCTGAGGTCAGGAGTTGGAAACCAGCCTGGCCAACATAGTGAAAACCCGTCTCTAGTAAAAATACAAAAAATTAGCTGGGCACGGTGGTGGTGCCTGTAATCCCAGCTACTCAAGAAGCTGAGGCAGGAGAATTGCTTGAACCCGGCAGGCGGAGGTTGTAGTGAACCAAGATTGTGCCATCGCACTCCAGCCTGGGCGACGGCGTGAGACTCCGTCTCAAAAAATACATAAATAAAAATAAACAAAACATCAGTCTTCCCATCTGAAAAATGCAGACAAAAGACCTATTTTACAGGGGTACTTTAAGGACTAAATGAAATGCGTATGGAATGCTGGCACATGTAGCACAGATAAAAGATAAGTAGGCAGCCGGGCGCAGTGGTTTACGCCTGTAATCCCAGCACTTTGGGTGGCCGAGGCGGGTGGATCACGAGGTCAGGAGATCGAGACCACGGTGAAACCCCGTCGCTCCTAAAAATACAAAAAATTAGTTGGGCGTGGTGGCTGGCGCCTATAGGCCCAGCTACTTTGGAGGCTGAGGCAGGAGAATGGCGTGAACCTGGCAGGCGGAGTTTGCAGTCAGCCGAGATCACACCACTGCACTCCAGCTTGGGCGACAGAGCGAGACTCCGTCTCAGAAAAAAAAAAAAAGAAAAAAAAAAAAGATAAATAGGCACTACTCTGAATAAAATCTAAACAAGTTTGCCTGCATTATTATTTTTCATTTTTATTTTTTGTAAAGATGGGGGGGTCTCACTATGTTGCCCAGGCTGGTCTCAAATTCCTGGCCTCAAGTGATGCTCCCACCCTAATATCCCAAAGTGCTGGGATTACGGGCGTGAGTCACTGTGCCTGGCCCACGCACATTATTAAAGATTGACTTGCAAGGCTGGATATGTTGATTTTTTTTTTTTTTGAGAGGGTCCCATTCTTGCCCAGGCCAGAGTGCAGTGGTGCCTTCATGGCTCACTGCAGCCTCAATCTCCATGGGCTCAGGTGATCCTCCTACCTCCCTAGTAGCTGGAACTACAGGCACACACCACCACACCCAGCTAGTTTTTGTATTTTTTGTAGGTACAGGGTTTTGCTATGTTGCCCAGGCTGGTCTCGAACTCCTGGACTCAACTGATCCTCCTGCCTCAGCCTCCCAAAGTGCTGGGATTACAGGTGTGAGCCTCTGTGCCTGGCCATAAGTGCATTTTTAAAATTATGGATAATATACATTTATATAAGGCAAGGTCTTTTGGGAAAAATAATCCGTCTTTTAAATTAGCAAGCTATTTTTCTCATCTTGAACCCCACAGTGTTCTCTGTAACACTCAGCTCCCTCTGACCTCCAAAGAACTTTATATTCTATCATTTTCTTGCTCACATTTAGTCTCCCTGGCCAGATTTTAAACTGCTCAAGCAAACACTGTTGCCAAACCATCCATTACATTCCAGGTCTTGGGTCACTGTCGACAGGTCTGTGAAAACCTGGCTGTCAGAGGTGTCAAAATAAAGGTAGGAGCATCAGGCTGTGGAAACCACACCCTGTGGAAACCAAGAGTAAACCTAATCCTTCCTTCGCCCAGAGCCGTGGTTTGGCTGCAGTTGGCATATCCATGGTTTTGGCTGCTTGCAACTGGAGACTGGCCTCAGAAAGCTGTGCAGTAGTAGCTCAGAGCTTCAAGTGGGTCAAAGTGTTTTCCTGAGAACAGGATGAAAATGTGGGGACTCGAGTCTGGCAAGCCTACGGCAGTGCTGGAGTATAATCTAACCTGCAAAATCCTGGCAATGTGGCACAGTCAAGGGCTCGCTGCCTCGATCCAGAACATTAAAACAAGCAGGCAACAGTCTGGGAACAATGACGTACCCCCGCCAGAAGGCGGGTGACCCAACCAGGATGAAAACTATCAGGAAAGCGCTTGCCCAACCCATTCGCTATCAGGAGAAACTAGCTACTTGGGAGACCTTTCAAACAAGTGAGGTGACTTAATAAAGCAGAAACTCCTCTGTGCCCCACAGATCCTTCTGTATCTGTCCGCAACAGCCAGTTAGGCACTGACAGGCTGGCAGTCCCTCTACCTCCCCTCGCATCCCCCCTTCTGTGCTTTGTCCATAGCAGACAGTGGTGTGGCTGGCACAGATGGAGACACTGGATAAGCAAAAATGAAAGCAGGGGAGGCCAGGTGCGGTGGCTCACACCTGTAATCCCCAGCACTTTGGGAGGCCGAAGTGGGCGGATCACTTGAGGTCAGGAGTTCGACACCAGCCTGGCCAACATGGTGAAACCTCGTCACTACTGAAAATACAATAATGAGCCGGGTGTGGTGGCACATGCCTGTAATCCCAGCTACTCGGGAGGCGGAGGCTGCAGTGAGCCAAGACTGCACCTCCAGCCTGGGCGACAAAGCAAGACCCTGTCTCCACCCCTCCCCCACCAAAAAAGCAGCAGGCGGAAAAGACCGGGCTGCGCACCCTGAAGGAAGAGACAGGAGGCTGCAGTTCAGGACGACAAGATGGAAACATTCTTATGTCCAGATCCGGGTGGTGCCTGCACAGAGCACACATGTAAAACTTCACTGGTAAGTATGCTTAAGACCTGTGCCGTTTCCTTATATAACCTACACCTCCACGAAAACCCAAAACAAACAGGCCACAAGCTCCCTGTTCACTATCCTTTATTAAAGGGGCCACATCCTCATGGGACTCCAGCCACACCAGTCAGGTCCCCCAAATACAGCAGGAGGCCTGGAAGAGGAGGGGAATGACTTATGATCCTACCATGTCTCCCTAGAAACAGAAACCACCACAGACAGACAGACGGACAGGGGCTGGGGAGAACTTGCCTCACTCTGTCCTCTCCCCCTTTCCCCTACTTAAAAAGAAAGTCAAACACTGGCTACGCAGCCCCCCAGCCCCCCACCCCACCCATAGCAGCGTTTGTGGGACCCACCCCCTTGCGAGGGGTGGCCCCGAGGCAGCTTCCTCTCTCGCTTCACTTTGGTTTGCTCCTGGCAACTCCGTGCCCTCTTCCTTTCCTCAGCCTCCAGCTCGGCCTCCCCTGCATCTTCTATCACCTACTCGGACCTTCTCTCTCATCTCCTGGGCCTCCCTGCCCCAGCTTCCGGGGAAGCAGCGTCTCGGGCGTCTTCCCTTCTCCTAACAAGGGGCCCCACCAGGCCCTCTGCCCAGGATGTGGGACTCACACAGCCGCCCCACTCTCCTTGAGGTCAGGGGCAGAGCGCTGCCGTCTCATTCGTGGGGGAGTAGTGTATGGGGGGTAGCGGGGCCCTGGGGGCCGCTGGGCTGGGTAGGGTTGGGGCGCCTGGGGATGAGAGTTGTGCTTTTTGGGCTGGAAGTGCTGGGGTTCAGGCTGTGCAGAACCCGCTCCCCGGGATCGGCCCCCTCCATCCAGGGAGTTCCTGCGGGGATGGTGGGACCTTCGGGGACTCGGAGGCCTGCGGGCAGGGGTGGCTGGAGGGGGAGTGACCTCCTCAGGGGGTTGGGGTGGAGCTGGAGCCTCCCCGCTCCCCATCCCTGGCCAAGACTCCCGGTGCTGGGGGTTGCTCTTGAAGGGGAAGCGTAGCTTGCAGTCGTGAGGGGGCACAAAGCGGGCTGGGGGCCTGCGCAGCCCCCCGCCCCGGCCCCCAGAGCCCTGCAGTCCCTGCAGCCGTAGCTGCTCCTGCTTAAGCCAGCGAAGACGACCACGACGGAAGGCAGGGTCCTCCTCCATGAGCCGTGACACCCGCTCCCAGCTTGACAGTGGTGGCGACGGGGGCCGGGCTGATGGCATGTGGTCACTGGGGGCTGCCTCCTCTGCTGCCTCTGATCCTTCAGACGGGGCCCAGGGGACCTCACCACCTTCTTCATTCTCATCCTCATGATCCTGGGAGGGAGGAGTGAGAGAAAAGGAGAAGGGATGTGAGGAGAGCTGAATCCTCAGGACATGTGGATTCAAGAGGGACCTGGAGTGCCTGGAGGTCAAAGGGTCTGGAGAAAAGCCTTGAGATAAGGAAGCTCGAAAAATAGGGGTTTAGGGCCGGGCGCGGTGGCTCATGCCTGTAATCCCAGCACTTTGGGAGGCTGAGGCAGGCAGATCACAAGATCAAGAGATCAAGACCATCCTGGCCAACATGGTGAAACCCTGTCTCTACTAAAATACTAAAAAAAAAAAAAAAAAAATATTAGCCGGGCATGGTGGTGCACACTTGTAGTCCCAGCTACTCAGGAGGCTGAGGCAGGAGAACTGCTTGAACCTGGGCGGCGGAGGTTGCAGTGATCTGAGATGCGCTACTGCACTCCAGCCTGGCAACAGAGCGAGACTCTGCCTCAGAAAAACAAAACAAAACAAAAAAACCCTGCACACTTTATATCAGTGGGTCTTAAACTTTGCTGTACTTCAGAAACACCCAGAGCTTATTACAAATGCAGATTTGTCCCCAAAGATGTGATTCAGTAGGTCTGGGGTAGAACCCAGAAATCTGCATTTTTAATTAGCAGTCTGGTGACAGTGAGGCATGTGGTTCATAAACGATATTGGAAAAAAACTGTGCTATACTTCAGTGAATTTTTTTCCAGACTCGGGGAAGGTTAGGCTCTGAGATGGAAGGTTCAGATTCCTAAAGGGAAGAGCTGAGGGAGAAGGGCGGGAGAAGGCCAGACCTACCTGGGCCAGGGGGATGACCCTCTCCATGCGGAGCATGCGGTCCCGCAGGGCCTGCAGCTCCCGGTCCTTGCTGCTGTTCTGCAGCTTCACCTCCTGCAGAATCCCCGTCAGCTTGTCGATGTGGGCCCGGAGGTCCTCCACCTCTGCCCCTCGGGCTCCCTCCTCACTGCCACCACCACTGCCAGCTCCACCTCCTTCCTCCTCGCCCACAGTGTCCCAGACATCCCGGGCCACGGCCCTCCAGGCATCTCCGGGGCCCTCCGGCTTGCCATAGGTGCGACACAGCTCCCGCATCTTGAGGGCGGCCAGGGCCTCGATCTCAGCCCGCCCGTGGCGGAAGTCAGCCAGGGCCACCTCGTAGCAGATCTCCTTCACGGCCTGCATCTTCAGGTCAGCCATGGTGGCCCAGCGGGGGTCTTTGCCCTGCAGCCTCCGTCGCTGGGGGATCTGATAAACTCTGCGAGGGGCCCTGCGCTTGCCACTGCTAGGCAGGCCACAGCGTTTGACAATGGTCTGGACCGTGGTGGGCGGCAGCTGCTCTCGCAAGGAGGAGATGAGTCGCCAGCTCTCTTCACAGGAGCGCTTGTCAGAGTCATCCCCGCTGTCTGAGTCCGCATACTGGGGCCAGAGAGAGAAAGAGGAAGAGAGGGCTAAGGACATCCAGAGCCCATGTGTCACTAAGTGACACTGGAAACGCACCCATCAGGGAGCCTGGGTTCAAGTCCTGCTCCATCCCGACAGCACACCCTTGGGCAGACTGCTTAACCTCTGCTCCTCTAGACAACAGAGATAATGACGGTATCTACCTCCCAGATCCATTTGGAGTACTTAGAACCATGGCTGGCACAGAGAAAGTTACCATAAGTATTAGCTGTAGCTAATCAAGTGTGGAACTTTGTGCAAGACTTAAAAGACCATTGAGGGGTGGTGGCGCGTGCCTGCAATCCCAGCATGTTGGAAGGCCAAGGCAGGAGGATCGCTTGAGCCCAGGAGCTGAAGACCAGCCCGGGCAATGTAGTGAGACCACCATCTCTACAAAAAAAAAAAAAAAAAATGTAGCCAGGCATGGAAGTGCACACCTGTAATCCCAGCTACTCAGGAGGTTGAGTTGGGAGGATTGCTTGAACCCAAGGAGTTCGAGGCTGCAGTGAGCTATGATCAGGTCACTGCACTCCAGCCAGGGTGACAGAGCAAGATCCTGTCTCAAAAACAAAACAGAAAGTCCACGGCCGGGCGCAGTGGCTCACATCTGTAATCCCAGCACTTTGGAAGGCCAAGGCGGGCAGATCACGAGGTCAGGAGTTCAAGACCAGCCTGGCCAACATGGTGAAACTCTGTCTCTACTAAAAATAGAAAAATTAGCCGGGCGTGGTAGCGGGCTCCTGTAATCCCAGCTACTGGGGAGGCTGAGGCAGGAGAATCGCTTGAACCCGGGAGGCAGAGGCTACAGTGAGCTGAGACTGTCCCACTGCATTCCAGCCTGGGTGACAGAGGGAGACTCTGTCTCAAAAAAAAAAAAAAAAAGAACAATCTTAATAGCAACACAGGTAGTACTTGGATACGGTGAAAATCATAAACTTGGCACGATCAACTGGAGTATGGGAAGCCCTGGTCAACTGGAGGAATCTTACTTCCTTCCTCACAATGGATTCCTCCTGTAGTCACATCTCTCTCCTGGCTTTTTCCTCTCGGACCCTTCCCCTTAGCCCCATGCCCACTTCCTTCCTCCTCTGGCTCAGGGGTGAGCACTGCACTGGGACTCAGGCTTGCTGCTCATCCGCCCGTCAGCCCATCTCCAGCTCCTGCTGCCCCTCACCAGTCGCTGCTGCTCCAGCAGAAGATCGGCTTCTTCCTTTTCTTTCCGGTACTGATTCTCCAGATCCTGCAGCCTGGGATTGGGCGGGGAGGGAAGGAAGAGCAACCTTGGTGAGGTACCCGACAAGAGGAGGACACGGGCCCAGAGGCCTGGGAGGGACGGCCTAGAGGGCCGTGGGGCACGTGGGCATCCCCCTCACACCTCTTCTCCATTTCCAGCTTGATGTCGATGCCTTGCTGCTCCAGCAGTTCCTTCTGGGCAAAGTTCCAGTCGACTGGCTCAGAGGGCGGTCCTGGGGGTGGGGGGACCCCTCGTTCCCGTTCCAGCCTCGCCTGCTCCGGGTGGTTGAAGCGGAAGACGTGGTTCTTGCCCATCACAATCCTATTCCCTAGAGATGGGAGGAGGGAAAAGTAAACTCGCTCCCCAACAGCACCAAACCCATCCCTACACCCAAGACACAGAGGATCCAGCACAGGGGCTGTGACACCCTCTCTTCCATCACCCCAAGTCTGAGGGCAGCTGGAGCCTATGCTCCCCTGGCTGACACCCAGGGACCAACCCCATTCCTGTCAGCCAAAGGGAATTGCGAGAGCTTGGCATCCTCTTCCTGTTCCCTGGGACAGCAGGAGAAACCAAGACCTGACTCCTTGACCTTCGCTTCCCAGTTCCTTCTTTATATCCCCGTGCTATTTCTGATGTATTTCAGGGTCCGCCTCTAGGATGCACCCAGAAGGCCCTCCCTTGAGACTTCCTCCATACAGCCAGGCCCCAGAACCCGCACTCTGTGACACATCTTCTACCTGACTTCAGCACCAGCGGCTCCGTCACAAGCTTCCCATTCACATATGTCTCAGCTCCTTCACAAGGCTCCAGAGTGACCACCACTGAACGGAAGGGCAGAGGAAGGGGAAAGATCAGACCCTGGAGGAAGGTGGGTCATGGTCACAGATTCCCACCTTGCCTTACCCCGAAAAACCACACATGCACCACCAGTCCCACCCCCAGTACCTGTGGGGGGTGCCATGGCCCCTCTGGTGGCAGGCAGCACGGGAAAGGAAGAGCAGAAGGAGGGTTAGAGCCCCAACTACAATTCCCAGAAGCCTCTGCAGTGGCTCCTGACTCACCCACCTCTATCCTCCCCAGCAGCAGCTTAGAAAACCAGTAATTGTCAAAAGGATTCATTCCTCATGTTTAACTGCTCAGAGGCCCTGTCATTTCTGCCTTCCAGATGTCCATTCCTACCTTTCCCACTGACATTATCCCTGGTGGGGCCTGGGTTTCTCCAGCAGGCTTGTAGCCCACCTCTCTGCCTCATGCATCTTGCAAACTGCTGCCTGACTCACCTTCTCAAGACACAGCTGATATATGACAAGAGAAAGTCAACCCAACCCAAACATCCATCAAGCTGCTCCTCAGTACAAATCACTGAGCCTGCCAGTTTCTGGGGACACGAAGATGCATGAGGCAACTCCCTGCCCTCAAGGAGCAGTGGCCATTGCCACAGAGGAACCCTGGTTTCCCAAAGGCCCAGGCTCTGCAGCTCCTTAGCCAGGGATGCTGAACAAGTCAATTTAACTTCTGCGATATTCTATTAGATGGGATAATGAAGTCTGAATGAAGAGTTGTTAGAAGGCCCAAATAAGTAAACTATAAAATAACATGCAATCATGTTTTATTATTATAATACTTATACTAGAAGTAATAGAGAAACACAGAAACTGGGATGAACTATAACATCAGGCAGGGATGGGGACAATGGATGCTGCTGGGAGAACAAGGAGAGCAGAGGACTCAGCTTAGGGGCAGAGGACAGGAAATGAGCCAATGCAAAGAGAGACTCAGAAGACGATGGGGAGAGAGGCAGCCAAGGGCATCACGGTGGCTCAGGGAAACGGCAGCAGCAGAAGTGGACAGCAGGACGGGATGTGGGTGCCTAGAGGGGGTGCCATCTATCCCCATCTTTTCTTCATTTCTCATCATGCCCCAAAATTCATTTATTAATTTAAATCCAAATATACCACACTCCTACTATCTTCCAAACGCTATTTTATTAGGTCTTAGAAATACAGTGGTGATATAAAACAAAAAATCCCTGCTCTCATAGACCTTACTTCCGGCTGGAAAGACAGACAATAAACAAGATAATCTAAAGTCATTTAATCGTGATGGTTTTTTTTTTTTTTTGAGATGGAGTTTCGCTCTTGTTGCCCAGGCTGGACTGCAATGGTGCAATCTTGGCTCACTGCAACCTCTGCCTCCTGGGTTTAAGCAATTCTCCTGCCTCAGCCTCCTGAGTAGCTGGGATTACAGGCATGTGCCACCACACCCAGCTAATTTAGTATTTTTAGTAGAGATGGGGTTTCTCCATGTTGCCCAGGCTGGTCTCTAACTCCCGACCTCAGGTGATCCACCCGCCTCAGCCTCCCAAAGTGCTGGGATTACAGGTGGGAGCCACCGCACCCGGCCAGATGCCATTTATTAAAACGAAAAAAAGAGGGGAAAAAAGGCATTTAATTCTATTAATATTTTTAAAAGCAGATAATCTAAAGTCCTCTCTAAAGAAGGGAGTTGGGTTGGGCGCAGTTGCTCATGCCTGTAATCCCAGCACTTTGGGAGGCTGAGGCAGGTAGACTGCTTGGGCTTAGGACCTTGAGACCAGCCTGGGTAACACATTAAAACCCTGTCTGTACAAAAAGTACGAAAATTAGCCAGGTGTGGTGGTGCAGGTCTGTAGTTCCAGCTACTCAGGAGGCTGAAGTGGGAGGATCGCTTTAACCTGGGAGGTTGAGGCTGCAATGAACCATGATCGTGCCACTGCACTCTAGCCTGGGCAACAGGGAAAGACCCTGTCTCAAAAAATAAAAACGAAAATGAAAATAAAAAAGGAGGGTATAGGTGTTATGCAGGGTAAGTGGGGCTGGGTGAGAAGACTGCTCCAGCTTGGCCCAGGCAGCCTTACCCTGAACCCATGATAATCTGACAGTCCAGGGCAGAGTTCCCAGCACAGCCCCTGGTGCCTTCCATCCTGTGTCTGAATCCAGTTCTGCCATTTTGTGTGCTATTTTGTAAATCACCTAACCCCCGAGAGCCTCAGTTCTCTCACCTGTGAGCTGTGTGAGACAACGCAGATGCACAGAGTAGATGGTTAGTAAAAACCATTCTTCTACATCTGTACCTGTCTGTGCTGCCCCCGTCCTCCTGCCTGTCTCTGGCCAGGACTTAAATCTGCTGTTAAGAACCGAGGCCCAGGCCGGGCGCGGTGGCTCACGCCTGTAATCCCAGCACTTTGGGAGATTGAGGCGGGAGGATCACAAGGTCAGGAGTTCAAGACTAGCCTGACCAACATGGTGAAACCCCGTCTCTACTAAAAATATAAAAATTAGCCAGGCGAGGCCGGGCGCGGTGGCTCACGCCTGTAATCCCAGCACTTTGGGAGGCCGAGGCGGGCGGATCACAAGGTCAGGAGATCGAGACCACGGTGAAACCCCGTCTCTACTAAAAATACAAAAAAAAAAATTAGCCGGGCGTGATTGTGGGCGCCTGTAGTCCCAGCTACTCGGGAGGCTGAGGCAGGAGAATGGCGTGAACCCGGGAGGCGGAGCTTGCAGTGAGCCGAGATCGCGCCACTGCACTCCAGCCTGGGCGACAGAGCGAGACTCCGTCTCAAAAAAAAAAAAAAAAAAAAAATTAGCCAGGCGCAGTGGCTCATGCCTGTAATCCCAGCACTTTGGGAGGCTGAGGCGGGCGGATCATGAGGTCGGGAGATCAAGA
The DNA here is from genome assembly GCF_049350105.2 of Macaca mulatta. NCBI lineage: Eukaryota > Metazoa > Chordata > Mammalia > Primates > Cercopithecidae > Macaca > Macaca mulatta. Next base: position 6,569,935 of record NC_133421.1, on the reverse strand, counting down.
CCATCCTGGCTAATACGGTGAAACCCCGTCTCTACTAAAAATACAAAAAATTAGCCAGGCGTGGTGGCGGGTGCCTGTAGTCCCAGCTACTCGAGAAGCTGAGACAGGAGAATGGTGTGAACCTAGGAGGTGGAGCTTGCAGTGAGCCAAGATCACGCCACTGCACTCCAGCCTGGGTGACAGAGCAAGACTTCGACTCAAAAAAATAAATAAATAAATAAAAAAAAATTTAAAAAAAAAAAAAAAAAATATATATATATATATATAAAATTAGGGCTGGGTGCGATGGCTCACACCTGTAATCCCAGCACTTTGGGAGGTCAAGGCAGGCAGATCACCTGAGGTCAGGAGTTCGAGATCAGCCTGACCAACATGGAGAAACCCTGTCTCTACTAAAAACACAAAATTAGCCAGGTGTGGTGGCACACACCTGTAATCCCAGCTACTCAGGAGGCTGAGGCAGGAGAATTGCTTGAACCCGGGAGGTGGAGGTTGCAGCAGTGAGTCAAGATTGTACCACTGCACTCCAGCCTGGGTAATAGAGCAAGACTCTGTCTCAAAAAAAAAAAAAAAAAAAAAAAAAAAGCTAACCATACAGGCCCCAGGTCCCTTGTTCCCTGGAAGGTGTTAGGCCAAGCACTCCTAGTCTCTGAGGCACAATGCACACACCAGGTCCAAGCTGACAGACGGCACATGTGTACCATGTCCTGCCTCCCTGCCCAATTCATTTTCACAGAGACTTTGCTTGAGTTTATGTAAACCCAAATCATTCTATTTTTTTTTTTTTTTTTTGAGACGGAGTCTCACGCTGTTGCCCAGGCTGGAGTGCAGTGGCGCGATCTCGGCTCACTGCAAGCTCCGCCTCCCGGGTTCCCGCCATTCTCCTGCCTCAGCCTCCTGAGTAGCTGGGACTACAGGCGCCCGCCACCGCGCCCGGCTAATTTTTTGTATTTTTAGTAGAGACGGGGTTTCACTGTGGTCTCGATCTCCTGACCTTGTGATCCGCCCGCCTCGGCCTCCCAAAGTGCTGGGATTACAGGCTTGAGCCACCGCGCCCGGCCTCTATTTTTTTTTAAAGTGTCAGAACTAAAACAAACTGGCGACCTCAAAAATACACCTCAGCAGGTGCAGTGGCTCATGCCTGTAATCCCAGCGCTTTGGGAGGCCGAGGCAGGCGGATCACCTGAGGTCAGGAGTTTGAGACCAGCCTGACCAACATGGTGAAACCCCGTCTCTACCGAAAATACAAAAATTAGCCTGGTGTGGTGGCACGTGCCTGTAATCCCAGCTACTCAGGGGGTTGAGGCAAGAGAACCACTTGAATCCGGGAGGTGGGGGCTGCAGTGAGCCAAGATCACGCCACTGCACTCCAATCTTGGGGAGACAGCGAGACTCCGTCTCAAAAAAAAAAAAAGGCCGGGCGCAGTGGCTCACGCCTGTAATCCCAGCACTTTGGGAGGCCAAGGCAGGCAGATTACCTGAGGTCAGGAGTTCGAGACCAGCCTGACCAACATGGAGAAACCCCGTCTCTACTAAAAACACAAAATTGGCCGGGCGCGGTGGCTCAAGCCTGTAATCCCAGCACTTTGGGAGGCCGAGACGGGCGGATCACGAGGTCAGAAGATCGAGACCATCCTGGTTAACATGGTGAAACCCCGTCTCTACTAAAAAATACAAAAAACTAGCCGGGCGAGGTGGCGGACGCCTGTAGTCCCAGGTACTCGGGAGGCTGAGGCAGGAGAATGGCGTAAACCCGGGAGGCGGAGCTTGCAGTGAGCTGAGATCCGGCCACTGCACTCCAGCCTGGGTGACAAAGCAAGACTCCGTCTCAGAAAAAAAAAAAAAAAAAAAAAAAAAACACACAAAATTAACCAGGCATGGTGGTGCATGCTTATAATCCCAGCTACTCAGGAGGCTGAGGCAGGAGAATCGCTTGAACTCGGGAGGTGGAGGCTGCAGTGAGCCCAGATAGCGCCATTGCACTCCAGTCTGCACGACAAGAGCAAAAACTCTGTCTCAAAAAAACAAAAACAAAAAGAAAAAGAAACTTCGGCAATCATAGCTGGATAAAAGCAGGTTTTCCACAGGGATAAGTTCCGATATTCAAATACAGGTTTTTATTTAAAAAGGATCAGGGTGCTAGTTTTCATTAACAAGATCAAGAAGGGCAGCATCTTCTCTTCAGCAAAATCCCACCCTCTGGCTCACCAGTGTTCCATTTCTTTTTTTTTCTTCTTTTTTTTTTGAGACGGAGTAGAGACGGGGTTTCACCATGTCAGCCAGGATGGTCTCGATCTCCTGACCTTGTGATCCGCCCGCCTCGGCCTCCCAAAGTGCTGGGATTACAGGCATGAGCCACTGCGCCCGGCCAGTGTCCCATTTCTACCTTGGGACCCTCACCAGTTCCTAAGCATGCAGTAGTCTGCCCTCTCAGGGTGAGTGCAGAGGGCCGGGCCTGGGGTCTTCCTCCATTCATACCCATGAGCCCGAAGCCCCTCTGAGGACAAGACCGCATCCCCTCTTTATATGGCCGCACTCCCTGGTGCCCGACCCAGACCTCTGTGTTCAGTGTCTGGGGTGGAACATGGGGGCCTCTGTGTCTCCCCATCTGGCCTCTCTCATCCCCTCAGCCATTACCTTCTCCATCTGGCTGGGGGATGCTGCGGAAGAGACAGTGTTGCTCCTGAATGAACTGTCCGGTCAGCTTGATGTCCATATCTACCTGGCCGACCCTGGGGAAGCAGTGGCCAACATGTGTGAGCATACGCCAGACTTTAACCAAGCCCTGAACACTAATTTATCCAACTCAATGAGCCAAGCAAATTACTCCCATTTCACAGATGAGGAAGCAGAGGCTCAGGGAGGAGAACGGGTATGCCCAGGGTCATTCTGGTGGGCAGTGGTGATGCTGGGATCTGAGCCCAGGTCTGCCTGACTCTGAAGCCATGCTCTTAGTCACCATGTTATACAGCAACGGGGAAAAGCAAACCTGGGAGAAAGGGGCACCCTCAGCCACAGGCCTCCACCCATCCTTAGGCTGATGATCCTGAGAGCTCACTCCCTACCCACGATGCTCATCAAGGACAGCCACAAATGCCTGTGGTGGGAGGGGAAGGGCACCCTCACCCCTTTAGGGCAGGCACCGAGCCCCCAGGACTTCATAATACCAGCCCAAGGAGCCACATGCCTTTAGCTGCCCAGCCCTCAACCGCACAGACCAGGCCGTGTTTCCCTTCTCCCACCCCCAGGGAAGGCCCTACCAAGGGAGGCCAAGGCAATGGCATCAGGGGCTAAGAATGCGGGATCTACGTTTCCCAACTCTCCTGCCCCAGTAAACAAGGATGTCTCGCCCTAACCAGACTGGCAGGTGGAGGCAAGACAACCACTGAGTAGGCAGGCTCAGCGACTTCTCTTGAAGCTGGGAGAGCATGCAGGGCTATGGAGGCAGCTGTTTAGAGATCTGAGGTATCTCCAGGGACCACCAGGGAAGGGAGACACCAATGTGGCCAACCCCCTGCAGCCACACCCCAAAAGCAGAGGCTGCCCCCCAGGCTGCTGGGTACACGCTACCTGGTGACGCCATCCTTGATGTGGTAGAGCAGACACTCAGACATCAGAGGGTCTTCGTTCAGGTTCACCAGGTGGGGAGTCTAAGATGGGAGAGAAATGTGGTCAGGGGGAGCCAGCCAGGGCTGCTATGGAAAGGAAGAAATGGAGCTGTGGGAGGAGACACCCCTTCAGGCCTGGCACTGCCAGCTGCGCCCCCTCACTCTGGAGAGCTCTCCTGCCCTCTGTGCTCCTCCCATCGTCATCCTTCCACCCTGAGGATCATATTGGTCCTTTGGTTCCCACCTCTCACACCAGCCACCTTCGGGACAGCCTGATCCACCCTCTCCTCACACAAGGCGCCTACAAAAATTGCCCCACCCATCCAGCTGTGTCCAGGTCAGCAACCCTCCCCAGGGCCTGTCTCTTCGGAAGCACCTCGACCCACCAGGCTCCCTGACCAGAAGTCCCGGACCCCCCTGCATTCCCTTCTTCTTCCCTATATTCCTCTGTCTCAGGTCCCATCAGTTCTTTCCTCAAAATGTACCTTGCAGCTTCTGGAGAGTTGGGGGAGACTGAGTGAGCAGACTGGTGCTCCCCACCTTTCATCAACCTTGAATTTCCTACACACATGAATCACTTTCACAATTTAAAAATGAAAGTGGCGCTTCAACTTAAAAGCAAATGGAACAAACATGTTTCTTGAAGCGGACTCCCTGACTCTTCCCCAGTGACCTCTCCCTGGACTGCTTCACCTCAAGCCCGCGTCCCTGCAGCGCCTGCCTGGGGCTGTCCTTGCCTGAGCCCCTCAGCGAATCCATCCTGAGTGACTGTCATGCTGCTGTGCTGAAAACCCAGCCCATTCCGTTCTCCCAAAGCACCTTCTCCCGACTTGTTCCTGTTACAGCAGCCCTGCCCTTGCTGGGCAGTACTCTGGGTGGCACACAGGCCTTGCTGCCTCTGTACCCGTTCATGCCACTGCTGCCACACCTGAGGAAGCCTCCCTTCCTGCCAGCTGCTGCCCCCTCACACACCTGTCCATCCCTGGGCACCACCCTGTCCCAGGCCCACCTGCCTTCCTGCCACCCCTCAGGTCTCCCAGCTTCCTGCCCACACCTCGCTATGGCCGTGTCTTTGCGTCTCTGCTGAGACCTCTCCAGCTGGAACCCCAGGCCCGCAGGACTGGAGCCTGCTTTTTCCCCTGGCATCCCTGGGCCTCCTCCATGTCCCGGCTCTAGTCCACCTGTCCAAGCCCCCCTCCCAGGCTTCTCTCCCAGGCTCTGGACTTCCACTCAGCGGACCCCTGAGCACTCACTCCAAAGCCGCCTCCCTGACCGCCAGTGTCCCCAACAACAGCCCTCCTCCCACCCTGCCCCCACCTGCCAAAATCATTCACTTCCTTCACGTTCCTCCCAGTGTCTGAAATGTACCTTCCTCCAGGAAGTTTTCCTGAGCCTTCCATCAGAACACAAGGCCCCTGCCTCTGCTGCAGAAGGACTGACTGTGGCCTCTCCACCTCATCCTGGTGGAGCACGAGGCGGGGCACAGAGATGAGTCAAGCCCAGGCACTGCCGTCCAGTCAGTCAGGAAATCAGAGTCAGCTAGGGGAGGTGAGGCTTGGCATGGAAACACCATTACAAGTGGGAAACGGATGCCTCATGGGGGAGTTTCTGATCGTCTCATGCCCTTGCTTAAGTTCATTTGTTCATTCATTTGTTCCCAGGGGGTTGAGTGCCTCTGTGTTCTGGGAGGGACTCACATGCAAAGAGGAACAAAGTGAAGAACTGTGGGATTTCAAGGGGACCAGGAGGACTTAACGGAAGGGCAACGCGGGAGCCGGCCTTGGAGGATGAGGAGGGCGTGGACATGCACAAGGAAGAGCGCTCCAGGAGAAAGCAGCCTGGACGGAAGCACGGAGGCAGAAAGCACAGGGTACAGAAGGGAAACAGCACAGAGTCAAACCTCTGTTTCTCTGGGAGCCACCTGAACACTCAAGAGCCCAAAGCTGTGTCCCCCACGGGTGTCTGTGTATCCTGTGCATCCGCCCTTTGCCCAAGTGCTCCAAGGATCACTCCTGTGACACTTCTCCTGAGGGACAACCATGTCCTTCCCTGCACTGCAGTGTCAGGCCTGCTCTGGGACTCACAAACACTGATGGGCTCCGGAAGCGGAAAGCAATCTATCCCTGGGGAGAGGGAACGCGATTTGGGGCAGTGCTTTTCAACTTTTTCTTCAGCCCTATAACTCTTGGTTCAGAATGAAACCTTCTCTAGAAGCCGAGGACATCAAGCAGAGAAGCAAGAAGCTGCTCAGGCCCAGGGTGGGGGTGGGAGCCCCGGGGTCTGGTCCTGCCCCTCTCCTCAGCCCCTGAGAAGGAAGCTCAGAACCAGGTTTGAATACCACTGATTCAAGCAATCCTTAGCCCCGGTGAGGGGGGTCTTAGCAAGAGGGGACTCCCTCCAAGACAAACTGTAGTTTTTTCCTGTAGGACCCAACCATTCCCTGTTGGAGCTATCCACACCAAACCCATTTCCCCCATGAGTCTAACAGTTCTCTCTTCTGGCTTCAGATCCCATGGCTTTCAAACATGAGAATAGTTCTTTTTTTTTTTTTTTTTTTGAGATGGAGTCTCACTCTGTCACCCAGGCTGGAGTACAGCGGCGTGATCTCGGCTCACTGCAAGTTCCGCCTCCCGGGTTCACGCCATTCTCCTGCCTCAGCCTCCCCAGTAGCTGGGACTACAGGCGCCTGCCACCACGCCCGGCTAATTTTTTTTTTTTTTTGTATTTTTAGTAGAGATGGGGTTTCACCGTGTTAGTCAGGGTGGTCTCGATCTCCCAACCTTGTGATCCGCCCATCTCGACCTCCCAAAGTGCTGGGATTACAGGCTTGAGCCACCGCGCCCGGCTGAGACAACACATTTGTAAGACTATGCATTGTAGCCTTTTTTGTAGTGTCAAGGAATGGAAAACATGCTGAATGTCCATCAGTGGGAAGCTGGTTAAATACATTATCCTACATCTACACAACAGAATACCCTGACACCGGGGAAAAAAATAAAGGAACCTTTAAAATAAGGTATACGGGCCAAGCACAGTAGCTCACACCTGTAATCCCAGCACTTTGGGAGGCCAAGGCCGGCACATCATTTGAGACCAGGAGTTTGAGAATAGCCTGGCCAACATGGCAAAACCCCGTCTCTACCAAAATACAAAAATTAGCCTGGCGTGGTGGCGGGTGCCTATAATCCCGGCTACTCAGGAGGCTGAGGCATGAGAATCACTTGAACCTGGGAGGCTGGGTTTGCACTGAGCCGAGACTGTGCCACTGCACTCCAGCCTGGGTGACAGAGTGTAACTCTGTCTCAAAAATAAATAAATAAATTAATTAATTAAATAAAATAAACTATGCAACTACAACTATTAGAGGCCGTGAATGTGTGCATTGTGTATAGTTCTACATAACACATGCCCGTACACGTATTATAACGTCCCCTAGACAGCCTCTCTAGGAGAACATTTTTTTTTTTTGAGACGGAATCTCGCTGTCACCCAGGCTGCAGTGCAGTGGCGCGATCTCTGCTCACTGCAACCTCCACTCCCGGGTTCATGCCATTCACCTGTCTCAGCCTCCCTAGTAGCTGGGACTACAGGCGCCCACCACCATGCCTGGCTAATGTTTTTGTATTTTTAGTAGCGATGGGGTTTCACCATGTTAGTCAGGCTGGTCTCGAACTCCTGACCTCAGGTGATCCACCTACCTTGGCCTCCCAAAGTGCTGGGATTACAGGTGTGAGCCACCGCACCCGGCCTTAGGTAGTTTTTTATAGGAGTGTGAGAATGGACAAATACTACTATATTAATAACTCATAATGGGCCGGGCACAGTGGCTTACACGTCTAATCCCAAGACTTTGGGACGCCAAAGTGGGTGGATCACGAGGACAGAAGTTCAAGACCACTCTGGCCAACATAGTGAAACCTCATCTCTAATAAAAATACAAAAACTTAGCTGGGTGTGGTGGTGTGCGCCTGTAATCCCAGCTACTCAGGAGGCTGAGGCGGGAGAATCGCATGAACCCACGAAGCAGAGCTTGCAGTGAGCCAAGATCATGCTGTTGCACTCCAGCCCAGGTGACAATGTGAGACTCCGTCTCAAAAAAAAAAAAAAAAAAGAACTCACAATGAAGGCTGCCTCTGAGAGGGGAACTTAAGGGTGGGAAGGATGGAGAGTTACTTTTTTCTTTTCTATAACAAAATGCTGTAAACGGAGAGACTTTTCACTGTACACACCTTTTAGAACTATTAGAATGTTCTCTCTGGTGTGTATTACTTTTATAAGAACAATTAAAAACAAAACAAGAACCCCCTTCTTTGGTCTCCAGGCTTTGGCAGGTGGCATCTCTGCAAGCTCTCCAAGGAACAAACCTTCACCCCACCAGTCTCCCACTCCTTTCTGCTTTTTCTCCATCCTTGCGACCATGGTGGAAGTGGCCCAGCTCCAGGTATACAAAGGTGGCTGGAAGCCATGCTGAGAGCGTCTGTAGCCCCTCTCTCCACCTAGATGTGGCTGCGTCCCAGAAGAATCTGGCTCCTTCAGAAGGACCCCAAAGCCCCGGGTACCCAGCCCCAGACAAGACCCCAGACAAGCAGCCTGGCCTGCTGCCCACAGCTCTCTTACTCCCTCACTGTGGCTTGGGCCAGGCAAGGCAAAACCCCTCTCTTCTTTTCAGAACAGGGATTCAGTGATCCTTGCTTGCTTAGTCCCCCAGATGGACCTGACTTTACAAAACAGAGAAGAGCCTCGTTCTGATAACCCATCACCTCTTCCAGGCAGCCCCCAGTGACCCTATCAGGCCCAGAGCACAGTGTATCTGATTTAGGGCCTGATCCTCTGCTGCTTCACACCATGGTCCAATGGGCTGGGCTGGTTCCCTGGTAGAACTGGAAGTTCATGCTTTGCTCAAACTGGCCTCTGCACCATCCCTTCATTGGTATGCACCGGTACAGCAGGGTGGCTGTCTATAGCCAGTGTCCTTTCTGACTGGTCAGTCCCTCTGCCGAATGGTTATTAATATTTTGAGTATCATTCCTGCCTCCACCTGAGCCTGACCTCTCCTGCCCTGTTCCTTCCCTCCTTTCAGCAAAGATTTATTAGGCACCTAAAACCTGGCGGCAGGCACGCGTTGGGCACTGGCATGTCCCACTCACCCCAACACGTACCCCAGGTTGTTCAGCCTCATGTCGGCCCTACTCCTCCATACCCCCCAAGTCCTGTCCATCTTTCAGGTTCCACTTTCCAAACCACCTTCTCCAGGAAACCAGTTGCAGCATAGCTCCAAGCCACATGGGTGCCTCTATCTATAACCAACCCCTTGCTGCACTGGCAACCACTGTCTTACATCGCAGTGCTTATGCCTCCTCTGTTCCTTTAGTCTAGTCCTCCCAAATTATCCTTTTAAAAATAGAGTCCTCTAGTTATTTTTTTAAGCATGCACAGAATACAAAACTCAAATGATACAAAAGTATGCACAGTGCCTCAGTCTCTATCCCAACCAACCTCCGACTTCCCAGGCCCTCTCCCTCTCCTGAGGCTGACTGTCAAGTGGCTGGGGGGAGAAGGCAGGGATGACTAGACAACAGAGAGGAGGTGGCAGGGTGTGGACAGAAATGATGGAGGGACAAGCCAGGGACCTCAAAGGGAGCGATCAGGGACAGCATTCACTACCCTGCACCTGCTGCCTCTTTTCTAAGCATCCAGAGGCTCTCTAGGTCTCCTCGCCCGATTCCTCACTCACCTTCTTTGGAGAGAAGACACCCACAGTTCCCCCGTCCTCCCGGACGGCCACCCCCATCTCAGCCAGCAATGCTTCTCTGTGGGCAGAGGAGAGGCAAATGTCAGTCTTACCTCCACTGCCCGTGACCTCCTTCCCTGTGGGACCTGATCTCCCTCGCAGCCTCCAACTCCTCCCAGGACCCCAGCAGTCAGGCCTCACACCTCTCCATCCTCAAGGCTTCTGTCTTGCGTAGCTTCTCCTCCCACGTCTCGTTCAGCTCAGCTATTATCTTCTCTGTCTCCTGGGAGTATAAGGGTGGGTAGGTTTCAGGATGGTCTGGGACAAGCAGACCCAGGGTAGGGACAATCTACCCTGGGGCCATGCTACTCCTAGAATTCCTTCTTTCTCAAGCTTGACTTTGGAGAAGTAAACTCCCAGGAACGCCCAGAGCCCCAGCCCTTGCCAGCTCCAGCTTCCCACCTGTAGCCTCTCCATGGCTTCCTCAGGCCCAATCTGGGGCTCTGTGTTGGGGGAGAATGACGGCTCCAGCTCCCCATTATGTGTGGTGGGTGATGAGGGTGAAACTGGAGCTGGGGGAGATGACACAGCTGGCAGGGCGCTTCCGACATTCCCTTCCTCCGCCTTCAGGCCTGGGAGGGAGATGGGAAAAAGAATGAGGCTAAGGAAAGAAGGAGCTGATGAGAGACAGCCAGGAGACCAAGAGCTTCACAGAAGACCATTCTGTAAGGACTACAGAAGACCGCTGGTCAGCCTCCTACCAGGCAGGGAGTCCTCCTACTACGGCCATGACAAACGGGCACCCAGTCCCTCTGCATGAACTCCAGGGGTGGAGAGCTTGTTACTGAAGAAGGCGGCCAGTCCTTTCCACTATTACATAACTTGCACCATCAGAAAATTTTTAGGTGGGGCCAGGTGTGGTGGCTCACACTTGTAATCCTAGCACTTTGGGAGGCTGAGGTGGATGGATCACCTGAGGTCAGGAGTTCGAGACCAGCCTGGCCAACATGGTGAAGCCCCATCTCTACTAAAATACAAAAATTAGTCTGGTGTGGTGATGGGTGCCTGTAATTCCAGCTATTTGGGAGGCTGGGGGAGGAGAATCACTTAAACCCAGGAAGTGGAGGTTGCAGTGAGCTGAGACCACACCATTGCATTACAGACGGGGTTTCACCATTTGGTCAGGCTGGTCACGAACTCCTGACCTCAGGTGATCTGCCTGATCTGGCCTCCCCAAATGCTGGGATTACAGACATGAGCCACCATGCCAGGCCAAAACCCCCATCTCTACTAAAAACACAAAAATTAGCCAGGTGTGGTGGCAGGAGCCTGTAATCCCAGGTATTCAGGAGGCTGAGGCAGGAGAATCACTTGAACCCAGGAGGCGGAGGTTGAAGTGAGCCAAGATCGAGCCACTGCACTCCAGCCTGGCGACAGAGCAAGACTCCGTCTCAAAAAATAAATTAATTAATTAAAAAGAAATTCTTGGCTGTGTTGAGCTGAAACTGGCCCCACGTCATGTGTGCTGGTGTTTCTAGTTCTGCCCTCTGGGATAAAAAGTTCTTACTGCTTTCTCTTCTGCAAGACAATCCCTCAAATGTTGGAAGGCAAACATCCTAGTTACCTTCTCCTTCTCTTCCCAAGAACACTCATATTCTCTGCACTGTGCCCTCAGCACCCTAACCATCTTCAATGCGATGATCTCAAGACTGAATGCAGGGCCCATTCCTGACCCAGTCAACACGGATTACACATCCTCTGACTTGGACACTGTTTCCATCAGCGAGGCTGAGAATGACATGCCAGAAAGCAGTCCACTGCGAACTGCTAAGCTATGGTCCACCTGGACTCTGGCGTTTTACAAGAACTTCTGTCAAGAAAGTTACAGTAGCTTAGCCTCTTCTCAACAATGTACCGTTTGACCTCTAAGTCCAGATTGCCATTTTTTCCTATAACGGTCATTAGTTCCAGGAGCCTGACAGGTCCCTCTGGATCCTGACTCTCCCCGAGAGTATTAGTCCCTCCCGGTAACATCTGAAGACATATGTCCCCTCTCCACATCTGTGTCCACGTCACTGAGGACATGGAGGGTTTCATAGTGCGTGGTCCCTCCCTGGCTCCAGGACTGGGCAAAGGCAAGGGAGGGATGGGGTGGGCCAAGGGGCATCCCTGAGCTGCCCCTCCCTGGAAACTCGACCTTCCAGAGCAGAGGCTGACAGTCCCTGAGCCATCAGTAGTTCCCGCAGCCGGGCTACTTCCTCCTGCAGCTCTCTGATCAGCCGGGCATTCGGGTCCTCGTTGATGACGGCATTGCAGCGGATTTGCTTGGTGCGGTCAGCGTACCTGGGTGAGAGAAGAGAAGGGTTGGTGAGGACTGGGTGCATGGGACCCTTGCTCTGCTTCCCTCTCTCCCAGGTCTCAAGATATTGTGGCAGGGCTCGGGCATCTCCCCCATCTCGTCTCACGAGCAGGGTCCTGAGCAGCTCGCTGAACGCCTGGCACTTTCCTATGCTGCCCCATCCCTGCCAAAGCCAGAAGCCGCACCTGAGGGTGCTGAGAGTCTCCTCGTAATTGATGTCAGCAGGGCTCAGGGCTGCAATCATTGCTGTGCGTGAGTTCCCACCTGTGAATGGAGTGCAGGGAAAAGCTTTAGCTGAAGCAGGGGCTAAGAAAAGTCAGACCGGGGCCGGGCGTGGTGGCTCAAGCCTGTAATCCCAGCACTTTGGGAGGCCGAGACGGGCAGATCACGAGGTCAGGAAATCGAGACCATCCTAGCTAACCCGGTGAAACCCCCATCTCTACTAAAAAATACAAAAAAACTAGCCGGGCGAGGTGGCGGGCGCCTGTAGTCCCAGCTACTCGGGAGGCTGAGGCAGGAGAATGGCGTGAACCCGGGAGGTGGAGCTTGCAGTGAGCTGAGATCCAGCCACTGCACTCCAGCCTGGGTGACAGAGCGAGACTCCGTCTCAAAAAAAAAAAAAAGAAAAGAAAAGTCAGACCGGGTCACGGGGCTGAGGCCCACTGCCCAGGTGTGGGTCTTATAGGGTCATGGTCTGAGGTAGGGGAATCTAGTGGGGTGGAACTAACCATGACATGTGGTTGTGGTAGGGAATGAGGTCAGGGAGATACATCTGCAGGACAGTCACAGAACCATGGAAGGGGGATGAAGTGAGCAGTGCAGCAGTGGGTGTGAGATCAGGGATTGGGGATCAGGGAGGGGTCATGAGTAGCCAGGTCAGTGAGGCCCTTGGCTTGGCGGAGGGTATGGCCTTGTTCTCAGCAACAGGAAATCTTCGAAGGATGTTTCCTTTGAAGGGTCAAGGGGAGAAGTGAGACAATGGGATCTGGGATTCTCGGCATAGCAAGGGGATTTGTCAGACGTATCAAAGGAGTTTGTGGGATATGTCAGGGTCAGCAGGCAGAGAGGAAGAGGCCCTCACCCAAATTTTCCTTGAGCAGCCAGGTGAGCACAGAGTCCCTGTAGGGGATAAAATCGGACTTCCGCTTCTTTGATTGCTGGGGAATAAAAAGGTGAAGGAGTTAGGGTGGGTCACCCCCCTTTCCCAAGCCCCTTCTCTTTCCAACACCCAGGTCTCACCATATCTGCAAGGGCCGAGATCACCTTCCCTAGAGTAGTTAGGGACTTATTAATGTTGGCGCCCTCCTGGAAAAGGATAAGGAATGTAGGGGATAAGTGTGCTCTCCCAATCCGATCCATTTCCCCTTCCTACCTCCCCAGTGAGAGTCTCATGTTCCGACTGGAGACCTCCACATACGGCCCACAACACTGTGAAGCCCCTCACCTTCAGGCGCATGCCCCGGGCCCCTGAGGAGTCCGCTCGCTCACTCCCAGCAAGGTCCACCAAACTGATCTTACTGACCTGGGGTCAGAGGAAACAGGCAGGAGATAAGGTGCGGGTGGGGGATGGGGCAGGCAAATCAGGGAAGCACCCAGCAGGAATGTGGGCAGCTGGCAAGGGCTAGAGAGAGCCAGGAGGAGGCGAGGGAGGAGGCCGGGGGAAACAGAATACATGACAACAGTGAGACGGTGGTTACTCACTCAATTACAAATAGCTACAGGCCCACCGCAGGCACGGACAAGGGACACACAAGGGATCCAAGCCCTGTCCTGGGTCTCGTAAGAACAGCTGGGTGCGGTGGCTCACATCTGTAATCCCAGCACTTTGGGAGGTTGAGGCGGGTGGATCACCTGAGGTCAGGAGTTCAAGACTAGCCTGGCCAACACGGCGAAACCTTGTCTCTACTAAAAATACAAAAAAATTAGCCAGGCCTGGTGGCACATGCCTGTAATCCCAGGTACTCGGGAGGCTGAGGCAGGAGAATCGCTTAAACCCGGGAGGTGGAGGGTGCAGTGAGCTGAGATCGCACCACAGCACCACTGCACTCCAACCTGGGCGACAGAGCAAGACCCTTAAAAAAAAAAAAAAAGACAAGCAAACAGTAGAGGGGGACAGATTGATCTGATGGGAAAACGGGGTCGGGGTGGGGCAGGGTCATGGAAGGCCTGAGGAGGCACTCAACCCAGCATGGGCAAGGAGGGCCCAAGACCTTCTACCATGTCACTGTCCCTGTTGCCAGGGGAGGTTGTGTCCAGTGCAGGGCCAGGGAGCAGTCTCACCTTCTCCGAGTCCAGCCCAGTGAGCTGGTCATGGCAGCGCTGTGTGAAGACGATGGTAAAGACGGCATGGGATCGGCTGCTAGTCTCATTCATGTTGGTGGCAGCCACAGTCCTTGGGGGCAAAGGAAGCAGTCACTGGATCCTGCCTCTCACCTTCCCAACCCTGGCCCCCTTGCCCTCTGCTCCATCAGCCTGCCTCACCGTGCTTTATTTCCACAGTCCATGAGGTCAGCAATGTCTGCATAGGAGGTCACAGCCAACTTGGACAGGTCCTGCACGTAGGGGCCCAGGATGGGATGCTCCCGGACCCGCAGAGAACCCCGACTCTTGGGGTTCAAGAGGTCTCGTACCCGCTCACAGTAGATCTCCATATAGCTCACCTGAGTGGGAAAAGCAAATGAGAAGTAACAAAACTAGCAACAACAATGACAACGAAACTTAATCTGACTCCACTGGACATGATCCAGGTGACTGCAGCTAATACACAGTGCAAAGCATTCTGCAGATGCTAGCTCAGGGACCTGTCCAACAAGCCAGGAGGTGCATCTGATCATTAGCATCTCCCAGATGAACATACGAAGCTGAAGGACAGAATCACTGCCCCAAAGTCACAGTTTGTAACCAGCAGAGCCAGGATTAGATCCCAGGCTGTCTGATTTCAGCAATGGCCCTCAGCAGTCTGAACCGCTCTCAGCCCCGCCACCAGGACCCGGGCTTACCTCCACAGAGTAGGATAGCTGAGCACTCTGGTTCTCACTAACGCGAGAGAAGAGGTCCTCACAGAGCTGGAGGGGGACACAGGGAAATACAGAGAAGCTCCTAGTTTAGGGCACACCTAAAGTATCCAGCCACAGGCCAGGCCCAGTCCCAAGTGACCCCATTTAACCCTTGCCGCAGCCCTGAGGGAGGGGTTATTCCCATTTCACAGATGGGAAAACAACCTCAGAGAGGTTCCCACTTGCCCAAGAACACAGGCTAGCGTTCAGCCAGCCAGGGCGCAAACCCCAGGCGTCCTGACTCCCAAGCCTGTGTGCCAGGTTGCTATGCTGGACAGCCAGGGACAATTATGGTTAACTCTGTTATCGCAATTGGCGTTTCTACAGTTAACACTCTGCGATGGTACACAAGCCTGCAGGAGAACCATCCTCATAAATTATTATGAAACTAAGTAAAACAGTAATAAGTGGTAACACTGGCGCTCGAACCCAAGACTCACTGATGCCAAAACCTTGCTCTTCTCAATGAGGCTCGTTGCCTCCAATAGGGACAAAGACCCTCCCACCCCAAAGGGTTGTCCAGCTTGAGTCAACCTCTATCTCCCATCACCAGTGGCCTCAGAGCCAGGTCTCTCTGTTCCACAATCCTCAGACCCCGGTCCTTCCTTCCTCAGGGGGCAGCTAAAGATGTTCCTGCCCTGGCTGCCCCACCAGGTCCTAGGTGTACCTGGGGCACGATGCCCTGCTGCCCTGGCTCCTGCCGCCCCATCATGGTATAGGATTTCCCAGCCCCGGTCTGCCCATAGGCAAAGATGCACACGTTGTAGCCTTCAAAGGCGTGGAGCAGCATCTCTTCTCCAATGTCCCGATACACTTGCTGCTGAGATGCAAACTGGGGGTCCTCCGCCTAGGACAAAGCGGGGGCAGAGAAAAACAGAAGGAACCCTGGATGTCTTTATCTTTTGTGTCTGTCCCAACAGTCTTGCTTCCAGAACTGATGATTCTCCAAAGGTCCTATGTGCCCTCCCACCCTCATCATTGTCCTAATCACCCCGAGGATCCTATCCAGCCCCTGCTAGTCCTAATTACCCCAAGGGATTCTGCCTTCTTGTCATGGCCTCAATCACAGCCTAAGGGTCCTACCACCCCCATCCAGGATCATCCTCCCAATCAGCCTGAATAATCCCCTGGGGGTCCTATTTCTCAACATGTCCCCTCCCCAGGACCTAAATCCACTGTCTCTCACTGCCCTGCTCTTCCCCCAGCCCAACAACCCACCGAAGTGTGTGACCAGTAGGAGTAGTCAAAGGTGAAGCTTTTGGGGGCATCTTTGCTCTGTTTAGGATTGATGATGGCTGAGGAGCAGGAGGGGGTAAAGGAAGGAAAGTCAAGGTCAGGTACTCCCAGCCCCTGCCCATACCCCCACCAGCCCCTGGAATCCAAGCATCCCACTCCTCACCACTGCCCTGACTCATCTCTCCCCTTTAATATTCCCCACCCCCTCCAGCCACCAAAGCTAATTTTGGCTTCCTAGGACCCGCCCCCACTGAGCTGCCTCCCTGGATTGGGCAATGGAGGGCTCCAGGCCAACATTCCCCCTCCCAGAAGACTGGGAACACGGGAAAGGCCAGCCTGCCCCAGCCCCCGCCCTCACGACTAGCACCTGCCCTGTGCCCGGCACAGACCTCCTCTTAGTTTGGCCCAGCGGGACTGGCCTGTGTGGTGGGCCCGGCCTTCCCTGTCTGTGCCCAGCCAGGCCCCGGGGACTCACTCACAGGTGGTGTTGCCCTGCATGCTGACCACACACTTGGCATCCTGGCTGGTCTCACGGGCGTTAAAGGGCCGAACCCTCACTGCTACTTTCACCGAGGCACCAGCCATGGCTTCAGACACTCCTGCCCTCCTCAGCTGGAGGACAGAGAAAGGAGTGGTGGGGTCAGAGCCACTGGGGGGACCCAGACATTGCCTCCCAGCTTCTTCCCAGAACCAGTCTCTTCACATCTCCCCCAGAGCCACCCAGCCTCTCAAGCACCCAGCTCTTATTCCCCTGGCTTTCCTCCCAAATGTCACTGTCTTGAGAGACTCCCAAAGGTATTTCTGCCTCTCTCCCCAGCCATATTCCACCTTGCAGGAACCTGGGCGGTCTCCCCCAGAGTTACCTGGCGTCCTGGCTCCAGACCAGGGGGGCTGTATCAGTTCTCGCTGCCACTGGCCCTCGTAGGGGGAGCCCCATCCTACTACTGGGACCTGGCCACACCAGCTGGGGCTCTGGGAGACACCCTGGTTGTGGGGGAAGAGTTGTTAGGAGGCACCTGTGGCTCGAGACCTGTCTGGGGTTCCCAGGTTGGAGGGCCACGGTTAGGGGGGAATAGTACAAAACGTTATGGACAGCTGCCCCTCTGGAGTGGCAGAATGCAATGTGAATCCAAGGGCAAGGACGGTGATATTTTTATTCCTCATCACTCGCAAGTGTACTGAACGTTCAGATAGAGGAGAGAGAGAGAAAGAGGCTGGACAGAGGGCAATTCAGAGAGGGGCACATGGGCAGAGACGTGAGGGTGGCGGGAAGAGAGAGACGAGGGGTAGAGAGTCACAGACACCAAGAAAATGAGAGAAATAAGACAAAAGGCAAGCCTGAGGTCATGCTATGAAGGAAAGAATGGGAGAGGAAAGGAGAAAGAGACACAGCACAGCAAACACAAGCTGTTAAAGAGGCAGGAACTCCGGGGCCAAAGCACAAACTGGGAGCCCAGAAGAGAGATCAGAAGAAACTGCAAATGCAAAACCTGTCCTGAAATTCCCCACAGGGTCGGCAAGGGAGAATCCAGTTTCCACCTAAGGCCCACAACCTCCACACACCAGGCCGGCAGTGCGGATGGGCAAAGTCCAAGGACTGTAGATAGGGCCCAGGACTGGGATCCACAGGGCCGGCTGTGTGGGCTTTAAGCCCCTTGCCCAGCCCCCAGCACTTCCTCCTCAGGATCCAGGACAATGGGCAGGGGAGGGTGGGGTCATCCTGTAGCCATCAGACCAACCCTCAGGGCTCCACCCTTGGGGTGCCCAGAAATACCTGTGTTTGAGGGTAGAGGGTCCCTGGGGCCTCCCTGAAAGGGAGAAAGAAAAGCAAAAGGAAGCCGGCTGGCCAGTGCCAGCCCCAGCCTGGGGCTAGTGCTATGGCGTCCACTGCCCTGGGGAAGGTGCCAGGCTGGAGCCCAGGAATGTGGGTGATCGGGTGCCCACACCCTGTGAGGAGAGGCTGAGCAGCCCACGCCCACGGACAACAGGGAGGAGAACCACGAAGAGGAATAAGGGATGCTAAGCCCCCTCCTGTGACCCCAGTGGGCCCCAAACTCCTGTCACACTGGGCCTCCCCCTCACCAGCCTTCCTGGGCAGAGCATGGGAGGGTGAGGGGCTGGTCTGTCCCAGGACAGGAAGGGAGTAGCTGGAATCACAGAAGCTGGCTCAGGAAGAACAGCCCTGACCCCCTAGACCCTGACCAGGGGAGGGAAGGACACTGGTGGGGACAAGCCATGGTGACGCCGTTGCTGCAGCTAATGGGACAGGGAATGGGGTGGCATGGCTGGGGGCCAGCAGGGTAAGGGAACAGAGGTAGGGACAGGGGTCAGCCGGTGCAGCTGTTAAGGAGCCGTGGGGTACAAGGAGGATACTGGGCGGCTGGGTGGGGCCGCCCGACCCGAAAGGGAGTCTTGGGCCACCTGCACCTTGCCCACCCGGCAGTTCTCACACATGTCCCCGCCCGGCCTCTCTGGGCGGCCATGCGGACCGGTCCTCCTGTCTAGCCCTAAGCCGGCGGCCGCCCGGGCCTGGCACCTCTCTGCGCCTCCGCGGAACAAACAGCACATGATCCCGGCTCTCGAGCCTAGATCGCGCCGCCGGACCCCGGCTCCCCGCCCCCCAACCCGGCACATTCCTCCGCGGGCGTCCCTTCCCTCCCCCTTGCCCAGCCCTCACCTCGGCGCGGCGGGGCTCCCGGAGTGGCTCGGCGGAGAAGGACAAGCTTTCCGGGAAGCGTGAGGCGGCGGCGGGAAGGATCGGGGGCCGGTTCGGAGCTGCCCCCGCCCCTCGCCGGGTCCCCGGGCGGCGGGCGGCGGACTCGCGCCCCGGGGGCGGCAGCAGTAGCGGCGCCAGCGGCCGGCGCCCGCCCGGGCAGCGCGAGCTGGGGCGGGAGCGAGGGGCGGGGGACGCGCGGGCGCGCGCGGAGAGGCGGGCGCGCGCCGTCCTGGGAAGGAGCCGGGAGCGACCCGGGTTACTCTTGTTAAAGGGGCAACGCTCCCGGCCTGTGGGGCCCAGCGTGCAGGGACGCGGGGACCGAGCTGCGGACGCAGAAGGGCGAGCAGACGCCGCAACCCAGGAGGGTTGCAGACGCCTGAGGAGCAGGGAAACGTCGGGGGCTGACCCGCGGGGGCACCCAGGCCCCGGCCCAGCTCATGTCGCCGCCGTTGGAGGCGCGTCCAGGGGGCGGAGCCTCCTACCGAGGCCCGCCCAGAAGGCGGCTCCGCTCAGGCCCCGCCCCCAGGCGAGCACCGCCCGCCGGCTCCTCCCGCGGCTCGAATCGCCGTCTCTCTCCTCCCCGCCCCGCCGAGTTCTAGAATTCGCCGCGCAGCTGCTTCAGGTGCTGGGGCCAAGTGCGGCCGGCCGTGGCGCGGCTACTCGGGTGCTCTATCCCCGCCTGGCCCTCAAGTTCGGCCGCCCCGGACGCCGCCTCAGGCCCAAACAACCCCTTCAGGCCCGGGTGCCGCCTAAGGCCGGGGCTGCCCCCTCAGACGCGGGGCTCCCCTCAGGCCCCAGCCTGCCGCTCAGCCTGGGACCACCACCCCAGGGCCCCTCTCGGGGCTGGGCTGCCCGGAAGGTCCGGCCACGCCCGGTCCACCTGTCGAGGGTCCCGGTCGCCCTTTCAGGCGCCCGCCGCGCTCTCCGGCCCGGCGCTTCCCTCCAGCGGGGCTCCAGGCTCCAGGCAGCCCCTCAGCCCCAGCCTGACTCTCGGGTCCTCATCCACCCTTGCAGGCCCGGGCTGTGGCTACCCCGAAGTCAACTGTGGAGGATCCTTCCTGGCTTCCTTCAGCTCCATCCTGCCCTTGGATCTAGGTCACCCGCTTGGGCGCCACTTATCTGAGGCCGGAATGCCCCGCAGCTCCCGCTGACCCCCCCGCCCCCCGCGTTCTGCTGACCCCCCTCCGAGTCAGGACATCCCCTTTAGACCCCACTTTAGGCCCTTTCAGCTCAACTCCAACCTTTGACCTCCCTCCGCCTTTGACCTCACCTGCTTTCTCAGCCCATCCCTACTTCCCTTGGATAAATGCTAGTTCACCCCTACGTTCTAGCTTGCTGCTTCTGTCCTTCAGGAGCCTACAGGCACTGTCTCCTAACTTATCTAGTTTTTGTTTTGTTTTGTTTTGTTTTTTTGAGACGGATTCTTGCTTTGTTGCCCAGGCTGGAGTTCAGTGGCGCGACCTCGGCTCATGGCAACCTCCGCCTCCTGGGTTCAAGCAATTATCCTGACTCAGCCTTCTGAATAGCTGGGATTACAGGTGCACACCACCACACCCGGCTAATTTTTATAATTTTAGTAGAGACAGGGTTTCACTGTGTTGGTCAGGCTGGTCTCAAACTCCTGACCTCAAGTGATCCGCCCACCTTGGCCTCCCAAAGTACTGGGATTACAGTCTTGAGCCACCGCGCCTGGCTTTTTTTTTTTTTCCTTCTTCTTCTTAGAGACAGGGTTTCACTCTGACGCCCAGGCTGGAGTGCAGTGGTGCGATCTCACCTCACTGCAGCCTTGACCTCCCGGGGCTCAGATGATACTCCCACCTCAGCCTCCCAGATACAAGCGCACACCACCACACTTGCCTAAATTTTTTTGTATTTTTGTAGAGAGGGGGTTTTGCCATGTTACCCAGGCTGTTCTCAAACTCCTGGGCTCAAGTGATCCACCCACTTCCACCTCCCAAATCGCTGGGATTACAGGCGTGAGCCACCGTCCCCAGCCTTAACTGCCCTTTCTCCCCACCCCAACTGGCCTTCAGGTCATCTTTGGCTGTCCCTCATTTTAGCTATATGCAACTGACCTCCCTGCTTACCTTCCTATCCACAGGCATTCCCAACTGCCCCCTCCTTCCCTGTCACCAGTTGACCATTATGTCCACACCTAACTTTTAAAAATTTATTTACTTTTTTTTTTTTTTTTTTTTTTTGAGACGGAGTCTTGCTCTGCCGCCCGGGCTGGAGTGCAGTGGCCGGATCTCAGCTCAGTGCAAGCTCCGCCTCCTGGGTTCACGCCATTCTCCTGCCTCAGCCTCCCGAGTAGCTGGGACTACAGGTGCCCGCCACCTCGCCCGGCTAGTTTTTTGTGTTTTTTAGTAGAGACGGGGTTTCACCGTGTTAGCCAGGATGGTCTCGATCTCCTGAGCTCGTGATCCGCCCGTCTCGGCCTCCCAAAGTGCTGGGATTACAGGCTTGAGCCACCGCGCCCGGCCTAAAAATTTATTTACTTTTGAGACAGAGTTTCACTCTTGTTGCCCAGGCTGGAGTGTAATGGCATGATCTCTACTCACCACAACCTCTGCCTCCCCGATTCAAGCGATTCTCCTGCCTCAGCCTCCTGAGTAGCTGGAATTACAGACACCCACCACCACCCAGCTAATTTTTGTATTTTTTAGTAGAGAGAGGGTTTCTCCATGTTGGTCAGACTGGTCTCGAACTCCCAACCTCAGGTGATCCACCCGCCTCGGCCTCCCAGAGTGCTGGGATTACAGGCATGAGCCACCACACCCGGCCAACTTTTTTTTTTTTTTTTTTTTTTTTTTTTTTTTTTTTTTGAGACGGAGTCTCGCTCTGTCGCCCATTCTGGAGTGCAGTGGCGTGATCTCGGCTCACTGCAAGCTCCACCTCCCGGGTTCATGCCATTCTCCTGCCTCAGCCTCCAGAGTAGCTGGGACTACAGGCGCCCGCCACCGCGCCCGGCAAATGTTTTGTATTTTGTAGTAGAGACGGGGTTTCACCGTGTTAGCCAGGATGGTCTCGATCTCCTGACCTCGTGATCCACCCGCCTCGGCCTCCCAAAGTGCTGGGATTACAGGCGTGAGCCACGGCGCCCGGCCTCACACACTTAACTTTCACTAACCACTCATAGTTGATTCATTGAGAACCCTCAATTCTGTCACTTCTCTTACCCCCAAATGCCTCCGCCCCATCCAATCTCCACTGTCATTATTTTTCAATTTCATTGTTCCATATTGCCAGTTGTCACTTAACTGCCATCTGTAAAATTTTTTTTTTTTTTTTTTTTTGAGACGGAGTCTCGCTCTGTCGCCCAGGCTGGAGTGCAGTGGCGCAATCTTGGCTCACTGCAAGCTCCGCCTCCCGGGTTCACGCCATTCTCCTGCCTCAGCCTCCCGAGTAGCTGGGACTACAGACGCCCACAACCGCGCCCGGCTAATTTTTTGTATTTTTAGTAGAGACGGGGTTTCACCGTGGTCTCGATCTCCTGACCTTGTGATCCGCCCGCCTCGGCCTCCCAAAGTGCTGGGATTACAGGCGTGAGCCACCGCGCCCGGCCCATGTAAATTTGACTTATTTTGTACATTTAGCTTCAGAAGATTTGCTTTCTCCTTTATCTTTTTACCATATCCACTTTTCCTGTGCTGTCTTCAACCTAATGTTCAATTAATAGTCCAGCACTACAAATACCTTTTTCTTTTCTTTTTTCTTTTTTTTTGAGACAGAGTCTTTCTCTGTTGCCAGACTGGAGTGCACTGGTGCAATTTCAGCTCACTGCAACTTCCTACTCCCTGGTTCAAACGATTCTTCTGCCTCAGCCTCCCGAGTAGCTGGGATTAGAGGCATGTGCCACCATGCCCAGCTAATTTTGTATTTTTAGTAGAGATGGGGTTTCTCCATGTTGGTCAGACTGGTCTCGAACTCCCGACCTCAGGTGATCCGCCTACCTTGGCCTCCCAAAGGGCTGGGATTACAGGCGTAAGCCACCATGCCCAGCCGCTACAAATACTTTTTAAGCTCTCTCTTTTTTTCAGCATCCATATTTCTTTTTCCAGTCTCTAGATCTGCTACTGGTCTCATCCCTACAGACATTATATGAATGAATGTCTTTTTTTTTTTTTTTGAGATGGAGTCTTGCTCTGTCCCCCAGGCTAGAGTGCAGTGGCATGATCTCAGCTCACTGCAACCTCCGCCTCCCAGGTTCAAGCGATTCTTCTGCCTCAGCCTTGTGGGTAGCTGGGATTACAGGCGCACACCACCACGCCCTACTAATTTTTGTATTTTTAGTAGAGAGAGGGTTTCACCATATTGGCCAGGCTGGTCTCGAACTCCTGACCTCATGATCTGCCTGCCTTGGCCTCCCAAAGTGCTGGGATTACAGGTGTGAGCCACCATGCCCAGCTGGAATGAATGACTTCTTTTCCATTATCCTCCCAGCACCAAAAAGGAAACTAGCTACCCAGCCCAGTCCAGTCATGCAGGTGCAGGATGATGGAGGCAACCTCATCCCCTTTGCCAAGTGAGTCCTCCCACTGGGTGGGGAGCATGGGGAGGGGATGGAGGGAATATTGCATGCCTGGGTCCTTCCCTAAGAGGATTAGGAAATAAAGAACAGGAAATGCAATGCCTGGTCTCAGGGGATTGATGATTCATTAATTTATTCAACAAATAGTTTGAACACTACAGTGTTCCAGGGACTATATTAGGCACTGGGGATTCAGCAATTAGCAGGATAGAGGTCCTGCTCTTGTAGAGCTTACATTCTAGAGAGGGGAACACATTCTAGAATGTGTAAACAAATAAAATTTCAGCTAATGACGGGTACTATTTAAAACATAAAACACAGGGCCAGGTGTGGTGGCTGACTCCTGTAATCCCAGCACTTTGGGAGGCCGAGGCGGGCGGATCACCTGAGATCAGGAGTTCAAGACCAGCCTGGCCAACATGGCAAAACCCCATCTCTACTAGAAATACAAAAATTAGCCAGGCACGGTGGTGCTCACCTGTAATCCCAGCTACTCGGGAGGCTGAGGCACGAGAATCGCTTGAACCTGGGAGGCGGAGGTTGCCGTGAGCCAAGATCGTGCTATTGCACTCCAGCCTGGGCGACAAAAGCGAAACGCCATCTCAAATAAATAAATAAATAAATAAATAAAATTATGAATTTTTTTGTGAATTTTTTTTTCTTTGTGAGACGGAGTCTCGCTCCGTCCCCCAGGCTGGAGTGCAGTGGCGCCATCTTGGCTCACTGCAAGCTCCGCCTCCCGGGTTCCCACCATTCTCCTGCCTCAGCCTCCTGAGTAGCTGGAACTACAGGCACCTGCCACCGCGCCCAGCTAATTTTTTGTATTTTTAATAGAGACGGGGTTTCACCATGGTCTCTATCTCCTGACCTTGTGATCCGCCCGCCTCGGCCTCCCAAAGTGCTGGGATTACAGGCGTGAGCCACCGCGCCTGGCCTTTTTTTCTTTTTTGAGACGGAGTTTCTCCCTTGTCGCCCAGGCTGGAGTACTATGGCGCGATCTTGGCTCACTGCAACCTCCACCCTCTGGCAGGATTCTCCTGCCTCAGCCTCCCAAGTAGCTGAGATTACAGGTGCCTGCCACCACGCCTGGCTAATTTTTTGTAATTTTAGTAGAGACGGGGTTTCAACATGTTGGCCAGGCTGATCTCGGACTTCAGACCTCAAGTGATCCACTCACACTGGCCTCCCAAAGTGTTGGGATTACAGGCGTGAGCCATCACGCCCGGCCAGTGTTCGTGTACTTTATGTGTGGCCCAAGACAATTTTTCTTCTTCCAATGTGGCCCAGGAAGCCAAAAGATTGGATATCCCTGGTATAGAGCTTAGACTCAGTGAGATCTGAGGGTCAAACTACAGCCAATCTCCACCCTCAACCCAGCTTCAATTTCCTTTCAAGGCAGAGGCCTTACCACCTTCTTCAGCTAAAGTGGTTAAGAGAGGACACGGCCTGAGGGAACCTGGGCAGCTTTATAGTCCCATGGAAAGATGGCCCTTGAATCCTTCGGGTGAGTAGATTGCTGTAAGGGAAGAGCCAGACCTGAGCCTACCTTGTCCTCCCCTCAGGTGTTCCAGGGTGGTCAGCCGATCTCCACCACCAAGGTTGCCTTCCCAGAGCCTCAGACTCATGCCCCAGCGTTATGGAGATGTCTTCTGGAAGAACCTCAGTCAAAGGCCCAGGTGAGTAGAGGAGAAAATGGATACCAGCTGGATGTGGTCTTAACTGGATTAAACTACCATAAACCCATATAGCAATAGGCCCTAGTCTGGGGTTAATTTCCCACTGGCTGGTGGACATTGTAGCTCCTAATGACAGAAAGGAGGTTGGGAGAGACTATTAAACAAGCAATATGGATGGACGTGTCCTCTCTGCACTTATAGCCCCCTTTTTGTTCTTCACAGCCTCACTTGGCTGGAGGAGCAGCACATTCCACCCATGCTGGTAAGACAGGCCCTCTGCCTTCAACAGTTCTCTGTTAAAATTGCACCCACTGCTGTCCTGTCCCAAGCTCTCCTCATCACCGCTTCCCTATGGTATTCCCCAACCAGTGCACTTCCTTTCTATGAATCAGTCATCATGTTTTCGAGATATCACAGGGGTCTTCCTAAGACCCCGGACTCCCTACCTAGTTCAATCCAAGCTCCCTTGAGAGAGCCAGTTCTTTTTTCTAGCTCTTTTTCCCCATTCTCTGGCACAGAGAGCCACTGGTTGCTCCCAGCTTGGTCTGTATCCTCCTGAGCAGCTCCCACCCCCTGAAATGCTTTGGAGAAGAAAGAAGAGGAGGCCATGTTTGGAAAGAATGCAGCAGCAGGGGCTTGGGGGTGTCCCCGCCCGGGTGAGGGCTGTCACTTACCACCTGGAGGACCTAAGAAGGCGTCAGAGCATCATCAATGAGTAAGGAAGGGAGACATCTAGGTTCTGGCAGTCATGCAGGATTTGGGGGCAGAACAGTTTGAGCTAAGGAAGGGGTTGAGAGCTTTGAGGGGAGGTTTGAGGGGAGCTTTGAGGGGAGACTGCTTGGGAGGAAGCTGTGGGCTTTGGTGTGATTGAAACAGATTTCTGTAATATGAAAAGGAGGAGGGAATTGCGGTAAGGAGGATGAGCCACTTGAGCTGGAAGGAGTAGAAACTGGATCACTGAAGACAGGAAAGCAAACCATAGAACTGGAGGACAATGGGGAGGCTGGGGTCGCCTCTGGGTTCCTAGACAATATGCTTCAGTCTGAGGGTAGCAGAAAATTGGGAGTGGAGAGTTAGAGGTCAAATGACAACTCCCTGGAGTCCCAGCAGGAAGTATTTCAGAACAGAAAGGTGAAGAATGGAGAGACAGGAAGCCTGGCCTCCAGGTACTTCTCTCCTCAGCCTAAAGTCTCCACAGACTGAAGAAGGCCCAGTGGGGCAGCTCTGGGGCTGCATCTGAGCCAGTGGTGCTTGGCGAAGAGGGCTGTGGATTTCCCAGCACCAATGAATACCCTGATCTGGAAGAGGAGAGGGCAACCTATCCACAGGAAGAGAACAGTTTTCTCACTCCTGGCAGGGCCCAGGTATTGTTGGAGTGGAACTGGGTGGAGTGAGAGGGAGTGACGTGGGTTTCTGGTCTTGCATGGAGATGCAGTAGAAGCTGAGAGCCAGGTTGGAGAGCTGGATTTGAGAGGAACAAAAATAACGTAGCTGAGAGCCAGAGACTTTGAGGTACCTAAGCTTGGGTACTAGGAAATCTGGAAAAAAAGACCTACTTTTCCATTCTCTTTTTCAATTTCTCTCATCTTTACAGCTGCTTTGGTCTCCCTGGAGTCCCCTGGGTCAGGAGGCGGCTTGTGCCTCCAGGCAGCTGCACTCTCTGGCCTCCTTCAGCACTGTCACAGCCAGGAGGAACCCCCTTCACAATCCCTGGGGGATGCAGTTGGCAGCGTCTGAAGAGTAAAGAGAAACCACTGATGCCGAGATACTGGTGGTGCCCCAGGAACCCAAGACGAGTTCCGTCACTAGAGTCACCCCCATTGCTGACATGAAGGCGTTTCCCCTTCCTTAGCCTCTCCAACTGCCTTTCCCATCCTCTGAACTAGGCATTAACAGCCCCCCTGGGCTCCCAAATCAACCCACCGCTCTCACAGGAGCACCCCAAGTCCTGTTTTCCTCCAGGCCCCGCCCCTGGCCTTGTGTTCTCTCTGCTCTGTTATTAAAAAGCAAGCAAGCGGAGCCCGAGTTGTCTTTCTTCTTGGGATGCAGCGATGGAGAGGCCAATGGGGAAGGTGGGCTCCTTTCGCTTTCTCGAGGACTCAGCTACAATGAAGTCGGGCTGGGTCCCCAAATTCAAGGAGTCTTGTCCGAGGCGAGAAGGGTCCTGCTCCCAGTCCTGTGTTCCTCGCCCGGCCCCTCGGGTTCCAGCACCGGTCGGCCGCCCCTGCCCCGTTCTCTCGGACTGGGAGTCCGTCGGCCGAGCTTCCGCCTCCAGGACCCTGGAATCCTGCCCCTCAGCGCTGCTGCCTTTTTGGGGACTTCCCAGTAGTATGTCCCTCGGCCTGGCTCAGAGCTTCAGAAGCCGAGTCCCTCTGCCCAGCGCCCCACCCAGAACCCCACGTGTGCTGACCCCAGGTTCCCTTCCTGACCCCCATCCCCTTAATTGGGAAGCCCCGCCCCGTGCGCAGTGACGTCGGACGCCGCTGTCAGCCGGCGCTGGGGGGGGGGTCGGTGTGGGGTAGAATGGCCGCTGCCGCCGTCACCCGCGGGACCCCGGGAGGTAAGAGCCAGGGCCTCTCGCCCGCCTCTCCGCCCCCGCGCCAGGGGGCGCAGCTCCTCCAGGCCCTGACGCGGAGCGCCGCGCCGGGGACCACCGTCCCTCCTCCCCGTTCGCCCTCACCTCCCGCTTCCGTCCTCCTCCCCCGCGCCAGGGGGCGCCGCTCATCGCAGGGCCCCACGGCCGACCAGCGCGTGCCGGGGACTGTCCCGGAGACCCCCGCACCCGGCACCCGCACTGTCCCTCGCCCACCGCGTGCCCGCAGACTCTGCTCCCGGCTTCTCCAGAACATCCCTCTATGCGGGCGGGACCCTCCCACCTCGAAGGTTCTCCTGGGACCACCACTCCGCCGGGGGGCCGCCCAGAGTGCCAAGTGTCCGATCCGGCGCCGCCCAAGTGCGGCCCGAGGACCCGCTCCCTCTCCGCACCCTGGCAGACTGCCTTAGCCGGGACTGCGCACCTGCGCCCTGGGGCGGAGTCCTTACCCCAACCCCAGCTTCACTGCACACAGTCGAGCCCGACCGGCCTCCTCCCATCTCCATCCTGGACACCTGGCGGAGCCCGTGCTGAGAGCCTCCTCCAGCTCCCATCTGTTCCCCCAGAAGGGCGGGGGGCTCAGGCTGGAGCCAGAGCGGTAGATGGGGTAGGCTAGGCCTGGAGGCCAGGGGAGGCAGAGGCGTTTGGGGAGAGGGAGGTAGAGAGGGCTGTCAGCTGGAGGGCGGGTGGTCCTGAGGGTGGGAATCTGGGTGTCTGGCCCAGATTGTATCAGGTCCTAACCAACCTGGAAGAGAGAATAGGTTAGGCTCAGTTATCAGATCTGCCCTTCCCCCTTGGAAAAATCAAATAGAGAAGGAACTCAGGGCGTGTCTTCTAAAGGCCTAGCTCTCTACCGGAGGTAGAATCTCCTGCCCTGCCCCCAGGATCCTGGCTGTCTCACCAAACCATCCTCCAAGGACCGGATGGCCTGAGTCCCAACCCCCAGGACCTGACCCAGCCATAGCCCCAGTCTGTGCAAAAGCTCAAGCTTTAGGGCCTCTGAGGCCCCAGACCTGCCTGTCTTCTCCCCTCCCCCACCCCAACCCATTTCTTCCTGCTCACTCTTTCTGTCCAGTCTCCTCACTCATATTGACTCCAGGCACCGTGTCTGGTTCTCCCTTCTACTGTCACATCACAGTCAGCCCCTCCCTCCCTTTCCTCATCCTTCCCAGATACTATGACCCAGTTCTATACTCACTCCCCACCTCATACTTCTCATCCTGGATTAATGTGGGGGCTTCTGCCATGACCTTGTTCTCTCCCTTCCCAGCACAGACTCCCCCTCCCCCCGGCCCCTCAGGCCGGGGGTGACCTTGCCCCCTGGAACCCTCACCATGAATACCAAGGACACCACCGAGGTTGCCGGTAAGTTCACAAAGCAGGTTCCCAATGTGGCCACAGCCTTTCGTTCTCCCCATGCCTTAGTAGCCCTCTAATTATTGGATTCCTTGTTCTCCTTAGTGAGGTTTCAGTTCTCCCCAGTGCTCTGCATTGCCTTCAGCCCTTTCCCCTTGGACAGGGATGCCCCGGGGTAGCACACTAAACCCTCCCTTCTAATTCCCTTTAGAAAACAGCCACCACCTGAAGATCTTTCTCCCCAAGAAGCTGCTGGAGTGTCTTCCTCGCTGCCCGCTGCTGCCTCCAGAGAGGCTACGGTGGAATACAAATGAGGTTTTCTAGGGAGGCTGGGGGTTGGGGCCCAGCAAGACCTAGTAGGCTGGAGGAGGGTGAGTGGGGGGTCTTTCTGTGTCTCTCGACACTCTTAACTGCAGAGCACCATTCTGAGCTCTTTGGGGATCATAGGAGAGGTATAAAGAACATGGATCTTGGCCGGGCGCGGTGGCTCACGCCTGTAATCGCAGCACTTTGGGAGGCTGAGGCGGGTGGATCACCTGAGGTCAGGAGTTCAAGACCAGCCTGGCCAACATGGTGGAACCGTCTCTACTAAAATTACGAAAAATCAGCCAGGCGTGGTGATGTGCACCTGTATTCCCAGCTACTCGGGAGGCTGAGGTGGGAGAATCACTTGAGCCAGGGAGGCGGAGGCTGCAGTGAGCCGAGATCGCACCACTGCACTCCAGCCTGGGCGACAGAGCGAGACTCTGTCTCAAAAAAAAAAAAAAAAAAAAAAAAAAAAAGACATGGATCTTGTAGGAGCCCTCTTTTCCATGGCATAGCCCCCTGGGTAAAAACAAAGGCTACTGCCAATAAAATATTCTTTACATACTAGGCACTGTGCTGAACACTTGGCCTGCCTTGTCTCGTTTAATCCTCTAAGGATGCTACAGAGCAAGCCCTGTTGTTGCTCCTATGTTATTGATGAGGAAACTGATTTACCTCATAGTTTATCTAACTTACTCCAGAGCCCCCCTTTTATTTTTTTTTTTGAGACGGAGTCTCACTCTTGTTGCCCAGGCTGGAGTGCAATGGTGCGGTGATCTCAGCTCACTGCAACCCCTGCCTCCTGGGTTCAAGCGATTCTCCTGCCTCAGCCTCCCAAGTAGCTGGGATTACAGGCATGTGCCACCATGTTGGTCAGGCTGGTCTCAAACTCCTGACCTCAGGTGATCGTTCTGTTTCGGCCTCCCCAAGCGCTGGGATTACAGGTGTGAGCCACTGAGTTCGGCTTTTTCCTTTTTTTTTTTTTTTTTTGAGATGGAGTCTCACTCTGTCGCCCAGGCTGGAGTGCAATGGTGCGCGGTCTTGGCTCACTGCAACCTCCGCCTCCCAGGTTCAAGTGATTCTTCTGCCTCAGCCTCCCGAGTAGCTGGGACTACAGGCGCACCACCACACCCAGCTAATTTTTGTATTTTTAGTAGAGACAGGGTTTCATTAGGTTGGCCAGGCTGGTCTCGAACACTGGACCTAGTGATCCACCCGCCTCGGCCTCCTACAGTGCTGGGATTACAGGCATGAGCCACCATGCCCGGCCAGAACCTTTGTTTTTAACCACCACTGATACTGGCTCCTTCTGGAGGGGGCACAGTCCTTGCGTACACACCTTCTGTATTCTGCATACTTAGTGCCTTGTATGTAGTTGGTTGTTAATATTTATCAATTTGATGTCAGAAGAAAACTGTCAGTAAAAGGGTGTGCGTATGTATGTATGTGTGATTGTTGTGCTATAGAGCCTTTAGGAAGGGCCAGTGTGGTCAGCAGGGCTTCATGGAGCATCTGAAAAGGGGTTTGGTTTATAGAATGGGTAGGATTTCCAGACACGGAGAGGTGTGCACATGGTACCTGCCTTGTAGGGTACTAACATGCAGGAGGTAATTGTTCAAAGCATGTTCAGGAAGGAATCAATGGACCCATCTGGCAGGAATTATAGGAGCAGTATGGGTAAATAGTGGGCACAGTGAAAGTTTGATCCTTTGTTGGGGAGAACCTTGGAGTCAGGCTAAAGAATCTGAAATTCCAGGCCGGGCGTGGTGGCTCAAGCCTGTAATCCCAGCACTTTGGGAGGCTGAGACGGGCGGATCACGAGGCCAGGAGATCGAGACCATCCTGGCTAACACGGTGAAACCCCATCTCTACTAAAAAATACAAAAAACTAGCCGGACGAGGTGGTGGGCGCCTATAGTCCCAGCTCCTCAGGAGGCTGAGGCAGGAGAATGGCGTAAACCCAGGAGGCTGAGCTTGCAGTGAGCTGAGATCCGGCCATTGCACTCCAGCCTGGGCGACAGAGTGAGACTCCGTCTCAAAAAAAAAGAAAAAAAAAAAAAAATTAAAGAATCTGAAATTCCTGCCAGGCACGGTGGCTCATGCCTGTAATCCCAGCACTTTGGGAGGCCGAGGCAGGCGGATCATGAGGTCAGGTGATCGAGACCAGCCTGGTTAACACGGTGAAACCCTGTCTCTACTAAAAATACAAAAAATTAGCCAGGCGTGGTGGCAGGTGCCTGTGGTCCCAGCTACTCGGGAGGCTGAGGCAGGAGAATGGTGTGAACCCGGGAGGCAGAGCTTGCAGTGAGCTGAGATCACGCCACTGCACTCCAGCCTGGGCGACAGAGCGAGACTCTGTCTCAGTCAATCAATCAATCAATCAATAAAAGAATCTGAAATTCCTGGCAGTGTCAAACTACTGAAATTTTTTGTTAGGAAGGGGCACAGAGGCCAAGCGTGGTGGCTGACGCCTATAATCCCAGCACTTTGGGAGGCCAAGGCGGGTGGATCACCTGAGGTCGGAAGTTCGAGATCAGCCTGAGCAATGTGGAGAAACCCCATCTCTACTCAAAACAAAACAAAACAAAACAAAACAAACAACAAAATTACCCGGGTGTGGTGGCGCATGCCTATAATCCCAGCTACTTGGGAGGCTGAGGCAGGAGAACTGCTTGAACCTGGGAGGCAGAGGTTGCAGTGAGCTGAGATTGCGCCATTGCACTCCAGCCTGGGCAACAAGAGTGAAACTCCATCTCAAAAGAAAAGAAAAGAAAAGAAAAAAAAAAAGCAAGGGGCACAGAAATGAGATTTTTGGAGAGTAAAATAATTCACAGTATGATGAGTGGACAATGAAGAATGTGGGCCTGCCCCCAAGATAAAGGCCCCAGGTGGGAGTAAGGGAAGGATAAAATGTTAGACTTTTGTCTTAGGACAAAAGAGGGGTTCTTAGGAGGGCAGTGGGTCTTGCTGGGTCCAGATACCTAGAAGCATCCTCCACTAGCTGCCACAATTCAGCAGAGAGAGACACTGACAGGATGACCAAGAGGCCAGGCTGAGACTATGAAGGAGACACCCACCTGAGTGCCTACTCTTCTACAGGAGATTGCATCCTACCTGATCACCTTTGAGAAGCATGATGAGTGGCTGTCTTGTGCCCCAAAGACAAGGTGAGAAAGTTTGAGAACGTGGGGGAGTGGCAGGGGTCCTGGGTTCTGTTCACAGAATTCCAGGGCAACCCTTCCCTTCACAGGCCTCAGAATGGCTCCATCATCCTCTACAATCGCAAGAAGGTGAAATATCGGAAGGACGGTTACCTCTGGAAGAAGCGGAAGGATGGGAAGACCACCCGAGAGGACCACATGAAGCTGAAGGTCCAGGGCATGGAGGTAAGAGAGTCAGACATTCAGCTCATCTTCCCGAGCCTGCCCTCCTCCACCCTTAGCTGGACTCTAGCCCTACCAGGGCTTAGTGGCATTGTCCACCTCAGCCCCCACCCAGTTACTCTTCCCTTCTCACTCACTCTGGGTCGGCTGACATTGCTTTGGCCACTCTCCACTTCCCATTTCCCTCCACGACTCAACTCTCCAGGCTGTAGGCCGTGCCTCCCTTCCGGAACACTGATGCCCAGGCCCCTCACTGCTCTTGTGTTTCCCTCAGGGATCCCAGCAGTGATGCTGTCAGCACAGGTTTCTCTTCCCCAGATCACTGCCCCTCATCTCAGATGCGTTCTTGCTCTGCCCTCTGGTTTCTAGATAGTCCCATATCTCAAATCTGGTCTTCACTGTAAGGCCCCAGCCCCACTGCTCATGTATGACTCAGGGCTGCTGGGCTTCAAAAGGGATGGGGACTAGGTGGGGGCGAGGGTGGGGGAAGGGTTGAAGAGGAACTGGTGGAAAGATTGGGATTCCTGCAAAGGGACTGAACAGAGGAAGAGTTGGGGAGCAGACTAGCCCTCCCCCCACCCCAGCCTGTCTCCTGGCAGTGTCTCTATGGCTGCTACGTTCACTCTTCCATCGTCCCCACATTCCATCGGCGCTGCTACTGGCTGCTCCAGGTAAGGACGGAAGAGCCCAGGGAGCCACAGTCTTCCTGGTTGTTTGAGGGTCTGAAAGAAGGAAGTGAAAGGATGACTAAGTTCTGAGTGAGGAAAGGAGCCTGGGAAGAAGAGAAAGGGGCTTGGGGATGGAGAGAGTCAGAAATTGGGGGTGAGGTTAGGAGGGTGCCCAGGAAGAAGTGAGGATTAGGAAGCTGAGCCCCTGGACCTCAGGACCCCATGGCTCTGTGTGTCCCCTTATGCTCTCAGAACCCTGACATCGTCCTTGTGCACTACCTGAACGTCCCAGCCCTGGAGGACTGTGGAAAGGGCTGCAGCCCCATCTTTTGTTCCATCAGCAGCGACCGTCGAGAGTGGCTGAAGTGGTCCCGGGAGGAGTTGTTGGGACAGCTGAAGCCCATGTGTAAGGCAGCAGGGTGGGGATAGAGCTCCAAGGGGAGAGTAGAAACAGGGCTCCCAGCGGGGCCATGGTTCTGGACCCAAAGCCTGAGGGCTGATTGTCTCCCTCCAAGCTGGGAGGGTGCTAGGATTCCTGGCGTGTTCTCAGGTATTAGAATACGGAGAAAGGACTAAAGCGACATGTCTGAGCAGTCTTGAGGCTGCTGGCCTCTGTTCACCTGGCCAGAAGTCTTGAAGCGTGTCAGGTGCTTGGAGGAGCCATCAAGGTACTCTGGGGCCTGTTTCGTGGGGGTCCCACAGCACTTCCCCCTAACTTCTCTAGTTCATGGCATCAAGTGGAGCTGTGGGAATGGAACAGAGGAGTTCTCTGTAGAACAGCTGGTGCAGCAGATTTTAGACACCCACCCAACCAAGCCTGCGCCCCGAACCCACGCCTGCCTCTGCAGTGGGGGACTTGGTAAGTTACTCCCTGACCTTTTGGCTGTCTTCCCACCAAGCCACCCTGCTCTTACGCAAGCCAGGGGGATATCCGTCTTGATGGGATTTGCATGCTGATTTGCAAGTCTTTTGCATGTCCCAGAAAGATGAGCCAGATGAACAGAGATGTTCCCATCTGGGTGCACACTGGCTGCAGCCTGGCACTCAGCTGTCCTGGCAGCCTCTGCCCTTCTTGTCTTCTACCTTCAGCAATCCCTGTCACCTCAGTACCACCAAGGACACTCAGCCTTAGCCTTCCTCCTAGTTGGCACCCCCTTGGTTCTGTTCTTTTGTCCTTTTCCTATGCCTTTACCGTTGGCTTTTAGCTACTCTCCCAAGCCCTCAGTTTTCCTCTGCGGTGTTCCTCTGGTTTTGCTTGTTCTGGGGGGAAATAGAGAGGGGGAGGGGCAATAAAGGGTAGGGGTAGAGAACAGACATTTCTCATGCCTCCCAGTGGCTACAATCAGTATTACACCTCTGGTTTATAGGGATGTACCAGGAAATACTTCTGAGGGCTTCGAGGTAGAGAAGGGTACGGAATGATGTGTCTTACCTTCTCTCCTTCCTACTCCTCTCCACTCCAGGTTCTGGGAGCCTTACCCACAAATGCAGCAGCACGAAACACCGCATCATCTCTCCCAAAGTGGAGCCCCGAGCTTTAACCCTGACCTCTGTCCCCCACACTCACCCCCCAGAGCCTCCTCCGCTGATAACCCCACTTCCCCCAGAGCTCCCTAAGGCACACACCTCCCCATCTTCTTCCTCTTCTTCCTCCTCATCGGGATTTGCAGAGCCCCTGGAAATCAGACCTAGCCCACCCACTTCTCGAGGGGGTTCTTCAAGAGGAGGCACGGCTATCCTCCTCCTGACAGGACTGGAGCAGCGGGCTGGGGGCCTGACGCCCACCAGGCACTTGGCTCCCCAGGCTGATCCTAGGCCTTCCATGAGTCTGGCGGTGGTTGTAGGCACTGAGCCTTCTGCCCCACCGGCTCCTCCCAGTCCTGCCTTTGACCCTGATCGTTTTCTCAACAGCCCCCAGAGGGGCCAGACATATGGAGGGGGGCAGGGAGTAAGCCCAGACTTCCCCGAGGCAGAGGCCGCTCATACCCCCTGTTCTGCCCTAGAGCCTGCTGCTGCCCTGGAGCCCCAGGCAGCTGCTCGGGGTCCCCCACCACAGTCGGGAGCAGGTGGGAGAAGAGGAAACTGCTTCTTCATCCAAGATGATGACAGTGGGGAGGAGCTCAAGGGTCAGGGGGCTGCCCCACCCATACCTTCACCCCCTCCCTCACCCCCACCCTCACCTGCCCCCTTGGAGCCATCAAGCAGGGTAGGAAGAGGAGAGGCCTTGTTTGGAGGACCTGTTGGGGCCAGCGAACTGGAGCCCTTCAGTCTTTCATCATTCCCAGACCTTATGGGAGAACTCATCAGTGAGGAAGCTGCAAGCATCCCTGCTCCAACCCCCCAGCTCTCTCCTGCTCTTAGCACCATCACAGACTTCTCCCCAGAGTGGTCCTACCCAGAGGTGAGGCTCAGGCTTATCTCCTCCCTTCTCCCTCCCATTTGTTTTCTGACTGCCCAAAACAAATTGTATGAATGCTTACCCCGTGGTCTGTAACCTAGTTTCCCTCAGTTTTCATGGCTTCTTAGGCTTTACTTAGTTCTCTATCCAATCCCTGTCTTTTTTTTTCTTTTTGAGAAGGAGTCTCACCCTGAGGCCCAGGCTGGAGAGCAATGGCACGATCTCGGCTCACTGCAGCCTCCACCACCTGGGTTCAAATGATTTTCCTGCCTCAGCCTCCTGAGTAGCTGGGATTATAGGTGCCCGCCACCCCGCCTGGCTAATTTTTGTATTTTTAGTAGAGACAGGGTTTCATCATGTTGGCCAGGCTGGTCTCGAACTCCTGACCTCAGGTGATTGCCTGCCTTGGCCTCCCAAAGTGCTGGGATCACAGGCGTGAGCTACCGCGCCCGGGCGCCAATCTCTTTTTTACGTAGAGTGAAGCTGCTTTCCTGTTTCCAGAGTCCTCAGCAACTTAACGTTTTTTCTGTTCCTCTCCCTTTCACGTGTTAGCACGGTTTCTGGAGTCTCGTGGGACCTCATTCCCTTCCTGACTGTTTTCAGGGGTAGGGAACTGGGGCTGTGCAACCTGGAGAAGAAAAGAAAGATCAGGCATGTGACTGCAGACTTTGAGTAGCTGAAAGACTGTCTTCAGCAGTGCAGAAGTTCTGTTTTGTGCTGCCTTTGAGAGGGAAAGGAGGAACTGCAGTGGGGGTGAATTAGACCAAGAACAGAACTTCCTTCTGGTGACAGCTCTGTGGTAGCTTTGGGGGAGGCCCTGAATTCCCAGTTGCTGGCAGATTCAGGTAGAGACCAGGCAACCACTGAGCAGGAATGTTGGGGAGGGATAGACTGACTGACCTCACCCCACTGGGTCCTGTCTATCCCTGTACCCCCAGGCTCTAGCACAGGACCTGCCATACCCTATAAGGGTCTGAATACATGAATGAGGGAGTGGATGAACATCCAACTCCAGTCACATGGTCTCTGACTTCTGTCTGCAGGGTGGGGTCAAGGTGCTCATCACAGGTCCTTGGACCGAGGCCGCCGAGCATTACTCCTGTGTGTTTGATCACATCGCAGTACCAGCCTCACTTGTCCAGCCTGGTGTCTTACGCTGCTACTGTCCCGGTATGAGGATTGGGAACTGTAGGGGGAGGGACTGACGTGGGCAGTTAGGATAGATCAGGACTTCCAGGCTTCCAGAAAGCACTGGGAACGAATGGGTTGTTTTGAGAGCACAAGGACTTCATGCAGTCCTGAGGTTGAGCCCCATGCTCTCCCAGCAGGCAGAAGAGCCTGGACTTAGGTGTCAGATCTAGGTTCTGGTCCAAGAAATCTACTCCTTAGCCAACCAGTGACCTCAGATAACTCTGATCCTTCCTGAGGTCCTTGGCCTCCCCTCCTGTAGGGTTAGGCATTGACCAAAGGGATTTCTAATGTCCGTCCAGGCTTTCTGGCCTAGTTAGAGCCAGAGTCTCCCACTCCACTCCCGGGGGAAGGAGAAAGAAGACATGTGGGTGTCCTCTAACCAGTCTTGGGACTGAAGGACATTGGCTTTTAGAACTGTGGTGTCCAGTATGGTAGCCATTAGCCACATGAGCCTATTTAATTAAAGCTAAAGAATACTTAAAATTGACTTCCCCAGTCTCACTGACCACATTCCAAGTGCTCAGTAGCCACAGGTGGCTGGTGTTACCCTGTTGGATAGTGACGACATAGAACATTTTTGTCACTGCAGAAATGTTCTTTTCGACAGCACTGGTCTAGACTTCATTGCCAAGGTTCATCTCTGCCCTTTTGCCACCAGCCTTGCCCTTACCCTCCACTCAAAAATCAGCCTTACTAGGGGACCTCAAGGACCACCAAAGTGAGAGGTTGGCAGCTTTGCCGTCTGTGAGTGTGTTCGCCCCCAGTCTCTACGGCGGCATCCAGCATGTGTGGATGGAAAGGGGATGAGACCAGAGAATCTGGGGACTGGGAGAAAAAGTCTCAGCACCTGGTCTTAGGATCAGGGCCTGCTGGTTCCATCCTTATGGCCACTGGACACTGTTTATGAGCAGCGAGCTCCCCTTTCCTCCATCTCAGCAACAAGGTCGTAACTTCTGGACTCTGATCCAGGAATCAAGAGGATTTTCCAACATCAAATTGTTCATAATTAGTCTCTTGACCCTCAGTTTCCAAACCTTCTTGCTGAATAACAAATATCTTCAACTACAGGGTCTAGAATCCAAGGGCTCTCTGGCCCACAGTATGTATTAAGTTCTCAAACAAATGGACTCCCTTCTTAGTTAGTGCCAAGGCCACCGAAGCCAGGGGCCTCTTGGCCCACAGCAGGGCAGTAGGGGAAATAGCTGTGGAATAATTGTCTATGGCTGACCCAGGTAGCCAGAGAAGGAGCCAGGCAAAGAGAGCCCTTCTCGCTGATCCTGCCCTCTCCAGCCCACGAGGTAGGGCTGGTGTCTTTGCAGGTGGCAGGGCGGGAGGGGCCCCTTTCTGCTTCTGTGCTCTTTGAGTATCGAGCTCGCCGATTCCTGTCTCTGCCTAGTACTCAACTTGACTGGCTGTCACTGGACGGTGAGTACCTAGCCCTCTGACCCCAAGTATCGGGCCCACAGCCTTCGAGCATGACATGCTCCTAGACCCCTCAGGGTTCAGGTGACCACCAATGAGCCCCAACTTTACCATTCTTTTTTTTTTTTTTCCAATTCCTGTTTCATTAGTGGTCTCTCTCTCTTTTTTTTTTGAGGCTGAGTTTCGCTCTTGTTGCCCAGGCTGGAGTGCAATGGCGCAATCTTGGCTCACTGCAACCTCCGCCTCCCGGGTTCAAGCGATTCTCCTGCCTCAGCCTCCAGAGTAGCTGAGATTACAGGCATGTGCCACCATGCCTGGCTAATTTTTTTGTGTTTTTAGTAGAGACGGGGTTTCTCCATGTTGGTCAGGCTGGTCTCAAACTCCCAACCTCAGATGATCCGCCCGCCTCAGCCTCCCAAAGTGCTGGGATTACAGGCGTGAAGCCACCGCGCCCGGCCCTTCATTAGTGATTTCTAAATGTGGCAGCAAACTTCCCTCACCTCCTCTTCCCCATAAATCTTGGGGTCATTTTTATACCAGTTCTTTTTTTTTTTTTGAGACCGAGTCTCGCTCTGTCACCCAGGCTGGAGTGCAGTGGCATCATCTCAGCTCACTGCAAGCTCCACCTCCTGGGTTCACGCCATTCTCCCGCCTCAGCCTCCGGAGTAGCTGGGACTACAGGTGCCCGCCACCACGCCCGGCTAATTTCTTTTTTTTTTTTTGTATTTTTAATAGAGACGGGGTTTCACCGTGTTAGCCAGGATGGTCTCGAGCTCCTGACCTTATGATCCGCCCGCCTCGTCCTCCCAAAGTGCTGGGATTACAGGCGTGAGCCACCACGCCTGGCCTTTATACCAGTTCTTGACCTGCCCTCCATCCCAAAGGGTGGAATCTAGACAAGGAAGGTCAACAGGCAGGGCAGGGACAGTGTCTAGAGCAATATATAGGTGCTATGCACAAGTTTATATATTTATTATTTATTTTTCTCTTCTTTTTTGAGACAGAGTCTCGCTCTGTCTCCCAGGCTGGACTGCAATGGCATGATCTCAGCTCACTGCAACCTCCACCTCCGGGGGTTCAAGTGATCCTCCTGCCTCAGCCTCCCGAGTAGCTGGGATTACAGGCGCCCACCCCCACGCCTGGCTAATTTTTTGTATTTTTAGTAGAGACAGGGTTCTCTATTTGGTCAGGCTGGTCTCGAACTCCTGACCTCAAGCAATCCGCCCCGCTCAGCCTCCCAAAGTGTTGGGATTACAGGCGTGAGCCACCACACCCAGCTGTAGTTACATCTTTAAATTTCTATTGTTTTTCCTCTTCTGATTATAAAGATGCGTTCATTAATGGAAATTCAGAAATTACACAAAAGCACAAAATAGAAAATAAAAATTCCGACTGGGCCTGGTGGCTCACACTTGTAATCCCAGCACTCTGTGGGGCCAGAGCAGATGGATCACCTGAGGTCAGGAGTTTGAGACAAGCCTGACCAATATGGTGAAACCCTATCTCCACTAAAAATGCAAAAGTTAGCCAGGCGTGGTGGCGGGTGCCTGTAGTCCCAGCTACTTGGGAGGTCAAGACAGGATGACTGCTTGAACCTGGGAGGCGGAGGTTGCAGTGAGCTGAGATCGCACCACTGCACTGCAGCCTGGGCGACAGAGCGAGACTTCATCTCAAAAAAAAAAAAGAAAAGAAAAATTTCCTATACTACTACTTCTCAGTGATATCCATTGCTAATAACATGGTGTACTAACACAAACACAGAGGCACACGCATACATGTACATATATGTGTGTGTATTTATTTAAATCTGGGATTGTTTTTGTTCCTGTTACTGGTTATCTCTCTCGTGGCCTTGAGCACTGTTTCCGTCTGCACCTGCTGCTTTCTCAAGGTTTGCTTTTCTCCCTGTCTTCCTCTTGGTGTCTTTGTTGGTGCCTCTTGGTTCCTCTCAGTTCTGCGGCCGTCTGTGTTATCTTAGTCTCTCTCTGTCCTTACTTTTCTCTCCGGAGCTCTGGTCCCTAGTTTTGCCTCGGCCTTGGAGCTGGCGCCCACACAAAGCCTGCGTGTGTGCTGGGTTGCTTGTCTCTGACTTGAGTCTGCCTACCTTGGGCTCTGGCCAGGTCTCTCAGTCCTGTGCTGTCTCTGTCCTGCCCTGTGACTGTTCATTACCTTATTTCTCTGTCCCTGTCTAATCTGCATTTTACCATCTCTCCTATGAGTCTCTTCCATCCCT
The DNA here is from genome assembly GCF_049350105.2 of Macaca mulatta. Lineage (NCBI taxonomy): Eukaryota > Metazoa > Chordata > Mammalia > Primates > Cercopithecidae > Macaca > Macaca mulatta. The sequence continues at coordinate 6,529,472 of NC_133421.1, read as the reverse complement.
CTTCTTTCCATTTCTTCTTGAACCAACATCTTAACTTGCCTCTCTTTGATCATCCTTTCTTACTGCTTGTTTGGCACTTTCCCCTAGCCCTCCTTTGTCCTTTCTCTATTCTCCTTCACTTGATCTTTTTTGCTCTCTCTCCTCCCTTTGTTTTACTTGGGTTTCTGTTAATCATTCTCTGTCCTCCTCCCTTACTATCACCTGTGTACCTTCATCCCCTTCTATCCTGGCATTTCAGAACATCTCCAACCTTCACCTTGTTTCTCTGTGTCTGTTTTCCTGTGGCTCTGATCCCCTCCCACCTCCCCTTCTTGTCCTTGTTTGATCTCAGGCCGGGACACATATAGCTTGGGGGGATGTGTGTGTCTGTGCATATGTGTGTGTTTGTGTATTTGTGTATGGGGGGCAGAAGGAGGAGGAGGAGAAATGGACATGGCTATCCATCTCTGTCACCTTCCCTCCCCCACCATCATCTTTGTGGACAGCTGCAGGGGGCTGGGAGGAGGGAGAGGTGCTTTTCAAATCACAGTCCCTGAGCTCTTTGGGGCAGTGGTTATTACAGAGGAGGGACCCTGGAATCCTTCACCTTCACCATGGGGGACAAAGGTAGTGTCTGCTGCAAAAACTGATGGAACGTTTTACGCAGGAAAAGGCTGGGGGGAAGAGTGTGTATGCATGGGATTTGGGATAGCAGAAGGCTGGATGGCCATCTGGGAATTCCTACTACCTCTGTACCTTGAAGGAAACAGTTTTGGTTCCAGATCCGGGTTCTAGGTCAGTGGGCAGTATTCACAGCCCTAGCTTAAGGACTGAGTCCTGATGGGCTTTATTGGGGTAAAGGAGGTGCTGTTTTGGGGAAGATAAAAGAATATGGTTCTATGTCCTCATCCCCAGATCTTGGGACAAGTCTACTTTTGGTGTTCAGGGCATCACCTAGACTCTGCCCACTCAGCCTCCCACACCCGTTCCCCCTCAGACAACCAGTTCCGGATGTCCATACTAGAGCGACTGGAGCAGATGGAGAAGCGGATGGCAGAGATCGCAGCAGCTGGGCAGGCGCCTTGCCGGGGTCCTGACGCTCCTCCAGTTCAGGTACTTCTGTGAGGAGGGAGGTGGTCTATGGTGGGAAGCAGGGGGAGGATGCAGCTGAAGAAAATGTCTGGCACCCGTGGCTCTCCTCCCTCCCCTGTCCCCAGCCTCCTCAGCCTGTCTTCCCTCTCCCTGACGTCACCCCGTTCCCATCCCCACCTCATGGATAGAGTGGCTATTCTGGGCATCCTCTTGGCATGACGGGCTTCAGACTATTTCTGGTCGGAAGAAGGGTGGAGGTGAAGGAGAGGGCGGGGGAGGGGTCAGGAGCATTTTGGGGCTTAGATCGCAGTGGGTCCCAAGTTTCTGAAAGAAGAGGGCTGTGGAACTGCTCAGAGAAGGCTCTGGCTTCTGAGGGGAAGAAGCCATGTGTGAATATGGCACTCATCTGAGCTGATGGGAAGGCACGTGGGCAAGATTGTGTGAGCTCTGGCTGCTGGATGGGCCGGAGGAAGCGGCTATGGGAGCAGGAGTCACTGAGGCCACACAGGAACTTTAACTGATGGGATCCTAGAGTGGGACGCGTGGGGAGGGGGTAAAATTCGAAGCTGGGAGGACAGATGTGAGGTGGCCAAGGCCATCCCAAGCCAGGGGAGCAGATACCTGGGTCTCTGCCTAAGAGTGTGTATGTCACAGGATGAAGGCCAGGGGCCTGGGTTCGAGGCACGGGTAGTGGTCTTGGTAGAAAGCATGATCCCACGCTCCACCTGGAAGGGTCCTGAACGTCTGGCCCACGGAAGCCCCTTCCGGGGCATGAGCCTTCTGCACCTGGCTGCTGCCCAGGGCTATGCCCGCCTCATCGAGACCCTGAGCCAGTGGCGGTGAGCAAGGGCAGCTGGGTGAGGGCTGGGCAGCCTCTGGGACAGAAGTGTCAGGGGACTGAAGAGGGACTGAAGAGGAACTGGAGGACCTGGGGCCCTACCAAGCGGGAGCTGGGGTCATTGTGGGAAGGGAGGGGGCTGGGAGAGGACTTACATTTTGGGGAACTTTCATATCCTGATTTAAGACACTTTGACTTCTTGACCTCCTTAAACTAGTGTCCCTGACTGCCTTTTCCCACCGGCCCTGTACAGGTTGCCTCCTAGTGCCTTTACTTCTTATGTTCTTACTTTGCCCACTTCCTCCCTCATTGGGCTCCGCTGTCTCTCTCCCAAACCCTCCAGGAGTGTGGAGACTGGAAGCTTGGACTTAGAGCAAGAGGTTGACCCGCTCAACGTGGATCATTTCTCTTGCACCCCTCTGGTGAGGATGACAATTCCTGAGTGCACATGGGGCACTGGGCAATGGGAACCGCCCTTGAAAAGGAAGATCCTGAGGAATGCAGGGAGTGGGGTGGGCTGGGGTCTGAAGACCTGACTACTGGAGGAAGAGCCCCGGGACTCAGCCTCCACCTCCTGTCCTGCCCCCTTCCTCAGATGTGGGCTTGTGCCTTGGGACACCTGGAAGCTGCTGTGCTCCTTTTCCGTTGGAACCGACAGGCACTGAGCATTCCCGACTCTCTGGGCCGTCTGCCATTGTCTGTGGCTCATTCCCGGGGTCATGTGCGCCTTGCCCGCTGCCTTGAGGAACTACAGAGACAAGAGGCTTCGGTGGAGCCCCCACTTGCCCTATCACCACCCTCCTCCAGCCCAGACACTGGTGAGGGTGGCCCTAATCTTTTGGAGAGAGGGATGTGGGTAGGAGGCAAGGCCAGGGCAAAGCCAAAGGGTGGGAAACGAGTAAAAGAGGAGACAAACCACAGAGGCAGGGATGAGGTAACAGAAGCAAGGACAGACAGGGAGACCGATAACAGGATGGCGGAGGCAGGAGACTCGATCGAGGGATGGCCGTGGCTCCTGCTGCCCTGACTCTCTTCCCTCCCCACACAGGTCTGAGCAGTGTCTCCTCACCCTCGGAGCTGTCGGATGGCACCTTCTCTGTCACATCAGCCTATTCTAGTGCCCCAGATGGCAGTCCCCCACCTGCACCTCTGCCAGCCTCTGAGATGACTATGGAGGATATGGCCCCAGGCCAGCTTTCCTCTGGTGTCCCAGAGGCCCCCCTACTCCTCATGGACTATGAGGCTACCAACTCCAAGGGGCCCGTGTCCTCCCCTCCCGCCCTCCCACCAGCCTCAGATGATGGGGCCGCTCCAGAGGACGCCGACAGCCCACAGGCTGTGGATGTGATCCCGGTACTGCTTCTGTCGATGGAGTTATAGGGGCTAGAAGTGGAGTAGGTAGGGTGAGGCCGACTTCCATGAAGCAGAATCAAAGTCTGGCTTCAGTTTAGGAAGGACCCATTTACTTCATTTTGGGACAGGCAAGGTAGCCTTTTGCTTAGCTCCTTTCAGACCATGTGACTTGGAAGTCATGAGGCAGTGGAGGTTAAAAATTCTGGCTGATCCCACAATTCAGATGGTGGAAAAAAAATTTTTTTTGGCCGGACTGGGTGGCTCACACCTGTAATCCCAGCACTTTGGGTGGCCGAGGCGGGTGGATCACTTCAGGCCGGGAGTTTGAGACCAGCCTGGGCAATATGGCAAAACCCCACCTCTACAAGAGATACAAAAACTAGCCGGGCGCGGTGGCTCAAGCCTGTAATCCCAGCACTTTGGGAGGCCGAGACGGGCGGATCACGAGGTCAGGAGATCGAGACCATCCTGGTTAACACGGTGAAACCCCGTCTCTACTAAAAAATACAAAAAACTAGCCGGCCGAGGTGGTGGACGCCTGTAGTCCCAGCTACTCGGGAGGCGGAGGCAGGAGAATGGCGTGAACCCGGGAGGCGGAGCTTGCAGTGAGCTGAGATCCAGCCACTGCACTCCAGCCTGGGTGACAGCGCGAGACTCCGTCTCAAAAAAAAAAAAAAAAAAAAAACTAACTGGGCATGGTGGTACGTGCCTGTAATTCCAGCTGCTTGCGAGGCCGAGACATGAGAATCGCTTGAACCTGGGAGGCATAGGCTGCAGTGAGCTGAGATTGCACCACTGCACTCCAGCCTGGGTGACAGAGTGAGACTCTGTCTCAAAAAAAAAAAAAAAGGACAAAATAGTAAGATTTAAAATATAAAAAGCATTAAAAAATATTCTGGCTGGGTGCGGTCGCTCACCCCTGTAATCCCAGCACTTTAGAGAACGAGGTGGGAGGATCACTTGAGGCCAGGGGTTTGAGACCAGTCTGGCCAACATAACAAGACCCTATCTCTACAAAAAGTAATTTTTGAAAAGTAGGCATGGTGGCACACACCTGCAGTTGTAGCTACTTGGGAGGCTGAAGTAGGAGAACCCCTTGAGCCCATGAGTATGAAGCTGCAGTGAGCTGACTATCATTGCATTCCAGCCTGGGCAAGAAACCCTGTCTCTATAACGAAAATTCTGGGGAGTGGCCGGGCGCGGTGGCTCAAGCCTGTAATCCCAGCACTTTGGGAGGCTGAGACGGGCGGATCATGAGGTCAGGAGATCGAGACCATCCTGGCTAACACGGTGAAACCCCGTCTCTACTAAAAATACAAAAAAAAAAAAAACTAGCCGGGCGAGGTGGCGGGCGCCTGTAGTCCCAGCTACTCGGGAGGCTGAGGCAGGAGAATGGCGTGAACCCAGGAGGCGGAGCTTGCAGTGAGCTGAGATCCAGCCACTGCAGTCCAGCCTGGGCAACAGAGCAAGACCCCGTCTCAAAAAAAAAAAAAAGAAAATTCTGGGGAGTATTTTCAGTTAGAGCTGGTTTGTAGGAGTTACCTGTTGATCCATGTAGGGACAAGGTTCTAGGAGAACCAAGATGACAGAGGGCAGCTGGGAGTTGTGTGGAGAAGTAAGGTGGGCAAGATGGGGGTATTTGGCAGTGATCCGATGCAGGAAGGAGGCTTGCACATGATAAAGCTAAGAAAGTCTGTGGAATGAAAGTGAATCTTCAAGTATAGCCTTGTACTTCTCTGCTAGAGACTGGGGACATATCTGGTTTAGAGAGACTAATGGGAGTAAGTGGGTGGCACTTTAAGTACAAAAAGCTTAAGAGAACTTCACAAGTAGGCCGTGTTGAGTGTGTCCAGCAGGAAGTACTGGAGCATAGGCTTCAGGGCTGGAGCAAAGGCCAGACTGGAGCCATTCATCAGGGCAGTAGTTGGCAAGTGTTGGGATGGTTCTTGGAGAGTTGAAAGGGAGTTGGGGGTGGGCACAGCCAAGCCTATGGGGAGCATGTGCTAGTCAGCTGGCATGGGGCAGGCCCAGGTAGGACAGTGGATGGTTGGCCTGAAAGGGTGTCAAGTCCTCCATTTGTTCAGCTTCTGAATCCCCACTTGGGAGTATCTGCTTTTTATCCTGTATTCTCCATAGCATCTCAGCACGGAGGGACCCCCAAGTGGGAGCCCCACCAGTATCAATGAATGAGTCTGGAACAGTGGCCCAGAAAGACAGGGTTAGCAGCGCCTGGCAGGGAGAGAAGGAACGGGACAGGAATGGACGGAGGTTACAGCTGGCAGTTGGGGCCCCTAAGGGTTCACTCAGCTTCTCCCTTCATCCAGGTGGACATGATCTCACTGGCCAAGCAGATCATCGAAGCCACACCAGAGCGGATTAAACGAGAGGACTTTGTGGGGCTGCCTGAGGCTGGAGCCTCAATGCGGGAGCGGACAGGGGCTGTGGGACTCAGTGAGACCATGTCCTGGCTGGCCAGCTACCTGGAGAATGTGGACCATTTCCCCAGCTCAACCCCTCCCAGGTGACTAGCTCAGGACAAAGCCTCCAGATTCTCCAGAGATGGGAGGAACGGAGAAAGGTGGCTTTCCACAGCCAAAGCTCCATTCTGGCGGAGGCCCCAGGGCCTTGGAGAAGCGAACTGAACTGGCTGATGAACTCTGAAGTCACTCTCCAGACTCACTTGCTGGTGGTCTTCCTTCATAGCCACCCATAGGTAGCAGAGGAGACACTTCAAATGCTTCATGACACTCTCTTTCCCTGCCCTCTACAGCGAACTGCCCTTTGAGCGAGGTCGCCTGGCTGTCCCTCCAGCACCCTCCTGGGCAGAGTTTCTCTCTGCATCTACCAGTGGCAAGATGGAAAGTGATTTTGCCCTGCTGACATTATCCGATCATGAGCAGCGGGAACTGTATGAGGCGGCCCGAGTCATCCAGACGGCCTTCCGAAAGTACAAGGTCAGAGGGACAGGGGGCTCAGGATGAACTATACCATCTCCAGTCAGGGGAGACTGGGCTCCCAGGGCTTTTGGAGGATGAGTAGTCATGCAGACAGGCCTTGGATGGGGTAAAGGGTCAGGGGAACCCCAGAAAAGTTGGAGGGACAAGTCAGATATCCCATTATGTGGGTTATGAGGTGCTGAGACTTCTCTCCCCTCAGGGCCGGCGGCTGAAGGAGCAGCAGGAGGTAGCAGCAGCTGTAATCCAGCGCTGTTACCGGAAGTACAAGCAGGTGAGACCCTTCTCCCTCAAAAGCATACCCACCAACCCACCAACCCACACCCACGCCTAACCATTTCAGAATGCTGCCAGAGTCCTAACTCCCCTTCTCTCTCCACAAGCTGACCTGGATTGCACTTAAGGTATTAGGCATGAGATCTGAGTGTGAGGTCTGTGATGATTCAGATTTTCCTTGAGTGCGTGGGTTACAGAAAGAGCCTTGCATCAGCCTATCTTGGGTGAGCCCCAGGGCTTTGGGTCTCTGTCCCTCGATTTCAGCCCCTGTCCCTCCTCCCCACCCCTGCAGTTTGCACTCTATAAGAAGATGACCCAGGCGGCCATCCTGATCCAGAGCAAGTTCCGAAGCTACTATGAACAGAAGCGATTTCAGCAGAGCCGCCGAGCGGCTGTGCTCATCCAGCAGCACTACCGCTCCTACCGCCGCAGGCCCGGCCCTCCCCACCGGCCTTCGGCCACCCTGCCTGCCCGCAACAAGTAGGGTTCAGCCCCAGCCCTCTGTGCCCACCCACTGTGTCCACGCCATTCCCCCTTATTCATCTTCTTGATCATCTTGCCTCACTGCCATTCCCCGCGTAGGGTTCCAGGGGGGCGAAGGCATGCAATGCCTGGGGGGTTCTGTGAGGTCCATCTTTTCTTTCTTTCACCAGAGGCTCCTTTCTCACCAAGAAGCAGGACCAGGCAGCCCGGAAGATCATGAGATTCCTGCGGCGCTGCCGACACAGGTACTCATCCCTTCTCCCCCTGCCAGCCGTCCTGATCGCCAGTCTTCTCTGACTCCCATCTTTCTCTCTGCAGGATGAGGGAACTGAAGCAGAACCAGGAGCTGGAAGGGCTTCCCCAGCCGGGACTGGCCACCTGACCTGGCCACCGCCTTTCTCACCACCCTGGGGACGCCTCGTGCAGTCTTAACAGGGAGAGGGCTTTCTGGGGCAGGGGGAGCCCCTGTCGGCAGCTTTCCCGTTCACCTTTGTTGGAGCCCTTCGTAGGCCTCCTCCCTCCTCCCCATGCCTTGCTCCCACACCCCTCTCCTCATCCTTCCTGGTCGTGCCCCATCTCTTTTGGTCCTGGCTCCAGAAGAGCCGCGCCCCACATACCTGCATCTTCCGCTGTGACCTCCAGAGCCCTGCCTGCCCCTGCTCCCCAGCTCCTCCTGCCTGCACCCGACTCGGCCCCCTCCTGACTTGCCTTATTTATTTGTTCGACGCGTCTCTGAATGTATCCGCCTCGGTTCCCACCTCTGCCTTCGCTGCGCACGCCCCTCGTGTTTCAGGGCTGACCGTGCCCCCACCCGACTCCGCATGTTTGCGTCTGTTTCCTCCCTTTCTGGCCCTGTCTTACCCCATCACCCGACTCTGGCCACCGACCTCAGGGCCGAAGGGGAGGTGGTGTACATAGGAACGCGTTGCGGAGTCCGCCCCGTCCCCCGAGGGGAGGGGTCTTGTACATACTGTAACATACAGAGTATAGTGAAGAATCTATTTAAGGCGCCGCGGGGAGGGCTGCACGGCCGGGCTTGTGGTTCTCTAGCGCGGCGGGGGCCTCCTGCCGGCTCCACGGGCACTTTCTACTTGTGCATGGGCTTGGTTTATACGAATTGCCATTAAACATCGCTGCACCAGCCAGCCTGCGGCCTCTGTCTACGGGGGCGGGGCGGGGCCTCGGCCAGCTGGAGGTCGCCACGCGCTGCTGGCCTCGGATCTGCGCCCCGGCTAGGCGGGCTCGGGGTTTTCCGCCTCCGACGTGTTTCCGGCCTTAAAGGCATTCCGCCCTTCCCTTTAAGACGCGCCGCCCCCTCTCAGTCACTCCCAAGATGGCGGACCTACTGGGCTCCATCCTGAGCTCCATGGAGAAGCCACCCAGCCTCGGTGACCAGGAGACTCGGCGCAAGGCCCGAGGTGAGGATCCCAAATTCACAACCGCCTTCCTTCGCCCGGTTCTCAGGACCGCACTTTTCCCTCTTTGGACGATGCCGCCTCCTCAACCTTGAAAGACCCCTCACAGGCCCCTTCCGAGACCCTCAGAGTCCCTAAAAGGGCTGCTGACACGCCCGCTGTTCTCAGCGGACAGTGATTGGCTACCTGAAAGATAGCGCCAGCCTCCTGCCTCTTCTCCCGACCCTGGCCTTCCGCAGTCCTTGTTTCCCATTAGCCAACCGGCCCGCCTGTCCGCTGCTGACCTGGTCTGATTGGTAGGGTGCCTCCAACCTGCCGCATTCCTTCCCCGCCCGCCTCTAGCTCTATTTCGATTGGATTTAGGACACGCCCATCTACTCTGCCTTCATCTCCATTGGCTATCTCAACTTAAAGCTCTGCCTCCTAGGCCTATTCGACCTTCCTTCGGACCCACCCCAGCCTCAGAACTCCCATTGGTTGTTGGGTCCTCTGTGTCTTCTTGCCCCTCCTGCTTGATTTAACCCAGTCCCTTCTGCCTCCTTTCTACAACCTTTTTCCCATCTGTAGCCTTAAATTCCCGAGCTGCCCAGGCGGATCGTAGTGTTGATTGGAGGGATGAGAATGCCCGCCAGGTCCGATTGGCCACTGTCTCCGCCTGCGTTCTCTGAGTAGCTTCCCTGCGGGCGGGCTGGAGTTCGGCGGCCGGCGTAGGGCGCGGCCCGGCGGGGCCGTGGGAGCCTCCCCGGGGTTGCTCGTGTTTGGGCTTGGGATGATCCTGGCGGAATGCAGGACCCCAACTCCCAAACCTGCGGACCTTGACCGCGGACGAGCCCTGGCCCGGCTCCCCACATGCCCCAGGGGGGCCAGGGCAGACAGGACGCCTTCCGAGTATTCAAGGGGTGCTGGATGCCTACACTTCGTCTCGTTATTTCCTGAACAACTGTTAAGGGTCAGGGGTACCCCTCAGGGAGGCCACAGTCCGGGGCTGGGGCGCTCATTGATGCAGTGATCACACCGAAGTTTAATAATCAACTTGATAAGTGCTCTGAGAGAAAAATGACTGTGAGAGCGGCCACCTGAGATTCTCCCCCAGGCTGCAGTGAGCCGAGATCAGAACAGATAATTCTGTAAATGAGAGAGAGAAGCAAAGCGTTACAGGCAGAAGAGTCTATTTGAAATCTCGGCCGGGCGCGGTGGCTCAAGCCTGTAATCCCAGCACTTTGGGAGGCCGAGACGGGCGGATCACGAGGTCAGGAGATCGAGACCATCCTGGTTAATGCGGTGAAACCCCGTCTCTACTAAAAAAAAATACAAAAAACTAGCCGGGCGAGGTGGCGGGCGCCTGTAGTCCCAGCTACTCGGGAGGCTGAGGCAGGAGAATGGCGTAAACCGGGGAGGCGGAGCTTGCAGTGAGCTGAGATCCGGCCACTGCACTCTAGCCTGGGCGACAGAGCGAGACTCCGTCTCAAAAAAAAAAAAAAAAAAAAAAAAAAAGAAATCTCTGAGGAAGGAGGAAGCATGATGGGAACGGGGAACTGGAATTCTGTAATGCTCTGATGACTGTCTAAGTGGGTGATCACCAGCGGCATTGACAGACTAGGAAGCTTAAGTTAGTCACTCGCCTGAGGTCACATGGTTAGTTTGGTAAGTGGCAGAGTTTCAAACCCAGGTATGACTGGGCTTGAAGCCTATGTTCTTGACCATAATCTTATGCCACTTCTCTAGATGCAGAGAAGACTCGAAAACCAGTTAAAGAACAGTCAGTGGGGTCCGGCCTTGTAGCTCACACCTGTAATCCCACCACTTTGGGAGGCTGCGGCGGACGGATCGCTTGAGCCCAGGAGTTCAAGATCAGTCTAGGCAACATGGAGAAACCCCGTCTCTACAAAAAAATACAAAAATTGGCCAGGCGCTGTGGCTCACGCCTGTAATCCCAAAACTTTGGGAGGCCGAGGCGGGCGATCATGAGACCAAGAGATGGAGACCATCCTGGCCAACATGGTGAAACCCCGTCTCTACTAAAAATACAAAAATTAGCTGGGCGTGGTGGCGCGTGCCTGTAATCCCAGCTACTCAGGAGGCTGAGGCAGGAGAATCGGTTGAACCCGGGAGGCGGAGGTTGCAGTGAGCCAAGATTGCGCCACTGCACTCCAGCCTGGCGGCAGAGCGAGACTCTGTCTCATAAATAAATAAATAAATAAATAAATGATAACCGGGCTCAGTGGCGCGCTCCTGTGGTCCCAATTCTCCGGAGAATCTTGGGAGAATTCCAAAAGCGGGGAGAATCACTTGAGTCTGGGAGGTTGAGGCTGCAAGTGAGAGGTGATTGCGTCACTGCACTCCAGTCTGGGCAGTGAAATTGAGACTGTTTCCAACAACAAAAAATGAAATGCCCTGATGGTCAGTGAGGGCAGAGGGATGAGAGCTCCTAGGCTGTCAGGCCCTGGGGCTCCAGAGGATAACTGAACAGTAGATGAACAGGATCCCTGCCCTCCAGGAGCTCATACTATGCTAAAGGAGACAAAAAGTTATGATACATTAGTTCTCTATGCTATGCTGGGTGTCTGAGCCAAAGGAGCTTGGAGCCCAGGGGAAGAAGTAACTCTGACTCATGGTAGATCTCAATGTTTGCAAGAGGAGGAAAAGCATTCCAAGCAGAGGAACATGTGCAAAGGCATGGAGTTATTTTTAAAAATGGGGAGAGGGGCCGGGCGCGGTGGCTCAAGCCTGTAATCCCAGCACTTTGGGAGGCCGAGGCGGGCGGATCACAAGGTCAGGAGATCGAGACCACAGTGAAACCCCGTCTCTACTAAAAATACAAAAAATTAGCCGGGCGCGGTGGCGGGCGCCTGTAGTCCCAGCTACTCAGGAGGCTGAGGCAGGAGAATGGCGGGAACCCGGGAGGCGGAGCTTGCAGTGAGCCGAGATCGCGCCACTGCACTCCAGCCTGGGCAACCGCCTGAGACTCCGTCTCAAAAAAAAAAAAAAAAAAAAAAAAATGGGGAGAGGGCTGGGCACCGTGGCTCATACCTATAATCCCAGCACTTTGGGAGGCTGAGGCAGGCAGATCACTTGAAATCAGGAGTTCAAGACTAGCCTGGCCAACATGGTGAAACATCGTCTCTACAAAAAATACAAAAAAATGGCCGGGCGTGGTGGCTCACGCCTATAGTCCTAGCACTTTGGGAGGCCGAGGCGGACAGATGAACTCCGACCTGAGGTCAGGAGTTCGAGACCAGCCTCACCAACATGGAGAAACCCCATCTCTACTAAAAATACAAAAATTAGTCAGGTGTGGTGGCGCATGACTGTGATCCCAGCTACTTGGGAGGCTGAGGCAGGAGAATCACTTGAACCCAAGAAGCAGAGGTTGCAGTGAGCCAAGATTGTGCCACTGCATTCCAGCATGGGCAAAGAGAGCGAAACTCCATCTCATAAAAAGAAAAAGAAAAAAAAAAATTAGCCAGATGTGGTGGTTCACACCTGTAATCCCAGCTACTTAGGAGGCTGAGGCATGAGAATCACTGGAACCTGGGAGGCAGAGGTTGCAGAGAGCCGAGATCGCGCCACTGCACTCCAGCCTGGGCACAGAGCGAGACTCTGTCTGGAAATAAATAAATAAATAAATGATGGGGAGAGGTTCAGTGCAGCTGGAGAGGATTCAGATCCTGTGGAAGAAGGAAGCCTTAAGGATGTAAAGGATTTGAAACAGCAAAAGAGAGAAAAATTTCAGGCTGAGGAGCAGGAATAGGAAGAAGCATGCACCCAAATCTCAAGAGGTAGTAAAATCACATCGTGGGGAAGACAGGCAAGCATGGAGGGCCTGGGTTAGAAATTCCTCCTCCTCCTCGGCCGGGCGCGGTGGCTCAAGCCTGTAATCCCAGCACTTTGGGAGGCCGAGGCAGGTGGATCAGGAGGTCAGGAGATCAAGACCATCCTAGCTAACATGGTGAAACCCGTCTCTACTAAAAATACAACAAACTAGCCAGGCGTGGTGGCGGGTGCCTGTGTGAACCCGGGAGGCGGAGCTTGCAGTGAGCCGAGATCGCGCCACTGCACTCCAGCCTGGGCGACACAGCGAGACTCTGTCTCAAAAAATAAAAATAAAAAAAAGAAATTCCTCCTCCTCTTCCAGAGGCAGGATCTAAGGAAGAGGAAGAAAGTTAAATAAGACCCTTAGCCAGGCGAGGGGACTCACTGCTGTAATCCCAGCACTTTGGGAGGCTGGTCTTGAACTCCCAGCCTCAAGTGATCCTCCCACCTTGGCCTCTCAAATTGCTTGAGAAGCTTGAGTCTCTGCACCCAGACCTGGCTATTTTTTTTTTTTTTTTTTAAGTTTTCTGTAAAGATGGGGTCTCGGGCATCTTCAGGCAAGAGGCAGGCAGATCTCTTGAGCCCAAGAGTTCAGAAAAAAAGACCCTTCACAGCTAACCTTGGACTCCCAAAGGAGAAGGGTGTCAGATTATCCATTTCGGCTTTATCCTGTCTGTAGAAGTGGGAAGTGGGGGATTTTACAAAATATAGGAAGTTAAATAATTTCCCCTTTCTGGCCGGGCGCGGTGGCTCAAGCCTGTAATCCTGGTACTTTGGGAGGCCGAGGCAGGTGGATCACAAGGTCAGGAGTTCAAGACCAGCCTGGCCAATATGGTGAAACCTCATCTCTACTAAAAATACAAAAATTAGCTGGGTGTGGTGGCGGATGCCTATAGTCCCAGCTACTCAGACAGCTGAGGCAGAAGAATCGCTTGAACCCAGGAGGCGGAGGTTGCAGTGAGCCGAGATCATGCCACTGCACTCCAGCCTGGGTGACAAAACAAGGTTCTGTCTCAAAAAAAAATATTCCCCTGGCCGGGCGCGGTGGCTCACGCCTGTAATCCCAGCACTTTGGGAGGCCGAGGCGGGCGGATCACCCAAGGGCGATCTGGCGGAGCCAGATCGAGACCATCCTGGCTAACACGGTGAAACCCTGTCTCTACTAAAAATACAAAAAATTAGCCGGGCGCGGTGGCGGGCGCCTGTACTCCCAGCTGCTCGGGAGGCTGAGGCAGGAGAATGGCGTGAACCCGGGAGGCGGAGCTTGCAGTGAGCCGAGATCGCGCCACCGCACTCCAGCCTGGGCGACAAAGCAAGACTCCGTCTCAAAAAAAAAAAAAAAAAAAAAAAAAAATTCCCCTTTGCTGTGTAGACAACGAGATGATAGACTCTTTGAGGCCAGGGTCTGAGTCTGTTTTCCTTCCCAGATGCATTATAATTCTTCTTCTTTTTTTTTTTTTGACAGGATCTTGCTCTGTCACCTAGACCTCTTGGGCTTAAGTGAGCTTCCTACCTCAACCTCCCGAGTAGCTGGGACTACAGGCATGCATCACCATGCCTGACTAATTCTTTATTTTTTGTAGAGACAGGGTCTCACTATATTGCCCACACTGGTCTCGAACTTCTGGCCTCAAGCAGTTCTCCCACCTTGGCCTTCCAAAATGCTGGAATTATATACGTAAGCCACCGCACTCAGCCCAAACATTTATTTAATGCCCACAATGTACAAACAACTAACTATAGTCCGGGCATGGTGGCTCACACCTATAATCCCAACACTTTGGAAGGCCAAGGTGGGAGGATTGCTTGAAGCCAGCTGGAGACCAGGCTGGGCAACAAACTGAGACCCCATCTTAACAGAAAACTTAAAAAAAAGAAAAAAAAAAAAATCCAAGGCTAGGTGCCGAGGCTTAAGCCTCTCAAGCAGTTTGAGAGGCCCAGGTGGGAGGGGTATTTGAAGCCAAGTTCAAGACCAGCCTGGGCCCACACTTGTAATCCCAGCACTTTAGGAGGCTGAGGTGGGCAGATCACGAGGTCAGGAGTTCGAGACAAGTCTGACCAACATACTGAAACCCCATCTCTACTAAAAATACAAAAATTAGCGAGGTGTGGTGCCACACGCCTGTATTCCCAGCTACTCGGGAGGCTGAGGCGGGAGAATCTCTTGAACCTGGGAGGCAGAGGTTGCAGTCAGCCAAGACTGTGCCATTGCACTCCAGCCTGGGTGACAGGGTGAGACTCTGTCTCAAAAAAAAAAAAATTACCATCCTGGGCAACGTAGTGAGACCTCATCTCACAAATATTTTTGTTTAATTATTTTTTTTAAAGTAGCTGAGCATGGAGGCACACGCCTGTGGCCCCAGCTACTTGAGAAGTTAAGGTAGGAGGATCCCTTGAGCCAGGGAGGTCAAGGCTGCAGTGAGCTGTGATTGTGCCACTGCACTCCAGCCTGGGCAATAAAGTGAAATCCTGTCCCAAAAATAAATATATAGGCCGGGTGCAGTGGCTCACGCCTGTAATCCCAGCACTTTGGGAGGCCGAGGTGGGTGGATCACCTGAGCTCAGGAGTTTGAGACCAGCCTAGCCAACATGGTGAAACCCCGTCTGTACTAAAAATACAAAAATTAGCCGGATGTGGTGGTGTGTGCCTGTAATCCCAGCTACTTGGGAGGCTGAGGCAGGAGAATCGCTTGAACCCAGGAGGCGGAGGTTGCAACAAGCTGAGATCATGCCACTGTACTCCAGCCTGGGTGACAGAGCGAGACTCCATCTCAAAAGTCAATCAATCAATCAATGTTTATTCATTGGTTTCCCCAGTGGAGTTGGAAAAGGGGGTTAAGCATTATTCTGATCTTTGTCACTCCCACTAAACTGGGAACTCTTGAAGGGCCACATTGTGTCTTAATCATCTCAGTACTTCAGGGTCTCGCCTGGTGCCAGATACAGTAGTCCCTGCTCTCCCTTATCCAAGGTTTTGCTTTCCAAGGTTTTAGTTACCTGCAGCCTGGAACTATTATATACAATAAGATATTTTGAGAGAGAGAGAGAGCATAGCCGCAAACTTTTATTTCAGTACATTGTTATAAGTGTTCTATTGTATTATTGTTATTCTTAATCTCTCTTTTTTTTTCTTTTTCTCTGAGGTGGAGTCTAGCTCTGTCGCCCAGGCTAACAGTGGCGCCATCTCGGCTCACTGCAAGCTCCGCCTCCCAGGTTCACGCCATTCTCCTGCCTCAGCCTCCCAAGTAGCTGGGACTACAGGCACCCACCACCACGCCTGGCTAATTTTTTGTATATTTTTTTTTAGTAGAGATGGGGTTTCACCATGTTAGCCAGGATGGTCTCGATCTCATGACCCCATGATCCGCCCACCTCGGCCTCCCAAAGTGCTGGGATTACAGGTGTGAGCCACCGCGCCCAGCCATCTCTCTCTTTTTTTTTTGAGACAGAATTTCACTCTTGTTGCCCAGGCTGGAGTGTAATGGCGCGATCTCAGCTCACTGCAACCTCTGCCTCCCAGGTTCAAGAAATTCTCCTGCCTCAGCCTCCCCAGTAGCTGAAATTATAGGTGCCCACCACCACACCTGGCTAATTTTTGTATTTTTAGTAGAGATGGGGTTTCACCATGTTGACTAGGCTGGTCTCGAACTCCTGACCTCAGATGATCCACTTGCCTTGGCCTCCCAAAGTGCTGGGGTATAGGCTTGAGCCACCGTGCCTGGCTTGTTATTCTTAATCTCTTACTGTGCCTAATTTATAAGTTAAACTTTATCATAGCCATGTATGTGTAGAAAAAGACATAGTATATATAAGGGTCAGTACTATCCACAATTTCAGGCATCCACTGAGAGCCTTGGAATGAACCCCCGTGGATAAGGGGGACTATTAGGTAGAATAAACATCAATAAATGCTTGATGAATAAATGCTTGAGGAATAATCCTGCCTTCCCAGCCTGACACTTCCCAGGGGGCACCACACTTCACTTGAAGCCTTAGAAACCTTCCCCATCCATGCTTCCAGCCCCGGCTTCATGCTGCCATTTCTCACCCCCAGAACAGGCTGCCCGCCTGAAGAAACTACAAGAGCAAGAGAAACAACAGAAAGTGGAGTTTCGTAAAAGGGTGAGAACAACTGGAGTGATCAAAGGCAGACTCAGGAAGGACTTCCAATAAGTTAAAATTGGAAGGTTGAGGACTCAGTTTTGCTGAAAATGTCTTGAGAGAGGTGATGCCTGGAAGCCAGTGGCATGGAGGCTGGGGAGGGTGCTGGGGAGGCGTAGAAGGGCCGCCAACTCAGCTGGGGTGGGGGGTACTTGGGTGGAGCCATTGTTTCATATCTTCTTCCTTTCCCCTCTCCCAAGATGGAGAAGGAGGTGTCAGATTTCATTCAAGACAGTGGGCAGATCAAGAAAAAGTTTCAGCCAATGAACAAGATCGAGAGGAGCATACTGTGAGTGTCTCGGGGCTGGGGGAAGAAGGAAATGGGTGGCTAGCGGGGCATGAAAGGGCCAGCAGGGAGCTCCTCCAGAGGAGGGCACTAGGCCCACTCCTGGCTCATGATACTCTTTCCCCTCTGCCGTCCCATCCCAGACATGATGTAGTGGAAGTAGCTGGCCTGACATCCTTCTCTTTTGGGGAAGATGATGACTGTCGCTATGTCATGATCTTCAAAAAGGTAAAAGGCCTGAGTTCCTCATTCTCTCCTCTCCCCTTTGTGGCCTTCTCCCCCTTCCCTGATGAAGGAATGAAATGAAACATTTGTATGGACTCTGACCCCATCATTGTGCTCTTCTCTAGGAGTTTGCACCCTCAGATGAAGAGCTAGACTCCTACCGTCGTGGAGAGGAATGGGATCCCCAGAAGGCTGAGGAGAAGCGGAAGCTAAAGGTGAGCTATGCGTGGCAGCCCTTGGGGCCCAGAAGCCCACCACCTGGGAGGGGTGGGGATTTGGGCTGGGGCCCTGAGCACCAGTGCCCCCACTTTCACCCCCAGGAGCTGGCTCAGAGGCAGGAGGAGGAGGCAGCCCAGCAGGGGCCCGTGGTGGTGAGCCCTGCTAGCGACTACAAGGACAAGTACAGCCACCTCATCGGCAAGGGAGCAGCGAAAGACGCAGCCCACATGCTGCAGGCCAATAAAACCTACGGCTGTGGTGAGGCCACAGTGCGGCCGGCGTGGCTGGGAGAGGAGCATGGGATGTGGTGGGAGGGCAGTGGAGGCTGAGGTACGGGTTTCTAAGTCCTCCCTACCCTCCTCTCTGCCCCTAGTGCCCGTGGCCAATAAGAGGGACACACGCTCCATTGAAGAGGCTATGAATGAGATCAGAGCCAAGAAGCGTCTGCGGCAGAGCGGGGAAGAGTTGCCACCAACCTCCTAGGCGCCCCGCCCAGCTCCCTTTGACCCCTGGGGCAGGGCAGGGGGCAGGGAGGGACTAGGCTGCTGCTATTAGAACCCATCCTGGAGCCCCACCTCTGAACCGCCTCCTACCAGCTGTCCCGCGGGCTGGGGGACAACAGGTGTTTGATTTGTCACTGTTCGAGCGTGGATATGTGCGTGGTGTGTGTGTGAGAGTGTGAATGCACAGCGGGTATTTAATCTGTATGATTCCCCGTTCTTGGAATTTTCTTCCCCATGGGGCTGGGGTACTTTACATTCAATAAATGCTGTTTAACCCAATGTCCTGGTTGGTTTGTACCCGGAAAGGTGGGCCCTGAAGCCACTGGTAGAGAAGAAGGGGAATAATTTTCAGTGGAACAGCATAAAATTGCTGTTTGTGTAGGTTAAACATGGCCAGTTGACACTATCAGAGGTTTTTTGTTTGTTTTGAGACGGAGTCTTTGTTGCCCAGGCTAGAGTGCAGTAGTGTGATCTCGGTTCACTGCAACCTCTGCCTCCAGGGTTCAAGCGATTCTCCTGCCTTAGCCTCCTGAGTAGCTGGGATTACAGGCATGTGTCACCACACCTGGGTAATTTTTTGTATGTTTAGTAGAGACAGGGTTTCATCATATTGGCCAGGCTGGTCTCTAACTCCCAACCTCAGGTGATCTGCCCACCTCAGCCTCCCAAAGTGCTGGGATTACAAGTGTGAGCCACTGTGCCCAGCCCAGAGGGTTTTATAAGATGCAGTATTTTAAGAGTGCAATCAGAGGCTGGACACAGTGGCTCACACCTGTAATCCCAGCATTTTAGGAGGTCAAGGCTGGAGGATCACTTGAGGCCAGGAGGTCAAGATCAGCCTGGGCAACATAGTGAGACTTTCTCTCTACAAAATTAAAAAATTGGCTGGGTGCAGTGGCTCACACCTGCAATCCGAGCACTTTGGGAGGCCGAGGCGGGCGGATCACGAGGTCAGGAGATCGAGACCATCCTGGCTAACACGGTGAAACCCCGTCTCTACTAAAAATACAAAAAAATTAGCCGGGCGTGGTGGCGGGCGCCTGTAGTCCCAGCTACTTGGGAAGCTGAGGCAGGAGAATGGTGTGAACCCGGGAGGCAGAGCTTGCAGTGAGCTGAGATCATGCCACTGCACTCCAGGCTGGGGGACAGAGCAAGACTCTGTCTCAAAAAATAAATAAATAAAAATTAAATTAAATTAAATAATTGGCTGGGTGCAGTGACTCACACCTGCACTCCCAGCACTTTGGGAGGCCGAGGCAGGAGAATCGCTTGACTCCGGGAGTTTGAGATCAGTCTAGGCCACAAACCTTCTCTACAAAAAGAAAATAAAATATACAAAATTTAAAAATTAGCCATGCCTAGTGGTGTGCACCTGTAGTCCCAGCTACTTTGCAGGCTGAGGCAAGAGGATTGCTTGAGCCCAGGAGTTTGAGGCTACAGTGAACTGTGATCGCATCACTGCACTCCTGCCTGGGTGACAGATCAAGAAGCTGGCTCAAAATAAAGATACAAGAGTATAATCGCTGGAGTCAAATACCTTGGCTTTGGATCCTAATCCTGCCTGCTGCCAACCGTTACTTTGGGTAAGGCATTCAACCTTTTGTGCCTCAGTTTCCTCACCTGTAAAATAAGGATAATTATGGCAGCTATCTGACAGACCTGTTTGAACAATAGCGCAGGACGATACATGTCAAATATTTAGAACAGTTTCAGATCCTGTAAGTTCCGTAGGAGAGGCAGCCACTGTCATTATCACTCTCATCCTCACAAAGCCCTCACTAGGACTGCAGCCTCACTCTAGTGTCCTCTGCAGACCATTTACTTCACAGCCAGCTTCCCCCTCATGGTGGTGGCAGGACCCTCAGCCCCACCCTGCTCCCCTCTCCTGGAGCTGGTTTCTTATTCCCTCTGAAACTCTTTTTTTTTTTTTTTTTTTTTTTTTTTTTTTTTGAGGCGGAGTCTCGCTCTGTCGCCCAGGCTGGAGTGCAGTGGCCGGATCTCAGCTCACTGCAAGCTCCGCCTCCCAGGTTTACGCCATTCTCCTGCCTCAGCCTCCCGAGTAGCTGGGACTATAGGCGCCGCCACCGTGCCCGGCTAGTTTTTTGTATTTTTTAGTAGAGAAGGGGTTTCACCAGGTTAGCCAGGATGGTCTCGATCTCCTGACCTCGTGATCCACCCGTCTCGGCCTCCCAAAGTGCTGGGATTACAGGCTTGAGCCACCGCGCCCGGCCTCCCTCTGAAACTCTTTATTAATTTAGTTGTTTGTTTTCGTTTTTGTTGTTGTTGTTGTTGTTGCTTGCAGACAGGGTCTTGCTCTGCAGCCCAGGCTGGAGTGCAGTGGTATGAACAGAGTGTACTGCAGCCTCGACCTCCTGGGCTCAAGCGATCCTCTCAACTCAGCCTCCCAGGTAGCCAGGGCTACAGGCATGTGCCACCATGCCTGGCTCCACTGGCAACTCTGCCTCATTTTGCCATATAGCATCTGCTTTCCCCTACCTCCTTTGGAAATGTGAACACCTCTGTTGTTCTAGATCCACCCAGCTTCCTCTCTGAGTCCCTCACCTCCTCTTTGTCCTAGTGGGTTACACATCTATTTGCCTCCCCTCCCTGCTCCCATCTCTCCACCTCCTGTCTTTCCCAGCTCAGCCCAGAAACCAGCACCCCTCCCCTCGCTCCCACAAAGAAGCACACAGCTGTCTTGGTTGGCACTAGTGTTTATTTCAGGAAGCAGGTCTGGAAGACCTGGGTCTGTCCAGTGGAGTCCTGGAGCCTCCAGCTTCTCACTTGGCCTTCGGGTTACGGAACTTGCGTCCAGCAAAGACTGCCTTGTCCCCAAGAGCCTCCTCGATCCTAGAATGCACGCAAGGTCAGGGCTGCTGCCTTCCAACCTAATGGCCTCCAGCACCCCAATGCCCAGGCCCACTCTTCCCGCTGTACCTCATGAGTTGGTTGTATTTGGCCAGACGCTCTGAGCGGCAGGGGGCGCCAGTCTTGATCTGATGAGGGAAGAAGGATTTGGAAGGTTGGGTGAGGCTGGAGAGGAGGGGGTTGGACCTGGCCCCAGGGGAACATTCACCTCAGAGGCAGGAGGCCAGAGACCCCAAGAAAACTTGGTGAGACACTCAGTAGACAGAAGCTGCAAGTACCTGTCCTGTGCAGAGCCCCACCACAAGGTCAGCAATGAACGTGTCCTCAGTCTCCCCAGAGCGGTGGCTCACCATCACCCCCCAGCCATTAGACTGAGCCAGTTTGCACCTGAGTGGAGAGGACATTTGATGTGGCCTTCTAGAGGCTCCTCAGTGGGAAAGCAGGGGTTGGGTGGGGCCTGTCCCTGCTGTTTTGGGTAGCAAGCACTCTGCAGGGAGGGCAGTGACTAAGTTCTTTGGGAAGTAGGAGAGGAAAAGAATTCTCATCTTGATTTTGGGCTCTTGAGATGCTGGTGAGAAGAGCAGAATCTGAGAGAGGAATGGTGTGGGCTGCGGGTGGGGGGTCATGAAAGGGCCACAGTGGCAAAGCTCTTGGAGTCAGGCCAAGGATTAGTCAAAGCCTTGAGATCAACGTGTGGGTAGGTCAGGTGCCAGGGGAAAGGTAAGCTTGGAGTTAGTGGGTGAGACTGTAGCTGGAGTGGGCAGAGCTGGGGCAGAGGGAGGCGCCGGTGAGCGTCAGGGTCAGGAGACACTCACGCCTGGATCGATTCAGTCACCGAGCCGATCTGGTTGACCTTTAGCAGTAGACAGTTGCAGGCCTTCTTCTCAACGGCCTGGGCAATCCTCTTGGGGTTGGTGACTGTCAGGTCATCCCCCACAATCTGGATGTTCACCCCCGAGAGGAAGGAGGTCCAAGTGGCCCAGTCATCCTGGTCAAAGGGGTCCTCGATGGAGACCACTGGTGGGGTTTGGGAGCAGAGACAGGGCTAGAGGTCAGAAGGTGCCTCATGGAGGGGTGACAGGGCAGAAGAGCTTAAATGGGGATTTCAATGGGGCTAAGGATTGGTGGGATCCAAGCCCATGGTAAAGCAGGTCACTGAAATCAGGGTATTAGGCAGCTGCAGGGGATTCGGGCAGGAACACTGGGACACCTGAGCGCCTCACCAGGATAGTTCTTGATAAAGCTCTTATACAGCTCTCCGAGCTTCTCCCCAGTGATGTGCCGTGCGGGATCATCGGGCGACTTGAAGTCAAGATCGTACTTCCCATTGCGATAGAACTCAGATGCTGCCACGTCCATGCCGATCACCACCTTGTCTGGGTAACCAGCTGCCTGGATGGCTGTCTTCAGCAGCTCCAGGGCTGGGGGAGGACCAAGAAAGGACCTGAGACTCAGCACCCCTTGTCTACAGCCTCCCCTGCCCATGTGGAGATCCAGGGGGTCTGCCCCCCAGGGTGCTCAGCACTGACCCTCATTGTTCTCCAGGATGTTGGGTGCGAAGCCACCTTCATCACCCACATTGGTGGCATCCTTCCCATATTTGGCCTTGATGACCCCCTTAAGGTGGTGGTAGACCTCAGCACCAATGCGCATGGCTTCCTTGAAGGAGCTGGCTCCCACAGGCAGAATCATGAACTCCTGCATGGCCAGCTTGTTTCCAGCATGGGAGCCCCCGTTGATCACATTGAAGGCCTGAGATGGGGAGAGGGTGTCTGGACCTGGGCTGGGGCATGAGGGCTCAAGAAGGGATGGGGCGGGGGGTGTTGGGGTGGAAACCTGGCTTCCCTACTTACTAGCTCAGTGGTCTAGGATGAGTAATTTTGTTCAAGAGCCTCTTTCCTCATTTCTTTTTTTTTTTTTCTTGAGACAGAGTCTCGCTTTGTCACCAGGCTGGAGGGCAATGGTGCAATCTCGGCTTACCGCAACCTCTGCCTCCCAGGTTCAAGTGATTCTCCTGCCTTAGCCTCCCAAGTAGCTGGGACTATAGGCGGGCGCCACCATGCCCGGCTAATTTTTGTATTTTTAGTAGAGACAGGGTTTCACCATGTTGGTCAGGCTGGTGTCGAACTCCTGACCTCATGATCTGCCTGCCTCGGCCTCCCAAAGTGCTGGGATTACAGGCGTGAGCCACCGCGCCCAGCCTCTCTTTCCTCATTTCTATAAAATGGGGATAGCACCTACTTCCCTGTAGGATCTTTTGCTGAAAATTAGAGAAATTGAATGTAAAGTTCTTAGCATGTGCCTAGCATATAATAGCTAACACTTTTTTTTTTTTTTTGAGACGGAGTCTGGCTCTGTCGCCCAGGCTGGAGTGCAGTGGCGCGATCTCGGCTCACTGCAAGCTCCGCCTCCCGGGTTCACGCCATTCTCCTGCCTCAGCCTCCCGTGTAGCTGGGACTACAGGCGCCCGCCACCATGCATGCCGACTAATTTTTGTATTTTTAGTAGAGACGGGATTTCACCATGTTAGCCAGGATGGTCTCAATCTCCTGACCTCGTGATCTGCCCATCTTGGCCTCCCAAAGTGCTGGGATTACAGGCATGAGCCACCGCGCCCAGCTTTTTTTTTTTTTTTAGATGGAGTCTTGCTCTTTTGCCCAGGCTGGAGTGCAGTGGCACGATCTCGGCTCACTGCAACCTCCGCCTCCCGGGTTCAAGAAATTCTCCTGCCTCAGCCTCCTGAGTAGCTGGAATTACAGGTGCCCACCACCACACCCAGCTAATTTTTTGTATTTTTAGTAGAGATGGGGTTTCACCATGTTGGTCAGGCTGATCTCGAACCACTGACCTCGTGATCCACCCACCTCGGCCTCCCAAAGTGCTGGGGTTACAGGCGTGAGCCACCGCGCCCGGCCATAGCTAACACTTTTATATGGCATTTACTACATGCCAGGCACTAAGTACTTTACATATATAAGCCCATTTCATTCTCAAAACACCTCTATTCATTGGTATCATTACCCCCATTTTACAGATGGGGAAACTGAGACACAGCAGTTAAAGAACTTGCCTAAAATCATACAACTAATAACAGGCAGAGCCAGGATTCAAACCCAGCAATCTATCTCTAGAGTCCATGCTCTTATGCAATCTTCCTAGTAAGTAACAAGAAATGGTAACATTATTATTGAGATTAAATTCAAAGAGTTTCCATTCATTAAGAGGGCACTGGTGTAAGAAGGACTCAAGAAGATACAAAGAAATGCCAAGATCTTTGCCTCAAAGAAACTCTCAATATGATTTGGGGTGTGGGGTGTAGGGTGCGGGGTTGGCATGAGGCTGGAGTTACCGAGCCTAGGACTGGAATGGCAAGGAACTGGGTTATATGGCAGGGAAGGAAGCACATAGAGCCTTCAGGGAAGGTTTGGATTGTGGGAAAGAGGGAGGGGCTGGACCACAGCAGGAGAGATTCAGTTTCAGGAAACTGCTTCTTAGGAGCTGGTCTGAAAGGTGGATTTTCCATGGGGGCATCCCTGGCTGGGTGGGGGTGGCTCTGTCACGGCAAGATCTAGTGGGGGTGGGTAGCTGCACTTACTGGCACTGGGAGTATGAGGTCAGGGTTCCCAGCGAGATCTGCGATGTGGCGGTACAGGGGGACCCCCTTCTCAGCTGCTCCCGCCTTACACACGGCCAAGGACACGCCCAGGATGGCATTGGCCCCAAACTTGGCTGGAAGGAGGCAAGCGGGAAGAAAGGATGAGAGCTTCTTCCGGGTTTGGGGTGGCTACTCCAAGAAGACGCCAGAGTTCCAAACCACTGAGCATGAAGAATTGGTTAACAGATCTCTCTCCCACCGCCTGAGTAGCTCTGGGAGCCCCCACCCCGGGGAATGTGTCAGCTGCATGTCTGTGTCCACCGCCCAGCCCAGGCCTGGCAGAGGGCAGGCATAGGAAATGCCTGTGGAATGAACACAAATCCATCCAGCTGCGGTGTGACCCAAAATGGGGGACCCAGAAATAACCCATCAGGCCTCACCCCTGTGGCCTCTCACCATCTCTCCCATACCTCAACCCTTCCCCACCGCTGCCCTTCACTCACACTTATTCTCGGTCCCATCCAGCTCAATCATAAATTTGTCAACTTTTTCTTGATCCACAACACTTAGTTTCTGGAAGGGTGGGTTTGAGAGGGGAGAGCAGAGGTCAGATTTCTCAGAAGTCAGGGCACGTACAAGGGGAGGATAAGTGAAAATGGGGAGAGGCGCGTCTGGGGTGAGGGAGCAGGGGCATGGAGAGGAGACTGCAGGGAGCCGGCTTCCCCACTTGCCTTTTGCAGCAGAGCAGGGCCTAGAGTCTTGTTGATGTGCTCCACAGCCTTCAGGACTCCTAGACAGGCCAGAGGATGAGGTTTGGATCTCAATCAATTGGGCCTCTTTCTGTGGACCCCAGCTCCTCAAGAGCTTTGGGGGTTCCAGTCCTCTACCCATTGTGCACCCATGTCCTAAAGCCACCCACACAGACTCCTTCTGCACTGGTGTCTCCTCACCTTTCCCCAGGTAGCGGCCTTTGTCCCCATCTCTTAGTTCCAGAGCTTCATAGATACCTGTGGAAGCCCCACTGGGCACAGCTGCTCGGAATCGGCCTGAGGCAGGAGGAATTGGAAGATCACAGGGATGGCTAGGCCAAGTGGCTCATGCCTGTAATTCCAGCACTTTGGGAGGCCTAGGCAGGTGGATCACTTGAGGTCAAGAGTTCAAGACCAGCCTGGCCAACATGGTGAAACCATCTCTACTAAAAATACAAAAATTAGCTGGACGTGATGGCACAGGCGTGTAATCCCAGCTACTTGGGAGGTTGAGGCAGGAGAATCGCTTGAACCCGGGAGGCGGAGGTTGCAGTGAGCCGAGATTGCATCACTGCACTCCAGCCTGGGTGACAGAGCGAGACTGTCTCAAAAAAAAAAAAAAAAGAGCTCACAGGGAGTCCCCTCTGCCCCTCAAAGGGCTGAGGTATCCTCTCTGAGCTCAGGGACAGGAGGCAGTGCAGAGACTCCTGCTTCTCTTCTCCCAGCTTCCAGCTCTGGTTCCATTTTGGAAGAGGGCTTGGGAAGAAGTCTGGGAAAGGGAACCTGAGAGAAAGGAGAGGATATGGCACAGAATTGGGGGGTAAAGGCCAAAGGGTTGGGGTCTTCTGGGGCGAGCCTATCCAATGGGCCTTATGTTACCCTTGGCTGTGTGCAGGTCCACCTCCACTGTGGGGTTGCCCCTGGAGTCCAGGATTTCCCGGGCAAAGATTTTCTGCATGGCCATGGCTGCAGGACAGGAGGTGTGAGGGTAGACAGTTGATCTCTTAAGGAACCAGAAATCCCTTGCCCTTTAAGAGTCTTCCCCACTCCAAGAAGGCAGGTGCTGGAGCTAAAAATACCCTACAAAAAGGTCACAGACCAAAGAGGCAGGCGCAGCCCCCTCCCCCACTCAGAATAGCTCTTATTCCACCCTCCCATCCTAAGAATCCAGGGGCCTCTCATCTATGGCTCCTAGGATGCCATCACTCCCCAAGCCCCCACCTCCCCCAAGGCTGCACTTAGGCCTTCTCCTTCCACCCTCTGGTCAAGCAGTCTGCTCTCCACGGCTGGTGGCCTTCAAATCCTTTCTGGTTCTCATTTTCCTGCTCCGAAATCCTCTTGGGCCCCCAGTTCCCTACCAGGTTTCAACTCTAGCTGCCCTTCTCTATCCATCCTTACTGCCCCTCCTCACAGCCTCCTTTCCCTAGATCCTTGGGTGCTCCCAGAGTTTGTCCCATCTGCTTGCTCCAGCCGCCCCTTCCCCCAGCTTTTTCAAGCACCTCCAGTCCCAGGAGAAAAAAAAGCAGAAACGTCCCCCACTTCCTCCAACTCAACACCATGCGCACCCTTTACTACGTCCACCCCGGGGGCTGGAAGATTTAGCTGACCTGGGATGTCTTCGTTGGAGGTTTGGATGGAGCTCCGAGTCTAGGTGGCAGCTGGGACAGTGTCAGCTCACCCCCTCTCGGGCTGCGCATTTATCCCTGAGCCACTGGGTCCCCAGCCAGCCCCGCCTCTCTCTCTCTCCATCCTCCCCCCTTCACACTGGGCTGGCAGCCAAGTGCCCACTACAGCCTAAAGCAGAAGCCTCTGGCCCTGGGCACCTGCCCCCTTACCAAAGGTCAACTACTATCCCCCACTTTCTTTCCGTCCCCCAGTAACAGTCCCAGTTTTAATTCCACCCTTTGGGAGGAGCGGGGGAGGGGCTTCAGATGAGGGGTCTCCCCCACCCCAGGATTACATTCCCCTTTTGCAAACGTCAAGAGGAATGTGTGACCTTTAGGAAAGGCCAGGGTAACCTGAGCCCTGCAAGGCTGGGGAGGGGGCCTGGAAGAGGGGCTGCAGGATTGACATCCACACATGCTCAGATCGCTGGGCGGGCCTCTGCCCTCAGTGGGGGAAGGGAGGGGACTTCTGGGCAAGCTCTGACGTCTAAAATTGAACCCCCCCACCCCAGAAGGCGAGAGAGTCTCACCTCTTAGGGTCCTCATAACGGCCATTATCGGCGCCGCCCCATCCTACCTCTCCAGGCCAGCCAGGGCAGGGATGAATTAGGGGCCAGGAGACAAATTTAGACGGGCCCTCTCGGCTGGCGCGGCGCCCGATTGATAACGCTGGGACAGCACTTGTCGCCCGGCATGGGGACTATTGGTCAGAGCCCTTCTCCCCACCGACTGTGGGCGCTCAGCGCACGGCCCCAGCCCATCAATGAATGGGGTTGAATCAACAGTGAACAAAAATGAATGGACCGAGGACGGGTGGCCCTTTGTGAGCTTCTGCACGCCTGGGGCTCCTCCGGCGCCCCGCCGTAGCACTGCGGGGAGGTGGGTCTCTGCTCTCGGTAGAGATCTCCACCTTGCCAGCTCTGGGGCCAGTGCGGGGTCTGCCCCGAGCTCCTCTGCAGCCATGCCAGCCGAACGGCTGGGGTCACGGGGCTCGACTCGGAGGCCCTTCCCGCCGGCGCCGGGGCAGCCCGCGCCCGGTGACTCACCCCCGCCTCCCTCTCCCCACCCCTGCTCCCCGCCCCGCCGGCCAGCGCGGCCTCCCAGCCCCCACCTCAAGCCACCTGCCCCGCCACCCGTCCCGTCTCCCATCTTGCCCCGCCCTCTCATCTCAGGCCCCTCCTCCCGGGATTTTTCCACCCTGGGGTGGGGGTGCGGCGGGTCAGGGGTCAGGAGATGGCGGGCGGGGAGCGCCGCCACGTGCCCGGGTGCGGCCCCGCCCGAGCCCGCCAGTGACTCAGCCGCGCGGCTGTCGAGGAACACGGGCTCGAGGGGCGTCGGGGACTGTGGGGTTCGGCGTGGACGCCAGGGATGCGCGCCGCACTCGGGAGAAGGAGAGAGAAAACCAAGCCCCTTTCCGCCCGGGCCGCGCTCCGTGACCTCGCGCCCCTAACCCAGGCTCCGGAAGCGGCCCAGCCCTCGGCGGCGGGTCGGAGAAGACGGCTTCACCGCGGCCGCCGCCCGGCCGCCCCGCCCTCCCCAGGTGGCGGCGAGCGCACATCTGACTGAGAAGAAACCCAAAGGGCCCAAAGTGGGACTTTCCCCTTCTTGAAAAAGTTGCCACTCTTGCAACTTGAGTATTCTTCCGCCTCGAAAAATAGCCCCGCCTGTTAAGCCCCGCGGGTGTCCGCGCCCAGTGACCTCTGCAGACTCAGGCCAAGGGGCACGGCCGGTGATCCAGACATTGCCTGCCCGGGGCGGGCGCGGCTGGGATGTGGGATAAGGCCCTGGGCTAGAGCCGATCCAGAGAAGGGACAATCCTCTGGACTGAGAATGGGCCCTGGTGAACCTAACCTGCACTACCCGGGAAGACGCTGGGGACCGAAGTGGCCCCGGTGGGTGCCTTCAGCTATGAGAGCGACTAGGGTATTTGGCCAAACTCCCTTTGCTTTCCTATTGAATAAGTAAAATCAAGGGTGGTGAGGCGGCAGCGTGCACGGCTTCGCCCCCGCCCTTTCCGCCAGGCGGGAGACACGTCCCCAGCCCGCCTTCCTTTCCCGGAGGGTCCACATGGGTCGGGTCGGGCGCGCTCCCGTGCAGCCGGCTCCGGCCCGGACCGCCCCATGCGCTCTCCCTCCCGGCCTTGGCGCAGGCGCAGGCGCGGGCACACGCGCCGCCGCCCGCCGGTCCTTCCCTTCGGCGGAGGTGGGGGAAGGAGGAGTCATCCCGTTTAACCCTGGACTCCCCGAACTCTCCTTAATTTGCTAAATTTGCGGCTTGCTAATTCTTCCTCCTTTCTCTTCCCTTCCTTCCTTCTGGCTCACTCCCTGCCCCGATAGCAAAGTCTGGTTTATATTCAATGCAAATTGGAGCAAACCCTACCCTTCACCTCTCTGCCGCCACCCCCCATCTTTCTACATTGCTTTCCATCGAACTCTGCAAATTTTGCAATAGGGGGAGGGATTTTTAAAATTGCATTTGCAAAGTTCGGTGTCTGGGCTGGCGAGTGGGGGAGGGAGGTAATGGGGAGTAGGCCCCGCCCCTACCGTCCTTTGCAAATAAAAATCTAGCGGGGCGGGGGGGAGGAGCAGGAAGTGGCGGTGCGAGGGCTGCTGCACAGCGAGCAGAGCCGCGGTCCGGACGGCAGCGCGTGTCTCGAGCTCTCCGCCTCCCCCCGCCCGCCAGCCGAGGCAGCTCGAGCCCAGCCCGCGGCCCCAGCAGCAGCGCCGAGAGCAGCCCCAGTAGCAGCGCCATGGCCGGGTGGAACGCCTACATCGACAACCTCATGGCGGACGGGACCTGTCAGGACGCGGCCATCGTGGGTTACAAGGACTCGCCCTCCGTCTGGGCCGCCGTCCCCGGGAAAACCTTCGTCAACATCACGGTACTGCGAGGCCTGCGGTCCGGGGCACTGGTCGGGCTTGGACCCTGAGGGAGGGACTTGGGTGGGGGCGGGCGCGGTCTAGAGCGCGCAGCGAGAGGCCCTGACTGGGTGCTTGTCCTGGAAGCGGCGCGAATGGCGGCTGCACGTGAGCGGGTCCCTCGGTTGCTCCTAAGTCCTATGCCCCAGGCGGCGGCGCCCATCCCGCCCGCTACCCCGCTTTCCGCGACGGGGCGTTACATCCGGGGCACAGGGCGGGGAGGGGCGCGGCGCCCGGTGCGGCGGCCCACTTCCGCCTCTCCCAGGGCGGGGTGGGGACGCGCCTCAATTTTAATTGGGGATTGGGATTGAGAGGTGACCCGGGGACCCTCGAATCCCCACCTCCCCGTCCGGCCGCCAGCTCGCGCCCCTCTACCATTGTTTCCCCTGGTGCGGGAGGGAGCCCCAGGCGCGTGGTATTGGTCCCTTGCCCACCCTCTGTGGACTCCCGGCCCCTCCCAACTCCGTTAGAGAGGGCGAGGCCACCACACGCCCCCCCAGCTCAGCACGTTGGACTCAACATTCCTGCGAGGCCAATCCCGGAAGTCCCCTCGCCCTCCCTTCCCGCCATCCGGCGGGGCCTGGAGCAGGGGAACTTTGTGAGAAGTTCTGAGACAGCATAAGCGAAAGAATATGAGTTGACTACCGCTGCTCCCACCACCATCTCCCTGTCCACACTGCCCGGAAGTGGGGAGGGGGAGCGGAAGTTCGAAAGGGGGGGAAGGGGGCTTCCGGGCGGGAGGGAACCGGATGTGGGGGCTTGGGGTGAAAGGGGGAGGGGGGAAAAGGTTCCTGGGGTACCTAGACCCGAGAGCTGGCTTGCCGGGTCTAGCCCCCGTCCACCTTCAAAAGTTTTCCAACTTTCCCGGAAAGCCCCCAGGGGTCTGCTTCCTCTTGTCAGGGCAGACATACCTGGAGCTAAACTAGGTTACTTGGAGACCCAGGCGTCCGGGCCCTAAGAGCTCCTGCAGAACCTTTGACCAAATAAGGGCAAAGTTGCTTCTCTTGCCTCGCCCGCCCCCCTCCCTTCCCCTCTCCGCTTCTGCTTTTCCTGAAGGAGAGTTCTGAGCATCCAAAGACTCCTCACTTTTATCACTGATTCCCTTTATTTCCTGGGTTTACTTTCCCCCATTAACACTGAGATCTAAATCTCTAGAGGAGTACATCATCTCTTCCTCCCTAGTCCCATATTCTAGGTTTGAGAATCATGATCGTTTTCTGCACTAACGTTCCACAGTCCTCAGAGTTTCTCACAGTTCATTGATGGGTACTGAGTATATAACTTCGCGGGGTGGGTCTTTGGAGAACAAGGTGGGAATCTTGGTGCACTGACTAACTTGATGGGCGCTTGGTTCCTCTTCCAGCCAGCTGAGGTGGGTGTCCTGGTTGGCAAAGACCGGTCAAGTTTTTACGTCAATGGGCTGACACTTGGGGGCCAGAAATGTTCGGTGATCCGGGACTCACTGCTGCAGGATGGGGAGTTTAGCATGGATCTTCGTACCAAGAGCACCGGTGGGGCCCCCACCTTCAATGTCACTGTCACCAAGACTGACAAGAGTGAGTTCCTGAGTCTCACCCTTCCTCTAGCGTCAAGATCTCTCATGTACCGCCTTCTGGTAATCTTGAGGGTGCTTTCTTGTGTGATTCCCCAGCATGAAGGCAGTCAGACCAGTATTCTGCCCCTTGTCTGCTGGATGCTGGATGGAACATGGGATAGTCCCTCCATTTCCGTCTCAGTTCCTCATCTTGTAATTCGAAGTTGTTGAACTGCATTACCTCTTAAGTTACTTCCTGCCTTGAGCTCGGATTAGAAACTGTTTTCTAGGAGTATAGGTAGATTGTTGGGGTCCTGAATCATCATTTAGTTAATCGTTTGAGCTCTTTTGTTAGAACCTGGAGGTGGCATGCTCATCCACAGCCCTTTCTAGCCTGAACACGAGTCAACAGTCTATGAGCCTTTGACTCCTAAGTTTTTAGTCTGTTCCTCTCCAGCATTTAAGCTTGATTTTCCTCTTTTGAAAAGCCTTATTGTTTCAGGGTGACTGACAGCCTGCCTGTGTGTGTGTGTTGGGGGGGGGTTGGGAGAGATGAGGTTGGGTTACAGCCCCCAGGGCTGGACAGCTGCTGAACAGCTGGCAGGGGGTGGAATTGTGACACCTGGGTCCTAGCCTCCTTTCTCTTTCCTCCTCCTCCAGCGCTAGTCCTGCTGATGGGCAAAGAAGGTGTCCACGGTGGTTTGATCAACAAGAAATGTTATGAAATGGCCTCCCACCTTCGGCGCTCCCAGTACTGACCTCGTCTGTCCCTTCCCCTTCACCGCTCCCCACAGCTTTGCACCCCTTTCCTCCCCCATACACATACACCATTTTATTTTTTAGGCCATTACCCCATACCCCTTATTGCTGCCAAAACCACATGGGCTGGGGACCAGGGCTGGATGGACAGACACCTCCCCCTACCCATACCCCTCCTGTGTGTGGTTGGAAAACTTTGTTTTTTGGGTTTTTTTTTTTTTTTCTGAATAAAAAAGATTCTAACAAGGTGCTGTGTGATTTGAGCTTGGGTGTCAGAATGGGGGACAGGCACTGTGACTTGCCTCCTTTATCATGGCTTGGGAGCAGGAAGGTTGAGGTACTACAAGGTGCAAGAATTTGAGCTTCTGGCCAGGTGGCCCTGCCCCTCCACAGTGGCATTTCCAGGCCTAAGTCCTCAGTGTGCTGGTTAAATTGGTGGATAATGGAATAGAGCCATCTGGACCAGAGAATGGGTGCAGGCCTGCAGGCAAGGCAGGGCTAGTTGAGTCATCCTTGTGGGTGGGGCTCCCCCTGAGTCATAGCAAATGCCTGCTGGGGCTGTCCCCATGACTATAGGTTAGTGTCTCAGCATTCTCTTGCTCCTTATGGCTAAAGGGGTGATTCCCCCAAAGGGTTAAGTTCACCTAAAAATTATCTCACCCTTCCTTAGTCCACAAAAAACAATTTTATTAGCCCAAGAAGTGAAGACCCAGTCCCTTTGCTTGCCCCAGCCCCACCCCAATGCCCCTCAAAAGGATAGGTGTGGGTAAGGGAGCAGCTTAGGATGGAATGTCCCCTATCCCTCAACTTAGAAGACTGGAGGGAAGAAGACGGTCTGTGCAAATAGGTCACCAGAAGTGTACGTGTAGAGGGTTATTAGACCAGGATGACGGGGGAAGAGGGAGGAGAGGGTGGGGGGTCTGTTGAAGGCCCAGGAAAAACAAGGGGAGCTGGGGCTAGGGAACCAAATGAGGTGGGAAGAGTGGGGCTAGAACCCAAAAGTGGGGTCCTTTCGGAAGCAGGGTGGTCCCTTGGCTCCCCTTCTTCACCCTCCTCTTGCCCCTGAGCTTCTTCCTCTTGCTCTTCGTCCCCAGGACCACGATGAACAGGCTGCTTGCAAATGGGGCAGGTCTTCCGGGTCTGAGTCAGCCAGGGGTCCACGCAGCGGCTGTGGTAGGCTGCAGAGAGGAACAAGGTGAAGCACCTGGTGGCTGCCAGTGGCAGAGGGGCATGGGCAGGCAGTGAGGGCCTCACCATGAGCACAGGGGAGTACCCGCAGCTTGTCTCCATCTTCATATTCATCCAGGCAGATGGCACAGACATCATACTGGTCTCCTGGGACAGAAAGAAAATAATCTAGTCCTTCACTGAGCCATCGTGACCCAGGGCTAAGGCTTTTAAAGCCTTGCGAAAATTTTCCCTCACCTACAAAGCCAGTGGAAGAGCTAAGACAGGTAGGCAGGATAAGGTCAGGGCAGAACATGGAAGAATTTAGGGCTAAAAGGGACAAGCAAAGAGAAGCAGAGGTAAGAAGGGAAGTGGTTTTTGGGGAGGTGTGAGGGTGGAGATAGGGAGTGGAAGGGACGGAAATGGGCAGGGCTTCTGCCATAGCCTTATACGGGCACTGGAGGCCCCAGGGCCTAAAGCCCCAGCCCCACAGTACCACTTTCTTCCTTCTCTAACTGAATCCTCCCCCATTCCTCCCATTTTTCTGCTCTCTCCACATGCCCCATAAGCAAAGTCTGTCCCTCTATTATTTCCCACAATTATTTCACTTAATCATCTTTGCTTTATATCTCTCCCATCTTCACTGTATTTATGGGTAAAAACAAGACAAGACAGCATCTCAAGCTGAAAATTTCTTACTGCCATCTTTATTACTTTTATTTTTTTGAGAAAGGGACTCCCTCTGTCGCCCAGGCTGGAGCACAGTGGTGCAATCTCAGCCCCCTACAACCTCCGCCTTCCTGGTTCAAGTGATTCTCCTTTCTCAGTCTCCCAAGTAGCTGGGACTACAAGCGCACAACACCATGCTCAGCTAATTTTTGTTATTTTTTATAGAGATGGGGTCTCACCACGTTGCCCAGGCTGGCCTGGAACTCCTGGGGTCCAGGGATTCACTTGCCTCAGCCTCCCAAAGTGGTGGGATTTTTTTGTTTCATCATGTTGCCCAGGCTGGTCTCAAACTCCTGGGCTCAAGCGACCTACCCACCTCGGCCTTCCAAAGTGCTGGGATTACAGGCACTTGGGATTACGTGAGCCACTGTGCCCAGCCACTGCCATCTTTGTATACCCTATCTTCTGGGCTCAAAGTCCTTCAGAACCAGGTAAACGGTGGGAAAAACCCTCTCCTCCCCTAACCCCTCACCCTTCTGATAGTCATGTGTAGGAATCTGTTTCAGTTGCTCTTTGGTAAGTCGATTCCGCTGGAGCCGTTTCCGGTGCTGGATACAACGAACTATCTGGTGGAAGAGGGGGTGGATGGACAAGGCTTAGGAATAAAACTAGACAATCTAGGACAAGCCACTCCCATCTCCCAACTCCAGATCCAGTCTGGCCTCAGTGCTTCCCATCATGTTCCCTCAGCTACTCACCATTACTGCTCCCATGGCCAAAACCAGCAGTCCCACAATCCCTGTGAAAGGGATGAGGTAATAGCCCAAGGGGAAGGTATTGTCTGGAACCAGAAGCACCCGAGCCCTGGGAAAGGACGACCAGTCTCAGCAGGGAAAGAAAGGCAAAGGGAGAAAAACAGAGGGACAAAGCAACTGGCTCTGGACAAAGCCCATAGGTGGGGATGGGAATGGGAAGAAAGTCAAAGAGGCAGGGAAGGAAGGACAGGAGGCTGAATGGTTCGGGTAATGAGGCCTGGGCTCCAGGTTGGCATGGAACTGCTTGCTGAAGGAAGAATGGGAAGGAGGCATATGTCCTACCCCTTTTCGTAGACAAAGAGGGCACGCAGGTACTCGGAGCTTCTCTCCCCAATAAATACAGATGGGATCCAGATCTGCTGCTGGATTTCCTCTGCAGGGATCAAGGTGTTACTCTGGGGACTCACAACCTTCTACTCAAATCCTTTGGGAACCCTGGCATCTGGCACTTTCGCCCCAACCCACCTAAAGGATTGGCTTCTTTTCCTGAAGCCTTCAGCCTTCCCACCATCTCTGGGTCCTACTGAAAGCCCAGCTGTATAGATTCCTCCAGCCTTACCACTGTTCCACACCATGTTCAGAAGTTCATTGGAATTCACATTGTGTACTACAGCGGCACCATATCCAGCCTTCTGGGCATTTAGGACCTAGGAAGACAAGGCAGAGGACAAGGAGCCATCATAGGCCTGACTTGTCTTCATTCCTGGTGCCTTTTTTTACCCTCAGCTGCCCAGCTCCCACTCCACATTCAGCAACCTTGAGGTCAAAGTTGCAGTCGAATCTTCGAAGCAGCGCAATAAAGACTGACCCATTGACCGGGGCTGGGGGTGGTGGGGCAATGGGGCTGCAGGCATTGTCTGGGTGAGCCTCCACAAGGAACCCCTGAAGGATGGAAGCAAACAACAGTGAGATTTCTCCTCCCTAGGTTTCACTCCTACAAGGGCCACCAAACACACCAGCCCACATGCTGCACATCCTCTATCCTCACTTCCTTCTCCTTCCTGGGGTCTGAGCATCGCAACCTCACAACTTTCTCTTAGCCTCTTGAAAAGGTAATGACATAAAACATCCCTTCACCAAACTCTCCCATCATCCCTCTCGCTGTCCCAGATGGGCTAATCTGTACCCTAAACCGCAAGCTAATGCAATTACTTTGCCTTCTAATGTTCTGACTCTCAAGTTCTGTTTCACAGTTTCCTCTCCAATACTTACACAGAACACACTCCCTTCCCTTCAATTTTCTTTTTCTTTTTTTGAGATGGAGTCTCGTTCTGCCACCCAGGCTGGAGTGCAGTGGTGCGATCTCGACTCACTGCAACCTCCACCTCCCGGGTTCAGGTGATTCTCCTCCCTCAGTCTCCCAAGTAGTTGGGACTACAGTCATGCACCATCATGCACAGCTAATGTTTGTAATTTTAGTAGAGATAGGGTTTCACTATGTTAGCCAGGCTGGTCTTGAACTGGGATTACAGATGTGAGTCACCGCGCCCGGCCTCTTCAATTTTCTAATTACCCATCTCACAAACAACTCCACTGCTACTACGGCCCAACTGAGTTCTTGCTATGTGGCAGTCTTTGGGATGAAGTACTACAAAAATTGCGTATCTAATTTAATCTTCACAATAACCCTAGGAAAACTTAAAATATCCCATTTTACAGTAAAACAAACTAAGGCTCAAAGAGAAATTAACTTGCCCAAGGTCATACAAGCAACAGCTTCTGAGACCCTCTTGATAAGGACCGTTGATCCTACCTTCCGTCTCTGTCCACTTTCAGTCTCCCTGATAACCTCGGAGTTCCAGGGGTGGACACTTTGTCTTCTCCCTCTGGATTCTGGATTCTACACTATACGTGCTCAGTTCCTAACTTGATTTTCCTACCTCCAGTTTCACCCAGGACAAACCTCCCCAACCCCAGCCCAGGATGGAAGATCTTGCTAAATATTAAAAAAAGAAAAAAGACAGAAAAGGAAGGAAAGGGGGGGAAGGAGAGGAAGAAAGAAAAGAAAGAAAATCACCTGGAGTCCCTCTTGGCTCAAGGTAGCCCCAAACAGAGCTGGGAGGTCTGCAAAGTCCATGCTGGCATTGTGGTCCGAGGTCTGCGGACAAAAAAGGCAATGTTCCCCTTCAGCCTGCAACCCTTCCCTTCAGCGCCCTTGCCTCCTCCGTCCCTCGGACTCACCGCTCGAATGAGCCCCCGGATGGGGGCCGCTCCCCACAGCACAGCGGCCACAACCACAGGAAGCGGGAAGGCTGCAGGGTGCATGGCAGCGGGAGGAAAGAGGCTGAGGAGGCCGCTCGTCCTGGTAGCAAGGAGCAGAAGCGGAGTTCTGCGCCCTCCCTGCCCCTCCTTTAGGATCCCAGGGGTCCAACCACCCCCAGGTCCCACTTCCCAGCTACATGGAGGCGCCGGGGAAGGAACCCCGACTCAAAGAATGAGATATCCAACCCGTTTAGTGGAGCTGGGTGAGAGGCACTAAATGTATCCTTTTCTGGTACGGGGATAAAACCGGGAAAGGGGACGGAGCCTAACACAGGTGACAGAAAAACTTCGGGAAGGGTGGCGGAGCTCAAGGAGGTGGGACTTCCTGCCAGGTGGGCCGTGTTCCCAGCCTCTGGAAAAGGGCTTCCGGTAGAGAAAGTCAGGCCGCTTTCAGCATTTGATGCTTGAGATGAAGAACTTTCGGTCCTAAAAGGCCAGTTAAAGAAAGGTCAGCGATGGAGGGAGTGCCTGTGGAGATGGAAGGAGCACTGGTGGCCCAGAAGACGACCTAATAAAGGTGCCCGGAAACCTGGAGCCACCTAGTTTACAAACCTCTCCTCCCGCTGGCCGCCGCCACCGCTCCTTCAAATCTCGCGAGAGTGCTCCCCACCTCCCCCGTCCCCTCGCTGCTGAACGCTTGGTGTGTCTATCGCGAGAGCTCTCCTACTCTGGTGAGCCGTACTCACTCGATCTCGCGAGACCTTGAGACAAACTCATCTCTATTTTCCCGCGATTCCAATTTGGTGAAAACTGCGCCTTTCCTCTGGTTTCCTAAATCAGTTACACCCCTTCTCGCACGCTTCCCTCAAGCTCCTCCTTCAGCTCCGCCTTACTCCCGGCCGCCTTTGCGCTGCGCGCCTGCGCCCGCGCTGGCTTCCAGCGGGTGCCGGACCTGAGAGCCGGAGGGGCGTGCGCGCGCCCTCGCCCTGTTGCGCGCGCGGTGTCACCTTGGGCGCGAGCGGGGCCGCGCGCGCACGGGACCCGGAGCCGAGGGCCATTGAGTGGCGATGGCGGCGACGGCGAGTGCCGGGGCCGGCGGGATGGACGGGAAGCCCCGTACCTCCCCTAAGTCCATCAAGTTCCTGTTTGGGGGCCTGGCCGGGTAAGCTCAGGCCCCAGGGATGGGAAAAGAGGAGGAAGGGACGGGTGCAAGGAACCGGGCCCGGTTCATCTCTGGGTCTGTTGCAGTGAACTGTGCCGGCACGGGGTCAGCGTGATCTCCAGCGTATTACGAGTTCCCCAATGGGCTGCTAGGGCCCCATGCAAGGCCCCTTCTGGACTGCATGCGGGGTCGTTGCACAATCCCCGCCGGGCCACCTGAGTTTCCCAGCGCATTGCTAAGCTTGGCCGGGCTACAGGGGATTCCAGGCCATTAAATGGCTCCTGGAGGACTACCTGGAGTCCTAAATCTTGGATGCCCCTTCGTCCCCTCCCTGTGTCGGACTGCGTGCAGCCCCAGGTCACTGCTTGACTGTCATGAAGCTGCTTGGAGCACTTGCATTGCATGGCCCCGACTGGACAACTAGACTTTTCAGACCCGTTGCACTCGGTGTACATATAGACTCTTATACACATGCTCACCAGCATCCTGATTCTTGAATCGCATGGCAGGCCCTGACCTTTGTAACCTCTTGCTGCCAGGCTCCAGTGGGCACTGGTAGATCTGGAATAGTGAATCCCTTCACTCCACCTCTATCTTCCCCCAGGATGGGAGCTACAGTTTTTGTCCAGCCCCTGGACCTGGTGAAGAACCGGATGCAGCTGAGTGGGGAAGGGGCCAAGACTCGAGAGTACAAAACCAGCTTCCATGCCCTCACCAGTATCCTGAAGGCAGAAGGCCTGAGGGGCATTTACACCGGGTATTGGGGCCTCAGGATGGAGGGTAGGCTGTGGGTTGGTAGCTCCAGACCTTGGCCTGATATGCTGACCCCTCTGCTCCTCAGGCTGTCGGCTGGCCTGCTGCGCCAGGCCACCTACACCACTACCCGCCTTGGCATCTATACCGTGTTGTTTGAGCGCTTGACTGGGGCTGATGGTACTCCCCCTGGCTTTCTGCTGAAGGCTCTGATTGGCATGACGGCAGGTGCCACTGGTGCCTTTGTGGGAACACCAGCCGAAGTGGCTCTTATCCGCATGACTGCGGATGGCCGGTGAGTTCCAAGTCTGAGCCTCACCCCAGCCCCATTCCCTGGAATCTAGAATGAAAGGACCCCTTTTCTATCCCACATCTAGAGCAGAGCGTTTACCTGTTCTGGCCTTCCTTTCTTTGCATCTGTGGGGCCCTGTGGGCTATCCTGATCTTGACCTCTTCCTGCCTTCTTATCAGGCTTCCAGCTGACCAGCGCCGTGGCTACAAAAATGTGTTTAATGCCCTGATTCGGATCACCCGGGAAGAGGGAGTCCTCACCCTGTGGCGGGTGAGTGGAGGGGCTGGAGACTTGGGGGCTGTGAAGTCCGGTTTTAGGGGTTTCTGACTCTTGCCCGCTCCCCTCCCTCCAGGGCTGCATCCCTACCATGGCTCGGGCCGTCGTCGTCAATGCTGCCCAGCTGGCCTCCTACTCCCAATCCAAGCAGTTCTTGCTGGACTCAGGTGAGACCCAGAGCTGGGCCCTTAGCTCCCAGCCTGGCCTGAGCCACCTCTGAGCTGACTGCCACCCCCGCCTCACCTCCCCCAGGCTACTTCTCTGACAACATCTTGTGCCACTTCTGTGCCAGCATGATAAGCGGTCTTGTCACCACTGCTGCCTCCATGCCTGTGGATATTGCCAAGACCCGGTGAGTGTGCAGTCTGGTCCTGGAGGTGGGTGGGAAGGTGTCCTTTCGGTCTCTCATGCCCCTGCCTTCTCCCCTTCAGAATCCAGAACATGCGGATGATTGATGGGAAGCCGGAATACAAGAATGGACTGGTGAGGAAGCCATTCTGGGAGCCTGGGTGGGGTGTCAGATCCCCTGGGAAAGGTGTGAAGGCAGCTGGGTAAGGGGGATGGGCCCTAGAGTCCCAGCCCCAGCGCCCTGCTTGTCTGTGTCTAGGATGTCCTGTTCAAGGTTGTCCGCTACGAGGGCTTCTTCAGCCTGTGGAAGGGCTTCACACCGTACTATGCCCGCCTGGGTCCCCACACCGTCCTCACCTTCATCTTCTTGGAGCAGATGAACAAGGCCTACAGGCGTCTCTTCCTCAGTGGCTGAAGCGGCCGGGGGCTCCCACTTGCCTGCTGCGTCTATGGCCACTGCGCCCTGGGGGCCTGGGCTCTGCTGCCCTGGACCCCTCTATTTATTTCCCTTCCACAGTGTGGTTTCTTCCTCTGCGGTAAAGGACTTGGTCTGTTCTACCCCCTGCTCCAGCTTGCCCTGCTCATCCTGATCCTGTGATTTCTCTGTCCCTGGCTATTCTTGCAGGGAGCTGGAAAACTTCCTGAGGATTTCTGGCCTCCCCCTGGGTTTTAGTTTCAGGGCACACAGGACAGCAGAAGATCCCCCTTCTCATTGGGGAAACCAAGGCAGAACTGAGGGGATAGGGAGGAGCAGAAGCCATCAAGATGGTCAAAGGACCTACAGAGGGAGATGTGGCCCTTCCTCCCCCTCACTGAGGACTTAATAAATCGGATTGATGACACCAGCCCCAAATCTGGAGAGTCTGGGGGGTGGCTAGGAGAGGGGAGGAGACTGGACAAAGAAGCTGGTGCCCCTGGAGAATAGGAACTGGAGTTTTTAAGAAAAATTGTTAAAGAAAAAGCAGCCGCTGGTTTTATGCAAATGCTGTGTAAATCTGTCATGCCACAGCAGCTGACAGGGCTAGAAAAACTCAAATCCCAGGCCCAGCGTGTTTCCTCCAGCCACTTGCCCAAGAATGCCACAGACGCACAGATCATTTCACATAATCCCCAGGAAAAGCCCCTCGGTCTGATGACTGCTTCTGCAGCCTAAAGAGGGAGGAGTTAAAGAGACTCTGAGAGAGGAAGACCATTGTGGGGTGGAGGCAGTGCGGGTGGAGGGCCAGGGCTTAAGTGGGTGGGCACTGGAAGCTTGAGGAAAGAGGGATGCTGGCCAGAGACCTGATCTTCGTCCTTGGCTGGGGAGAGTGAGAACCTTATCCATTTCTTTAGAAGATGTGTGGTTCCCAGGCCAGCCCTCAAGGAGCCTTAAAACCTCTTTGGGGCATAAAAGAACTTGGGAAGGTCAAACTGAGGAGTGCTGGCCAGGCTAGGGGACAGGCAGGCAGCAGGTGGGAGCTGTCCCTTTGGCAGAGCCTCATCAGCAGAAGAGGTGGAGCTCAGCATCGTGGCACCCCTGCTGCTGCCTCCGTGTACACTCTGTCCTGGGCCTTAGTGGCTATTGTAAGACACTTGAAGCCTAAACCTTGTCCTTAAGGAGTTTCCAGTCCAGAAGGCAAGATTATACAGGAGCAGTTGGGAAACAGTGTAGCAATAGTGTTGCAGGGTAACCTGGAAAGCACCTGACCTCACCTGGGAGAAGTGACTTGCACACTGAGTGGTTATACTGGCTGGGGAGGGGGCAAGGACAGCACACCTGGCTGGACTGAGGGCAAAGGCCTAGAGTAAAACACTGTCGGGGAGCAGGTGATCTATAGGCTTGTGATAGTTGGAGCACAGGCTGTGATCTGCCTTGAGATGAAGCTGGACTGTCAGATGGGGTCAGTGCGTGGCACTCCCTGACTGCCAAGCTCAGGAGTTGGTCCTCCACCTGGGGAGAGATGCAGTCAGACTTTCAGGTTTGGGAGATCTTCCGGGACCATCTGGAGGGGGATGGGGGTCTCCATGGTCCCATTCTCTGGGCCCCAAGCCCTGGATTGGGCTGGAGACAAGGCAGGAGAGGAAGCCACACCAGTGTGTTTAGGGAATGGCAGGATTTATGAGAAAAATGGGGTTCCGTTTGCCTGTGTCCCAGCCTGAGAGCAGGAAACCCAAGACTATTCAGTCACACTCACCAAATGGTGCATGCTGCAGGGCCCACCCCTTGCTGTCCTGCTGACCTGGGCAGTGAGAGCTGCACTTCTGAGACTGCAGGTGCAAAGCAGGCACCCACCTTTGCCCCTAGTACTGCAGGCTGCTGCCAGGTGGGTGTCAGCAGTTGTCGTTAAACTCCAGGAAGACGACAATTTTTGAGCTGGATCTGATGCCTAGGGTGGCCTGGTGGGTGGCCAGCCCTGGAGGAGAGAAGGAGGCACCCCAGGCAGGGGAAGTGCAGGCTATAACTGAAGGTCTATTGGATAAGTTGTGACCAGTGTAGGGGCAGTTGGAGCCTCGTGAATTCTCATGACAGGTGCCCCAGCCACTCTTCACTGAAAGAAACCAAGTTGTTTTGAGACAGGCTCTTACTCGGTCACCCAGGCGGGAGTACAGTGGCACAGTCAGGGCTCACTGCAGCCTCCGTCTCCCAGGCTCAGGTGATCCTCCCTCCTCAGCCACCCAGGTACCTGGGACCACAGGCACACATCACCACACCTGGCTGACATTTTGTATTTTTTGTAGAGATCAGGTTTTGCCATGTTGCCAAGCCTGGTGTCAAACTCCTGGGTCCAAGCAACCCACCAGCCTCAGCCTTCCAGAGTGTGGAATTACAGGTGTGAGCCCCTGCACCCGGCCAGAAGGCTTTTTTTTTTTTTTTTAGATGGAGCCTCACTCTGTTACCCAGGCTGGAGTTCAGTGGCACAATCTTGGCTCTCTGCAACTTCCACCTCCCATGTTCAAGCGATTCTCCGGCCCCAGCCTCCCGAGTAGCTGGGATTACAGGTGTGCACCACCATGCCTGGCTAATTTTTGTATTTTTAGTAGAGACTGGGTTTCACCATGTTTGCCAGGCTGGTCTCAAACTCCCAACCTCTGGCGATCCACCCATCTTGGCCTCCCAAAGTGCTGGGATTACAGGCATGAGCCATCACTCCCAACCCTAAAATTATTGTTTATTATACAGATAATATACAATAATAGTGGAAAACTAGAAAATGCTAAACAGGGAAAAAGAAAATAAAACCACCCATATTTGTAACATCCAGACACAATGAGTGCTCACATCCTGATAAATCACTTTCCAGATTTTCTTCTGTGCATAGATGCACGTGGGAACCATGCTGTATTCCGCCAAAATGATTCACCGTGAGGTCTGGCAGCGCCCCATGCAGCATCGGGAGCTTTGTCCTGTGACCCACCCAACTCCATGTCATTACCCTTTCTGCTTTGCTGGGACTGAAGTTGTGTGCCTGTGGTGCGAAGAGAGGGCTTCTGATACAGAAAAAGGAATTAAGACCCCTCCCCCATGACTCTCTGTTCCTTATCCGCCCAACCCCCAACTAGATTCGATAGGAGAGCTCATAGGCTCCTCTCTCAAGGTCCACAAGCCTCCCACCCTCAGAGGCTGTGGCCAGAGTACCTAATGCTCACTGTGCCCAGCAGGTCCTGACCACGACCCTGACTCAGAGCTGAGGGCCTCCTTCCTGCCACTAGAGGCCCCACACGGCCATTAGGCCGTACCCACAGGAAGAGGCTGGAGCGGAAAGTGGGGAGTGAGCCTCGAAGGAAGAGAAGCCAGGCCCGGGGCACCGTCACTTGCCGTCCCCTCTGCAGCTCCAGATGTGTGGTTTGTGTGGCTGTGGCCAGAGGAGCACCTTGGCCAGAGTCCAGGGCGTGTGGTTTCACATGCCTGACCCAGGTCAGCATCAGGATGAGGACCACAGAGGCAAAGAGCAGCCAGAGGAGACCCAAGACATAGAAGCCCAGGGGGAGGAGGCAGCAAAAGTCGGGGTGAAGAAAAGGGTCA
Organism: Macaca mulatta; assembly: GCF_049350105.2. Classification (NCBI taxonomy): domain Eukaryota; kingdom Metazoa; phylum Chordata; class Mammalia; order Primates; family Cercopithecidae; genus Macaca; species Macaca mulatta. Next base: position 6,486,101 of record NC_133421.1, on the reverse strand, counting down.
TTTCTGTAGCTCTCGAAATGCCCTTGGAGCACCCCACGGAGCTTTGGTTGCTGATCAAATTCAGGGATGTTTTTTTTGGTGGATTCTAAGAGTGATACGGGTTTTGTGGTAGTCAAAAATATGATGCTTTTTGGAGTGATCAGGCTTGTGGCGGACTCCGGGATGGTCGGGCTTGTGGCCAGCTCTGGGGTGATCGGGCTTGGGGAGGGCTCTGGGGTGGTCTGAGTTGGAGTGGGCTCTGGGGTGGTTGGGCTTGGGGTGGGCTCTGGGGTGGTCTGAGTTGGGGTGGGCTCTGGGGTGGTCGGGCTTGGGGTGGGCTCCAGGGTGGTTGGGCTTGGGGAGGGCTCTGAGGTGGTCTGACTTGGGGTGGGCTCTGGGGTGGTCGGGCTTGGGGCAGGCTCTGGGGTGGGCTCTGGGGTGGTCGGGCTTGGGGCAGGCTCTGGGGTGGGCTCTGGGGTGGTCGGGCTTGGGGCAGGCTCTGGGGTGGGCTCCTGGGTGGTTGGGCTTGGGGTGGGCTCTGAGGTGGTCTGACTTGGAGTGGGCTCCGGGGTGATCAGGCTTGGGGTGGACTCCTGGGTGGTGGGGCTTGGGGTGGGTTCAGGGGTGGTTGGGCTTGGGGTGGGCTCCTGGGTGGTTGGGCTTGGGGTGGGCTCAGGGGTGGTCGGGCTTGGGGTGGGCTCTGGGGCGGGCTCCGGGGTAGTTGGGCTTGGGGTGGGCTCTGAGGTGGTCGGGCTTGGGGTCAGTTCAGTAGTGGATTTTGGAGTTTTGGAGAATGTGGCAGATCCCATGTGAAGTGTGAAATCTGGGGTCCGTCTGGGTGGGAATGTGGTCTGCTCCTTAGTGGATTCTTGTGTTGGATGCAAGGAGGAGGGCGTTTGACCGTCTAGAGAAGCAGCAGACCATGAGTGGAACAGACCCCAGGGAGTCGTATGGGCTTTGGTGGAGAACTTGACCACAGTCCTTGTGGCACGCACCTCATCACCCTCAGTGTCCTCGTCTGTGTAGTCATCATATAGGCCTGGGTCATCTTCATCACCAAGGGTGGGGCATCCCTTTCCCGGGTATCTGTAGACAGGAGTCTTGTCTGAATTGTCACACTGCACACTGGCCACGTTAGAGGTCATGGCCTTGACGTCCACACCTTCCTTCCACACATAGACATTTTCGGCATTGTCCTGCAGCCAGCGACGAAAATAGAGGATCTCACAGTTGCATAACCAAGGGTTCCCATGGAGAAAAGCAAAAGGCAGGAGGTGGAACCCAAAAAAGCCCTTTGGTATCGTATACAGCGAGTTCTCTTGGAGGAGAAGGGTGTCGAGATTCCCCAGCCCATCCAGGAGCCCGGCGGGGAGCTGGGTCAAGTGGTTGTTAGCCAGGCTGAGCTTCTCCAGCTTGGGTGTGGGCGTCAGGAGCCCTGGGGGCAGGGTCTTCAGCTCATTGCCTTTCAGGTAGAGCTCTTGGAGTTTGCCAAGACCATGCAGGGCACCAAGAGGCAGCGAGGTCAGCTGGTTGAAGGAGACGTCCAGGATGGTGAGAGCAGGCAGTGACTGCCCTAGCAAGGGCAGGCTTTGCAGCTTATTGTGGGATAGATCCAGGGTCCCCAGCACTGGCAGTGTCCCATCGACCTGGAGTTTGGTGAGCTCGCACTTATCTAAGTACAGCTGAGTGAGGCGAGTGAAAGGCACCAGGGATGCCAGGGAGAAGGTGTACAGGAGGTTCTCCCCCAAGTGGAGGATTGTCGTGTCTTTTGGCAGGTCTGGAGGCAGCGCTCTCAGATTGCTCTTGTCACAGTTCACTTCTAGGTGGCTGGCCACTTTGGAGACCTCACAGATGGGGTGGGGACGTAAGGGGCTTGGCAGCAGGAGCAGCAAGAGGAGGAGAGGCATGAGGACCTGTGGGCAAGGGGGCCTTGAGTGGACCCCCCTGCAGCCCCTGGAAGCATTCCCCCAGGTCCCAGTCCCCTTCCCCCTGTAGCTTCGCTTCCAGAAACAGCGTTCACACCTCCTGTCCTCCCTACTCCCCTCTCCCACCCTTGCCTGCAGAGCTTAAACTACTAGCTCCAGGCCCTCTTTCCCCTCCCTCCAACCCCTCTCCTGCCCCAGCACCAACCCCAGCTTACAGGCAGGCAGAAAGACCTCCGAAGGCACATAGCGTCTTCTGAGGTGCCACTCAACTCAGTCCTTCTCTCTTCTAGCCCCATGGAGGACTAAGCCAGTGGCAAGAAAGGGGATGGGGGTGAGGAGGAAATGCAGGCCTGATAGGGATTCCAGTGACCAGGAATCCCTTGGACACAAGCCCTTATCGCCTCACTCCACGGCTTTCCCCCAAGCCGCCTTTGTGGTTCTCTCTTCCGCTTTCCTTTTACACAGGGGAGATGGGGGTGGACTCCTCCAAACAGCCTTCCGCCATCTTTTAAAAACCTCTCCAGGGCCAGGCACAGTGGCTTACACCTGTAATCCCATAGCTTTGGGAGGCTGAGGTGGGTGGATCACCTGAGGTTGGGAGTTCGAGACCAGCCTGACCAACATGGGGAAACCCTGTCTCTACTAAAAATGCATTAGCCAGGTGTGGTGGCACATGCCTGTAATTCCAGCTCCTCAGGAGGCTGAGGCAGGAGAATCACTTGAACCCGGGACGTGGAAGGAGGTTGCGGTGAGCCGAGATGGTGCCATTGTACTCCAGCCTGGGTGACAAGAGCGAAACTCCATCTTAAAAACAAAAAAACCTCTCCAGATGCCACCTTCTCTTCCTCTTGACAGCTGCATTCTGAGAATTGCCTACTTATTTATTTTTTTTTTTTTTGAGATGGAGTCTCACTCTGTAGCCCAGGCTGAAGTGCAGTGGCACCATCTCGGCTCACTGCAAGCTCCGCCTCCCGGGTTCACGCCATTCTCCTGCCTCAGCCTCCCGAGTAGCGGGACTACCAGCGCCCGCCACCATGCCTGGCTAATTTTTTGTATTTTTTTCAGTAGAGACGGGGTTTCACCATGTTTGCCAGGATGGTCTTCATCTCCTGACCTCATGATCTGCCCACCTCGGCCTGAGTTGCCTACTTTTAATTCTCTCCCACCTTTCTCTCTGCCTTCTCATCCCAGTCTATGCTGATTTCTTTCCCCTGCTACTCCATTGACTCGGTTCTTACCAAGGTCTTTAATGCCCTCCCTTCACTACGTCCATGGGACACTTCTCCACTGTGATCTTCCTGTATTTCAGCAGCCCACACACCCATGGCCACTCACCCCTTGGGATTCTCCTTTTGGCCTCTGTGACACATGACCCTGTGATTTTCTTGGTTTTCTTCTTACCTGTTTGGTTGGGCCTTCTCAGTCTCCTTCACAGATTCCCCCTCCTGTGCCTTTCCTGAACAATTAACCTGCCCCCAGAGTTTGTGCTTAGGCTCTCTTCTTTCCCTTTTTTTTTGAGACAGAGTCTTGCTCTGTTTCCCAGGCTGGAGTGCAGTGGCATGATCTCAGCTCACTGCAACCTCCGCCTCTCCGGTTCAAGCAATTCTCCTGCCTCAGCCTCCTGAGTAGCCGGGATTACAGGCATGCACCACAATGCCCAGCTAATTTTTTTATTTTTAGTAGAGATGGGATTTCACTATGTTGGTCAGCCTGGTCTCGAACTCCTGACCTCCAGTGATCCACCCACATTGGCCTCCCGAAGTGCTGGGATTAGAGGCAGGAGCCACTGTGCCCGAACTTCTCTTCTTTCCTTATGCTATGCAACCACCTGAGATTATCCTCATCCATTCCCTTGCCTTCAACCACCACCTACAACCTAATGACTCTCAAATCTATGTCTCTAGTCCAGACCCTTCTCCTGAGACACAAGCACATATGTATAGCTGTCTTCTGGACATCTCTAGTTGGATGTCCCACAGACACCAAAACAGTATGTTCAAAGCTGAAGTCATCATTTCTCTCCAAATGGCTTCTCCTTCTGTGTTGCTTAACCTGGTGAATGGCACCATCATCCACTCATTTACCTAACCATTCAATCAACACAGACACAATCCCTAATAGTCATCTATAATGTCTCCCGTCTTTCATCCCCCATCACCAAGTCCTGCTGATTTTACTCCCATCTCTCTCAAATCTACTCTCCATCCACACCATCCTGCCAGCATTCCTAGTCCAAGGTGGTTGTTGTTTCTTCCTCCTCCTCCTCTTCTTCCTCCTCCTTTTCCTCCTTTCTTCTTCTTTCTTCTTGTTCTTTTTTCTTTCTCTTCTTTTTCTTCTCCTCCTCCTCTTCCTCCTCCTCCTCCTCTTCCTCCTCCTCCTCCTCCTCCTCCTTCTTCTTCTTCTTTTCCTTTTTTTGAGATGGAGTCTTGCCCTGTCACCCAGGCTGGAGTGCAATGGCGCCATCTTGGCTCACTGCAACCTCTGCCTCCCAGGTTCAAGCGATTCTTCTGCCTCAGCCTCCTGAGTAGCTGGGATTACAGGTGTGTACCACCATGCCCGGCTAATTTTTCGTATCTTTAGTAGAGACAGGGTTTCACCATGTTGTCCAGGCTGGTCTCCCTTGCTGTCTCCCAGGCTGGAATGGAGTGGCGCAATCATGGCTCACTCAACAACAAACTCCTGGACCCAAGGGATCCTCCCGCTTCAGCCTCCCAAGAAGTTGGGATTACAGGCGTGCACCACCACACCCGGCTGATTTAATTTTTTTTTTCTAGAGACAGGGTCTCCCTTTGTTGCCTAGGCTGGTCTCAAACTCCTGGGCTCAAGCGATCCTCCCACCTCAGCTTCCCAAAGTGCTGGAAGTACAGGCATGAGCCACCATGCCCCGCCCAAGGCACCATCTTCTCACTACTGCTTCCCTGCAACAGCCTCCTTGCTGGTCTCCCCACTTCCCAATTCCCTTTCTTCTCTTTATTCTCCACTGGAGTGGTCTTTCAGATCTTCACATTTGCTCATATCCTTCCATTGCTTGAAATTCACCAATGAGGCCGGGCGCGGTGGCTCATGCCTGTAATCCCAGCACTTTGGGTGTCTGAGGCAGGCAGATCACGAGGTCAGGAGATGGAGACCATCCTGGCTAACATGATGAAACCCTGTCTCTACTAAAAATACAAAAAATTAGTTGGGCATGGTGGCGGACGCCTGTAGTCCCAGCTACTCCGGAGGCTGAGGCAGGAGAATGGCGTGAACCCGGGAGGCGGAGCTTGCAGTGAGCCGAGATAGCGCCACTGCACTCCAGCCTGGGCGACAGAGCGAGACTCCGTCTCAAAAAAAAAAAAAAAAGAAAGAAAGAAAGAAATTCACCAGTGGGCTCACATCTGTAATCCTAGAAGTTTGGGAGGCCAAGGCGGGTGGATCACCTGAGGTCAGGAGTTTGAGACCAGCCTGGCCAACATGGCAAAAACCCGTCTCTACTAAAAATACAAAAAATTAGCCGGGTGTGGTGGCGGGTGCCTGTAATCCCAGCTACTAGGGAGGCTGAGGCAGGAGAATCGCTTGAACCCTGGGGGCATAGGTTGCAGTGAGCTGAGATCACGCCACCTCACTCCAGCCTGGGTGAAAGAGTGAAATTCTGTCTCTAAATAAATAAATAAATAAATTCACCAATGGCTCCTCATACATCTCAGGAGGAAGTCGAAAGTTCCCAACGTGGCATGTGGGATCCTGCAAGATCTCACCTTTGCCTGCGTATCCAGCCCCGTCAGTTACCACTCTACCCTTATTCTTGTTCATTCCCTCCTGTGCCTGAACTTTTTCTTCAACTTTATCCCCTTCTGCCTAACTTTTACTTATTTGGCAAGTTCCAGCTCAGAATTCCTTCCTCTGGAAAGCCTCTTCTGACTTCGCAAGACAAGGTTAAATGTCTATTACAGAAAGTCAGACACCATGTCCCGCCTGTTGGCCCACTGCCCCTTCTGTGATGAGAATGTGCCCTGCACTGTTCCCCAGTAGGAGCTCCAGGCAGCCGCCTGAGCCTGCCCCTGTCTGCTTCCAGCTGGTGACTGGACAAGGGACAGACATTTAAGCCAGATGCAGTTAATCCATAGATTTGCCATTTATATAATTTGCCAGCTGCAAAGGTATTGCAAAATGTGGAGAAAACAAGGTAGTATAGAAAGTGAGGTAGAAGATTGTCTAGAGAGAAGCCAGGAAATTAAATAAGGACCCCAAGCCCCAAAGCTGTTGAAATTTTTTTTTTTTTTTTTTTTTGATACTCATCCAGGCTGGAGTGCAGTGGCATGATCTCAGCTTACTGCAACCTGTTCAAACAATTCTCCTGCCTCAGCCTCCCAGATAGCTGGGATTACAGGTGCACACCACCATGCCGGGCTAATTTTTGTATTTTTAGTAGAGATGGGGTTTCACCATGTTGGCCAGTCTTGTTTTGAACTCGTGCTCTCAAGTGATCTGCCCGCCTCGGCCTCCCAAAGTTCTGGGATGACAGGTCTGAGCCACTGCGCCCAGCCTGCTGTTGATTTTTGAGGGCGTTTTACTGTATCAGAATGTTTAGTTGTAAGCAACAGAAAATGGTCTGCCTAATTTAGGCTGCAAAGGAATTCATTAAAAATACATTGGTGGGGCACATTTCCTTTTTCTTTCTTTTTTTTTTTTTTTGAGACAGAGTCTTTCTCTGTCGCCCAGGCTGGAGTGCAGTGGCGCCATCTCGGCTCACTACAAGCTCCGCCTCCCAGGTTCATGCCATTCTCCTGCCTCAGCCTCCCGAGTCGCTGGGACTACAGGCGCCTGCCACCACGCCTGGCTAATTTTTTTTGTATTTTAGTAGAGACGGGGTTTCACCGTGTTAGCCGGGATGGTCTCGATCTCCTGACCTCGTGATCCGCCCGTCTGGGCCTCCCAAAGTGCTGGGATTACAGGCTTGAGCCACTGTGCCCGGCCCGTGGGGCACATTTTCTCAGGACCTCCTGGGACAGTGTCATGGGTGAAAAAACAAAAAACGAAATGAAACGAAACAAAACAACAACAACAACAACAACAAAAACCCTGGCTACTTCAAAGACTTCCCAGTGAGGCCTGGAGAAGCAGACATGGAGCTATGCAGCCAGGAACAGTGCCCAGGACCAGGCTGCAGAACCAGTCTGGTGAGCAAAATTCTGCTCCTGCTGCAAGACCAGGTTATGGAAGCGTGTAGAACTCGAGCTGCTGAGTCGGAAACAGTGTCATCACAACAGCACCTGCTGCAGACAAAATCCTACACCATCCCTATTCCTTTGTGATACTGGCTCCCAATTCAAAGTCTGGGCCGGGCGTGGTGGCTCACACCTGTAATCCCAGCACTCTGGGAGGCCGAGGCAGGTGGATCACCTGAGGTCAGAGTTCGAGACCAGCCTGGCCAACATAGTGAAACCCTGTCTCTACTAAAAATACAAAAATTAGCCGGGCGTGGTGGTGCGCGCCCGTAATCCCAGCTACTCAGGAGGCTGAGGCAGGAGAATGACTTGAACCCGGAAGGCGGAGGTTGCAGTGAGCCAAGATCGCGCCATTGCACTCCAGCCCTGGTGACAGAGTGAGACTCCGTCTTGAAAAAACAAAACAAAACAAAGTCTGGGTGAGTCTGATTGGGCATGTGTCTGTGACCCAGCTGCAAGAGAGTCTGGGAAAGCAGGTGTCTGGCATTTCCAGCTAGGAAAGCTGAAGCATGCTCCACTTCTCCAAAGATTCTGAAGTTGAAGGATTTTCCAAACACAGACTCACATGCTTTGGCACCTACTAAAGTGATCCTATGTTTTACTTTCTTCAGATGTCAATGTCCTGTTTTTTTATTTTTTATTTTTATATTCATTTATTTATTTATTTAGTCCTCTGGCTCTGTTGCCCAGGCTGTAGTGCAGTGGCACAATCTCAGCTCACTGCAACCTCTGCCTCCTGGGTTCAAGCAGTCCTCCCACCTCAGCCTCCCAAGAAGCTGGGACTACAGGCACATGCCACCATGTCTGGCTAGTTTTTATTTTTTGTAGAGATGGGTTTTGCTATGGCTGGTTGTGAACTTTGAGTTCAAGCGATCTGCCTGCCTCGGCCTCCCAAAGTATTGAGATTACAGGTGTGAGCCATCGTGTCATGCCCTGAATTGTATTAACACATTTTCAAATTTTGCATCTTTGAGTCCTTGGAATTAACCTTACTTGGTCAATATAATTCTGAGTTGATTTACTCACTGGTTTTTTTTTTTTTTTTTTTTTTTTTTTGAGACGGAGTCTCGCTCTGTCGCCAAGGCTGGAGTGCAGTGGCCGGATCTCGGCTCACTACAAACTCCGCCTCCTGGGTTCCGGCCATTCTCCTGCCTCAGCCTCCCGAGTAGCTGGGACTACAGGCGCCCGCCACCTCGCCCGGCTAGTTTTTTGTATTTTTTAGTAGAGACGGGGTTTCACCGTGTTAGCCAGGATGGTCTTGATCTCCTGACCTCGTGATCCGCCCGTCTCGTCCTCCCAAAGTGCTGGGATTACAGGCTTGAGCCACCGCGCCCGGCCTTTTTTTTTTTTTTTTTTTTTTTTTGAGACAGAGTCTTACTCTGTTGCCAGGCTGGAGTGTAGTGGCACGATCTCGGCTTACTACACCCTCCGCCTCCCAGGTTCAAGCAATTCTCCTCCCTCAGCCTCCTGAGTAGCTGGGATTACAGGCACACCACCACACCGGGCTAATGTTTAGTATTTTTAGTAGAGAGGGTGCTTCACCATGTTGGCCAGGATGGTCTCGATCTCTTTTTTCGCTCTTGTTGCCCGGGCGGGAGTTCAATGGCGTGATCTCAGCTCACTGCAACCTCCACCCCTGGGTTCATGTGATTCTCCTGCCTCAGTCTCCCAAGTAGCTGGGATTAAAGGCATGCACCACCACGCCTGACTAATTTTGTATTTTTAATAGAGATAGGGTTTCTCCATGTTGGCAGGCTGGTCTCGATCTTCTGACCTCAGGTGATCAGCCCGCTTCAGCCTCCCAAAGTGCTAGGATTATAGGGGTGAGCCACTGCACCTGGCTAGTCTGGATCTCTTGACCTTGTGATCCGCCCGCCTCGGCCTCCCAAAGTGCTGGGATTACAGGCGTGAGCCACCGCGTCTGGCCTGCTACATTTTATTTAGGACTTCTGCATCTAAGTTAGAAAATAGGAGTGGCTTATAGATCTCTTTTGGGGATCTTTGTCTGTTTTTCTGTTTGTTTGGTTGTTTGGTTTTATGATCAGAGTTATGCCAGCCTTGTAAATTGGAAAACTATATTCTCTGGAACAGTTATAGATAGGGATTTTCTGTTCTATATAGATTGGTGGAGTTCACCTATAAACCCATCTGGATGTGGTGCCATTTTGGAGATAGCTTTCTGTGTTTTTTGTTTGCTTGGTTTGGTTTGATTTGAGACAGGGTCTCACTTTGTCACCCAGGGTAGAGTGCAGTGGTGCCATCGTGGCTCACTGCAGCCTCAACCTCCCAGGCTCAAGCGATCTTCCCACCTCAGTCTCCTAAGTAGCTGGGACCTCAGGCATGTGCCACTATGCACAGCTATTTTAAAAAATTTTTTGTAGAGACAGAATCTCACTATGTTACCGAAGCTGGTCTCGAACTCCTGGGCTCAAGCAGTCCTCCTGTCTCCACCTCCCCGCCACTCGAAAGGCTGAGGTAGGAGGATTGCTTGATCCCAGGAGGTCGAGGCTGCAGTAAGCCATGATTGCACCACTGCACTCTGGCCTGGGTGACACAGTGAGACCCTGTCTCAAAAATAAAATAAAATAAAATAAAATAAAAGTTCCTTCCCTAATATTCTTCCTGTTATTGAAGCCACCTTTGCAAAATTATGACTGAGACAGTGGAAGAGATCTAACCAACTCCATCATGCTTCTAAACTTTAAGCTGTGCTTGTTCCTTCCCGGGCATAGGCTGAGCTAATTTTGAGAGGAACTTAGTTTATTGTTTATAGTTACAGGCGTGAGCCATCACACCCAGCATATAGTTTATAGTTTAAAACAAAGACGGTAACAGCCCTTTCCCAAAACAAACCTACTTCTTGCCTGGGGACTAGACTGCCTTTGTAGGACTAACAAACTAGCCACGAGATTAGCAATTGTGGTTTAGGAGGCTGGGCGCCAGTGGCTCACGCCTGTAATCCCAGCACTTTGGGAGGCCGAGGTGGGCGGATCACCTGAGGTCGGGAGTTTGAGACCAGCATGACCAACACGGTGAAACCCCGTCTCTACTAAAAATATAAAAATTAGCCGGGCGTGGTGGTGGGCACCTGTAATCCCAGCTACTCGGGAGGCTGCGATGGGAGAATTGCTTGAACCCCAGAGGCGGAGGTTGCAGTGAGCCGAGACGGCGCCACTGCCCTCCAGCCTGGCTGACAGAGCAAGACTGTCTCAATAAAGAGAGAGAGAAAGAGAGAAAGAGAAAAAGAGAGAGAGAGAGAGAAAGAGAGAAAGAGAAAAAAGGAAAGAAAGGAAAGAAAGAGAGAAAGAAAAGAAGGAAAGAAGGAAAGGAAAGAAAGAAAGAAAGAAAGAAAGAAAGAAAGAAAGAAAGAAAAGAAAGAAAGAAAGAAAGAGAAAGAAAGAAAGAAAGAAAGAAAGAAAGAAAGAAAGAAAGAAAGAAAGAAAGAAAGAAAGAAAGAGAAAGAAAGAAAGAAAGAAAGAAAGAGAAAGAAAGAGAAAAAGAAATTATGGTTTAGGAGTCATGCAGCTGGAGGCCACAGGATTCTGACCCTCCCTGGACTGCCCCTAAGACCAGTGCTTGAGGTATTTTGCAGACCCTGCCCTTGATGGATCAGCTGGCCCCACCCAGATCAATCAACTGGCCATCTGATCTTGTGGCCCCACCCGGGAACTGACTCAGCACAAGAGAACAGCTTCAGCTTCCCATATTTTCATCTCTGACCTGATCAATCAGCACTCCCGGCTCACTGGCTTTCCCCCACCCACCAAGTTGTTCTTAAAAACTCTCATCCCCAAATGCTCAGGGAGACTGATTTGAGTAACAGTAAAACTCTGGTCTCCCACACAGTCGGCTGTGCGTGAATTACTCTTTCTCTATTGCAGTTCCCCTGTCTTGATAAATCGGCTCTGTCTAGGCAGTGGGCAAGTTGAACCCATTGGACGGTTACCTTATTATCTGAGCCTAGCCCAGGAGTGTGACCTAATCGTGGACAACTGTACTCCTCCTAGGATTCCACATGGTGAATGAGGTGATAAGGGAAGAGGATGCAGAACTGGTCTTCATTCATTTCAGCAGTGTGCAGGAAAAGCTGTAGAGACGTTCCTGCTACTAAGGTCCCCAAAGTTACCTGATTCCTGAGCTGTCCTGTGTTGTCAATGTTCTCTTGCATCCAGTGAGCTCCTGTATCTCTTTCCAATAAATTTCTGTTGGATTAAGTTAGCTAGAGTAGATTTCTGTTACATGCATTCGAAGAAATCTAATCCAGTTCTTGTTTTTGTTGTCGTTGTTGTTGAGACAGAGTCTCCCTCTGTCAGGCTGGAGTGCAGTGGCACAATCTCGGCTCACTGGAACCTCCTGCTCACTGCAACCTCCGCCTCCCGGGTTCAAGCGATTCTCCTGCCTTAGCCTCCCGAGTAGCTGGGATTACAGGCACACGCCACCACACCTCGCTAATTTTTTTATTTTTGTAGAGACGGGGTTTCACCATGTTGGCCAGGCTGGTCTTGAACTCCTGACCTAAGGTGATCTGCCCACCTTGGCCTCCCAAAGTGCTGGGATTACAGGTGGGAGTCACCACGCCTGGCTCCTAATCCAGTTCTCCAGTCTCTAGTGTAATTCCTTCTTTCCTTTCTTTCCTTTTTCTTTCCTTTCTTTCCTTTCTCTTTCCTTTCTTTCCTTTCTCTTTCCTTTCTTTCCTTTCCCTTCCTTCCTTCCTTCCTTCCCCTTCCTTCCTTCCTTCCTTCCTTCCTTCCTTCCTTCCTTCCTTCCTTCCTTCCTTCCCTCCCTCCCTCCCTCCTTCCTTCCTTCTTTCTTTTCTTTTCTTTCTTTTTTTTTTTTTTTTCAGATAGGGTCTCACTCTGTTACCCAGATGGGAGTGCAGTGGAGTGGCGTGATTGTGGCTCGCTGCAACCTCGACCTCCCAGGCTCAAGGGATCCTCCCACCTTGGCCTGCCTGGTGGCTGGGACTGCAGGCGTGTGCCACCACGTCCGGCTAATTTTTGTTTTTGTTTTTTTTTTTGGAGAGATGGAATTTGCCATGTTGCACAGGCTAGTCTTGAACTCCTGGACTCAAGTGATTCACCTGCCTCAGCTTCCCAAAATGCTGGGATTACAGGCGTGAGCCCATGCACCCCCCCAGTGTAGTTCATGTCTAAAGAATTTGTGTAGAAGACATTAGTTGGAGGTCTATCTAAAATCCATTCAACTTTTGCTCCTTTTTTTCTTTTGAGAAACTACTCCTATCTCATCCCTAGAATTTTTGGTGACATTGACTCTCTCTCAGCTGTGAGAGTGGATCTAAGCCACTCAATAGACTCCCTCCTCTTTGACACAGTTTATGGACCCGACAAGTACCCTGACATAAGCTGATTAGGGTGTTCATGGTCAGGGTGATTGGCCCAGGCATAGAAATAGGATGTAAGTTGGTGCTTTCATAATGAAACCCAAGACTCTTGTTTGATGGTTAAGGTATACAAACCTTCTCTGAATGTGGATGAGGAAATATGTAAGTCCAGGTGAGCTGTCAGCTGTTGGCATTATTCTCGTGATTATGATGGGGTCTAGCCTTAGGATGAAGCTATTGTCAGAAAAGGTATGTGTTCATCAACAGTTGACTGGATAAAGAAAATGTGAGGTCAGGGCCGGGCACGTGGCTCATGCCTGTAATCCGAGCACTTTGGGAGGTGAAGGTGGGCAGATCACGAAGTCAGGAGATCGAGACCATCCTGGCCGACATGGTGAAACCCCGTCTCTACTAAAAAAAAATACAACAAATTAGCCAGGTGTAGTGGCGGGCGCCTGTAGTCCCAGCTACTCGTGAGGCTGAGGCAGGAGAATGGCACGAACCCAGGAGGTGGAGATTGCAGTGAGCCGAGATTGCACCACTGCACTGCAGCCTGGACAACAGAGTGAGACTCCGTCTCAAAAAAAAAAAAAAAAAAAAAAAAAAAAAAAGGGAGGTCAGATGTGGTGGCTCCAGCTTGTAACCCCAGCACTTTGGGAGGTCAGAGCCAGGGTGGGAGATCATTTGAGCCCGGGTTCTGGAGGCTGCAGTGAGCTATGATCATGCCACTGCACTCCAGCCTGGGCGACAGAGCGAAACCCTGTCTCTAAAAATTAATTAAGCCGGGCACGGTGGCTCATGCCTATAATCCCAGCACTTTGGGAGACCGAGGCAGGTGGCTCATCTGAGGTCAGGGGTTCGAGACAAGCCTGGCCAACATGGCAAAACCCCATCTCTACTAAAAATATAAAAATTAGCCCGGCTTGGTGGTGGGAGCCTGTAATCCCAGTTACTCGGCAGGCTAAAGCAGGAGAATCTCTTGAACCCAGGAGGCAGAGGTTGCAGTGAGCCAAGATTGGGCCGCTACACTCCAGCTTGGGTGACAGAGCAAGATTCCATCTAAAGAAAAAAAAATTACCTAATGGGTCCAGTGTTCACTGTTTGGGTAATGGGCACAGTAGAAGCCCAATCCTCACCAGGGTGCAATATATTCACATAACAAATATGCACATGTACCCCCAAATCAAAAATAAAATAAACATCTTTTAAAAGAGATTGGGGGTGCTGGGCACGGTGGCTCACGCCTGTAATCCTAGCACTTTGGGAGGCTGAGGTGGGTGAATCACGAGGTCAGGAGATTGAGACCATCCTGGTTAACACGGTGAAACCCCATCTCTACTAAAAATATAAGAAATTAGCTAGACGTGGTAGTGGGCACCTGTAGTCCCAGCTACTCGGGAGGCTGAGGAAGGAGAATGGCATGAACCCGGGAGGCGGAGCTTGCCGTGAGCCGAGATCACACCACTGCACTCCCGCCTGGGCGACAGAGAGAGACTCCGTCTCAAAATAAATAAAATAAAATAAAATAAAAGAGCCTGGGGATGGTGGCTCATGCCTGTAACCCCGGCACTTTGGGAGACCGAAGCTGGAGGATTGCTTAAGTTTAGGAGTTTGAGACTGGCCTGGGTAACACAGTGAGATCTCATCTCTACCAAAAACAAAAACAAAAAGATTAGCAGGACTTGGTGGTGTACTCTTATAGTCTCAGCTACTGAGGCAGGAGGATCGCTTTAGCCCAGGAGACCAGAGCTGCAGTGAAACGTGATTGTGTCACTGTACTCCAGTCTGGATGACAGAGCCAGACCCTGTCTCCCTGTCTCAAAAAAAAAAAGTTGGGAGGCCGAGGCTGACGGATTGCTTGAGCCCAAGAACTTGAGACCAGCCTGGGCTACATGGCAAAACTTGGTCTCTACAAAAAAATATAAAAAATTAGCCGGGCATGGGCATAGTGGCTCCTGCCTGTGATCCCAGCTACTCAGGACACAGAGGTGGGAGGATCACCTGAGCCTGTGAGATCGAGGGTGCAGTGAGCTGTGATCTCAACACTGTACTCCAGCCTGGGCAACACAGTTAGACCGTTTTTTTTTTGTTTTGTTTTTTTGTTTTGAGATGGAGCCTCAGTCTGTCACCCAGGCTGGAGTGCAGTGGTGCCATCTCAGCTCACTGCAACCTTCGACTCCTGGGTTCAAGCTATTCTCCTGTCTGAGCCTCCCAAGTAGCTGGGACTACAGGCCACGCCTGGCTAATTTTTTTTTTTTTTTTTTGTATTTTTAGTAGAGACAGGGTTTTACCGTGTTGCCCAGGCTGGTTTTGAACTCCTAAGCTCAGACAATCCGCTCGCCTCAGCCTCCCACAGTGCTAGGATTATAGGCATAAGCCACCGCACCCAGCCGCCAGACCCTTTTTTTTTTTTTTTTAAGGTGGAGTCTTGTTCTGTCACCAGGCTGGAGCGTAGCGGCGTGATCTTGGCTCACTGCAGCCTCCGCCTCCCAGGTTCAAGCGATTCTCCTGCCTCAGCCTCCCAAGTAGCTGGGATTACAGGCGCCCACCACCACACCCAGCTAATTTTTGTATTTTTAGTAGAGACGCAGTTTCACAATGTTGGCCAGGCTGGTCTCAATCTCTTGACCTTGTGATTTGCCTGCCTCGGCCTCCCAAAGTGCTGGGATTACAGGCGTGAGCCACCGCGCCTAGCCGTGTGCGTGTTTGGTACGTGGGTATATTGTGTTCTGTTGGAGATTGGGCTTCCAGTGTACCTATTACCTGATAGGTAATTTTTCAACCCTTGCTCCCTCCCACAAATTCCCTTACATTAAAAAATCATGTACCCTAGAACTTAAAGTATATAAAAAAAAATCAGTTGGTATTGGAATAAATTTTAAGAGATAAAAATTGTGCTATCAGGCCGGGCGCGGTGGCTCAAGCCTGTAATCCCAGCACTTTGGGAGGCCGAGGCAGGCGGATCACGAGGTCAGGAGATCGAGACCATCCTGGCTGACACGGTGAAACCCCGTCTCTACTAAAAAATACAAAAAACTAGCCGGGCGAGGTGGCGGGCGCCTGTAGTCCCAGCTACTGGGGAGGCTGAGGCAGGAGAATGGCGTGAACCCAGGAGGCGGAGCTTGCAGTGAGCTGAGATCCGGCCACTGCACTCCAGCCTGGGCGGCAGAGCGAGACTCCGTCTCAAAAAAAAAAAAAAAAAAAAATTGTGCTATCAGTTTTTATTTCTTATTTTACTTTAGTTTAGTTTGAAATAGGGTTTCACTCTGTTCCCCAGGCTGAAGACGCATCATAGTTCACCGCAACCTCAGCCTCCCAGGCTCAAGTGATCCCCGCCTCAGCCTCCCGAGTAGCTGGGATGACAGGCATGTAACGCCGTGCTCGGTTAATTTTTGTATCTTTTGTAGAGATGGGGTTTCACCATGTTGCCCAGTCTGGTCTCAAACTCCTGGACTCGAGCTATCCCCTCCACCTCAGCCTTCCACAGTGCTGTGATGTCGGCTGTGAGCCACCATGCCTGGGTGCCTGACATCAATTTTAATTATTATTATTATTTTTTTTTGGAGACAGAGTCTTGCTCTGTCGAGCAGGCTGGAGTACAGTGGTATGATCTTGGCTCACTGCAACCCCCACCTCTGACCTCCTGGGTTCAGACTCCCTAGTGGCTGGGATTCCAGGTGCACGCCACCATGCTTGGCTAATTTTTATGTTTTTAGTAGAGACGGGGTTTTACCATGTTGGCCAGGCTGGTCTCAAACTCCTGGTCTCAAGTGATCCGGCTGCCTCAGCCTCCCAAAGTGCTGGAATTACAGGTGTGAGCCCTTGCGCCTGGCCTCAATTTTTATTTTTTAAGTGGAGTTATCGACAGATATTTTTTATATTTCAGGTGTTTATTGAAATTAAACTTTCTATTTTGATATCACTGTAAATTCACATGCATTTGCAAGAAATTATCTAGAGGGACCCCATGTTCTCTTTACCCAGTTTGCCCCAGTGGGTAACGTCTTACGAAACTATAGTGCAATATCACAACCAGAAAATTGACATTGTTCTGTTTCCATCATCACAAGGATCTCTCATGTTGCCCTTTTACAGTGACAACCACTTCCTTCCCACTGCTACCCTCCTTACTCTCTGGCAACCAGTCATCTTTTCTTCATTTCTATAATTTTGTCATTTCAAGAATGTTATATAAATGGGATTGGGAGCAGTGGCTGATGCCTGTAATCCCAGCACTTTGGGAGGTGAGGGTGGGCGGATGATTTAAGGTCAGGAGTTCGAGACCAGCCTGGCCGACATGGTGAAACTCCATCTCTTCTAAAAATAAAAAAATTAGCCAGGTGTGGCGGTGGGCACCTGTAATCTCAGCTACTCAGGAGGCTGAGGCAGGAGAATTGCTTGAACCCAGGAGGCGGAGGTTGCAGTGAGCTGAGATTGCACCACTGCGCTCCAGTCTGGGCGACAAGAGCGAGACTCCGTCTCAAGGAAAAAAAAGAAAAAGAAAAAAAAAAAGAGAATGTTATATAAATGGAATCATACAGTATAGAAATTGGCTTTTTTCATGCAATGTAATTCTCTGGAGATTCATCCAGGTTACATATATCAGTTCATTTCCTCCTCTTCTTTTTCTCTTTTCTTTCCTTTTCTCCTTCCTTCCTTCCTTCCTTCCCTCCCTCCCTGCCTCCCTCACTCCCTCTCTCTCTCTCTTTCTCTCTTTCTTTTATTGAGACAAAGTCTTGCTCTGTTACTCAGGCTGGAGTGCAGTGGCACGATCACAGCTCACTGCTGCCTCCAACTCCTGGGCTCCAGTGATCCTCCCACCTTAGCCTCCCTAGTAGCTGGTACTACAGGCACACCACCACGCCAGGCTAATTTTTCAAAATTTTTTTTTTGTGTGTGTGATGCAGTCTTGGTCTGTCACCAGGCTGGAGCGCAGTGGCGCAATCGTGGCTCCCTGCAATCTCCGCCTCCCCGGTTCAAGCAATTCTCTGCCTCGCCCTCCTTTGTGGCTGGGATTACAGGAGCCCACCACCACACCGGGCTAATATTTTGTATTTTTCATAGAAACGGGGTTTCACCATCTTGACCAGGCTGGTCTTGAACTCCTGACCTCGTGATCCACCCGCTTCAGCCTCCCAAAGTGCTGGGATTACAGGCGTGAGCCACCACGCCCAGCTTAATTTTTCAATTTTTTTTGTAGCAATAAAAGTCTAGTTATGGGGAGGCCGAGGCTGATGGATCACCTGACATCGGGAGTTCAAGACCAGCCTGACCAACATGGAGAAACCCCATCTCTATTAAAAATACAAAATTAGCTGGGTGTGGTGGCACATGCCTGGAATCCCAGCTACTCAGGAGGCTGAGGCAGGAGAATTGCTTGAACCAGGAGCGAAGGTTGTGGTGAGCCGAGATTGAGCCATTGCACTCCATCCTGGGCAACAAGAGTAAGACTCCATCTCAAAAAAAGAAAAAAAAAAAAAGTCTAGTTATGTTGCCCAGGCTGATCTTTTTTTTTTTTTTTTTTTTTTTTTTTTTGAGACAGAGTCTCGCTCTGTCGCCCAGGCTGGAGTGCAGTGGCGCGATCTCGGCTCACTGCAAGCTCCGCCTCCCGGGTTCACACCATTCTCCTGCCTCAGCCTCCGGAGTAGCTGGGACTACAGGCGCCCGCCACCACACCCGGCTAGTTTTTTTGTATTTTTAGTAGAGACGGGGTTTCACCGTGTTAGCCAGGATGGTCTCGATCTCCTGACCTTGTGATCCGCCCGTCTCGGCCTCCCAAAGTGCTGGGATTACAGGCTTGAGCCACCGCGCCCAGCTGTTTTTTTTTTTTTAAGACAGGCGTGGTGGGCCGGGCGCGGTGGCTCAAGCCTGTAATCCCAGCACTTTGGGAGGCCGAGGCGGGCGGATCACGAGGCCAGGAGATCGAGAGACGATCCCGGCTAACACGGTGAAATCCCGTCTCTACTAAAAAATACAAAAAAACTAGCCGGGCGAGGTGGCGGGCGCCTGTGGTCCCAGCTACTCGGGAGGCTGAGGCAGGAGAATGGCGTGAACCCGGGAGGCGGAGCTTGCAGTGAGCTGAGATCCGGCCACTGCACTCCAGCCTGGGTGACAGAGCAAGACTCCGTCTCAAAAAAAAAAAAAAAAAGAAAAGACAGGCATGGTGGAAGGACGGCTTGAGCCCAGGAATTCCAGACCAGCCTGGGCTGAACAGAGCAAGATCCCACCTCTAAAAAAAAAAAAAAAGAAAAACAGAAAAAAAAAGTTTATATTAAAAAAAAATCCATCTGAGAGGCTTCTGCTTCTGGGAAGATGGAGTTACACTTTCTTTTCCCTGTTCCGCCTGCTAAGTCCAACAAAACCCTGGATATTATACATAAAACACAAAAACACGGTGGCAGGCTCCTGTAATCTCAGCCGCACAGAAGGCTGAGGCAGGAGAATCGATTGAACCTGGGAGGTAGAGGTTGCAGTGAGCCAAGATTGCACCACTGCTCTCCAGCTTGAGCAACACAGCGAGACTTTGTCTCAAAAAAAGAAAAGAAAACAAAAATGAAAAATGAAAAAACAGCCCACTCTTGTAGATGTTGCTGTGAAGGCATTTTCAGATGTGATTAACATTTAAATCAGTATGCCTGGAGTAGAGCGGATTATCTTTCTTAACATGGGTGGGCCTCATCCAACCAGTTGAATGGCTTAGGAGGAAAGACTGAGGTTCCCTTGAGAAGGAAGGAATTCTGCCTCCAGACTACCTTTGGACCCAGGATTACGTCAACTCTTCTTTAGCTTGCTGACTCGCTAGTCAAGGTTTTGGACTTGCTAGCGCACATAATCATGAATCATGTGAGCCAATTCCTTAAAATAAATATTTGTCGTGTGTGTGTGTGTGTGTGTGTGTGTGTGTGTGTACATCCTATTGGCTTATTTATTTATTTTTGAGACAGAGTCTCACTCTGTTGCCCAGGGTGGAATGTAGTGGCATGATCATGGTTGACTGCAACCTCCTGAGCTCAAGCCATCCTCCCACCTCAGCCACCCAGGTAGCTGGGACTATAGGCACATGCTACCATGTCTGGCTATGGTTCTGTTTTTGTAGAGTGCCCTGACTAGTACCTATGATTTTCACTTTCCGGAATTTTTTTTTTTTTTTTTTGAGACAGGATCTGTCTCTGTCACCCAGGCTCACTGCAACCTCCGCCTACCAGGCTCGAGGAATCCTCCCACCTCAGCCTGCCCAGTAGCTGGGACTACAGGCACATACCACCACACCAAGCTGATTTTTGTATTTTTAGTAGAGATGGGGTTTCGCCATATTGCCCAGGCTGGTCTCGAACTCCTGGCTTCATGTTATACTCTTGCCTTGGCCTCTCAAAATGCTGGGATTACATTAGCGAGCCACCTAGCCTGGCCTCTGGAATTTGTTATTCCCTTAATGTTCTATGTGCATTTTAAAATAATATGTATTCCCTGTTGAGATAATGTATACTCTCAAATCCTGTATAGTTTTTCTTATTTTTCTGTGTGCTTGATCTGTCCATTTCTGAGTGAGGTATGTTAAAATCAAGTACCCCAATTGTGGATTGTTCACTTTATTCTTTATTTCTATACAATTTTACTTTATTTATTTATTTATTTTTATTTTTATGTATTGAGACGGAGTCTCGCTCTGTCGCCCAATCTGGAGTGCAGTGGCCGGATCTCAGCTCACTGCAAGCTCCGCCTCCTGGGTTTACGCCATTCTCCTGCCTCAGCCTCCTGAGCAGCTGGGACTACAGGTGCCCACCACCTCGCCTGGCTAGTTTTTTGTATTTTTTAGTAGAGACGGGGTTTCACCATGTTAGCCAGGATGGTCTGGATCTCCTGACCTCGTGATCCGCCCATCTCGGCCTCCCAAAGTGCTGGGATTACAGGCTTGAGCCACCGCGCCCAGCCAATTTTACTTTATTTTAAAGCTATGTTTTTAGATAGACAGATGCCTATGACTATTAGCTAGTCGACTTGCTGGCTGCTGTAACATATTACCACAAATCGAGTGGCTTGCAAAAATTAAAATGTATCCTCTCACAGTTCTGGAGGCCAGAAGTCTGAAATCGAGTGGCTTGCAAAAATAAAGAGGTATCCTCTCACAGTTCCGGAGGCCAGAAGCCCCATGGCCACTGGCCACACTTCCCCCGGAGGCTGTAGCAGAGAGTGCCCCCCTGCCTCTCCCAGTGTCTGGCAGCTGCCAGCATTCCAACGCTTTCCCCTGCTTGGAGCTTTATCATTCTAATCTCTGCTACTGTGTTTGTATCACTTTCACTTCTGCGTGTCTTGTCTTCTCCTCTTCTGTCTCTTAGAAGGACACATGTCGGCCGGGCGCGGTGGCTCAAGCCTGTAATCCCAGCACTTTGGGAGGCCGAGACGGGCGGATCACGAGGTCAGGAGATCAAGACCATCCTGGCTGACATGGTGAAACCCCGTCTCTGCTTTAAAAATACAAAAAACTAGCCGGGCGAGGTGGCGGGCGCCTATAGTCCCAGCTACTCGGGAGGCTGAGGCAGGAGAATGGCGTGAACCCGGGAGGCGGAGCTTGCAGTGAGCTGAGATCCGGCCACTGCACTCCAGCCTGGGCGGCAGAGCGAGACTCTGTCTCAACAAAAAAAAAAAAAAAAAAAAAAAAAAGAAGGACACATGTCATTGGTTTTAGGGTCCTCTTGGATCATCTAGAATGATCTCCTTATCTGAGGCCCTTAACTCATTTACATCTCAAAGATCCTTTTTCCAAATAAGATCACATTCCCAGATGTCAGGGATTGGGATATGGACATATTTTTTGAGGGGAGCCATCCTTCAGCCCACTACAACTATTATACCTTCTTGGTATATTATACCTTTTATAAAGATGAAATATCCCCCTTAGTTCCTTTTAATGCTTTCTGTTTTGAATTCTTTTTTTTTTTTTTTGGCATTAATATTGCTATATTTGTTTCTTTGTATTAGTATTTTTTTTTTTTTAGACGGAGTCTTGCTCTGTTGCCCAGGCTGGAGTGCAGTGGCCGGATCTCAGCTCACTGCAAGCTCCGCCTCCCAGGTTTACACCATTCTCCCGCCTCAGCCTCCCAAGTAGCTGGGACTACAGGCGCCCGCCACCACGCCCGGCTAGTTTTTTGTATTTTTTTTTTAGTAGAGACGGGGTTTCACGGTGTTAGCCAGGCTGGTCTCGATTTCCTGACCTCGTGATCCGCCCGTCTCGGCCTCCCAAAGTGCTGGGATTACAGGCTTGAGCCACTGCGCCCGGCCTGTATTAGTATTTTTATGCCATAACTTATTCTCTTATTTTCCAGCTTTTTTTTTTTTTTTTTTTTTGAGATGGAGTTTCACTCTTATTGCCCAGGCTGGAGTGCAGTGGCGTGATCTCGGCTCACCACAACCTCTGCCTCCTGGGTTCAAGTGATTCTCCTGCTTCAGCCTCCCAAGTAGCTGGGATTACAGGTGCCCAGCTAAGTTTTTGGTATTTTTAGTAGAGATGGGGTTTCACTGTGGTGGCCAGGATGATCGTGAATTCCTGACCTCAGGTGATCCACCTGCCTGGGCCTCCCAAAGTGCTGGGATTACAGGCATGAACCACCGCGCCCGACATTTTCCAGCTTTTTACCAATTTGTTTTTGTTGTCTCTTGCAAACAGCATGTAGCAGAATTATTTAATTTATTTATTTGTTTGTTTATCTATTTTTGAGATGGAGTCTCGCTCTTTGCCCAGGCTGGTGTGCAGTGGTGCAATCTCAGCTCACTGCAACCTCCTCCTTCCAGGTTCAAGCAATTCTCCTGCCTCAGCCTCCCGAGTAGCTGAGACTACAGGCGTGCGCCACCACGCCTGGGTAATTTTTGTATTTTTAGTAGAGATGGGGTTTCACCATGTTGGCCAAGCTGTTCTTGAACTCCTGACCTCAAGTGATCCACCCTCCTCAGCCTCTTAAAGTGCTGGGATTACAGGCGTGAGCCACCACACCCGCTACCATTCATTGATTCTTAACATTTAAATGTAACTTTCTATCAAAATCTAGAATTAATTACTATTGATTGCACCCAAAACAAGATGAGGTTCTTAGAATGTGTTTTGTTTTCTATCCCTACCCCTTCATGTTCCATGAAATATCATCGAGAATTTAAATTATAGATTACTACTTATACTGTATTTTATGTATTTGTTGACTTATTTATTTATTTTTTGAGACAGGGTCTCGTTCTGTCACCCAGGCTGGAGTATAGTGGTGTGATCATAGCTCACTGCAACCTCCAGCTCCTAGGATCAAGCAATCCTCCCAATTCAGCCTTCTAAGTATCTGGGACTACAGGTGCCCACCATCACACCCAGCTAATTTAAAAATTTTTAGGCTAGGCACAGTGACTTACACCTGTAATCCTAGCACATTGGGAGGCTAAAGTGGACAGATCACGGGAGGTCAGGAGTTTGAGACCAGCCTGACAAACATGGTGAAACCCCATCTTTACTAAAAATAAAAAATTAGCCAGGTGTGGTGGTGGGTGCCTGTAATCCCAGCTACTTGGGAGGCTGAGGCAGGAGAATCTCTTGAACCCGGAAGACGGAAGTTGCAGTGAGCCAAGATCACGCGATTGCATTCCAGCCTGGGCAACAAGAGCGAGACTCCAACTCAAAAAAAAACAAAAAACAAAAAACAAAAAAAACAGTAGAGATGAGGTCTCAGTAGGTTATCCAGGCAGATCTTAAACTCCTGGGCTTGAGTCTTTCATCACCTGATTCCATTTTAAAACATCAGTTAGAGCTTTTTTTTTTTTTTTTTTTTTTTTTTTGAGACGGAGTCTCGCTCTGTCACCCAGGCTGGAGTGCAGTGGCCAGATCTCAGCTCACTGCAAGCTCCGCCTCCCGGGTTTACGCCATTCTCCTGCCTCAGGCTCCCGAGTAGCCGGGACTACAGGCGCCCGCCACCTCGCCCGGCTAGTTTTTTGTATTTTTTAGTAGAGACGGGGTTTCTACCGTGTTAGCCAGGATGGTCTCGATCTCCTGACCTCGTGATCCGCCCGTCTCAGCCTCCCAAAGTGCTGGGATTACAGGCTTGAGCCACCGCGCCCGGCTTAGAGCTTTCTTAGACGTGCCAATGCATTAGCTG
The DNA here is from genome assembly GCF_049350105.2 of Macaca mulatta. Classification (NCBI taxonomy): domain Eukaryota; kingdom Metazoa; phylum Chordata; class Mammalia; order Primates; family Cercopithecidae; genus Macaca; species Macaca mulatta. The sequence goes on along the minus strand of NC_133421.1, from coordinate 6,462,520 downwards.
GTTTCCTTGCTTACTGTTGCTTCGTGAGTCTCACGTCTTCTGAGATCCTGGGATGGTATCTGTCACTCCTCTCAGCTGCTCAGCATACGAAGTCCTTTTCCTAAGCTCCAGACCCCCCACATCATGAGCAAGATGCTGCCTCTCACTAGCAAATGGGAAAACACCAGACTCTTGGTTCCTTTGCAGCCAGGCCCCAGCCATCTCACCGGGGCTTCTCCAGGCAGGGTCTCCTGCTTGCCTGAAGGGCCGCACCAAACCTGTCCAGGGCGCCAGGCAGCCATTCCTCTTGGTCTCTAACTGCGGGCTGGGCCTACTTCTAAGAGCAGCAGCCATTTAATACTGTATTTTTTTCTCCAGTGTCCTAAACACTTTTGCGTTAACACTAGTTGCCTAGGCTGGAGTGCAATGGTGCGCTCTTGCTCACTGCAACCTCAGCCTCCTGGGTTCAAGCAATTCTCCTGTCTCAGCCTCCCCGGTGACTGGTGTGCCCAACCACGCCCAGCTAATTTTTGTGTTTTTACTAGAGATGGAGTTTCAACATGTTGGCCAGGATGGTCTGAAACTCCTGACTTCAAGTGATCCACCCACCTTGGACTCGGGAAATGCTGGGATTACAGGCGTGAGTCACTATGCCCGGCCAAACATTACATTTTTAAGACATATTCATATTGATGTACCCACAGCTATAATTCATTCATTCGCAATGCTTTACTGTATTCAGTGAGTAAAGGGCATTTTTCCCCTCTGCTGTTTATGATCATTTGTTTCCACTTTTCTCCCCCATTATAAATAATAGCCAGGTGCAGTGGCTCATATCTGTAATCCCAGCAGTTTGGGAGGCTGAGACAGAAGGATTGCTTGAGTGCAGAGGCTTGAAACCAGCCTGGGCAACATAGGGAGACCTCATCTCTGCTAAAAATGAAAACAAAAATAAATCAGCCAGGTATGGTAGCAGGTGCCTGTGGTCCCACCTACTCAGGAGGCTGAGGTGGGAGGATCACTTGAGGTCCAGAGGTCCAGGGTGCAGTGAGCCATGATCACACCACAGCATTCCCATCTGGGTGGCAAAAAAAAAAAAAAAAAAAGTAAAAAAAAAATATATAGTGTTATGAAAAGTCTTCTACATTATGTTAGGGCATATGTGCAAGAATTTCTTTAGGACAAGCCCATGCCCACCCCTTGCCCCCAGACAGTTAAATCAGAAATTGAGTGTGACAAGTCAGGTACAGTGGCTCACGCCTATAATCCTAGCACTTTGGCAGGCCGAGGCAGGCGGATCACTTGACGCCACGAGCAACATGGCAAAACCCCATCTCTACTAAAAATGCAAAAATTAGCCAGGCGGGGTGGCACGTGCCTGTAATCCCAGCTACTGGGAGGCTGAGGTGGGAGGATCACTGGAACCCTGAGGTGGAGGTTGCAGTGAGCTGAGATTGCACCACTGCAGTCCAGCTTGGGTGACAGAGCAAGACATGACCTCAAAATAAATAAATAAATAATATAATAAAAATAATGAATTAATACATTAAAATAAGAAACTGGGGGGGTGTGAGTCCCAGACATTAGCATTTTTGCTAAGATTTTATTTTTATATAATTTAAAACTTACAGAAAAAATACCAGAAGAGTACAAAGAACTACATGCCCTTTTCCCAGATTCACCATGTGTTAACATTTTGTCTCATTTGCTTGATCATCCTGTCTTTCTCCCTCTTAAATGTTTTTTCCTGGAACCATTTGAGAACAAGCTGAAGACATTGTGTTTCTTTACCACTAAATATTTCAGTGTGTGTTTCCTAAAACAAAGACATTTCCTTATATAGGACAGTGCAGTTATTAATTTTAGGAAATGTCATATTGATACAATACTAATACTAATATCCAATCCACAGTTCATAATCCCATTTGGCCAATTGTCCTAAAATGTCCTTGATAGTTTTGATAGGTTTTTTTTTTTTTTTTTTGGCTTTTTTTTTTTCCTGTCCAGAATCCAATCCAGGACCATATCACTTTAATTTGCTTTAGTTCCTTAACCTGTCTTTATTTTTCATAAGTTTGACATTTTTGAAAATTATAGTCCAGTAATTATGTAGCGTTTCCCTCAATTTGTCAGATGTTTCCACAAGATTGTATTTGGGTTATGTTTTTCTGGCAGGAATATCACACCAGGATCGTTCTTGGTACATTGTATCAGGAAACACATTATATCAACTTCACCCTTAATGGGGATGTTAACTTTGACCCCTTGGTTAAGGTGGCATCTACCACGTTTCTCCACTGTGGAGATTCTGGTTTTTACTTTGTAACCAAGGAGCACTTTTGTGGAGAAATACTTTGCTACTATGTAAATATCTTGTTCCTTCTCAAACTCTGGCCTATATCCTGCAGCATCCACTGATAATTTTTTTTTTTTTTTTTAAAGACAGAGTTTCACTCTTGTTGCTTAGGCTGGAGTACAATGGCATGATCTCAGTTTACCACAACCTCTGCCTCCTGGTTCCAGGTTCAAGCAGTTCTCTTGCCACAGCCTCCTGAGTAGCTGGAATTACAGGCATGCGCCACCACACCCGGCTAATTTTTGTATTTTTAGTAGAGACGGGGTTTCACCATGTTGGCCAGGCTGGTCTCGAACCCCTGACCTCGTGATCTGCACACCTCACCCTCCCAAAGTGCTGGGATTACAGGTGTGAGCCACTGTGCCTGGCTATCCACTGGTAATTCTTGCCAGAATTAATTAGTCATGATGACTGAAAAACTTTCCTTAAAAAAAAAAATGATTTAGCTGACTCTGGGCACATTGTCTATGGGTTAGTTCTGTTCTTCGAGAAGCAACAACAAATAAAATTTAAAAAAAGAAAAAAAGTAGGCTGGGCGCAGTGGCTCACGCCTGTAATCCCAACACTTTGGGAAGCTGAGGCAGGTGGATCACTTGAGGCCAGGAGTTCAAGACAAGTCTGGGCAACATGGTGAAATCCCTTCTGTATTGAAAAATATTTTAAAAAATTAGCCTAGTGTGGTGGTGCATGCCTGTAATCCCAGCTACTCAGGAGGCTGAGGCATGAGAATCCCTTGAACCTGGGAGGCGAGGATTGCAGTGAGCAGAGATCTTGCCACTTGCACTCCAGGCTGGGTGACGGAGTGAGACTCTGTCTAAATAAATAAATAAAAATACAAAAATTAGGCCTGGCATGGTGGCTCATGTCTGTTATCCTGGCACTTTGGGAGGCCAACGTGGGTGGATCACCTGAGGTCAGGAGTTCGAGACCAACCTGGCCAACATGGTGAAACCCCGTCTCTACTAAAAATGCAAAAATTAGCCGGGCGTGGTGGCAGGTGCCTGTAGTCCCACCTACTCTGGAGGCTGAAGCAGGAGAATCGCTTGAACCCAGGAGGCAGAGATTGCAGTGAGCCGAGATCGTGCAACTGCACTCCAGCCTGGGTGACAGAGCGAGATCCCATCTCAAAAAAAGAAAAATAAATAAATACAAAAAATAAAAAGTGATTTAAAAGCCAGAAGCGATGACTCATGCCTGTAATTCTAGCACTTTGGGAGGCTGAGGTAGGAGGATTGCTTGGGTCCAGGAGTTTAAGACCAGCCTGGGCAACACAGTGAGACCTCGGCTCTACAAAAAAATTTAAAAATTAACTGGGTGTGATGGTGTGGACCTGTAGTCCCAGCTATTTGGGAGGTTGAGATAGGAGGATTGCTTCAGCCTGGGAGGTCAAGGCTGCGGTGAGCTGTAATGGTGGCACTATAGACTTGGCAACTCTGTGAGACCTCGTCTCAAAAAAAAAAATATATATATATATATATTTTTTATATATATACACACACACATAAATAAATAAATAAGTGATTTAAGTTTATTCCTTTTTCTTTGTAACCAAGAGTCCACCTAAAACAAAAGTTAGAATCAAAAGTGGGGTTCCGTGGAACTGATCCTGAGTCCGATAAGGTGCCTGGACAGTTGAAGTAGAATGTTTCTATCCAAAGTTTGCATGAGAGAGTCGCTAATTAATCTCTCACCTGGGGGATCTTGGACTTTAAACATGAGCACTGTTAGTAGGCATTTGATCAGTTGGTGGCTCTAGCTCCGGGTCAGTTCCAGGAGAGAAAGTGTATTTTGAGCTTTCTAGACTGGATTAGCTACTGTGTTATAAATTCCTAGGGCACCTTGCCAAAGTTGTTCTGCTACTTTGTTTTAATGTCTGTCTGTCCCTCTGGATGGCAGACTTTGGAACAGCAGGCGCTCAGAAGCACAGCCCATGTTCTAAGAGACAGGAGCTTTTCCGTGGATTGGGAGAGGATGGAAAACATTAAATAAGGAACTCCTTGGGCTTCTCTCTCTGTCTCATGTCTCACTTTTATAAGCTTCCTCTGATGTCTTTTTTTTTTTTTTTTTTTTTTTGAGAGAGTCTTGTTTTGTCCCCCAGGCTAAAGTTCAGTGGCATGATCTCGGCTCACGGCAACTTCCGCCTCCCGGGCTCAAGCGATTCTCCTGCCTCAGCCTCCCAAGCAGCTGGGATTACAGACACCTGCCACCACGCCCAGCTAATTTTTGTATTTTTAGTAGAGACGGGGTTTCACCATGTCTTAAACTCCTGACCTCAAGTGATACGCCTGCCTCAGCCTCCTAAAGTGTTGGGATTACAGGCCACTGCGCCCAGCCTAAAACGATGTTTGAACATTAAAATTAAGATTTTTTTTTTTTGGTAGAGATTGCGGGGGGGGGGGTCTCACTATGTTCCAGGCTGGTCTAGAACTCCTGAGCTCAAGCTATCCTTCAGCCTTGGCCTCCCAAAATGCCGGGATTACAGATGAGAGCCACCTAACTCGGATACCACTTTCTTTTTAAATATAGATTTGGCGCGGTGGCTCATGCTTGTAATCCCAGCACTTTAGGAGGCCGAGGTGGGCGGATCAGCTGAGGTCAGGAGTTTGAGATCAGCCTGACCAACATGGAGAAACCCTGTCTCTACTAAAAATACAAAATTAGCCGGGCATGGTGGCATATGCCTGTAATCCCAGCTACTTGGGAGGCTGAGGCAGGAGAATCGCTTGAACCCAGGAGGCAGAGGTTGCAGTGAGCCGAGATTGCACCATTGCACTCCAGCCTGGGCAACAAGAGCAAAACCCTGTCTCAAAAATAGTAATAATAAGCCGGGCGCGGTGGCTCACACCTATAATTCCAGCACTTTGGGAAGCTGAGGTGGGCGGATCACGAGGTCGGGAGATTGAAACCATCCTGGCTAACACAGTGAAACCCTGTCTCTACTAAAAATGCAAAAAATTTGTTGGGCGTGGTGGCGGGCGCCTGTGGTTCCAGCTACTCAGGAGGCTGAGGCAGGAGAATGGTGTGAACCTGGGAGGCGGAGCTTGCAGTGAGCCAAGATCGTGCCACTGCACTCCAGCCTGCGTGACAGAGTGAGACTCTGTCTCAAAAAAATAAAAATAATAAATAAAAATAAAAATAGACTTCCGGCTGGGCGCAGTGGTTCACACCTGTAATCCCAGCACTTTGGGAGGCCGAGGCCAGTGGATCACGAGGTAAGAAGATCGAGACCATTCTGGCCAACATGGTGAAACCCCGTCTCTACTAAAATACAAAAAATTAGCAGGGCGTGGTAGTGCACACCTGTAGTCCCAGCTACTCAGGAGGCTGAAGCAGGGGAATTGCTTGAACCTGGGAGGCGGAGGTTCAGTGAGCTGAGATCACGTCACTGCACTCCAGCCTGGGCAACAGAGTGAGAATCTGTCTCAAAAAATAAATAAATAAATAAAAATTAAAATTAAATAAAAATGGACTTCTATTTACTTTTAGTATTAATAGTATAAATAAGTATCGGTAGTAAGAGCATTAAAAGTCAGGCCAGCCATGGTCAAGTGAGGCTGCAGTTGGTGCTACCCAGGAGGCCAAGGCAGGAGGATCATTTGACCTCAGGAGTTTGGGACCAGACTGGACAACATAGCATGGGGAGACCCTGTCTTGATGAAAACGTTAAAAAAATTAGCCAAGTGTGGTGGTGTGTGCCTGTAATCCCAGCTATTCAGGAGGCTGAGGCAGGAGGATCATTGAGCCCAGCAGGCTCAATAAGCCAAGATTGCACCACTGTGCTCCAATCTGGGTGACAGGTATACTTCTTTCTTTCTTTTTTTTTTTTTGAGACGGAGTCTTGCGCTGTCACCAGGATGGAGTGCAGTGGCACGATCTCGGCTCACTGCAACCTCTGTCTTCGGGTTCAAGATATTCTCCTGCCTCAGCCTTCTGAGTAGCTGGGATTACAGCAATGTGCCATCACACCCAGTTAATTTTTGTATTTTTAGTAGAGATGGGGTTTCACCATGCTGGCAAGGCTGGTCTCGAACTCCAGACCTCAGGTGATCCGCCCACCTTGGCCTCCCAAAGTGCTGGGATTACAGGCATGAGCTACCATGCCCAGCTGTCATTACTTCTTGCCTCCTTTCTGTTTGGGATTCCCACCTCATCAAACTGTTTAGGAACTGGGAGTTCTTAGTAGTTTTTCTCTGATTTTGAATCCTTTCCTCCTGAACTTTCAAGAGCAGCTGGACCCTCATCTGGCTTCTGCAGCGGCATCATCTCTACCACCACCTTCTCACTTCCTGAAGGCAAAGCCCACGATGTGGTGGAAACTGCCCGTGAAGCAGTGTCCATCCTTTGCTGACATGGAGACTCTCCTTATCGATTCATTCTCGTCCTCTGCCTCTGTGCTGAAGTGAGAAGCGGATTCGAGATCTTTACTTTTCTTTTTTTTCTTTTTTCTTTTTAAATTTTTTTATTGCAGTAGAGGCTCACTCTGTTGCCCGGGCTGGAGTTCAGTGGTGCGATCTCAGATCACTGCACGCTCCACCTCCCAGGTTCAAGCAATTCTCCTGCCTCAGCCTCCCGAGTAGCTGGGATTAGAGGCACCTGCCACCATAGCCAGTTAATTTTGTATTTTTAGTAGAGACAGAGTTTCTCCATGTTGGCTAGGCTGGTCTTGAATTCCTGACCCCAGGTGACTCGCCCGCCTTGGCCTCCCAAAGTGCTGGCATTACAGGCGTGAGCCACTGCGCCTGGCTGAGATCTTTTCTAACAAGATGACCGGTATGGACTCTTCTTCCTGTACTGGTAAGTCTCAAGGACTTTTGTTTTCTCTTCTTTACCCAAGTTGGTAAAGAGATTGCCTCCTGGGGAGGGTGAGCGCTTAGCCCTGGGCCTGGGGCCACCCTGGTGGCCTCCCTCTCCTCTATCTCTCCATCTCCCCCTCCCCCACCCTCCACATTTTTATCCCTCTTTGAAATCACTTTGGAGTTTTTACCATTTTTGTTCATCTCTTTCCCAGGCACCAGCCCCCCTCTGGTGTGCTGTTCTCCAAATCCAGGGCTTCCTCTCTCTTGGAGTTCCTCACCGTTTCCCTGCGGTGCTTTTACATCTGCCGGCAGCCCAGGTTTTGTCAGCTTTTCATGGCTTTCTCTGAGGGCTTTATAAATACAGCAGATAAGTGGCTGGTTGCAGACATTTTCTCCCAGTTTGTTATTCGCCTGCCTTTCACTTTATAGTTTTTGCCCTACAGAAGTTGATGTATTTTTTCTTTTTCTTTGTGGTCTCTGATTTGGGTTCTAGGGAAAGGAAGAAAGGCCTTCTTTCCTCTGAAATACTAATTACTTCATTGATTCTTGTTTTGCTCTACGACTTTCTTGGCTTCATTTTTTTTCTTTTTCTTTTTTTTCTCCTCTCTCTTTCTCTTTGTCAGAGTCTTGCCTTGTTGCCCAGCTGGAGTGCAGTAGCGTGATCTAGGCTCACTGCAACCTCCGCCTCCTGGGTTCAAGCAATTCTCCTGCCTCAGCCTCCTGAGGAGCTGTGATTACAGAGGCGTGCCACCATGCCCTGCTAATTTTTATTTATTTATTTTTTGAGATGGAGTCTCACTCTGCCCAGCCTGGAGTGCAGTGGTGCAATCTCGGCTCACTGCAACCTACGCCTCCTGGGTTCAAGCGATTCTTCTGCCTCAGCCTCCTGAGTAGCTGGGATTACAGGCACATGCCACAATACCCAGCTAATTATTTATTTATTTATCTATTTTATTTATTTATTTTTTTTTTTTTGAGAAGGAGTCTTGCTCTGTCACCAAGACTGGAGTGCAGTGGTGCCATTTCCACTCACTGCAAGCTCCGCCTCCCGGGTTTACGCCATTCTCCTGCCTCAGCCTCCCGAGTAGCTGGGACTACAGGCACCCGCCACCACACCCGGCTAATTTTTTTGTATTTTTAGTAGAGACGGGGTTTCACCGTGTTCGCCAGGATGGTTTCCATCTCCTGACCTCGTGATCCGGCTGCCTTGGCTTCCCAGAGTGCTGGGATTACAGGCGTGAGCCACCGCGCCCAGCCTAATTCTGTATTTTTAGTAGAGACAGGGTTTCACCATATTGGTAAGGCTGGTCTCGAACTCCTGACCTCAGGTGATTCGCCTGACTCAGCCTCCTAAAGTACTGGGATTACAGGTGGGAGCCACCACACCTGACCTGAAAATTCTTTTTTTTTTTTTTTTTTGAGACAGAGTCTCGCTCTGTCACCCAGGCTGGAGTGCAGTGGTGGGATCACCACTCACTGCAACCTCTGCCTCCCAGGTTCAATTGATCCTCCCATCTTTCCACTTCAGCCTCCTGAGTAGCTGGGACTACAGGTGCATGCCACCAACCGGACTAATTTTTGTTTGTTTGTTTGTTTGTTTTAAGCAGAGGTGGTGTTTCACCATGTTGCCCAGGCTGGTCTTGAACCCTTGGGCTCAAGCGCCCGCCTTGGCCTCCCAAAGTGCTGGGATTACAGGCATGAGCCACCCTGCCCTCTCTGAAAATCCTCATATATTAAGCCAAGAAAAGGGGGATTTATTGGAAAGAGGCTGAGGTACCTCATTCAATCAAAGGACTTGTGGGAAGCCGGCCTGTAGCCGCTCTGCTGGGCCTCAGGTATTCCTGGGACGGGGCGGGAATGCCGAGGCCCATTCTTGTCTCTACTTGTCTGCGTCTCAGCTGCATTCTCTCTAATTCTACGTAAAAGATGAGGAATGAATGTGGCGGCCCATGCATCCAGGTTTCATAGCTTGTGGCAGCAGAGACAGACTGCCTTCCTGAATTTCTGCTTGAGAACATTCCCAGGGAAGGGACTTTCTTTGGCCTGGCTTGGGTCAGGTGTCGCTGAGATCAGTCCACTCTGGCCAGGGGTGGGTTCTCTCTGCTCCAGGCAGATCCTCTGGGCCCACAGGATTGGAGACAGATAGTTCTCAGAAGGGAGGGTGCTGGAAGATAAAGCACTCATGACTTCATGTATTTCCTTCATACAGGCTCACACTTGTAATTTCAGCACTTTGGGAGGCCGAGGCGGTGGGTCGCCTGAGGTCAGGAGTTCGAGACCAGCCTGGCCAACGTGGTGAAACCCCGTCTCTACTAAATATACAAAAATTAGCTGGGTGTGGTGGTGCCGCCTGTAGTTCCAGCTACTCAGGAGGCTGAGGCAGGGGAATCGCTTGAACCCGGGAGGTTGTAGTGAGCCGAGATCGCACCACTGCACTCCAGACTGGTGAGAGAAGGAGACTCCACCTCAAAAAAAAAAAAAAAAAGGAAAAAATCCAGGTCTACTACACCTCCTTGTTCTGGTTCAGCTGAACCTACTTCTGTTCACAGATCAAGAGCAGGTCTTTGTGTGGAATGGAGAGGGGGCCCTCCTCTGGCCAGCCTGGGGATATTTGCGCTGTGAGGGCACTGAAGCCTGAGAGGCCGCGGCCTGGCAGCCTGGCCGCTGGGGCAGCTGTTCCGCGCTGCTAGCCAGAAGCCGGCAGGCGACGGGAGTGACTTCCTGTTGAGCTGAGTTCTTTGGGTCTAACTTGGAAGTCAAAGTATCCCGGGGTGTGTGTGTGTTTGTGTGTCTGTGTGTGTGTGTGTCTGCGTGTGTGTGTATCCATGCCTGTGTGTGTGTGTGTGCTCTGTGCTTGTGTGTGTCTGTATGTGTGTCTGTGTGTGTGTGTCTGTATGTGTATGTCTGTGCTTGTGTGTGTGTCTGTGTGTGTGTCTGTCTGTACTTGTGTGTGTGTCTGTGTGTGTGTGTGTGTCTGTGCTTGCGTGTGTGTGTCTGTGTATGTGTGTGTCCGTGCCTCTGTGTGTGTCTGTGCTTGTGTGTGTGTGTCTGTGTGTGTCTGTGTGTGTGTCCGTGCCTCTGTGTGTGTGTGTGTCTGTGCTTGTGTGTATGTGTCTGTGTGTCTGTGCTTGCGTGTGTGTGTCTGTGTATGTGTGTGTTCCATGCCTCTGTGTGTGTCTGTGCTTGTGTGTCTGTGTGTCTGTGCTTGTGTGTCTGTGTGTGTGTCCGTGCCTCTGTGTGTGTGTGTCTGTGCTTGTGTGTATGTGTCTGTGTGTGTCTGTGCTTGTGTGTGTGTGTGTATGTGTGTGTCCGTGCCTCTGTGTGTGTGTGTCTGTGCTTGTGTGTGTGTGTGTGTGTGTCTGTGTGTGTAGGGGGAATTGTCAGGCAGCCCACTTAGGTTCTGGGGAATTTTTATTATGAAAATACGAACCATCAGCCCTGGCTAGCAGGCCTGTGCCTGACTCCACTAACTCGGCAGGAAGTCTCAACCCCCTTAGGCAATCCTCATTGTGAGCAAACCAAACCTAGACAAAGACGGTGGCTGAGCGTTGCTGCCAGCACTGGCAGGAACTCACTGCTGTGACTTGGGAAGTGGCAAGAGCCCCTTCCGGAAACTCCTCCAGCCTGAGGAGCAAGACAGCAGGTGCGCCCCTGGGATGCACTGGTCACTCACAAGTTGCAGCTCCAGCCCCTGGCGCTCTCGGGTGTATGCGGTCTATGCGTGGGGCCCATGGCCATGCATCCATCTATGGGCTTAGCCATCCACGGATGAGGATTTCTACTCACTGTAACCCCCACCCACGAGCATCTCTCCTGTGCAGGTTGTTGGCTCAAATGTAGTCTTGTTCACTATTGCATTTTATTATTATTATTGTTATATTATTATTTTGAGGCAGAGTCTCGCTCTGTCACCAGGCTGGAGTGCAATGGCGCGACCTCAGCTCACCGCAACCTCTGACTGCCTGGTTCAAGGCGATTCTCCTATCTCAGCCTCCCAAGTGGCTGGGACTACAGGCATGCGCCACCACGCCCAGCTGATTTTTGTATTTTTAGTAGAGACGGGGTTTCACCATGTTGGCCAGGATGGTCTCCATCACCTGACCGCATGATCCGCCCACCTCAGCCTCCCAAAGTGCTGGGATTACAGGCGTAAACCACTGCTCCAGCTTATTTTTTAAAATTATTATTATTTTGAGACAGAGTCTTGCTCTGTGGCCCAGGCTGGAATGCAGTGTCACTATCTCGGCTCACTGCAACCTCCGCCTCCTGGGTTCAAGTGATTCTCCTGCCTTAGCCTCCCAAATAGCTGGGACTGCAGGCACACACCACCATTCCCGGCTAAATTTTCTTTTTCTTTTTTCTTTTTTCCTTTTCTTTTCTTTTCTTTTTTTTGAGACCAAGTCTCACTGTGTTACCCAGACTGGAGTGAAGTGGCGCGATCTTGGCTCACTGCAACCTCCGCCTCCTGGGTTCAAATGATTCTCCTGCCTCGGCCTCCTGAGTAGCTGGGATTACAGGTGTGCACCACCACGCCCGGCTAATCTTTTGTACCTTTAGTAGAGACAGGGTTTCACCATGTTGATCAGGCTGGTCTTGAACTACTGATCTCGTGATCTACCCGCCTCGGCCTCCCAAAGTGCTGCAATTACAGGCGTGAGCCACTGTGCCCAGCTAAATTGTCTATTTTTAGTAGAGATGGGGTTTCACCATGTTGTTCAGGCTGGTCTCGAACTCCTGATCTCAAGTGATCCACCTGCCTCAGCTGCCCAAAGTGCTGGGATTACAGGCACGAGCCACCTCGCCCGGCCCACTGTTGCATTTTCTATGTTGTGGGGGTGTGTGTGTGATGTATTGTTTATACATGATGTAGTCATGGTGCTTGAGGATTTAGCCCATCATTTGGAGAATGGATGGAAATCACACCTGAGTGAAACTACTTAGAGCAGGGGACACTGGACTCTGGGCTGAGAGTGTTTTCTGTTTGTTTGTTTTGTTTTGTTTTGTTTTGAGATGGAGTCTTGCTCTGTCGCCAGGCTGGAGTGCAGTGGTGCAACTTGGCTCACTGCAACCTCCACCTCCCAGGTTCAAGCGATTCTCCTGCCTCAGCCTCCTAAGTAGCTGGGACTACAGGCACATGCCACCATGCCCAACTAATTTTTGTGTTTTTAGTGGAGACGGGGTTTCACCATGTTGGCCAGGATGGTCTTGATCTCTTGACCTCATGATCTGCCTGTCTCGGCCTCCCAAAGTTCTGGGATTACAGGTGTGAGCCACCGTGCCTGGCCGAGAGCGTTTTTTTGAAGGATCCTTGCCATAATCACTTTTTAAAAAATTCCCTCAATCATTTATCCTTTGAGTTACAAACAATGCAATTACACTCTAAGTGATTTTAACATGTACAATGAGCCGGGCATGGTGGCTCAAGCCTGTAATCCCAGCACTTTGGGAGGCTGAGACGGGCGGATCACAAGGTCAGGAGATTGAGACCATCCTGGCTAACACGGTGAAACCCCGTCTCTACTAAAAAATACAAAAAACTAGCCAGGCGAGGTGGTGGGCACCTGTAGTCCCAGCTGCTCAGGAGGCTGAGGCAGGAGAATGGCGTAAACCCGGGAGGCGGAGCTTGCAGTGAGCTGAGATCCGGCCACTGCACTCCAGCCTGGGCGACAGAGCCAGACTCAGTCTCAAAAAAAAAAAAACAAAAAAAAAAAAAACATGTACAATGAAGTTATTATTGACTGTAGTCACTCTGTTGTGCTATCAAATAGTAGGTCTTATTCTATTTTTTTTTGTACCCATTAACCATCCCCACCATCCGCCTACCCGCCCACTACCCTTCCCAGCCTCTGGTAACCATCCTTCTACTCTCTATGTCCATGAGGTCAATTGTTTTGATTTTTGGCTCCCACAAATAAATGAGAGCATGCGATGATTGTCTTTCTGTGCCTGGCTTATTTCACCTAACATAACGATCTCCAGTTCCATTCATGTTGTTGCAAATGACAGGATCTCATCCTTTTTTATGGCTGAATAATGCTCCATTGTGTATATGCACCACATTTTCTTTATCCATTCATCTGTGTTTTTTTCTTTTCTTTTCTTTTCTTTTTTCAACAGAGTTTTCACTCTTGTTTCCCAGGCTAGGATGCTGTGGCATGATCTTGGTTCCCCATTCATCTGTGTTTTAAATTTTTATTTATTTATTTACAGATGGGGTCTCACTATATTGCCCAGGCTGGTCTTGAACTCTCAGGCTCAAGTAATCTTCCTACCTCGGCGTCCCAAAGTGCTGGTATTATAGGCCTGAGCCACTGCACCCGGCCTATCCACTCATCTGTTGATGAACACTTAGGTCCTTCTAAATCTTAGCCATTGTAGTGCTGCTCATTCTCAGCTAGTTCTAGTGCTGCAACAAACAGAGGAGTGCAGGTATCTCTTCGATATCCTGATGCCCTTTTTTTTTTTTTTTGAGATGGAGTTTCGTTCTTGCTGCCCAGGCTGGAGTGCAGTGGCGCGATCTTGGCTCACTGCAACCTCCAACTCCCAGGTTCAAGCAATTCTCCTGCTTCAGCCTCCCGAGTAGCTGGGATTATAGGCGCTTGCTACAACGCCGGGCTAATTGTGTACTTTTTTTTTTTTTTTTTTTTGAGACGGAGTCTCGCTCTGTCACCCAGGCTGGAGTGCGGTGGCCGGATCTCTGCTCACTGCAAGCTCCGCCTCCCGGGTTCACGCCATTCTCCTGGCTCAGCCTCCCGAGTAGCTGGGACTACAGGCGCCCGCCACCTCGCCCGGCTAGTTTTTTTTGTACTTTTTAGTAGAGACGGGGTTTCACCGTGTTAGCCAGGATGGTCTCGATCTCCTGACGTCGTGATCCGCCCGTCTCGGCCTCCCAAAGTGCTGGGATTACAGGCTTGAGCCACCGCGCCCGGCCTAATTGTGTACTTTTAATAGAGATGGGATTTTGCCATGTTGGCCAGGCCAGTCTTGAACTCCTGACCTCAGGTGATCCACCCGCCTTGGCCTCCCAAAGTGCTGGGATTATAGGCATGAGCCATCATGCCCGGCCTAATTTCCCTTTTTGGGAGGCATATACTCAGCAGTAGGATTGCTGGATCATATGGAGCTCAATTTTTAGTTGTTTTGAGGAACCTCCAACCCGTTCTCCATAGTGCTTGTACTAATTTACATTCGCAACAGTGTACGAGGCTTCCCTTTTCTGCACACTGTCACTAGCATTTATTGCCTGTCTATCGGATGTAAGCCATTTTAACTTGGATGAGATGATATCTATCTCGTTGTAGTTTTGATTTGCATTTCTCTGATCACCAATGATGCTGAGCACCTTTTCTTATACCTGTTTGGCATTTGTATGTCTTATTTTGAGAATTGTCTGTTCAAATCTTCTGCCCTCTTTTTGATCAGATTGTTAGGTTTTTTTCCTCATAATAACTTTTGGAAGCACGATTTCAAGTTTGAATCCTGCTGGGGAGGATAAAGTGAATTTATATTAACTATATTGATTTATCTATATTTAATATATTTGTATATATTTCAGCTCTAGCAGTGAGAATGGCATCATGACAGGCCGTGTTGGGAGCTAAACATATAGGAGAAGTGGGCTGGGTTGGGAGAGGGTGAAAGGCACCGGACTTGTGGTGTCATAGGGCCTGCCACATCCACCATCCATCCTAAACGAGAGTCTTAGGCCAACCCCATGACCCTCCTTCAGTGTCTGCACCGCAAGCTCTCATAGCATCGGGCAGTAGCAACGGGAACAAAACTGCTGCCTCTGCAGAGGGAAGCCAAGAAGTTGGTCTGGGGCCAAGACCGTGGTGAAATGATGCACAGGTGATGAGAAAGCAGAAACTACACTGTAGGAAGGGGACATGCAAAGTAGGGGGGATGGGCAGTGTTGACGAAGAGAGAGGAGGAGAGAGCGGACAGAGCAGCGGAGACAGAGAGATCAGGGAACAGGCCCTAGAGCTGCCTTGGTCTCTGACACTGGTCCAGTGGGTTCCAGTCCATGTGCGAGGCCACAGGAAACCAAGGAGAAACTGCATTTTTTTGTTTTTTGAGATGGAGTCTCGCTCTGTCACCCAGGCTGGAATGCAGTGGCACGATCTCAGCTCACTGCAACCTCCGCCTCCTGGGTTCAAGTGATTCTCCTGCCTCAGCCTCCCGAGTAGCTGGGATTACAGGCGCCGGCCACCACGCCCAGCTAATTTTTGTGTTTTTAGTAGAGATGGGGTTTCACCATGTTGGCCAGGCTGGTCTCGAACTCTTGACTTCAGGTGGTCCACCTGCCTCGGTCTTCCAAAGTGCTGGGATTACAGGCGTGACCCACCGCATCCGGCCGGAAACTTTATTTTTTTGAGGTAGGGTCTTGCTTGTCACCCAGGCTGGAGTGCAGTGGTGCGATCATAGCTCACTGCATCCTTGATCTCTTAGGGTCAAGCAATCATCCCACCTCAGCCTCCTAAGTAGCTGGGACTACAGGCATGCACCTTGATGCCTGGCTAATTTTTTTGTTGTTAATGTTTTTTTGTAGAGATGGGAGTCTCACTGTGTTGCCCAGGCTGGTCTCGAACTCCTGGGATGAATGATCCTCCAGCCTCGGCCTCCCAAATAGTTAGGATTACAGGCATGAGCCACTGTGCCTGGCCGAAACCTTGCTTTTCTGACAGATCTGGTTCACCCTAGCTATGGCTTCCATAGCACCTGTTTTTTTTTTTATGCTTCTCATAGTCTGGTGTCACTGGCTGTTGACAGGTCTCTGTCATTAGATGATAATTCCTTGAGGCTTGTGTTATCCATCTCAATAACCACAGCACCCAGCCCTGTGAGGGGGAACTTTGTAGGTGTCCATTAATGTTTGAATAAATACTTGCATTTATCACAATTATTGTCCCAAGCCTTGACCCGGAGGCTGTGGAATAAGCAGCAGCACAGACTCGAGAGTTAGTCCACGTTCTAGCCACATGCAACGAGATGAGCTGGGTTAAAGAGACCCAGAAAGGGAGTCTGAAATGGAAATCGTGGGAGTGGACACAGAGGGTTTACGCATATGTGGGAAATGGACAAGGAGCCCCATGGACACTCTGTTCTTTGGTGTGTCCTTGCTTGTAACATGGAGGTGATTATGACCTACCGCATAGATGGGGGAAGGAGATCCAAAAGTGATGGCCTTGAAAGTGTTTAGTGCAGGATAAAATAAACACAGGTGTACGTGATCAATGGAGTTGATTGATAAGTCTCATGCATTATTGCCAATTTACTTGTGTGGCCCTGGATCCCGACCTTAGCATCCCCTTTCATTCAGGACAGTGATCATTGCTTTGCTGGACTGCTGTGAGGAAGTGAGGTGTAAGCAGAAAATATGCTTAGGCCAGCCCCTCCTACCTCACAAGGAACACCTGGACAGTTTCCTAAAAATACAGATTCCCGGCACCCTAGTCCCAAAATCAGAATTCTCTGGGAATGGAGCCTAGGAATCTGCATTTAAAATAAGCCCCCCTCCAGGTGATTAAAATGGTTCAAGAAGGCATTAAGAAACACTGAGGCCGGGCGTGGTGGCTCATGCCTGTAATCTTAACCCTTTGGGAAGCTGGGAGGAGGATCGCTTCAGCCCAGGAGTTTCAGAGGCTACAGTGAAATATGATGGTGCCACTGCACTCCAGTCTGGGTGACAGAATGAGATCCTCTCCCCCAACCCCCTGCAAAAAAAAAAAAAAAAGAAACATCGAGGCTGGGCGCAGTGGCTCACGCCTATAATCCCAGCAATTTGGGAGACCGAGGCAGGCGGATCACGAGGTCAGGAGATCGAGACCATCCTGGCCAACATGGTGAAAACCCGTCTCTACTAAAAAATACAAAAATTAGCTGGGCGTGGTGGCATGTGCCTGTAGTCCCAGCTACTCGGGAGGCTGAGGCAGGAGAATCTCTTGAACCCAGGAGGCAGAGGTTGCAGTGAGCCGAGATTGCGCCATTGCACTCCAGCCTGGGCAACAAGAGTGAAACTCGACAGAGAGAGACTCAAAAAAAAATCGAAAGGATCAATTAAGGTGTCATCAGGTGTGTGTGTGTGTGTGTTTAGGAGAGTAGGATGGGGAAGACGGTACTATCATCTGTGACCACAAGGTGGCAGCAGGGACAGACAAGGAGAAACAAAGTCTCCGGTTGGTGCTCACATCCAGAGGGGCTGGGGATGGGCAAACCTGGAGATCAGGTTGTGGAAGGAGGTGGGCCCTTTACATGATCTCCTTTGCTAGGTGACATCCCTGTTACCGCAGGGCCAATCGCCTGTGACCACCTGTCTCTTTATCAGGTCTTTATGGAGGCTGATTTTTGCCACTCTGCTGGCAGGAAAGGCATTGTGAGCTTGGGTGGTGATAGTGTGTGTTCCACATGGGGGAGAATGGGAGGCAAGGGGTGTGTCACATCCTCAGATGTGTTCATTGGGCAGGGTCACCTACACAGGGCAGCTTACTCAAAGGACATCAGTGCCTGTTGAAAGCAGTGTCTCCCACCCTCTGCTACTAGGATTGTGGTTGCAGGTGCCTCTCAGGAGAGGCTCACATCTGTGGCTGGGGAGCTGGCCAAAGACCAGGCAAAGGACGCTGGACTGGGGCGGGGCAGGGGCAGGAAACACAGGATGGGGCAGCTGCCTCTGGAAGCAGCCAAAATGTCCCCAGCTGCAGCAGGAGTGAGTAGAGGATTAGGTGACAGTCCCCTAACAGCCCGGAACTAACACCCTCCTCCCCCTCACACATGCACCCTGGCCTGCCCCCTCCAAGCCTTCCAGAGCTCAGAATAATCCTGAGAACCAGGCAGCAGGATGGCAGGGGTTCCTCTTGGGGTCCTGCTCCTCTTGGGGCTCCTCGGTATGGACAGGGGCCGGGGTGAGAGGCAATTGGTCACACAGATACCGACATAAAGGGACTGGGAAGGCAAAGACAGAGACCAAGATGAAGACTGAGACACAGTATTTGGTTTCCAGGCACAGTATAATTGGTTTAGGAGACAGATACGGATAATACACAGCCTCAGAGGCCTGTGAGGACCCAGGGGAAGCAGAGAGGAGAGGTAATTCAGCCTCTTCATTATTGCCAATGACCCTTCCTGCTTGACCCCATCGCAGGCAGTGGTGTGGGGAAGAACGAAGAACTGCGTCTTTATCACCATCTCTTCGACAACTATGACTCAGGAAGCCGGCCAGTGCGGGAGCCTGAGGATACTGTCACCATCAGTCTCAAGGTCACCCTGACGAATCTCATCTCACTGGTAAGATATCCCCACCCTCATCACAAGCCAAAAACCCCACTTCTGGCCCCAACCGCTGAGCTTGGTCCTAAAGCTCACTTCTGGCCCTGAAATCTCACTTCAATCATCCCCATCTCCCATCTGCAGAATGAAAAAGAGGAGACTCTCACCACTAACGTCTGGATCGGAATCGTGAGTCAAATCTGGGGAACAGTGTTAGGTCTTGTCCAGGGGACTCCTTTTCCCCCACACCCCTCCCAGGCAACGCCAGGTGGGAGATGCAGGGTACGCGTCCTTCCGTCCCCCACCCCTTAGGATTGGCAGGATTACCGACTCAACTACAGCAAGGACGACTTTGGGGGCATAGAAATTCTGCGAGTCCCTTCAGAACTCGTGTGGCTGCCAGAGATTGTTCTGGAAAACAAGTGAGAACCGGGCCGGATGCCAGGCTGGAGGGAAGCCAGCCTGGGGTGCGGGCTGGACTTGGTTGGGGAAGGGGGGGTACTCCGAGAGGGTGCAGATCTGTGCAAAAAGCTCGGTTTCCCCGAGCTCACAGTATTGATGGCCAGTTCGGCGTGGCCTACGACGTCAACGTGCTGGTCTACGAGGACGGCTCCGTGACGTGGTTGCCTCCGGCCATCTACCGCAGCGTCTGCGCCGTGGAGGTCACCTACTTCCCCTTCGATTGGCAGAACTGTTCGCTTATTTTCCGGTGGGAAGAGTTACTCCGAGGCTCGGACGGTTATGGGAGGGGCCTGTGTGTGGGCGGGGCCAAGTGGCAGCACCGCCCTCGGGGCGGGGCTTCGCGCTGGAGGTGGAGCCAGTTGTAGGCACAGGGTGGGACGCTGGAGCGGAGTCCGAGGTAGAGGTGGGAACAGAGGCGCGCGGGCTGGGCCTGGGTGAAGGGGTGGGGCCTCGCAGCCCCGCTAGATCCCAGCTTCCAGGGCAGGGTCTGAGGCTGGGGCCCGGGTCAGAGCTTGTGGGGTGGGCTCCCGGCCCTGGCTCCGCAGCTCTCAGACGTACAATGCCGAAGAAGTGGAGTTCACCTTTGCTGTGGACGACTCCGGCGAGACCATCAACAAGATCGACATCGACACTGAGGCCTATACTGGTGAAGCCCCGCCTGCTCAGAAAAACCCGCTTCTAGACGGGGTCCAGAGAGGGGACTTCCAGGGTGGGCTTGCCCCAGACCAATGCCACTGGAGGATGACTTCCGCAACCGGGTTTAGCTTACCCCTGTCCTGAAATCATTCTCGATTGTTACTCTAGTCCTGCCTTCTGGCTTTCCATACCCTCAAAGAGAATGCCCTTTTCTGCCCGAATTGCCCCCACCCTGACGGCCCATGACCCTGGTGCAGACAGCCGCAGCCTCCTCTTCAGCCCGCCGTCAGCCGGCTGACCCTGCCCGCGTCCCGCAGAGAACGGCGAGTGGGCCATCGATTACTGCCCGGGGGTGATCCGCCGCCACGACAGTGGCGCCACCGACGGCCCAGGGGAGACTGACGTCGTCTACTCGCTCATCATCCGCCGGAAGCCGCTGTTCTACGTCATTAACATCATCGTGCCCTGTGTGCTCATCTCGGGCCTGGTGCTTCTCGCCTACTTCCTGCCGGCGCAGGGTAAGCAGTGGCCCCGAACCCACACCCAAACCCGGGGTCGCTCCCGGGAGGCGGGGCCCGCTCTCACCGGCTCTCCCTCCAGCCGGCGGCCAGAAATGCACGGTCTCCATCAACGTCCTGCTCGCCCAGACCGTCTTCTTGTTCCTCATTGCCCAGAAAATCCCAGAGACGTCTCTGAGCGTGCCGCTCCTGGGCAGGTAAGGGCGGAGCAGGTCTGGGCGGTGACCCCCGCGGGGGCGTGGCCAGTGTGAAGGGCGGGGCCAAGGGGGGTTGTCGGGTGGGGGCGTGGCCAAAACCCAGAGACCCCGGGAGAAGCTCTGGCTGTCTCGCCCCGCCCTGGGCTTTATTCGGACGCCGGGTGGGGCTGGGACGGGGATGGAGTCCCTGGTCTGCCGTCCTCCTCACTGCTGCTGGACGTCACCTGGAGGTCTCCTGAGTAGCTCTGTTGAGGGACGGTCCGGCTCAGTGCCTCCCTAGCCCCGCCGCCGCCGCCGCCGCCGCCTCTGGCCCCCAACTCACCCCGCATCCCGAGCTCACTGGTTCTCCGGGGATTCCGAGGCCTAGCTGCTGTTGCCACTGTCGCAGGAATGAGGCAGACCCCTGCAGACCCCGTCCACACAGGCATAGCCACGCTCCCTGGACTAGAAGCCGGGCGCCGGCGCCCATCGCAGCCCCAGCTTGCCGAGTCCCCTGCCCCGCGGCCTGGGCTACCCGGCTCAGAGCTGCACCCGGATCCCCGCCGTCTGGGGCTGGGCCCGCGCTGCTGTCTAGTCGCCGCGCCTCCTGCTGCAGCCACAGGGCTGAGATCTGCAATGGGAGCACAGGGGTTAGCGGGGAGGCAGAGGTCCTTGCTCCCGCTGCCAGATTGCCGCGTATCCTGAGCCCCCCAGTACCCCACCTCTAACAAGGTGGCGCCGAAGCTCACGAGGCTGGCTGCGGCTTCTCTTAACACCAGCCCCAGGGTGGGCTTCGGGGCAGGCAGCATCCCCTGCATATTCAGCTCCGGTGGCTCCAGGGATTTCAGCTCTCTGAACCTCTGCTCCAGATATTCATGGGCTGCGGCCACGGAGAGTTCCAGGGAAGACAGAAGTGGGGGCTGGAGGGCCACCTGGAGATGGAGCAGAGCAGTAGCAGGGCAAGGGTCACAGGGCGCGCAGGAGACCTACCCAGAAAGTGTCGAGGTGCTGCCCTCGGCGGGCGTAGCCTCACCTCGGTGGAGCTGTGGAAGTGGTAGATCCACATCAGGGTGTCCAGGGAGCTGGGGGTTCCCTTCATGGCTGCCACAAGTGGTAGGACGGGAGAAGGGCTGGGGGATGCGTCTGTCATCGCGCAGGGGTCGCAGCTGGAGGGCGTAACCAACCCGTGCCAGGAGAAGCCGTGTTTGTGAGGTCAGAGAGCGCGTGGCACCTTCCGTAGCTGGGAGGGGGAGCGGTGATGTCACGCATTGTGGGCTTCTCAGGTTCCTTATTTTCGTCATGGTGGTCGCCACGCTCATTGTCATGAATTGCGTCATCGTGCTCAACGTGTCCCTGCGGACGCCCACGACCCACAGCATGTCCCCGCGGCTGCGCCACGTAAGTGCGGAGGGGCCGGTGCGGCCCGGTGGGGGTGGAGCTTACTACTAACCCCGCCCCCTAAGCCCCGCCTCTAACCCAGGTTCTCCTGGAGCTGCTGCCGCGCCTGCTGGGCTCCCCGCCGCCCCCCGAGGCTCCCCGAGCCGCCTCGCCTCCAAGGCGGGCGTCGTCTGTGGGCTTATTGCTCCGCGCGGAGGAGCTGATACTAAAAAAGCCGCGGAGCGAGCTCGTGTTTGAGGGGCAGAGGCACCGGCACGGGACCTGGACGGGTGAGCACAGTGGCCCGGCGGGCTGCGGGGGGTGCCTGCCACGGGGGAGGCTCCTAACGGCCCACCCCGGTGTTTTCCCCGCCAGCTGCCTTCTGCCAGAGCCTGGGCGCCGCCGCCCCCGAGGTCCGCTGCTGTGTGGATGCCGTGAACTTCGTGGCCGAGAGCACGAGAGATCAGGAGGCCACCGGCGAGGTGGGACGGGAGCCAGAGGCGGGTGGAGCGCGGCAGAGGCCCCCCACTGTCTCCCATGCAGCTGGCTCCAGCAGCTGCCTCTTTACTGACTGTGCCATCCCTTCCCCAGGAAGTGTCCGACTGGGTGCGCATGGGGAATGCCCTTGACAACATCTGCTTCTGGGCCGCTCTGGTGCTCTTCAGCGTGGGCTCCAGCCTCATCTTCCTCGGGGCCTACTTCAACCGAGTGCCTGATCTCCCGTACCCGCCGTGTATCCAGCCTTAGTGCGCACCGACTTCAACTTCCCACCCATCTCCAGTAGGAAACTGATTTTGAAAAAGGCTGCCGCCACCGCGGCATTATGATCCCTTCCCACGGCTGATCAATCTGTATTTTGTGAACTTTACAGGAAGAATGGTGTGTGCCCACCCCTTGGTGTGTGTAGGCCTGGCCCCAGTCCAGGGGTCAGCAGGAGGAAACGATTCACACAGGCTCTCAGGTGCCAGTGTTCCAGAAAGCAAGGACTGCCCTTCATTCAGCCTTGCTGACCTCCCAGCCTTTCTCAGGCCCAGCCCCAGGGGACTCTGGAGGCTGCCAGCTTGTGAGCTGCCTTTGTTCATCTCAGAGCCAGACAGGAGACCCCTTTGCAGGACTTGCACATAGGGAGGCTGGAGCCAGGAAACCCTCTTCTTCCCTGGTCTGGCTCTGCTGGAGCTGGTGGGAACCAAACCCCTTCAGTGCCGGTGGCCCTCTGGCCCACAAGTTTAGGGCTGAGGCTGCCCTGGTCCTCCTGCAGTCATTTCTTCTAGGTTTTCTTGGCCCAGCACTGCCCATCCCAACCCCCATGAGGCTCACTCATTGCAGATCCCAGCCCACCCTGCCCCTTTCTTCTGCACCCTGGAGGCGCTCTCTGCCTAGTATACAGGACTGAGAGAAAGCAATAAAATGGGGCCTGCATGGTGGGAGCTGGTTGAATTGTCTTTATTAACAAACAGGATATCCAAGGCCACTACATTGAGGAGGGGTGGGGGGAGGGAGGAGGAGGGTTACTTGCTGCTCACACTATATACAGATGCAAGCAAGGGGCGTGGAGAGTGAGGGCTCCCTGCTCCCTCCCTCCACGGGGAAGGGCATGGGCTAGAAGAGGAGGAGATGGGGGTTGGGAAAGGGGGGAACGTTTTGGCTGGCGGGGTCCCCCCTCCATTCCCTGGAGTTTGGGGAAAGGGGAATCATTAAAGTGCTTTCAGAAAATGAAGAAATGGTCCCTGCCCCTGGAGTGGCTGGTGACCCCCCAAAAATCTAGGGCCCAGTGACCCCCCCCAGGGTCTGGTACATTCAAGGGGGGAGCCGGCTCCCCTGACGTGCAAATAAAGGGGTCCAGGGCCCTGCCCAGTCAGCAGCAGTGGGGTAAGGGGTTCAAGCCCCAAGCACTCTCCTCTTAAATGGAGAAAAGGGGGAAGGGGCTATGCCCACTCAATTCCTGGGAAGGGGAAGCTGTGTCCCTCCCCGGAAGCTGGGGACAGGCACAGTTTTGGGAAGAGGACATGTTGGGGAAGAGGATGGTCACGTGATCACGAAAGCATCAGGGGTCAGAGGTCACGTTCCCAGCAGGCTCCAGTGAATCAAACCAGTAAAAGCAAAAGCCCAGGGAGGGGAAAGAGGGGCGGCCCAGGAAGCCTGGCTGCAGGGGGAGAGCTGGGTCCAGTGTGGGACAGCCCCAGCCCAGGGCCCCGTCACCAGTTCATGATGCAGTTACGGTTCAGAGTCATGAAGTAAACTTGGCTGCTGCCCCCAGAGCGGACTGAGGCAAAAAACACCTGGGTGGGGCAAGAGAAGGAGTCACCACGGGCTGGGGTCAGGGGTCTCAATGAACTGGGAGAGGGGAAGAAGCGGGGAGAAGGGAAGAAGGGGTGGCAGAAGAGGTGAGGGGGAGAGAGAGACTGCAGGAGGAGACTCACAGGGCCCCTCACCCAGAGGAAAGGCCAGGATGTTAGGGGAGAGGGTGCACTACCAGCCCCCTGGGCGCCAGCTGGAAAGTCCTCAGAACTGAAGGGAGCGCAGGGCAGTGGTAGTGGCTGCCTTCCTTCCGAACTCCCAGAGGGGCCCGCTTTCAGGGAGACACCACGACCATCCTCTCCCCAGACCTCTGCCCAGGGGCCTGGGGTCACAGCAGCCGGGACGGCAGGCCGTTCAGAGGGAAGGAGACTCCCACCTTGTCATTCCGCTCACACAGGAACTTGAGCCTCTGGGCTCGTTTGTGCATGAAGACCCCGTCCAGGTGGCCCGTCTCCACAGAGCGGATCTCAATGGCTTTCTCACCCCAGCCCATTATCTGGTTGGAGCAGATGTAGGCTGTGGGGAAAACAGGTGAGGGGCTGAGCAGGCTGCCCCCCGAGGCCACCTCAGGGGCATGTGGCTGGGAGGGCGGCAGCTCACTCACCCACAGAGGTGGGCATCTCTCCCCACTGCAGCACCACATCCTTAATGATCCGCCCGTATGTGTTGACGTAGACACCCTCGTCCTCGTAGCACAGCAGCATCTCCATGCCGTCGGTGTTGGGGAGGAAAATGATGGCATGGGGCGTGATCTGGCTCTGGATCTGGGGAGAAGGAGGTGGGCTGGAGTCTCCGTGTCTGGTGCCCAGACTGGGCGAACCCACTCCTCCAGCAGCCCCGCCAAGCTCACGTGCACAGGGATGTAGATGTCATAGCTGTTCCCCGAGTCGACATCCACAGCATGGAAGCCAGCACTGGAGCCATAGATGACCTTGAGCCGCTGCCCCTCCTCTACTGTCAGGTCGACCAGCAGAGGGCGGTGAGGGAGGTCGGCAAAGGACTGCAGAGAAGCGGAGGAGAGGAGGGCTCAGGGGCACGGGGAGAGGCGCTGGGACTCCAGATGGTGCTAGGGGCCGAGGCTGGGGTTACCTTGAAGGCCATGAATTTGTGGTAGGGTTTCGGGGCCCAGGCGTACACCTCCACGGAGCTCTTGAGGGCGATGACCAGGAACTTAATCCGCTCGTATTTCACTGGGGGCCGGAGAGAAGAGGGATGCTGAGGCTTCCCTTCTTGGGCCACGGGCGCCTCCCCGTGGTCTGTCACTACACTGCCCCACCCAGGCCCCAAGTCCCTGGCTCCCAAACTTTCTCAGCCACTAGACCCAGGCCCATTTCTCTCTCTTCATGAACAAGGATGCGCTGGCCACTCCGCTGGGACATCCTCACCGACACGGTAGTGCCCGCAGCCCTCCATGTCCCCGACGGTGGTCCAGCCCTGCTTCTTCTCCACCTCTGGGTCATTGTGCAGAATCTTGTTCCGGAGCCAAGACAGGTAATACACCCGCAGTTTGTTCCTTTTCCCTGAGGGACGGACAGACAGACACACCCCCGTTCTCATCTGAGGCCCGGCTGCCACCGCCCCGGCCTCCTCTGTCGGCATGCCACAAGGGGTGAGAAAGTGCCGCTTCACCTTCCAGTGCCTGGACCAAGGCTGCCCTCCTCCCGGGCAGAAGACAGTGACAGCGCCAGGGAGCTGAGCCCCTCCTCCCTCCCCCACTCGCCGCACCTGTACCTGAGATGGTGATGAGCAGGTTGAGCCCCTCCAGCACGTCCATCTGCTGGAAGCGTCGCCGCCCAATGAGTCCGTACACCTTGCCCTGCCCACTTCGGTCCAGCAACATCAGCCCGTTCTCCGTGCCCACCAGCAGGTTGACCCCTGCAATAGGAGCCCTTGGGCAGGTCAGAGGCTCAGCCAGGCCCTTGCCTAACCAGGAGCATGGGAGCCACGCCACAGCCCCCTCAGCTGTCCCTGCCCTGGCTTACCCCAAAGGGCTGCACACAGGATCTCAGAGTTGAATCGCTTCTTGTACTTCCGGATCTCAGGGGTCTCACTGTGGGCCCGGGTGTTGGTGGGATTCACGTTGACCACAGAGCCCTTCCTCACGTCGTACTGCAGCTGGTCGAGCCGAGTGCCCTCTCCACCCACTAGGGCTGCCAGAAGGAGGAGGAGGCGGGAGGAGGGGCTGCAGCTTCTCACCCCATCTCTTTCTACCTCCATCCCCTATATCAGGTCTTGGCGCCTCATAATACACAGAAAGGAAAAAGACGGGAGGAGAAGGGGTGCACGGGAGAGGGGGATAGAGTGCTGGACCCCCCTTTTGAGTCAGAAGGCCTGGCTCAAGTCCCATTTCTGTCACTTGCTAGCTTTGAGTCTTTGCCCAGGTCCCCTGGCTACTGTGAGCATTTTCTCTCCTGTGGAGGGGTCGCAGAGGCCCTTCCTTCTCTCTGCCCGGGCAGGTGCTAGAGCCCAAGGGAGAGGTCCTGTGGCTTTGTGAGGCTGCGTCTCAAGACCATCATGCTCCCCTCCAGGCTGCCCCTGGACCCCAGCCTGATGGCAGGTCTGTCCTCCCGTCCTCACCTGTGATGGGGATGGTGTCCCCACTGCCTCCAGGCTGGTAGATCCCTAGATCCACAAACATCGTGAACGAGCTCTTGCCAGGGGCCTTTACCAGCCCACGAGACTGGTACTGTGGTGGGGGGGCAGCAGTCAGGCAAACAAGTGCAAGTCCAGCTGCGGCCCTGCCCCTGCTGCTGTTCCCAGGCTCCAGCTCCCCAGCTGGCACCCCCATTGTCCAGCTCCCAGCGCTCCGCCCCATCCTCTGCCATGACCCAGCACCCAGACCTCCTGCCCACCGCCCGGGCTCTTCTCCCCCAGCGGACCTGCCTCCGGCCCACTTACGTCACTGCTCCCATCCTTCGAGGGCGGGCTTTGGCCTTTGCTGTTCTCGGTGGGTGAGTGGCTGGGCTGCACCACGTCAGGCAGGTTTGTATACCCGTTGCTGTCAGCATGCAGCAGGTTCCGCTCCTCTTCAGGGGTCTACAGGACAGAGGGCAGGGTCGGCACGGGGCTGAGGAGGGCACACACAGCTACAGGGGAGGCAGCGGAGGCTCACTCACACGCTGGACCACCATGGTGCCGCCCCCGTATGGGGGCTGGGTCCCGGTGATCTCCTCGACGTCGTGGACCACCATGGTGCTGACGCTGTCTGTATCCCCATCGCTGCTGTGAGAGAGGAAGGTGGGGCCTCTCCAGGTCCTGCCCGTGGCCACAGAAGTGCCAAAGGCAGCAGATGGAAGCCAGAGCCCAGGCTTTTGTCTCTATTCAAAACACAACCTGCTCCACCCTCACGGGGTAGTCCCTGTTCCACCGTGAGGTGCTTCCCTGCATGGCACACAGGGCAGGCTGGCACAGGAGCAGACAGGCACTTGGAGAGGCCACCCCACAACACACAGGACAGCAGGAGAGAGACAGGAACCTGCACCCTCACCCCACTCTCTAGAGAAGGGCGCTGTTCTCCCTCAGACTTGCCCCAAAGCCCTACCTCTCCCTCCACTGCCACTTCCCCTCCCTCCTTGTGCCTTGGAGTGGGAGGGCCCCACTCCCGATGCCGTACCGGCCCCCAGGGGTGTCTCTGCTCCCCTCTGATGGCCCGCCTTCGCCTTCCTCCTCGTCATCCTCACTGCTCTCCACCTCCTCGCTGGACGATGAGTAGTCCATGGCCTTCTTGGGAGGCCGAGGGGCCTCGTCCAGGGTCCGCTCTTTCAGCAACACGAAGTCCTGCGGGGAGGAGCCACGTGAGGGGCAGGGAGAAGGTGGGCCTGGGTGGAGGCAGACAAAGGGTGCTGGGACACCCCAGCAAGGTGACAGGAGGGGCCCCCACAAGCAGGCCCATCTCACTAACCTCACCAATTGCTCGCTTATAGCTCTGGGAGGGGCCGCAGGGGAAGAGCGAGCCAGGAGAGATGTTAGGAAAGAGGTTAGAAAAGGTTAGTAGCATGAGAAGCACCAGTCCCTCCATCCCCACAGCCCTTCCCAGTAGATCCGCGGAGACCCCCCCTGGCACCCAGCTCCCTGGGGCTAAGCCCCAAACCAGGATGAGGCAGGCGGTGCCGGCCACCAGGCGACTCACTGCGGGCCGGCCTGGCCGCGAGCGGTGGTCATCGGGCTTGGCTTTATTCCCAGGAGAGAGCACTGGGGAGCTGTCCAGTTTGGAGGAGGCTGGACATGGCAGGGTGGAAGAAGAAAGGTCACTGATGCCTGGACAAGGGATGGCCTCAAGCCCACACCTGGGCTGACCCCTTGCCCCTGAGCCCCAGAACTCAGCCCCGAGTTCCATACCCACGCAGGTCCTCCCTGTCCCTGTGGGTGTCCCAGTCCAAAGCCACCAAAGGCAGGGTCCATCCTGATAAGACTCCAGGCCCAGAGCAGGCTGCCCAGCCCTGGCTCACGTACCTCCCACGCGGTTCCGCTCCAGTGAGCCGGCCTGGGGGAGGTGCCCGTGCGAGGCCGGGAGGACACTGTCCGAGCGTTCCCAGCCAGGGTCGCTCCTCCTGAGGTCGGGGTTACTGTTGGGGGGCAGAGTCAGGGTCAGGGAGGCAGGGTGCTCCCCTCTCTGGGGTGCTGAGCTGCACTGCAGAGGGAGCCATCACCAGGGAAGCAGGTGGCAGAAGTGAGAGGTGGGAGTGAGTCGGGGTACGACTCCATTACCTAGAGGCGTTGGGCGGGCCAGGGGGCTGAGCAGGGGGCCCTGGAGGCTTTGGGGTGCCCCGCTCTGCCCGCCTTTGCAGATAGATTTGCCAGGCGGAGTTGCTGCGAGGTCTGTGAAGGGAGCACAGGGGTGCCGAGGGGGCGGGGGGGCGCTGAGGTGATGGGGCTGGGGCTTGCCCACCCCTAGGTGGGTAGGCTGGTAAAGTCCCTGTGCCCCCCTACTCCCTAGGCTGTCCTCAGACCTCACCCAGGCATTGCCCTACCCAGGCATTACCTGGCACGGACTGCCTGGGCTGGCCGGGATCCTCCGGCCCCACTGGTGTTAAGGGCAGTGGCGATAGATGAGGTCCTCTGAGGCACCTGTGGAGAGAAGTCCACGTGCTGCGAGCTGGCGCTGCGACGGGCACTTCAGAGATGTTTGAGCCTCACCTCTGAGAGGTGAGCTCCTCACTTTGATGGATGAGAAAACTGAGGTTCAGGGAAGTTAGTGAATACGTCCAAGGTTATGAAGCTGGGAGATGGTTGGAGCTGCGGTTCTAACTCACAAAGTCTGCCCCTTAGCGGCCCCGAAACACCCTGGGCGTTTCTCCGTTCCCACGCTCCCCAGGGGCATCAATGCCACACCTCCACGTTGCCTCCTCAGCTGGACGGCTGAGCCCTGCTGGGCAGCGCCCTAGCTTTCTCTGGCTTCCCGCCCTGCACTCTTCCCCATGCGGCCCCTTCACTGCCCTCCTTCTCCTCATGACTAGTTCCTTGCTTTTCCCTGGGCCCACAGGCTGTCCTTACCTTGGGTGGGGCCTCGTTATCTGGGCGGACCCAGGCTGGGGGGTTCGGGCTGGGGCCAGGTCCTTCAGAGGTGGGGTCTGAATTCTGGCGGATGACAGCTCCTCGGGCACTGGGCGTGGCAGTGGGTGCAGGGATGGCAGGGTCGGGGTCATGGGAGGCTGGGAAGGCAGCCAGGTTTCGGGTGGGCTGGTCCTGCAGGGACTGGGATCGGGGCACAGGTGCTGCATATGGCTTCAGTGGGACCCGGTGTGCCACCAGGCTCTGCAGGGAGAGACCAGGGAGGGTGGGCTGCCTGCTCCATGGCAGGTCCCCACCTGCAAATCGGGGTCTGAGGTGGGAAGGGACTTTAGTTGCCCCTTCCTCCATTGAAGGACAAGGGGTTCCTTGAGCCTGAGGACAGCTAAGTCAGGACAGACATAGGCAGCAAGAAGCAGGTGAGTGTGTCTGTCCACATAGCCTGTGCTCTGGAATCCTGGCTCAGGGCTGAGCAGGTGTGTGTGTGCGTGTGTGTGTGTGTGTGCACCTGGGCTCTGAGCAAAGCTCCCTGTGTCTGCAGTAAGACAGGAGTGGGGAGAGACTCACCTTGTGCGGTCCCTCCTGGGGCTCCACCGGCCTCTGCATAGGAGGAGTCTGGGAAAGGGGTCCTGCAGGCCCGGGGGAGGCCTGGGGGATGGAGGGCTCAGGCCCCGTGCTGCTTGGCTTGCTCTTGGCCAAGGGAGAGTTCTGCTGCTTGTTCATCCTTGTTCTCTCTTCTACCTGTGATGTGAAGGGATGTCAAGCAGGCCAGCTCTTGCCTCCCTGTTCTCAAAACTGAGGGCCCCGCCCGCCCTCACCACTCCTGTCCTATGCTGTGTGCTGTGTGCTCCTTTCCCCTGCTCGGTGCCTGTTCCTGTGAACAACCACTTCTTGTGGCTCTCCAGGCCTCAGGCAGTGGGACTGCAGTCTCAGGAGGCAAAGGAGGCAGTGAGTACCTCTCGGGCCCAGGCTGGTTTGTCAGCGGGATTCATGCCCCGACCATAATGGTACAGGGGCTTCCTGTCCCCGGGCAGGAGCTGCTGCTGCTGCTGTTTCTGAAGCTGCTGCTGCTGTTGCTGCTGCTGCAGGGACTTGAGGTAGGCATGCTCCTGCTGCAGCTGCCTCTGGAGACGCTCTGACTGCCGCTGCTCCTCCAGCTGCTTCCGCTTGTATTCCTGGGCCCAAGGGTAGGGAGAGAGGGCTCAGCAGAGTGTGGCCTGGGAGTCAGAGCAGGCATGCCCTCTCTTTTCTCCAACTGCCTAGAGAGGAGATGTATTCCCTTGATGTCTTGGGTGAATCCCTTCCCTTGAAGTGTTCCCATCCCGTTCCAGCAAAGAAGCTCTGAAAAGCATCTTCCCAGAGGACGCTGAGGGACCCGTTACCAGCAGCAGGGCCTGTTCCTGGAGCAGCTGTTGCTGAAGGATCTCGAGCTGTCGCTGCTCCTCCTCTAGCCTGTGACGAATATATTCCTGGGGGGCGGGGTGTAGGGTGGGGGGCAGAGGGCAGGGAAGGAGGAAGAGGCAGAGGAGGGCAGCAGCAGCGAGTTGGAGAAGGAGGAAGGGATCCGCAGGAGGAGGATGAGGGGGTGCAGGGGAAAAGTAAGAGAGAGGTAGGGGAGGGGATGGCATGAGCCCCGGGGGGCCACGCGGCACAGATGGGGAAGAAGAGGGCACAGGGAATGAGGGGGATGAGGAAGGGGCCAGGGAGAATCAGGGATGGGGTACAGAGATGGGAATGAGGCAGGGAAGGAGGAGGGAGGGGGCCAGGGTTGGGGTTGAAGGGTGGGAGAAAACAGAGAGAAAGAGTGAAGCTAGAAAAGATAGGAGGAATCTGGGTGGGGGGGAGAGAAGGGGGAAGGGCACGGGGAGCAGGGGCGGCAGGCAGCAGGAGCGGGAGGGCGGGAGGGCAGGGATGTGGGTGCGGCGCTCTACCTGCTCGCGCTCCGCCTGCCGCCGCTCCTCCTCCCGCCGCAGAACCTGCATGTCCTCCAGCCGCCGCTGCTGCTCCTTCTCCTGCAGCTTCCGCTGCTCCCGCTCCCGCCGCTGTTGCTATGGGGAGAGCCAGGTGGTCTTAAGGACCATACCGGACACCGCGGCACCACTGTCCCTCCATGGACAGGGAGGGAGCTCTCCTTGCTCACCACGGAGGCTTGCGCTTGTTTCTGTAACTATACCCATCCCCACCCAAGGGCCCGCGGGGCTGGGCTCGGGAAAACAGCCAGTAGCTGTGATGAGAGAGGCTGTGAGACTGACCGCTGCCTGTGGGGTGTGCTTAGCTAGACAACACCTTCCCCTACCCACACCCCACCAAACAACAAACAAAACCCGAACTCAAAACAAGCATCCCCAGCACTCCTAGCCTAAAACCGACCTTTGCCTGAAGTCCATACAGAGCGGGTCGTAGCGATAGACTTTGGCCACAAGAGGGCACCAGGTGCCCGTGCACAGAAAGCACAGAAAAGGGACCTGGCCCGCTCCTTGGCAAGCCCCGATGCCCAGGTGGTACTTGACTTTCACGGTATTTCCGATCACAAAGTCTACCACAACCACCACCGCCACCACCGCCTACAACAACAAAAGCGCAAGCCCTAAGGGGCCCTTACACTTGAGGGAACTTGTGCCTATTCCTGCAATGAAGTTGCTGGCACGCCTTCTCCACGCCGTTAGATAGGACTTTGTCACTATGCTATCTGAACGCTATATTTATTTATTTTATTTATTTATTTATTTATTTTTGAGACAGAGTCTTGCTCTGTTCCCTAGGCTGGAGTGCAGTGGCATGATCTTGGCTCACACCAACCTCCGCCTCCCGGGTTCAAGTGATTTTCCTGCCTCAGCCTCCCGAGTAGCTGGGACTACAGGCGTGTGCACCACCCACATCCGGCTAATTTTTTGTATTTTTAGTAGAGATGGGGTTTCACCATATTAGACAGGCTGGTCTTGAACTCCTGACCTCATGATCCACCCGCCTTGGCCTCCCAAAGTGCTGGGATTACAGGCGTGAGCCATCGCGCCCGGCCTATATTTTCAAAACTGCACAAGGCTCTTCTGTAGCAGGTTTTCTTGCAAATTATTTTTTGTTCAACAATGAGAGGGCCTGCTTTGGGGGTAGCAGGTGGACAGTGTGGATGCTGCGGGTTATTATTATTATTTTTGTTGTTGTTGAGACAGAGTCTCGCTTTGTCGCCCAGACTGGAGTGCAGTGGCCGGATCTCAGCTCACTGCAAGCTCCGCCTCCCGGGTTCACGCCATTCTCCTGCCTCAGCCTCACGAGTAGCTGGGACTACAGGCGCCCGCCATCTCGCCCAGCTAGGTTTTTGCATTTTTTAGTAGAGACGGGGTTTCACCGTGTTAGCCAGGATGGTCTCGATCTCCTGACCTTGTGATCCGCCCGTCTCGGCCTCCCAAAGTGCTGGGATTACAGGCTTGAGCCACCGCGCCCGGCCGGGTTATTACTATTAGTAGTAGTATTGGAGATGGAGTCTCACTCTGTCACCCAGGCTGGAGTGCAGTGGTGTGATCTCTGCTCACCTCTGCCTCCCGGGTTCAAGTGAATCTCCTGTCTCAGCCTCCCAAGTAGCTGGGATTACAGGCACGTGCCACCACACCCGGCTGATTTTTGTATTATTAGTAGAGATGGGGTTTCACCATGTTGGCCAGACTGGTCTCAAAAACTCCTGACCTCAGGTGATCCACCCACCTCAGCCTCCGAAAGTGAGCTACCGCATCTGGTCTATTGCCTATTATTTAGACACATTTTTTGTTAAGTCCAGCTAATCATGAAATTTGAAATCATGTAACTGTTTCAACAGAAATGCCATTGATTTAAGGCATTTTATTTTATTTTAATTCTGAGGCAGAGTCTCACTCTGTCGCCCAGGCTGGAGTGCAGTGGCTGGATCTCAGCTCACTGCAAGCTCCGCCTCCCGGGTTCACGCCATTCTCCTGCCTCAGCCTCCCCAGTAGCTGGGACTACAGGCGCCCGCCACCACGCCCGGCTAATTTTTTGTATTTTTAGTTGAGATGGGGTTTCACTGTGTTAGCCAGGATGGTCTCGATCTCCTGACCTCATCATCCGCACGCCTCGGCCTCCCAAAGTGCCGGGATTACAGGCGTGAGCCACCGCGCTCGGCCCCATTTAAGGCATTTTAAAACCTGTTCTCCCTGAGGCCCTAATGGACCCTGGGAAGGTCAGCAGGAGGCCGCGCCAGGCCTGGGCCCTTGGCAGACAGCCCACCTCCTCCACGCGGCGCCGCTCCTCCTTCTGCTCCTCTATGCGCCTCTGCCGCTGGTGCAGCAGGTGTTTGATGTGTGCCTCGGGGTCTCGCTGCTGCTGCTGCTGCAGCTGCTGCTGCTGTTTTAAAGCCTCTGAGTTGCTCTTATTTTCCTGCTGGAGGCGGAGAAATTCCCGGCGTAGAGTCGACTCTCCAGGCACGTTCATGATGGAGCTGGGCAGGGGTGGCACAAAGAAGAGCTGGGGTCAGAACCCTGTTGGTTCCCACTCTCAACCCCGTGGGCCCGCCTGAGCGGGTGCTTTAACTGGATCAAAGCCTCTGCCTCTGGCCACTCCCAGGTGGCCAGGAGACTCACTGTCCCCTGCTGCCCGGTCTTCAGCCCTATCCTCCTTTCCTATTACTGCTGCGCCCCACCTTCACCCTGAATTGCTCTCTCCCCAGCTCTTGCTCACTCATTTGTTCCACTTCTTAGCACTCAGGAATTTGGTTTCTAGGAGTCTCTACCTCTCTGTGCCCATCACCCCCAGGCCGAGCATCTCCAAAGCCAAGCACCACTGTAGTCCCCCCACTCAGTGATGACCCCCCAACCCCCGCTCCGCCTGCCAGGCCTACCTTGGCTCTCCTTCCTCTCCATGGCTGTCGTCTTCCTCCTCGCTGCCGCTGTACTCATATTCTGTCTCCTCTGCAGGGGAGACCACTGCTGTTAACTCACCCAGTACCCCAGACCCCGCCGTGGGCTAGGGAAACCTCGGGTGGGCATAACCAGAAGGTCTGTCTGGGTGGGCACGCATGAGGGGCCCCACCCACTTCCTGGGAGCAATGGGAGGACAGTGTGTCTCAGGTGTGGGCCCGGACAGGGACCAGGACTGGGTCCCTGGGCAGCTGAGGTGTGGCAGAGCCTGTGCCTGGGCTCGCACACGTATGTGCTTAGCATGGAGTTTTCATAAGGATGTGAAAGGCCGGTCCTCCTCTGGAGGGCTGACCCAGATTGGGAGGGAAAGGAGGGAAAACCCCTCGGCTGTTGCAAGTTTGAGAACGATCTCCTTGGACAGGGAGAGCTGGGGCCAAGGAGGGGAGCAGGAAGGGAAGCCAGGAGTGAGCAGGGCTGGCAGAGAGGAGCCAGGCTGGAGTGTCCCCTAGTACCTGCCCCTCCAGCCTGCCCACTGACCTTTCTCACCCCGCTTCTTCCGGGATCGGTCAATGTGGTCCTTAAGCTGGATGCGGACCTGCCGCTCCGTGGGCTGGTCCCGGATGAAGGGAAACTTCAGCAGCTGCTCCGTGGGTGGGCGGCTCAGGTAAGTCTTGATGAGACATGTGTCAATGAAGTCAATGAACTTCTTAGACCTGGAAACAGTGGTGGCTCACACTAGGAGGGTCCCCTCAGAAGGGATGGGTGCAGGAGAAAGAGGGTGGATCACTCATCCACAAGCCACCTTGACATCCCTCCTGTCTTCATATCCCAACACCGGTCACCGCCCTCTGCCCCCCAAAATCTCTTCTCTGGTGAGATCCGAGCCTGAGCACAGAGGGCATGAAGGTGGGGATGACCTTGTCCAGGGACCTTCCTTCCCAGAGCCCACACTCTCAGAGACCTACCACTTCTTGGACTTGAGTCTGGGCGGAGGGTTCCGAGGAATGAGGAAGAGGGCCCGCATGGGGTGCATGTCACACAGAGCTGGACACAGAAGAGAGGCCCTCAGTCCCTTCCACTGCACTGGAGCTACAGGACCCTTCCTCAGCAGGATCCCAGGACCCAGCTCCTCCCTACAGCCCTCTCTGGGCCCTTGCTTTCCCTCCGCTCCCACTCCCGGCAGACTCAGAACTTACGGGGGGCTCCCTCTGCCATCTCGATGGCTGTGATTCCTAGAGACCAAATGTCACTCTACAGACGGGAGAGAAGGAACAAGTGAATATTCCCGACAACTCTGCCTTGCAACCTCTCTTCACCCACCATCCTGGCCTCTTCAGGAGCCTTCCTGGGCCACCTTCCTTCCTGCAGCAGTGCTCTCCAACCCCTCCCATCTGCCCACCCACACTTGCCTTGCCATAAGATGTTCCCCAGCCCCTCACTGCTAACATCATCCAACCTTCCTTTGTTCCCCAGCCTGCTCAGGCGCCATGGTCCCCATACTGCTTCCTGCCCTTGGCAGCCCCCATGCTCCCAACTTTCCACTCCATACCCTGTAATCGTAGGTGGCATCGGGGTTCTCATCACAGGCGATGACCTCTGGAGCCATCCAGTAGGGAGTCCCAATGAAAGTGTTCCGTCTGCCCACGGTGCGGTCCAGCTGAGCACTCACCCCAAAATCCACTGTGAAGACAGAGAGGGAGGGGTCAGCATGGAGAGTCACCCCTGCTCCCTTGCCTCACATCCCTGCATGCACACACAGGACTTGCCTGAGGCAGCTGAGGTTCTGGCCCTACCCAGACACCCCAGCACCCTCCTTTACCCCATCAACATCCTGAAGCACCCAATTCCACCCTCCTGTATCTTAGAGAAAAGCCCCGGTGAAAGGATCACGGACAGCATCCCAGGCAGGAGGGTCATCAGATCCCAGCTCCCCAGAGCAACCTGCAGAGCACCTGGCCCATAACAGGTGACAGGTGTGGAGCTTCCTGAGGGATTTTCAGCAGGAGGCAGGGCATTCCAGGGGGAGAGGGGAACCGGGAGGGAGTGAGCCTCCCCAACAGGGAGGAAGTTGGGCCTGAGCCACCAGAGGGAAAAAGGGGTGCCTCATTCTCTGTTCTGGGGGTGAAAGGGCCCCGTCAGCCTCAGAAGGAGCCGGCGCACCTAGCTTGACCTCAGCATTCTCTGTCAGCAGCACATTCTGCCCCTTGATGTCTCGATGGATGACCTTGTGGGCATGGAGATGGGCCAGACCCTGGGACAGGAGAGCAGGGAAATTAGCCATGGTGTTGGAGGGGGTGGGAAAGAGTAAGTGGGCAGTGAGTTGAGGGGACAAGGAGCAATCAGTCTGGACAGGGCTGGGATGAAGGAGCAGACCCTCTCCACCAGGAGCCCAAGCAAGCTGAGCTGTCCTGGAGAGCTTCCTCAGACTGGTGGCTCCAGGTGAATTCCCAAAGTTGCAGGGTTACAGGTGGAGAAGTGGCAGAGCGTGGAAACAGAGGAGCCAGTCTCCTTCAGCGGCCTGAGACTTCCCAAGGCTGGGACGCTGCTTC
Organism: Macaca mulatta; assembly: GCF_049350105.2. NCBI lineage: Eukaryota > Metazoa > Chordata > Mammalia > Primates > Cercopithecidae > Macaca > Macaca mulatta. The sequence goes on along the minus strand of NC_133421.1, from coordinate 6,425,738 downwards.
CACATCCCACCCGCATCAGGCCTGCTGCTCCCGAAAGGGGGCAGTTATGTCTCCTCCCAGTGCAGGGAGGATCTTTGCTCATGAAGAAGCTCCAGCCAGGGTAGCAGAGGAGGAGAAGACAAGGGGAGGGGGCCTGGAGCTCACCCTGAGGATCTCCCTGCAGATGTAGGCGATACAGTCCTCCTTCAGGGCGTTTCCTTTCGTGTTCTTCACCAGGTCAGTCACTGAACCAGCACCACAGAACTCCATCACCAGCTAGGATCCCAGGAAGGTACGGAAAGGAAAAGTATCAGTCAAACAAGCCCCCCAAACCCTGCCCCAATCCTCTGCTAGACTCCTGGAGGACCAGAGACCTTGGGGCTAGAACTGGTATGAGCTGGAAAGCAAGGACCACAGAAGCCTCACAAAGGCCACAGGACTTTCTGAAGTCGAGAGAGAGGGAAAAAGGCTGGGTGCGGTGGCTCACGCCTGTCATCCCAGCACTTTGGGAGGCTGAGGCAGGCAGATCACCTGAGGTCAGGAGTTCAAGACTAGCCTGGCCAACATGGTGAGCAAGACTCTGTCTCAAAAAAAGAAAAAAAAAAAAAGAGAGAGAGAAGGAATACAGAACTGGCAGGTGGGGCTGGGATCAGGGTAGGAGTCCAATGAATCCCTGAAACTGTAGACAAAATGATGCAGGTATATGCGTTTTCCTTGAGGAAGGGTCTAGTACTTTCATCAGATTCTCACTGGGATTCCAAACCCTAAAGCGGTTAAGAACTACTGCTTTACCGCCGGGTGCGGGGGCTCACGCCTGTAATCCCAATACTTTGGGAGGCCAAGGCAGGTGGATCACAAGATCAGGAGTTCGAGACCATCCTGGCTAACACGGTGAAACCCCATCTCTACTAAAAATACAAAAAGTTCGCCAGGCATGGTGGTGGGTGCCTGTAATCCCAGCTACTCAGGAGGCTGAGGCAGGAGAATTGCTTAAACCTGGGAGGCAGAGCTTGCAGTGAGCTGAGATCACGCCACTGCACTCCAGCCTGGGCGACAGAGAGAGAGTCTGTCTCAAAAAAAAAAAAAAAAAAAAAGAACTACTGCTTTGGATCAGGGGCTGGACCAAGGCCTGCTTCTGTACGGTCAGCAAGTCAAGAATGGTTTTTACCTTTTTTTTTTTTCCTTGAGACAGAGTCTTACTCTGTCGTCCAGAGTGGAGTGCAGTGGCGCAATGTCGGCTCACTGCAACCTCCGCCTCCCAGGTTCAAGTGATTCTCCTGCCTCAGCCTCCCAAGTAGCTGGAACCACAGGCGCCTGCCACCACACCCCGGTTAATTTTTGTATTTTTAGTAGAGACGGTTTCACTGTGTTGACCAGACTGGTCTTGAACTCCTGACCTCGCATGATCCACCCACCTCAGCCTCCCAAAGTGCTGGGATTACAGGCTTGAGCCACTGCGTCTGGCCTGGTTTTTACATTGTTAAATGGTTGCAGGAAAAAACAAAAAAAGGAATCATATTTTATGACATGTGAAAGTGAAAAAACATTCAAATGTGAGTGACCTCAGTGAAGGTGTTGGGGGTATAGCCATGCTCATTCGTTTACGTACTGTCTATTGCTGCTTTTGTGGTACAACAACAGAATTGAGCAGCTGGGACAGCAAATATGACCCGCAAAACCTAAAATATTTACTGTCTGGCCCTTCACAGAAAAAGTTTGCCAGTCCCTGACTTAGAAGCAGAAAAGGGACTAAGAATCAGTGATTCTCCAGGTCTGCTGGAGACAGAAAGAGTGCATAGGGTCTATCCAGACAGCTGCAGCAGGGAACCTGGGAAGACCCTGAGAGAAACTCCTCCAGAACAAAGAGTAACAAGGCCAGGAGATGAGGAGGGCTCTGGGTCTGCACCTCCCAGGGAGAGCAGCTGAGACCTGGAGGCAGAGAAGATGGCTCCAACCAGGCTTCCTGGGAATCAGCATGCTTGTCCAAGTTTTCACTAAAAGCCACACCCAATGCAGGAAAAGGTTGGATGGACACATATATTTGCATATGCAATAAAAGTAATTTGCATGTGCCTACTCCTTGGAGAGCAGAGTACAGTGAGAGGAGGGGAGGACCTGTGCCCAACAGGTCCAGAAGGGGGTGCCCGGCCACTAATGCCTCTAGCCAGACACCATCACCACACACACCTGGCACGTATACCTCCCTGTCACCTTTCTCCCTTTCTTTGTGTGCATGAGTGTGTGTGTTCCCAAAAAGCCAAAGGGCCTTGGAGGCCAGGACCATGGCTCATGCTCGTCTATACAGAAGTGCTTAGTAAGTGCTTGTCGTCTGAATGGCTGCTGGGAGGGGAGACCTGGCGTCAGTGCCAAAATTCCCGACAGCCATTGCCACACTCCCTGCTGCTCCATCCTCAGGGACTGGGCTCAGTACCACAAAGGGTGAGGCTGGGGGAACATGTCAGCACCAGTGCCCAGGCTAGGGAGGGGAATGACTCTTAGGAATGTTCTGGGCCAGGCAGGAGGAATTTGGGGGAGGCCCCAAGCTCCGCAGCAGGCTCTGGTTTGAATGGTGACCCAGAAGGGCTGGGTGCACTGTAGCATGTGGGGTGCTGTTATCTCCCACAAATATTTTGGTTCTGTTGCTTTCCCAGGAGCTGTGCTCAAAGGCAGGAAAACTGATGGACGGCCTCCCCATGGTCTCTCTAGCCTTTGCCAGGATTATATTTGCTTATTAAGAGCCGATCACACAGTGTGAGATACTGGTTAGAGGAAGGGTTGGGGCAAACGCCAGGACCCCTCCCCACAAAACACTCAAAGAATGAGAGGCTGCAATTCATGGGGGCTGGAGTGCGGGGCCATCCATGAGGCAGGAGGCTCCTCTGGGTCCAGGGACAGGGGAGGCTGGGTAGACCGGAGGGAGGGTAGCTGGCGAGGACAGATGCTGGGCGCTGATACCGAGTCCTAGTGAACGGCCCAGAGACACGGGGTGCGGGGAGGGCAGGCAGGGGGGCGTTTCTCACCCAGAGCTGGTCATCGTTTCCCGGGGGGCTCTTCTTGATGAAGGCTCCATAGTAGGTGGCAATGTTGCGGTGATGAGAGTATTTTTTCAGCATGTTGATCTCCTGTTTGATCTCTTCTTCCTCATCCTAGGCAAATGGGAGGAGCTGAGCCCTGAGACTCCCCCCACACTCCCTTCTCAGTGGTCCAACCCTCCCACTGCCCAGATCCACTCCCTACCTCGGTGACATCCATGACCTTGATGGCAGCCAGCTGCCCAGTCTTGACATGCCGACCCTGCAGGACAGAGGAATCTGAGTCTATGCTCAGAGAGCGGAACGTTCTGAGGGCTTGACTCTGGGAGACACAGCTTTTGACTGTTTTCTGTCTTACAAAGTGCCCCTTGGCTGGGCGCCATGGCTCATGCCTGTAATCCCAACACTTTGGGAGGCCGAAGCAGGCGGATCACTTGAGACCAGGAGTTCGAGACCAGCCTGGCCAACATGGAGAAACCCCATCTCTACTAAAAATACAAAAATGATCCAGGTGTGGTGGCGGGCGCCTGTAGTCCCAGCTACTCAGGAGGCTGAGGCAGAATCGCTTGAACCTGGGAGGCAAGCCAAGACCAGGCCACTGCACTCCAGCCTGGGAGACAAAGCGAGACTCTGTCTCAAAAAAAAAAAATAAATAAATAAAAATAAAGTACCCCTCATTGTGGCTACACACCTCAGTGAACGTGCTGCTCATGGGAGTGGACAGAGGCAGAGCGCTCCTGAGCCATCATGGTCAACAGAAAAAACCACCTACAGTGGACTTCCAAGTTACAGGCTCAATAAAGGTGAAGGGTCTCCTCCCAGAAAAACTCAAGACAGATGAGTCAGAAACACTTATGTTCTGTTCCAGCCTCTCTGGCTTGGACTTTACAGTCTGAAAGTCAGAGCAGGGTGGGAAAGATACCTCTCCATCCTAATGCAGGATGGAGGGAGGAGGAGGAGGAGGCTGGGGAGGGAGGGGCTTTGCCTCACCCTCTTCTCCTAAGCAAGACAAAATGTTGGGGTGCTTGCCTGACTCACCAACTCTGGACAGGAGGCCTCTCCTAGAATCAACTTCACCCACACAGCTTTTTATTCTTGTCGATAGGGAAAGAGCAGAGACAGAGCTGAGATTTTAGGGAACTTAGAGAAACACAGAGGGGCCAGCTAACTGGTTGGTTAATGCTCCCGCCACCGTCACCAGTCCGAGCGGGAAAAAACTTCCTCTTCGAGTGTGTCCCAGTCATTGACCTCCTCCCCCAACATCCTTCTGAAATTCCTAGTGGGAGCATCTAAGGCTTGGAGAGGAAAGCCCAAAGGCTTCCTGGGGAGCAGCGGAGTGGAGGAAGGTGGCCCCTCGTAGGGATGGATTGGCTTTGCCAGCCCACGGGTTATTTTTAACCTTAGCCATTCAAGACCCCAAGTCCAGAGACGCAGAAGCACATGGCACCACTATTCCCATGGCAACAACAAGGCAAGAGATTGCGGGTGGGCTGCCTGTTTCCCCAAAGTTTGCAAGAGAAGGAGCGTAAGAGAAGGGCAGGTGGTCTCAGTGACACAGGAAACACGGGGCTAGAGATGCAGAAGAGACTTGTGGCAGTATCAAGCACTCTGTCTGGAGATGAAAATGCCACGGGTCCCAGGGGCTCCAGTAAGAGGCAGCATTCACCCTGAGCATCCTCACTCCCCGCTGGAGCGGCTCCCCCCATGCAAATGTGAGCAGGGGTCAGGCCACCTCACTCCCCGCTGCAGCGGCTCCCCCCATGCGAATGTGAGCAGTGGTCAGGCCACCTCACTCCCCGCTGCAGCGGCTCCCCCCATGCAAATGTGAGCAGTGGTCAGGCCACACGGGAGGGCTGGGCTGGCCAACCTAAAAGCTACCATCGGTGGCTGAGAACATGCCACTTCTGTCAGGGACAGAGGCAGCTCAAAAGCAGAAAGCCTGAGCTCTGGCTCCAGCAGGCCAGCTGTGGGAGCAGAGGCCACTTCCCCTCTGCAGAAGGCCACCCATTAGGTCCCACTACCTCAAAGTCCTGGGTCTCTTTGTGGTCCGGGGAGAGGCCAAACCCACACCTCTGGCCTTAGCGCTCTCTGAATCCCAGGAGAGTTCTGACACACAAGGCCGTATGCCCTTCCGCCTGCTCTCACTGCTGCAAGCCACCCTTCCTGGCTTCCGGCCTGTTCCCACCACGTCCGGGACTGGCTCTGCACTCAGGCAGGGAGAGGCATCAACAGTGCCTCCTCCTGGGTGCTCTTTCCTCTCCCCTCTCTACCTTTCCAGGGCCTCTGGCATCTCCCATAGCCCCCCTCAGACCTGCAGACCAGGAACCTACTTCCTTCCACTCCTCCCAAGAGTGCCCTGCAGATGTGGAGGTCACACTTCCGCACCATTCGTCTCACCTTGTACACCTGTCCGTAGGTTCCATTGCCGACCACCTCCACAAGCTCAAAGATCCCAGCAGGGTCCTAGGGGCATGGGACAGGAGGGAGACAGAAGAATACTGCGTCAGCACTTTAGAAAAGGATTACAGAGCTAGAGAGGGGGAAAGTGGTATCCAGTCAAGATATGAGAGTGAACACCAGTATATCACGAGGGCACGCAGTGGGAACCCTGGTGGCTGGTTGCCCTTTCCCTGGATTGGTTCAGAGCGAACGTTCTATGGGAAAAGTTGGAAGAAGTGAGTGGCCGGGCGCGGTGGCTCACGCCTGTAATCCCAGCACTTTGGGAAGCCGAGGCGGGCAGATCACAAGGTCAGGAGATCGAGACCATCCTGGCTAACACGGTGAAACACCGTCTCTACTAAAAATACAAAAAATTAGCTGGGCGTAGTGGCAGGCGCCTGTAGTCCCAGCTACTCGGGAGGCTGAGGCAGGAGAATGGCGTGAACCCGGGAGGCGGAGCTTGCAGTGAGCCGAGACTGTGCCACTGCAGTCCAGCCTGGGCGACAGAGCAAGACTCCATCTCGGGGAAAAAAAAAAAATAGAAGTGAAAGAACGTGGAAGTCAGAGCCCAGATAGCTTTTCAAAGACATGTTCCCGGCCGGGCGCGGTGGCTCAAGCCTGTAATCCCAGCACTTTGGGAGGCCGAGACGGGCGGATCACGAGGTCAGGAGATCGAGACCATCCTGGCTAACACAATGAAACCCCGTCTCCACTAAAAAAATACAAAAAAATTAGCCGGGCGTGGTGGCGGCGCCTGTAGTCCCAGCTACTCGGGAGGCTGAGGCAGGAGAATGGCGGGAACCCGGGAGGCGGAGCTTGCAGTGAGCCGAGATCGCGCCACTGCACTCCAGCCTGGGCGACAGAGCGAGACTCCGCCTCAAAAAAAAAAAAAAAAAAGACATGTTCCCGATTTCAAATCCACTGAGAAACTGCGTCTGTATCCTCATCTGCAAAATGAGGGTGCCTGAGAACCTGCCTCTGGGGCTGGTACTCACATTTTAAGTGGAGAAATGCCCATCAAATGCTTCAGATGGTGCCTGGCACCAGAGTGTGCGCCCAATAAAAGTTAATGACCAGCCGGGCGCGGTGGCTCAAGCCTGTAATCCCAGCACTTTGGGAGGCCGAGGCGGGCGGATCACAAGGTCAGGAGATCGAGACCACAGTGAAACCCCGTCTCTACTAAAAATACAAAAAATTAGCCGGGCGCGGTGGCGGGCGCCTGTAGTCCCAGCTACTCAGGAGGCTGAGGCAGGAGAATGGCGGGAACCCGGGAGGCGGAGCTTGCAGTGAGCCGAGATCGCGCCACTGCACTCCAGCCTGGGCAACAGCGTGAGACTCCGTCTCAAAAAAAAAAAAAAAAAAAAAAAAGTTAATGACCATTATTATTATTATTTTTTTTTTTTTGAGACAGAGTCTGGCTCTGTCGCCCAGGCTGGGGTGCAGTGGCCGGATCTCAGCTCACTGCAAGCTCCGCCTCCCGGGTTCACACCATTCTCCTGCCTCAGCCTCCCGAGTAGCTGGAACTACAGGCGTCCGCCACCTCACCCAGCTAGTTTTTTGTATTTTTTAGTAGAGATGGGGTTTCACCGTGTTAGCCAGGATGGTCTCAATCTCCTGACCTCATGATCCACCCGTCTCGGCCTCCCAAAGTGCTGGGATTACAGGCTTGAGCCACTGCGCCTGGCCTATCTTACTTCTTAAAAGCAGGGATGAGGAAAGCTAGCAGGGAACAGGAATTTGAGGGCCACCATCCTTTTGTCCTTCCCTCTTCCCAGTCCCCCTGACACTGAGGGCTTCCAGGCCAGGGTTTGAGCAATCGGGAGCAGAGGGACCTGGAGGGAGGGAGTGAGCAGGTGATGGTGAGAAAGGGCCTCTGAGAGGGGAGAACTTTCCGTTCCTACTTTTCTGAGCCAAGCAGTACCAGGAGGAGAGGGCCTGAAGGGCTCGAACAAAGCCGCTAAAGAGGCTCATCCTGCCCCTGGGCCAAGAGCAGGCAGGCCTGGCCTCAGTAACACAGCTGCTGTCGGAGGCCACCCACACCCTCCTGGCAGAACTTTTTTTTTTTTTTTTTTTGAGAGAAAGAAGTTGGGAGGTGGAGCTGCAAGCTGAAGAGACATATAGACCAGTACTGTCCACACTCCTGCACCTCCTGCAGAATGATGGCTCTTTTTTTTTTTTCTTTTGAGTCTGGGTCTAACTCTGTCACCCAGGCTAGATGCAGTGGTACAATCATAGCTCACTGCAGCCTCAGTCTCCTGGGCTCAAGCAGTCCTCCCACCTCAGCCTCCCAACACATTAATACTATAGGCATAACCCAGCATGCACAGCTAAAAAAAATATTTAATAGGTGTAAAACACAGTAGGATCCACAGGAAAGAGAGGTGCTATCACTGCAGTGCGGACGGCTAACAAGAGGTCTTCCTGACCCTGAGAGCTGGAAGTAACCTGAAAAAAGTCATCTCATCCATCTTCAGTTCTAGACTAGAGGCTCAAAGACCACAGAGTTCCCCACAGCGCTGCCCAACAGAAGAATTCATCCACTCTGAGGCCTCTGAACTGCCTGCTGCGAAGTCCTTCCTTGAATCAAACTAGTTCTTTCTGAGATGGAGGGAGACAGGAAAAAGGACCTATGGTCATAATTTTCTGAACACTCCTAATCTAAGAGGGAAAATACCGTGGGCCTGTTAGAGCTGTAATGATCTGTCACCATCAACTCAAATTACTGTAAGTACATTTTAATTTTGTAACCTTGACTCCCTAACTGTCTCCTTCCCCCATGTTTGGGTGGCACTGAGGGATGAAGGAATATTTGAGGTCAGACACCCTGGGTTCAGATATCGACATTTAATGGGTTTCAAGTTGGTTTCCTGAAAACTCCTACTGGAAAGGGTGATTCAGAGAAGCAAGATGGGGTCCCGCACGTGACACTCTGGTTGTGATCTCTTACCCTCTCCCCACCCAGATGCTCCATGTTTCAACAGCAGCACCCCTTTCCCACCACGGTCTAGTCTCTGCCTAATCCTCCTCCTCCTCCCTTTTCTGTGTCGCAGCCACCCCGTCCTTTCTCCCTTCAAAATGTGCCTGGCTTGTCTGCCACCTCAGACCAATCCCTCATGTCCTCCCTCCTGGAGCTCTTGCCTCCCCATGTCTTCCTTCTGCTGCCACTGATTTAACTCTTCCAAAATGGTGCTTTCCTGATTTTACTCTTCTGCCCAGAACTGGTAGCGGGGCTCCCCAGTGCTTAGAGAGTCCCAACACCTCAGCCTGATATTTAGCAATGCCCCGTTATTATTCAACCACTAAATATCTTCTGAGTGAGTGCCTCCATTTGCTCTGCACTGGGCGAAGCCCTAAGCAGAGAAAACCTGTAACGTAATCGTATCTCATTTCATTCATCCATTATGTATTTCTTGAGCACAAACTATGTAATAACTCCCAAATTAGACACAAAAGGGAGCTCACCGATACATGAGAAATATAAAACTTTATAATTGTATAGATTGGCCAAGTACTCAAATATAAAAATGTGGCAGTCTACAGTTATGTATCACAACAGCAGCTGAAAGCACGAAAGTCACTGAGACAGGGCTTGGTGTGGCAGAAAGAGCACGGGAGAAGGGTTTTCAACTCTGGCATTAGTCGTGTGTCTCTGTGCAAGTATTTAACTGTTTGAGGCCTTGTTCCCCTCCCACAAGCTAAGAGGGGGTTGGATTGTGTAAAAAGTCCACTTTAGGGTTGGGCATGGTGGCTCATGCCTGCAATCCCTGCACTTTGGGAAGCTGAGGAGGGTGGATCATCTGAGGTTAGGAGTTCGAGACCAGCCTGGCCAACATTGTGAAACCCCATTTCTACTAAAAAAATACAAAAATCAGCTGCGTGTGTTGGTGGGCACCTGTAAACCCAACTACTTGGGAGGCTGAGGCAGGAGAATTACTTGAACTCAGGAGGCGGAGGTTGCAGTGAGCCGAGATCGCGCTGCTGCACTCCAGCCTGGGTGAAAGAGTGAGACTCCTTATCAAAAAAGAGAAAAGAGGCCGGGCCCGGTGGCTCAAGCCTGTAATCCCAGCACTTTGGGAGGCCGAGGCGGGCGGATCACAAGGTCAGGAGATCGAGACCACAGTGAAACCCCGTCTCTACTAAAAATACAAAAAATTAGCCGGGCGTGGTGGCGGGCGCCTGTAGTCCCAGCTACTCAGGAGGCTGAGGCAGGAGAATGGCGGGAACCCGGGAGGCGGAGCTTGCAGTGAGCTGAGATCGCGCCACTGCACTCCAGCCTGGGCAAGAGCGTGAGACTCCGTCTCAAAAAAAAAAAAAAAAAAAAAAAAGAGAAAAGAACAGAAAACGAAAAAGAGCAGCAAAGACCATGCTGTGCTGTGGGAGAGTGGTCTGGGTTTGAATGTTGAATTGGGGATGTTGCTATGGGAGAGTGGTGACAACGTGCTAGCGGCCCTAGCTCCCTCTCAGCACCTCCTCGGCTTCAGCATCCACTCTGGGAGCGCTTGAGGAGCCCTTCAGCTCGCTGCTGCACTGTGGGAGCCCCTCTCTGGGCTGACCGAGGCCGGAGCCGGCTCCCTCTGCTTGCAGGGAGGTGTGGAGGGAGAGTCGTGGGTGGGAACTGAGGCTGCGCACAGAGCTCGCGGGCCAGTGTGAGTTCCGGGTGGGTGTGGGCTGGGTGGACCCTGCACTTGGAGCAGCCGGCTGGCAACGCGGGCCCTGGGCAGTGAGGGGCTTAGCACCTGGACGGGCAACTGAGGAGGGTCTGCCAGGTCCCCCAGCACTGCAGCCTGCCATGCCCGAGTCTCACCCCCACAATGCCGTGGGCTCCCACACAGCCTGAGCCTCCCCTGACGGGTGCTGCCCCTGTTCCGCGGTGCCCAGTACCATCCACCGCCCAAGGGCTGAGGACTGTGGGCGGCCGCACGGGACTGAAAGGCAGCTCCGCCTGCAGCTCAGCATCCACCAGGCGAAGCCAGCTGGGCTCCTGACTTGGGTGGGGACTTGGAGAACTTTTATGTCTAGCTGGAGGATTGTGTATGCACCAATCAGCACTCTGTGTCTAGCTTGGGGTTTGTGGATGCACCAATCAGCACTCTATGTATAGCTCAGGGATTGTAAACGCACCAATCACCACCCTGTGTCTAGCTCAAGGTGTGTAAACACACCAATCAGTGCTCTGTGTCTAGCTAAAGGATTGTAAATGCACCAATCAGCACTCTGTCTAGCTCAGTGATTGTAAACGCACCAATCAGCACTCTGTCAAAATGGACCAATCAGCTCTCTGTAAAACGGATCAATCAGCAGGATGTGGGTGGGGTCAGATAAGGGAATAAAAGCAGGCTGCGGGAGCCAGCAGTGGCAACCTGCTCAGGTCCCCTTTCCACACTGTGGAAGCTTTATTCTTTCGCTCTTCGCAATAAATCTTGCTGCTGCTCACTCTTTGGGTCTGCACTGCCTTTATGAGCTGTAACACTCACTGCAAAGGTCTGCAGCTTCACTCCTGAAGCCAGCGAGACCACGAACCTACCAGAAGGAAGAAACTCCGTACATATCTGAACATCTAAAGGAACAAACTCCGGACACACCATCTTTAAAAACTATAACACTCACCGCGAGGGTCCACGGCTTCATTCTTACAGTCAGTGAGACCAAGAACCCACCAATTCTGGACACAGTGGGAGAGCAGTCTGGGTTTGAATGTTGGACTGGGGATAAGGATACACAGGTACATTCTATTGGGCAGTTAGAAACAAGGATCTGTAAATACAATTTACAGACATTTGTGAGTGTGAGAGTTGGAGATACAAACAAGATATCCAGGGAGAGTGTGAATGGCCACAGGCAACACATGAGAGCAGCAAAATAGACACCAGAAGAGGAGATGGTCATGGAGGCTGCAGGGGGGATAAGGGGAGAGTGATGGCCTCGAATGCGGTAGAGCAGCCAGAGGGCACTGAAAAAAATCCCACTGACCTCAGCAGCTAGGAAACCACTGGGAACTGCCATTGTGTGAGCAGAGGGCAGACAGCGGGGGCTGGAGGAGACGGGTGTGCTGAGGAAATGAGGGCAGCACCCTTTCTGGAGAAGTCTAACCTTGAGAGGAAGGGGGGAAATCAGATGACAGAGCTGGCAGCAAAGTCAGACAATACGGTTTTCAAAATAGGGAAGATCGTTCATGATTATGGAAGGGAAGAAGCCAAAAAGGGTGGATGTTTGAGGAGTTGATTTTTCTTTTGATTTTGAGACAGAGTCTCTCTCTGTCACCGAGGCTGGAGTGCAGTGGCATGATCTTGGCTCACTGCAACCTCCACCTCCTGGGTTCAAGCGATTCTCCTGCTTCAGCCTTCTGAGTAGCTGGGATTACAGACATGCACCACCACACTTGGCTAATTTTTGTATTTTTAGTAGACACGGGGTTTCACCATGTTGGTCAAACTGGTCTCAAAGTCCTGACCTCGTGACCCACCCGCCTCGGCCTCGCGAAGTGCTGGGATTACAGGCATGAGCCACTGCGCCCAATTTTTGTATTTTTTATGGAGACGGGGTTTCACCATGTCGCCCAGGCTGGTCTCGAATCCTGAGCTAAACAGATCCACCTGCCTTGGACTCTCAAACTGCTGGGATTACAGGGGTGAGGCACCATGCCTGACTCTGTCCATTCTTTTTTTTTTTTTAGACTTAGTCTCATTCTGTTGCCCAGGCTAGATAGAGTGCAGTAGTGCGATCTGAGCTCACTGCAACCTCCACCTCCTGGGTTCAAGTGATTCTCTTGCCTCAGTCTCCTGAATAGCTGGAATTACAGGTGCCCACCATCACACTTGGCTGATTTTTTGGTATTTTAGTAGAGACAGGATTTCACCAGTCTCGAACTCCTGACCTCAGGTGATCCACCCACCTCGGCCTCCCAAAGTGCTGGGATTACAGGAGTGAGCCACCGCACCCAGCCTGTCCATTCTTTTGACTGGAGTCATCCTACTAGGTATGAAGTGGTATCTCATTGTGGTTTTGAATTGTATTTCCCCAGGAGGCTGAGGCAGGAGGATCCTGTAAATCCAGAATTCGAGGCTGCACTGAGCTATGACCATGCCACTGTACTCCAGCCTAAGCAACAGTGAGATTGCCTCCCTACCCCATCTAGAAAAGGATGGACAGTCAAAGGCGTTGAAGAGGGCATTGGAGAAGCTGAAACTGTCATACACTGCTGCTGGGAATGTAGAATGGTACAGCCACTTTGGAAAACAGTTTGACAGTTCCTCAAATGTTAAACAATGAGTTATCGTATCACCCAGCCATTTCACTTCTAGGTAGATACTCAAGAAAAGTGAAAACATATATCCATACAAAAATATGTAGATGGATGCCCACAGCAGGATTATTAATAACCAAAAAGTAGAAACAACCCAAATATCCATCAACTGATGAATAGATACATGTGGTATATCTTTTTTTTTTTTTTTTTTTTTGAGACGGAGTCTCACTCTGTCGCCCAGGCTGGAGTGCAGTGGCGTGATCTCGGCTCACTGCAAGCTCCGCCTCCCGGGTTCACGCCATTCTCGTTCCTCAGCCTCCCGAGTAGCTGGGACTACAGGCGCCCACAACCGCGCCCGGCTAATTTTTTGTATTTTTAGTAGAGACGGGGTTTCACCATGGTCTCGATCTCCTGACCTTGTGATCCGCCCGCCTCGGCCTCCCAAAGTGCTGGGATTACAGGCGTGAGCCACCGCGCCCGGCCACATGTGGTATATCTACATAATAGAATTATATTGGTAATAAAAAGAAATGACGACCAGGTGTGGTGGCTCATGCCTATAACCCCAGCGCTTTGGGAGGCTGAGGTGGGAGGATCACTTGAGGTCAAGTGGTTTGAGATGGCTTGGCAGGTTTGAGACCAACCTTGGCAAGATAATAAGACCCCATCTCTACAAAAAAATTTTTTAAATTAGTGAGGCATGGTGGCATGCACCTGTAGTCCCAGCTACATGGGAGGCTGAGGTGGAAGGATCCCTCGGGCCCAGGAGCTGAAGGCAGGAGTGACCTATGATAGCACCACTGCACCCCAGCCTGGGTGACAGAGTGAGTGAGACTTTGCCTCTAAAAAAAAAAAAAAGAAAAAATTAAAAAAAAAAAAAGGGAATAAACTACTGCTAGGGCCGGGCGCGGTGGCTCAAGCCTGTAATCCCAGCACTTTGGGAGGCCGAGACGGGCGGATCACGAGGTCAGATCGAGACCATCCTGGCTGACACAGTGAAACCCCGTCTCTACTAAAAAATATAAAAAAACTAGCCGGGCGAGGTGGCGGGCGCCTGTAGTCCCAGCTACTCGGGAGGCTGAGGCAGGAGAATGGCGTGAACCCGGGAGGCGGAGCTTGCAGTGAGCCAAGATCACGCCACTGCACTCCAGCCTGGGTGGCAGAGCGAGACTCTGTCTCAAAAAAAAAAAAAAAAAAAAAACTACTGCTAGATGTTGCAACATGGATGAACCTTGAAAACATTATGTTTAATGAAAGAAGCTAGTCACAAAAGGCCACATATTATGTGGCTACATTTATTTGTAATGTCCAGAATAGGCAAATCCAAAAAAATGAAAAGTAGATTAGTGGTTGCCAGGGGCTGGGAGGAAGGGGAAAATGGGTAATGACTGCTAATGCATACTGGGTTTCATTTGGGGATAATGAAAAGGTTCTGAAATTAGATAGTGAAGATGGTTGCATAAGTCTGTAAGTATACCAAAAACCACGTTAAAATATTTTATTTTAAGTTTTGTTGGTTTGTTTCTTGAGACAGGGTCTCACTTTGTTGCTGAGGTTGGAGTGCAGTGGTGTGATCTCAGCTCACTGCAACCTCCACCTCCTGAGCTCAAGCAATCCTCCTGCCTCAAACTCCTAAGTAGCTGGGACTGCAGGTGCACACCACCACACCTGGCTAATTTTTATATTTTTTGTAGAGATGGGGTTTCACTATGTTGCCCAAACTGGTCTTGAACTCCTGACTTCAAGTGATCTGCCCGCCTTGGCCTCCCAAAGTGCTGGCATTACAAGCATGAGCCACCACACTTGGCCTAAAATATTTTTAAAGGGTAAACTTTATGGTATGTAAATTATATTTCAATAAACCTGTTATTAAAATAATAATCCTTCAATATCACTAGTAATAGGAGAAATGCAAATCAAAACCCAATGAGCTAGCATCTCACCCCAGTTAAAGGGTTATTATCAAAAGACAAAAAGGCTGGGCATAATGGCTCACACCTGTAACTGTAATCCCAACACTTTGGGAGGCTGGGGTGGAAGGATCACTTGAGCCCAGGAGTTCAAGACATGCCTGGGCAACATAGTGAAACCACTCCTCTACAAAAAATAAAATAGTCTTTAAAAAAAAAAAAAAATTGGCGGGGCGTGGTGGCTCATGCCTGTAATCCTAGCACTTTGGGAGGCCGAGGCAGGCGGATCATGAGGTCAGGAGATCGAGACCATCCTGGCTAACACGGTGAAACCCCGTCTCTACTAAAAATTACAAAAAAAAATTAGTCGGGTGTGGTGGCGGGCGCCTGTAATCCCAGCTACTCAGGAGGCTGAGGCAGGAGAATGGTGTGAACCCTGGAGGGGGACCTTGCAGTGAGCCACTGCACTCCAGCCTGGGCGACAGAGTGAGACTCTGTCTCAAAATAAATTAAAATACATACACACATACATACATATAAAATAAAAATGAATAAATACAAATAAAATAATTTTTAAAAGACAAAAAAAAAAAGAGATGCTGCCAAGGATATAGAGAAAGGGGAACTCTTACACTGTTGGTGGGAATCTAAATTAGTACAGCCTCTATGGACAACAGCATGCAGGTTCCTCAAAAAACTGAAAATAGAACTATCATAAGATTAGGAAATGCCACTGCTGGGTATATATCCAAAAGAGAAAAAACTGTCAGGTACAGTGGCCCACACCTGTAATGTGAGCACTGTGGGAGAAAGAGGCAGGAGGATTACTTGAGTTCAGGAGTTAGAGACCACCCTGAGCAACACGGCGAGACCCTGTCTCTACAAAAAGTACAAAAAATTAGCTGGACGTGGTGGTATGCACCTGTAGTCCCAATTACTTGGGAGGCTGAGGCACAATTGGTTGACCCTGGAGGTGGAAGTTACAGTGAGCCGAGATCGTGCCACTGCACTCCAGCCTGGGTGATAGGAGTTAAACCCTGCCTCAAAAATAAATAAATAACAATTTAAAAATTAAAAAATTAGGCCGGGAGTGGTGGCTCACACCTATAATCCCAGCACTTTGGGAGGCCAAGGCAGGCGGATCACGAGGTCAGGAGATCGAGACCATCCTGGCTAACATGGTGAAACCCCGTCTCTACTAAAAATACAAAAAGATTAGCCAGGTGTGGTGGCGGGCGCCTGTAGTCCCAGCTACTTGGGAGGCTGAGGCAGGAGAATGGCGTGAACCCGGGAGGCGGAGCTTGCAGTGAGCCGAGATCGCGCCACTGCACTCCGGCCTGGGCGACAGAGCCAGACTCCGTCTCAATAAATAAATAAATAAATAAATAAATAAAATAATTAGCCAGGTGTGGCAGTGTGCACCTGTGCTACCAGCTCTTAGGAGGCTGAGGTGGGAGGACTGCTTGAGCCCAGGAGGTTCAGGCTGCATGCAGTCAGTCATGATCATGCCACTGCACTCCAACCTGGGCAACAGAGTGAGACCCTGTCTCAAAAAAATAGAAAAAAAAAACAAACAAGAAATCAGTACATGGAAGAGACATCTATACTCCTATATTTATTGTAGTACTAGCCAAGATATGACAGCCAAGATATGGAGTTAAATTAAATAAATGCATACAGAAAATATTGCATATCTATATGGAATGGTATATGGAATATGGATGGAATGTTATTCGGTCATAAAAAGTAATGAAATCGGTTCACCTGCAGCAACATGGATGAGCCCAGAGGATATTCTGTTAAGTGAAATACACCAGGCATAGAAAGACAAACATTACATGCACTCTCTCATATGTGGGGACTAGAAAGAGCTGGTCTCAAGGAGGTGGACAGCAGAACGGGGGTTGCCAGAAGCTGAGAAGGGCAGGGGGATGAAGACAGGCTGGTTAATGGATTCAGAAATACAGGTGGATAGAAGAAATACTAGAAGGTTCTAGTGTTTGACAGCACAGTAGGGTAACCACAGTTATAAATACTTTATTGTAAATTTAAAAAGAGCTAGAGGAGGGTCGGGCGTGGTGACTCACGCCTGTAATCCCAGCACTTTTGGAGGTCGAGGGTGGATCACCTGAGGTCAGGAGTTTGAGACCAGCCTGGCCAATTGGGTGAAACCCCGTCTCTACTAAAAATACAAAAAGTAGCTGGGCGTGCTGGCGCATGCCTGTAGTTCCAGCTACTTGGGAGGCTGAGGCAGAAGAATCACCTGAACCTGGAAGACGGAGGTTGCAGTGAGCCGAGATCATGCCATTGTACTCCAGCCTGAGCAACAGAGCAAGACTCTGTGTAAAGATAAAATAAAAATTAAAAATTAAAAACAAGAGCTAGAAGGTATGGAATGTTCTCAACAAAATCAAATAAGTGTTTGAGGTAATGGATAGCCAAATTACACTGACTTAATCATTATACATAGTATGCATGTATCAAAACATCACATATTCCATCAATATGTATAATTATGTATCAATTACTTTTTTTTTCTTTTTTGGAGACAGAGTCTCACTGTCACCCAGGCTGGAGTGCAATGGTGCCATCTCGGCTCACTGCCAACTCCGCCTTCCAGATTAAAGCGATTCTCCTGCCTCAGCCTCAAGAGTAGCTGTGATTACCAGCCTCGCAACTAGCTGTGACCACCATACCTGGCTAATTTTTGTAATTTTAGTAGAGATGGGGTTTTGCCATGTTGGCCAGGCTGGCCTCAAACTCCTAACCTCAGGTGATCCACCCACCTTAGCCCCCCAAAGTGCTGGGATTATAGGCGTGAGCCACTGCACCTGGCCCAATTTTTAAAAATTTTAATTATTAGTATTTTTTAGAGCTGGGTCTCACTATGTTGCCCAGGCTGGTCTCAAACTCCTGGGCTCAAGTGATCCTCCTGCCTCAGCCTCTCAAAGTGTTGGGATTACAAGCGTGAGCCACTGTACCTGACCGTGTATCTTTTTTTTTAACGCATTTTTAAAAATCCTAAGATGCAGGACACGGTGGCTCATACCTGTAACCCTGAGATTACAGGTATGAGCCACTCAGGAGACTGAGATAGGAGGACCACTTGAGCCTAGGAGGAGGTTGAACCTCCGGTGAGTTGTGGCCATGCCACTGCACTCCAGCCTGGATGACAGAGCAAGACCTTGGCAAACAAAACAAAACAAAACAAACAAACAAAAATCCTAAGAGCACCTTCTGTAGTGTTTAGTTTATTATCTATCTATCTATCTATCTATCTATCTATCTATCTATCTATCTATCTATTTTGAGACAGAGTTCGCTCTGTTGCCCAGGCTGGCATGCAGTGGCGCGATCTGGGTTCACTGCAAGCTCTGCCTCCCGGGTTCACGCCATTCTTCCGCCTCAGCCTCCCAAGCAGTCGGGACTACAGGCGCCCGCCACCACGCCCAGCTAATTTTCTGTATTTTTAGTAGAGATGGGGTTTCACCATGTTGGCCAGGATGGTCTCGATCTCCTGACCTCGTGATCCGCCTGCCTTGGCCTCCCAAAGTGCTGGGATTACAGTCGTGAGCCATCGCGCCCGGCCTATCTTGGAATTTTTAAATATGTGTTATTAGATGAGAAGCACTTTATAGATTCTTTTCCATATTAGTAGGGTAGCTTGCTTTTTTGTTGTTGTTGTTGTTTAGACAGAGTCTCACTGTGTCGCCCAGGCTTAAGTGCAGTGATACAATCTTGGTTCACTGCAACTCCAGCAAGACTCCATCTCAAAAAATAAATAAATAAATTCCAAGACAAACACAGTAGACAATAAAATATTCATATGATTAAAAGTTAGATAATTTTTTTTTTTTTTTAGACAGAGTCTTGCTCTTGTCGCCCAGGCTGGAGTGCAATGGTGCGATCTCAGTTCACTGCAACCTCTGTCTCCCAGTTCAAACTATTCTCTTGCCTCAGCCTCCTGAGTGGCTGGGATTACAGGTGCGCCACCATGCCCAGCTAATTTTTGTATTTTTAGTAGAGACAGGGTTTCACCATGTTGACCAGGTTGGTCTTGAACTCCTGACCTCAGGTGATCTGCCCACCTCAGCCTCCCAAAATGCTGGGATCATAGGCATGAGCCACTGCACCCGATCTAGTTGTTTTTTTTTTTTTTTTTTTTTTTGAGACGGAGTCTTGCTCTGTCACCCAGGCTGGAGTACAGTGGCCGGATCTCAGCTCACTGCAAGCTCCGCCTCCCGGGTTTACGCCATTCTCCTGCCTCAGCCTCCCGAGTAGCTGGGACTACAGGCGCCCGCCACCTCGCCCGGCTAGTTTTTTTGTATTTTTTAGTAGAGACGGGGTTTCACCGTGTTAGCCGGGATGGTCTCTCGATCTCCTGACCTCGTGATCCGCCCGTCTCGGCCTCCCAAAGTGCTGGGATTACAGGCTTGAGCCACCGCGCCCGGCCATTTTTTGTTTTTTAATTAAGATGCAGTGTTGCTCTGTCACCCAGGCTGGAGTGCAGCGCCAGAATCATGGCTCACTGCAGTCTCAGACTGCTGTGCTTAAGCAATCCTACTTCAGCCTCCCAAGCAGCTGGGACTACAGGCATGTGCCATCATGTCTGGCTACTTTTCTGGTGTGTGTAGAATCAGGGTCTCACTATGTTGCTCACAATTTGGTTTCTTATTCTTGGCTCTGCTGCTAATAGGCTGTGTGTTTAAGGACCAGTCACTTAACTTCTCTAAGTTCCCTTTCAGTAAGATAGCTTTTTTTTTTTTTTTTTGAGACAGAGTCCCACTGTGTCACCAGGCTAGAGTTCGGTGGCGTGATCTCGGCTCACTACAACCTCCGACTTCCTGGTTCAAGCGATTCTCCCGCCTCAGCCTGCCAAGTAGCTGGGACTACAGGTGCCCGCCACCTCGCCCGGCTAATTTTTTGTATTTTTAGTAGAGACGGGGTTACACCATGTTGGCCAGGATGGTCTCGATCTCCTGACCTCGTGGTCCGCCCGTCTCGGCCTCCCAAAGTGCTGGGATTACAGGCGTGAGCCACCGCGCCCGGCCCGAAAACAGAATTTCTAACTCTATGATTCCAAATGCTCAGGTCCACATTCCACAAGGCTGCCAACCTAATGACTATTTATTTCTTCCTGTTGTGTGCCAGAAACTGTGCTAAGCTGGGGAGTAGAACAGTGAGTAACTGAAGCAGTCCCTGCCTTACTGGTGTTTACGTTCTGAGGAGACAGGCACACGTTAACAACCTCTACAATTAATTGTGTGATTATTGCTGTGGCATGTCTTTGTTTCCTTTCTTTCTTTCGTTGCATCTCAGATGCCGCAAACCAATGTATTGTTTCTTTTTTGAGACAGGGTCTCGCTCTGTCCCATAGGCTGGAGTGCAGTGGCACAACCATAGCTCACTGTAGCCTCCAACTCCTGGACTCAAGCGATCCTCCTGCCCCAGCCTACCAGGTAACTGAGACTACAAGCGCACACACCACTCTGCCTGGTTACTGGCTATTGTTTTTGGTAGAGACGGGTCTCCCTGTGTTGATCAGGCTGGTCTTGAACTTCTGGGCTCAAGCGATCCTCCTGCCTCAGTCTTCCAAAGTGCTGAGATTACAGGTGTAAGCCACCATGCCTAACCTATTTTAATGTTTTTTCCATAGATCACAATTTCATCATTTTTTTCTACGTAGCTGTTCCACATAGTGAAATTCGTCCTTCTGAGAAAAAGGGGAGAAAAAAAAATCCTTGAAACTTTCCCCCTCTAGTCCAGCGTCTGGTTTATTTAAATACACATCTCCTGTAAAACAGAAAAGATAAAAAAGTAAAGATAAAAATAAAAAAGTATGGAGTGACATTCCTCCTGCTGCTGCCAAGTGTGTCTCTTGGACTGAAAAGGAGGAAGGTTGGTTTCGGTCTCGGAAAGAGCTCCGGTCTGTCTTATGTGCTGTGAAGTGCAGGGTGCCAAGAGAGCACACCTGACCGAGCTTGGGGAGCCAGGAAAAGGTTCTTTTGAAGAAGACGTATTCAAGCTGCGGTGGTCTACCCGCCTTTCCAGTACCCTCCTCTGAACAAGGAGTGCTGCAATCTGCCCCATCCTTCCGGTCTTGATCTTTACTACTTTAGGAGCTTGCCCATATCGGCCATCTCAGAGATCACCCTCACTGTCCACTCTCCCCATAGGCCTTCTTTTTTTTGTTTTTTGAGACGGAGTTTCACTCTTGTCGCCCAGGCTGGAGTCCAGTGGTGCGATCTCGGCTCACTGCAACCTCCACCTCCCGGGTTCAAGCGATTCTCCTGCTTCAGCCTCCCAAGTAGCTGGGATTACACTGCGCCCAGCCCCCATAGCCCTTTAATAATGACAGAGCTAGGCCGGGCGTGGTGGCTCACTCCTATAATCCCAGCACTTTAGGAGGCCAAGGCAGGCGGATCATTTGAGGTCAGGAGTTCAAGAGCAGCCTGACCAACATGGTGAAACCCTGTCTCTACTAAAAATACCAAAATTAGCTGGTGTGGTGGCACACACGTGTAATCCCCGCTACGTGGCAGGCTGAGGTAGGAGAATCTCTTGAACCCGGGAAGTGGAAGTTGCAGTGAGTCGAAATTGCACCACTGCACTCCAGCCTGGGTGACACAGCGAGACTCCATCTCAAAAATAGTAATAATAATAATGAGACAGTTAGCAATTTTTGAGCATTTTATTTGTTCCTGGTACTGCGGGGCACTTTAGAATTATAATCTCACATGACAAACTTTGAAGTGGGTACTACTGTTATATTCATTTCACAGGTGAAAAAGTTTACAACAATTAATGACTTGCCCAGGATTACACACAGCTAGGAAGTGGTGGAGCCGAGATTTGACCTGAAAATGTGACCTCAAGGCCTGCAGTGTGCATTGCCTGGCTCATACCTCCTGTTGCCCAAAGGACCGTGTTTTCAACCATTTCTTCCCCTTTCTAGCCCCAGCAAAAGTTTAAGAGATGAGTTCCTGACCCCAGGGAGCCAGTCTAAGACTGAAGGAAAAAAGGGAACCTAAGGCAAACTTCCTCTTCAGCCACTTCAAATAAAAGGGAAGGCCGGGCGCGGTGGCTCACGCCTGTAATCCCAGCACTTTGGGAGGCCGAGGCGGGCGGATCACAAGGTCAGGAGATCGAGACCACGGTGAAACCCCGTCTCTACTAAAAATACAAAAAATTAGCCGGGCGCGGTTGTGGGCGCCTGTAGTCCCAGCTACTCGGGAGGCTGAGGCAGGAGAATGGCGTGAACCCGGGAGGCGGAGCTTGCAGTGAGCCGAGATCGCGCCACTGCACTCCAGCCTGGGCGACAGAGCGAGACTCCGTCTCAAAACAAACAAACAAACAAACAAACAAACAAACAAAAAAAAACAAATAAAAAGGAAGACGTCAAACAGTGCATGGAGAGTCAAGGCTGGAGAGCTCATTATCATCTCAGGTAGAGGAAAGCAGAGGCCATGAGTGGGCAGAGCGGCCAGACTGTACACAGAGAGCACAGCAGACATGGAAGGAGAGGCCGTGGGAGCTGCAGGGGGAGACAGAAGCGGGACAGTGACCAGCTGACTCTAGCTATCCCCTGGTGTTACCATTAACCCAGAGCCACCCTATGGTTCCAGTTCCAAGGAACCGTCTATGCTGCCATTCAGGTGCCTAGGTTCCAACAAGATTTTCTCTTTTTTTTCCCTTGGCATGTGAAGTGAGGAGGATATTTTTTTGGTTTTTGTTTTGTGAGGCAGGGTCTTGCAATGTTGCCCAGGCTGGAGTGCAGTGGTGCAATCATAGCTCACTGCAGCCTCAACCTCTTGGGTTCAGGCAGTTCTCCCACCTCAGCTTCCTGAGTAGCTGGAACCACAAGCACTCACCATCATGCCCAGCTACTTTTTAAAAACTTTTTTGTAGAGATAGGGGTCTCACTATGTTGCCCAGGCTGGTACTGAACTCCTGGGCTCAAGCAATCCGGCTGCCTTGGACACCCAAAGTGCTAGAATTACAGGTGTGAGCCACCACACCCTTTCAAGAAGGGTCTTGACTTTAAATAAAAAATATTGACAGTCTGGCACTGTGCTAAGTGTTTTACACGTACCAACCAATTTTTTTTTTTGAGACAGAGTCTCACGGTCGCCCAGGCTGGAGTGCAATGGCGTGATCTTGGCTCACTGCAACCTCCACCTCCTGGATTCAAGCAATTCTCCTGCCTCAGCCTCCCAGTAGCTAGGATTACAGGTGCCAGCCACCACACCAGGCTAATTTTTGTATTTTTAGTAGAGACAGGGTTCTGCCATGTTGGCCTGGCTGCTCTTGAACTCCTGACCTCAGGTGATCCACCTGCCTCGGCTTCCCAAAGTGCTGGGATTACAGGTGGGAGCCACCACGCCCGGCCCACACACCAACTAGTTTAATCCTCACCTAACTCCATGAGGTAGATATTATTATTACTGTCACTTTACACAGGAGGAAACAGGCTCAGGGAAGGTAAATAACTTGCTAAGGTCAAACAGCTATTTCAGTGGCAGAGCCAGGGTTTGAATGCATGTAGCTGGCTCCTGAGTCTCTGCTGCATCTACCCCTTTATTTGACTTAGCTGAACAGATTCCTTCCAACCCAACAAGCTAGACCACAACATCTCTATTAAACCTTTCACAGGGCTGAGCCTCAGCTCCACAAGTAGAACAGAAGCTCATTGAGGGCAGGAGCCATTTCTACGTGGTACTTGGGTATACACAGAATGAGAGTGAGGCAGCCTCGCACTGAGACGGGTGCCTGAATGAAAGCAGCAGTATTTTATCTGTGCAGCTCTGAATCTATAACACACACAAAATGACTGTTGTTGCATCGTGAGCATGTGGGGTAACGGTCTGCGGCTGCTTTGTCTCATTCACTAGAGCTTCTATTACTAAGCGCGTCTTATCTCCTCACGTTTTACGTATACTAAAATTGTGTAAAATCTTTGGTTGGGCCAGGCACAGTGGCTCACACCTGTAATCCCAGGACTTTGGGAGGCTGAGGCGAGTGGATATCCTGAGGTCAGGAGTTCGAGACCAGCCTGGCCCACATCGTGAAACTGTCTCTACTAAAAATACAGAAATTATCCGGGTGTGGTGGCGCGTGCCTGTAGTTCCAGCTACTAGGGAGGCTGGGGCAGGAGAATCACTTGAACCCGGGAGGCGGAGGTTACAGTGAGCTGAGATCATGCCACTGCACTCCAGCCTGGGCAACAGAGTGAGACTCCCACTCAAAATAAATAAATAAATAAAAATCTTTGGTTGATGGAGAGGCTCTGGAAGACACCATAAAAGTGTTGGACTCAATTATTGAAGGGTGGGGCTCTGGGATAACAGACAGAGCCTCTTGTGTGTGTCAAAATAGATGTCGCCTGGCACTGTGCCCTGTGTTGTTTACAATGTATAATTATACATATTGCTTTGCTCAGATATGAAGAGCCAACAGTGATGTTAAGGCTGAAACTTGGTAGATGTCTTCTCTCTCATAGCTCCGCATACAATGCAAGGCAGTGGTCACACACCAGGCTGGCCCCGAGCAGCACATCCTCCTGATGCTGCACTCGCCTCACTAGGGAGCTGCCTGTTGTTTGCTCCTGTTCCCCTCAAAACTCCAGGTATGTTTCTGGGTATATAAGAGGTCACCAAATCCCCGCTGATTTAATGATAAAACGCCAGACGGAGCAAGGCAGAGCTGGGTTGGCTCAAGGAAAGCTTTTCAGAAGAAGCTGAGGAACAAGGGCTGGAGGGAGAGAAGAGGAGCACAGCTGGTGGCCTGAGGTAGGCAAGGGGAGGGCACGAGCTGTCCCCTCAGAGTCTGCTCCTCTGCCTTAAATCCCCCTTTAACTATTTCAAATGTATTAGTTTCCCCAGCTTCAAAAGCTTTCCGAAGGTGCTGCCTAACGCTTCAGCGTCTCCCTAGCACATGGCATGCACTGGTTCTGAACAGTTACGGGACACAGGGCCGTGGTCCTTCCACCTGCACCACGGACTCTGCTCCCTAGAACCGACCAGGGGAGAACCAGGCACACACCAGCCTTAAGCCCTTGCTTCTTTGCTCTGCTGACCCTCAAGGGGCTCCCTGGACTCCTCCCACAGCTCCTACCTGGAGAAAAAACCAGGGGCAAATGTGAACCCACTCCTGCTCTCACGGTGCAGCCTGGGGCCCAGTATCAACGGACATTTTCCTTTCCTTTCCTCAAAACCAAAAAGTCATTTCAGTGTAGTAGTAGGACAGACTGAGATTAGATTAGAAACAAAAGGTTTGATTATTTCCCAAGAGAAAATGCAAAAGAGTTTATGCATAAACTGTTTCCAGAATGCTGTCCGGTTGGGAGGCTGGGACACGAACTGAAGCTCAGAGCCTAGGAAGCGTGAGCCAAGGCTGTGGAGCAAGAAAAAGGAGAGAAGAAGAAACCCCATCAGTCCCTCACAATCCGCATGTGGAAATCTAGAAATGCAGGAGAGGCCTGGAGTCACAGTGGAATCCAGGATGAAAGGGGTGGCTGACAGAATGAGCAAAAGGAGGCAAGCACCGGAGGCTTGGGGTCACATTTCTTGGAAGTGGCCTGGAGCTGGCAGATGAGAACTCTGGCTGCCAGTCCTCATTCCACTAACAATAGCTCCTCTAATGACATGCCCCTTCCCTTTGTACCCGGCTCCAAATGGGGAAAGTAATTCCTGCGGTGTTGGCTTTGCATGTAGATGAAACCCTTTGAGGGGTAAAGGTTTATTTAAGTACTTTAGCAAATGCAAACTGTTACTATCAATATTAGCCAGCATCTTTATTTATTTTTTTGAGATGGAGTTTTGCTCCTGTTGCCCAGGCTGGAGTGCAATGGCAAACTCTCGGCTCACGGCAACCTCCGCCTCCCACGTTCAAGCGATTCTCCTGCCTCAGCCTCCTGAGTAGCTGGGATTACAGGCATGCGCAACCACACCCGGCTAATTTTTGTATTTTTAGTAGAGACAAGGTTTCGCCATGTTGGCCAGGCTGGTCTCGAACTCCTGACCTCACGTGATCCACGCGCCTCAGCCTCCCACAGCGCTGGGATTACATAGCCAGGGTCTTTATTAAGTGCCTGTCAAATAATGCTCCTGATTTATAAGCGCCCCTGGCTCTACCTTCTGGGTGCTCAGACACCAACACGGAGAGAAGAGAATTAACATCCTGAGGAGTCACATATGCTAAAATATAAAGAGTAAGATTGTGAGGAAACTGCAGGGGAAGCAGGTAGGTTAGGAAAAGGTATCCTCACTTTTCTGCTGACCGATGAGTCTTATAATTCTTGAATTTCAGTGCTGGAAAGGTCCATTAAACATTCCAGGAGATTCTAGGGAGCTTCCAGAATGGCAGAAGAACTGGAACCATAAAGCCTGGGGAAGGGATGGAAGTCCTTGGGAAAGAAGCACTAAACAGCCCAGTGGAGACAAGGAAGGATTGGTCTCTCTCGTGCTTCGAGCCCAGCAATGATTATTCACTCAGATGTGCCCCGGCAGGTCTTGCTGCTGGAGCCAGTGCTGTTCCTAGACCCAGGCAAGGTGCCATCCTACCCCGACAGGAAACAGGGCAGGAGGTGGGGCTGCCCCGGTGCCTGGTGTTGGGAGGGGCCGGGGGGGAATCTGGGTGTTGGGAGGACAAGGCAGAGTCAGCTAGCTGTGAGGCTGGGGGAGGAGACTTCTCTAGTCTGGGAGAGACCCCTCCTTTCCGAGCTCCTTGTACTTCCAAACAGGCAGGCTTCCTCCTGTTACTAACCATACCTGGACTGACTACACAGGAGCCAGAAAGACTCAGAGAAACCTGTGATAGAGAAAAACAGATGGGGGAAGGGAGAGAAGAGAATGTCAGAGGACACTAGGGAAAGAGAATGGGAACTTGTGGTCTAAAGAGGGAACCAAGTCTGGCCAACATGGTGAAACCCTGTCTCTATTACAAATACAAAAACTAGCCAGGCATGGTAGTGCACACCTGTAATCCCAGCTACTCAGGAGGGTGAGGCATGCGAATCACTTGAGACTGGAAGGCAGAGGTTGCAGTGAGCCGAGACTGTGCCATTGCACTCCAGCCTGGGTGACAGAGCAAGATCTTGTCTCAAAATAAAAAAAAAATTAAATTAAAAATTTTTTTTTTTTTTTAAAAAAGAGGGAACCAACAAGAGCTGGCAGAACAGAATAAAGTCTCAAGCCAAATAACTCCCTTGCCTTGGAAGAGCAAGGCTGCCAGGGTCTTGGAGCCTCTGTTTATCGGGTACCAGTTCAGAGGTCAGTGAGCCTGAGCTGGCCCGGGCGGCCCTCCCTCTCTCCCAGAGGAGAACAATAGGCTTGTTTTCCTGAGCTCTTCCTGTAATCCAGAAGGCCCACACAGAGGAAGAGGGGGCAAAGGCAGTGGCTATACCCAGTGGGGGAGGGGGTATTTAGCCTCCCATAAATTCATTAGCTCCCTTAAAGACACCGCAAAACACCAACAATCTAAGTGTTAAAATAGTGACTGCTATGCAAATGGAGCTTTAAAACCTATCCCTTAGCCCCAGTACCACCAGATTACTAACCCTAAACCCCATCTGTAGGAGATATTCTGAAGCCACCGCAGGGGAGGGGATAAGGGCCTGAGAGACAAGGGGCAGATGGGGTTTCCCCAACAATTTAAGTTCCACAAGGATACAGTACTGGCAGAGATATGGAAGGAGGGGCAAGTATTCTGACAGAAGGGTGGTGTCTTAGGCATCCTTCAATTAGATAGGAGTAGCTAAAGGCTGTGTGTGTGTGTGTGTGTGTGTGTGTGTGTGTGTGTGTGCGCATAAGAAAAGAAATAGGAGGGTATGTGTGTAAGAGAAAGAGCATCTTGGCCGGGCGTGGTGGCTCATGCCTGTAATCCCAGCACTTTGGGAGGCCAAGGCTGGCAGATTTGCCTGAGCTCAGGAGTTCGAGACCACCCTGGGCAACACGGTGAAACCCTATCTCTACTAAAAATACAAAAAATTAGCTGGGCATGGTGGTGTGTACCTGTAGTTCCAGCTACTCAGGAGGCTGAGACATGAGAATGGCTTGAGCCCTGGAGGCAGAGGTTGAAGTGAACAGAGACTGTACCATTACACTCCAGCTTGGGCTACAGAATGAGACTCTGTCTCAAAAAAAAAAAAAAAAAAAAAGAAAGAAAGAAAAAAGAAAAGCATCTTTGCTGCCACCAGTCCACTATCTTTGCACTCACCCTCTGCCATGCCCATCCTTGTCCCCCTCCCCACTCACAGACACGTCCAACAACAGCCCTGAGTATGCTTTGGTTTTCACCATCTTGGGTGCTATGGCCACCATGGTCTCCAGTGGCCTGGGTGCTGCCTACGGCATGGCCAACAATGGCACCGGC
This sequence comes from Macaca mulatta, assembly GCF_049350105.2. Lineage (NCBI taxonomy): Eukaryota > Metazoa > Chordata > Mammalia > Primates > Cercopithecidae > Macaca > Macaca mulatta. The sequence goes on along the minus strand of NC_133421.1, from coordinate 6,397,761 downwards.
ATCATGGCCATGTCTGACGTGTGGCCAGAGCCAATCATGAAGTCCATCATCCCAGTGGTCATGGCTGGTATCATCACCATCTATGGCCTAGTGGCGGCTGTCCCCACTGCCAGCTCCCTGAATGATGACATCAGCCTCTACAGCAGTTTCCTCCAGCTGAGCGCTGGCCTGAGTGGCCTGGCAGCCGGCTTTGCCATCATCGTCGTGGGGGACACTGGCAAGTGGGGCACTGCCCAGCAGCCCTAACTATGTGTGGGCATGACACTGATCCTCACCTTTGCCAAGGTGCTCATCCTCTCTACAAAGCAGCCCCTCTCCAAACCCACCAGTCACAGAAGACGATGTAAAGAGCACCCTTCCTCGTTCCGGAACAAACAGCCTGACACGCCTGTGCCGGGCAGCTGGCCCTCAGGAGTTGGTCTTCTAAGTGTACGGTGTCCTGGAGCTCGTCGTCTGTTGGCTAAGCCTTGCCCCCTCCTGCCCCATGCTGTGGACACCTGAGCCTACTCATCACCCATCCAGGTCCCTGACCAGTGAGGACTCAGGCCCCTGGATGCCCCACCCGTCTCCCTTGAGTGCTCTATGTAGAAGGATGAATTAGAGTTGTCACTCTCTCTTCACTGGGTATTTATAAAGCTTTGGCCTGTCCATGCCCCTGCGGAGCAGCCCTTGTCTCCCAACTCTCTGGTAACCTTCAGGTAGAGTGTCACCTCACGGAGGTTCCCATTGCTGAGCCTCCTGGGATGGACCACCCTCTCCAGCCCGGGCTAACAGGCCCAGTGCGGTGGCTGTGTCTGATAAAGTTCTCAGATGTTGGGGGAGGGAAAAAAAAAGAGAGAGAGAGAGAGTGTGTAAGAAAGAGAGAGAAGGCCAGGCGCGGTGGCTCAAGCCTGTAATCCCAGCACTTTGGGAGGCCGAGACGGGCGGATCACGAGGTCAGGAGATCGAGACCATCCTGGCTAACACAGTGAAACCCCGTCTCTACTAAAATACAAAAACTTAGCCGGGCGAGGTGGCAGGCACCTGTAGTCCCAGCTACTCGGGAGGCTGAGGCAGGAGAATGGCGTGAACCCGGGAGGCGGAGCTTGCAGTGAGCTGAGATCAGGCCACTGCACTCCAGCCTGGGCGACAGAGCGAGACTCCGTCTCAAAAAAAAAAAAAAAAAAAAAAAGAAAGAGAGAGAAAATGGGAGTGGGTGTGTGAGCTGGAGATAGGGAAGTGGCAGGAAAAGTCTGGTAAGATTACCTCCTCCTTCCTACCCAGGCAGAGATACTGGACACAGCCCCCCAAGGACCCAAAGGGTAAGTAGAGAGCCAGATGCCTGCCTTTCTCAATGGGAGGTGGCCCTCCCAGGCCTGAAGAAGTCTCCATTTACCCCAGAGCCAGCTAGGAAGCAGGTAGGTAGCACCATCCCCAAGCACCCAGGTGCCTGGGATGAACGGCAGGCCCAAAGCCAAAGCATGAGACAGATTAAATGTTCCTACGGCAGGAGGAGGAGAGCAGGGGTCACCAGCATCTCTTCAATGAGCAAATGAAAGGAAGAGAGAAGGTAGACTGATACCCTCATCAATATCCTACTGTCCATGACATACCATCATCAACTGGACTTTTTTTTTTTTTTTTTTTTGAGACGGAGTCTCGCTCTGTCACCCAGGCTGGAGTGCAGTGGCCGGATCTCAGCTCACTGCAAGCTCCGCCTCCCGGGTTTACACCATTCTCCTGCCTCAGCCTCCCGAGTAGCTGGGACTACAGGCGCCCGCCACCTCGCCCAGCTAGTTTTTTGTATTTTTTTTAGTAGAGACGAGGTTTCACCGTGTTAACCAGGATGGTCTCGATCTTCTGACCTCATGATCCGCCCGTCTCGGCCTCCCAAAGTGCTGGGATTACAGGCTTGAGCCACCACGCCCAGCCTGGACTTTTTTTTTTTTTTGAGACAGAGTCTCGCTTTTGTTGCCCAGGCTGGAGTGCAACAGTGTGATCTCAGCTCACTGCAACCTTTGTCTCCCAGGTTCAAGTGATCCTCCTGCCTCAGCCTCCTGAGTAGCTGGGATTACAGGTGCCTGCTACCACGTCTGGCTGATTTTTTTGTATTTTTAGTAGAGACGGGGTTTCTTTCTTTTTTTTTTTTTTTTTTAAGACGGAGTCTCGCTCTGTCGCCCAGGCTGGAATGCAGTGGCGCAATCTCGGCTCACTGCAAGCTCCGCCTCCCGGGTTCATGCCATTCTTCTGCCTCAGCCGCCCGAGTAGCTGGGACTACAGGCGCCCGCCACCTCGCCTGGCTAATTTTTTGTATTTTCAGTAGAGACGGGGTTTCACCGTGTTAGCCAGGATGGTCTCGATCTCCTGACCTCGTGATCCACCCGCCTCGGCCTCCCAAAGTGCTGGGATTACAGGCGTGAGCCACCATGCCTGGCCAAGACGGGGTTTCACCATCTTGGCCAGGCTGGTCTTGAACTCCTGACCTCAGGTGATCCATCCGCCTCGGCCTCCCAAAGTGCTAGGATTACAGGTGTGAGCCACTGTGACTGGCCTTTTTTTTTTTTAAGACAGGAGTGTGGTGGCACAATCTCAGCTCACTGCCACCTCCCCTTCTAGGTTCAAGTGATTCTCCTGCCTCAGCTTCCTAAGTATAATAAGAGCTGGGACTATAGGTGCCCACCACCACACCCAGCTAATTTTTTGTATTTTTAGTAGAGACAGGGTTTCACCATGTTGGCCAGGCTGGTCTCGAATTGATGACCTCAAGCGATCTGCCCGGCTGGGACTCCCAAAGTGCTGGAACTATAGGAGGGAGCCACTGCGCCCAGCCTGGACTCTTTTTAATGAAGCCTTCAAAAAAAAACTCCTTTTCTCAGCTTTCCTTACTCTCTGAAACAGACTCTCCACTCTGCTAACCCTGCCTCTCACGCTGTGGAACTCAACCGGATCTTTTCATTCTGATTCCACAATGTGAAGTACTTGTCCTCTGTTTATCGATGGCTACCCGTGTTGTGAAGTGTTTTTATGGGAATGAAGCACAGGAGGGGAGGAAATCAGGCCAGTTCTAGAAGTAAAAGGAAGGCAAAGAAACCAGGAAAAAGATTTATGTGACGGGAGGAAGGGCAGTTTATAAATCACTCATGGATCTCTACGCCAGAGGGACGTGTGAGATACACGCATGCACATACGCACTGACTTGCAGGTACATGCAGAGGCAGCAACAAGTCAGGACATGACACATACGTGAATACAGATACCATTCTCATCAGAAACCAGTCAGAGCAGAGGGGCCCTGCCTGGAGCAAGGAGACTGGAGCTAATTCCCCTCCTTCTCTCACAGGCTGATTGTGCTGCCTCCATGTCTAGGTTCCCCACAGATCTGGCTGCCTCCGACAGGGGCCCTGGGCTGGTGGCTGGACCCAGCCTGGAGGTCTTCACAGATGGAGGCCTACAGGAGGTGGCAGCTGACACCTGGAGGGAGCGGGATGAAAGCAGGCAGTGCGGAGTAGAGAAAGCCAGGCGGTGGGGGAGGGAGGGAGGGAGAAGAAGGGACCAGATTCAAGCAGCCTCGCGCTGGTTCTAAAATGGCCACAGCAAGGCAACGGACAGATGGTCCCTTTCTGATGCTGAGCCGGGGAAGTGGGGAAAGGGAAAAGGAAAAAATAAACACCATCACAGTCATAAATTTAAAAATAAACTGAAAAACCTAAAAAATAAACAGCTTGCTTCTGAGGTTCCGTCTGCCTCCAGAACCTTCTAAGGGAAAATATAGAACTGCAGGCCTGGGAGAGCAGCCCCAGCCTCGGGTGTGAAGATGGCTGGAGGTCATTCTAGCCATCCCCTGTCCCCAGCTGGAGCATCTTGCAAAGTCTTCCGGGCAGCGGAGGTGGTATCTCGCCTTTACCTCCCTAGCACTTCTTCCCAAGTCTCACTGTAGGTAAGCAAGGCCATGGCTTTTCAAATGTCAGAGCCGTTTGATTCTGTCTCCTTCCCAAGAGTCAGTTTCTGTCCAACATCAGTGGAATCAAGTTCATCCTCTCACAGTTGTTGCCCCTCCTGCCACCACCCAACTGCCCAGACTTTACAGTTCACAGGGCGCTTTCACAGCCATGACTGCATCTGCACTTAAACCTGCAGGGAAGCTGGGCAGGAATGGCTACCACAGAGAACAGATGAGAAAGCCAGGGCTCTAACAAGTGAAATGTTTGTCAAGGTGAAGCAAGAGCTCAAGCTTGCATAGCCTTCTGATGGCACACAGCAACCACACTGCCCCCACCAACTACTCTGCCCCCACCAACCACACTCCCCCTCCAACCACACTCTCCCACCAACCACACTCCCCCCACCAATCACACTCCCCCACCAATCACACTCCCCTCCCAACCACACTCCCCTGACCAATCACACTCCCTCCACCAACCACACTCCTCCCCCAACCACACTCCCCAACCAACGACACTCCCCCCTCAACCACACTCCTGGACCAACCATACTCCTAGACCAACCACACTCCCCCTACCAACCACACTCCCCCACCAACCACACTCCACCCACCAACCACATTCCACCCACCAACCACACTCCTCCCCCAACCACACTCCTAGACCAACCATACTCCCCCCACCAACCACACTCCCCCACCAACCACACTCCCCCCACCAACCACACTCCACCAACCACACTCCCCCTCAACCACACTCCCCCTCAACCACACTCCTGGACCAACCACACTCCTCCCTCAACCACACTCCCCCCACCAACGACACTCCTCCCCCAACCACGCTCCCCCTCAACCACACTCCCCCTCAACCACACTCCTGGACCAACCACACTCCACCTCAACCACACTCCCCCACCAACCACACTCCCCCCACCAACCACACTCCCCCCCCCAACCACACTCCCCGGACCAACCACGCTCCCCCCACCAACCACACTCCCTCCACCAACCACACTCCCCAACCAACCACACTTCCCCACCAACCACATTCCACCCACCAACCACACTCCCCCTCAACCACACTCCTGGACCAACCACACTCCTGGACCAACCACACTCCCCCTAACAACCACACTCCCCCCACCAACCACACTCCCCCACCAACCACACTCCCCCCACCAACCACACTCCCCCCAACCACACTCCTCCACCAACCATACTCCCTCCACCAACCACACTCCCCCACCAACCATACTCCCCCCACCAAACACATTCCCCCACCAACCATACTCCCCCCATCAAACATATTCCCCCACCAACCATACTCCCCCCACCACCAACCACACTCCTTCCACCAACCACACTCCCCAACCAACCACTTTCCTGGACCAACCACACTCCACCCACCAACCACACTCCCCCCACCAACCACACTCCCCAACCAACCACTTTCCTGGACCAACCACACTCCCCCCACCAACCACACTCCTCCCACCAACCACACTCCCCCACCAACCACACTCCCCCCACCAAACACATTCCCCCACCAACCATACTCCCCCCACCAACCACACTCCTCCCACCAACCACACTCCCCAACCAACCACTTTCCTGGACCAACCACACTCCACCCACCAACCACACTTCCCCCACCAACCACACTCCTCTCACCAACCACACTCCCCAACCACCAATTTCCTGGACCAACCACACTCCCCCCACCAACCACACTCCTCCCACCAACCACACTCCCCCACCAACCACACTCCCCCCACCAACCACTTTCCTGGACCAACCACACTCCACCCACCAACCACACTTCCCCCACCAACCACACTCCTCCCACCAACCACACTCCCCCACCAACCACACTCCCCCCACCAACCACACTCCCCCCACCAACCACACTCCCCCCACCAACCACACTCCCCCACCAACCAAACTCCCCCCACCAACCACACTCCCCCCACCAACCACACTCCCCCACCAACCACACTCCCCCACCAACCACACTCCCCCCACCAACCACACTCCCCCCACCAACCACACTCTCCCCACCAACCACACTCCCTGACCAACTACACTCCCCAAACCAACCACACTCCCCCTCAACCACACTCCTGGACCAACCACACTCCTAGACCAACCACACTCCCCCTACCAACCACACTCCTGGACCAACCACACTCCCCCACCAACCACACTCCACCCACCAACCACACTCCTCCCCCAACCACATTCCTGGACCAACTACATTCCTGGACCAACCAGACTCCCCCCACCAACCACACTCCCCCACCAACCACACTCCCCCCACCAACCACACTCCCCCCACCAACCACACTCCCCCACCAACCACACTCCCCCTCAACCACACTCTCCCCACCAACCACACTCCCCCTCAACCACACTCTCCCCACCAACCACACTCCTCCCCCAACCACACTCCCCCCACCAACCACACTCCTCCACCAACCATGCTCCCCCTTAACCACACTCCCCCTCAACCACACTCTCCCCACCAACCACACTCCCCCTCAACCACACTCTCCCCACCAACCACACTCCCCCTCAACCACACTCTCCCCACCAACCACACTCCTCTCCCAACCACACTCCCCCACCAACCATGCTCCCCCTCAACCACGTTCTCCCTCAACCACACTCCCCCCACCAACCACACTCCCCCTCAACCACACTCTCCCCACCAACTACACTCCTGGACCAACTACACTCCTGGACCAACCACACTCCCCCCACCAACCATACTCCCCCCACCAACTACACTGCACCCACCAATCACACTGTCCCCACCGAGTAGATTCCATTTCCCTCTGTGGGCTAAACAGGTTCTTCCTCAGGCTCACATATGACTGCTGTACAGCTGAATATTCCAGCTATGGTTTACCTGGAGCCTTGCCAATTCTCGTGGTGTGACGTTTGGTTCTTGCTGGCGTGGGGATGAGGCAGAGGGGCAGGAGCACTGCACTAACTAGTGGCTTTCGCTCCGTTCCTTCTCACTCCTGGGTCTCCACATGCTGTTCACTCTTGCAAGTTCATCACTCTCCTCCTCTTTACCTGGATGCCTCGTGCCCGTGCCTCCCAACCTCCACTGAGACAATGTCACCTCCAGGAAGTGCCCCTGACGATCCTCTCCTCCCACAATACCCTGTACTGACCCTTTCATGACACCAATTACATTTTCGTGATTGATTCTCTTATCTGTCTCCTCTGCTAGACTAAGTTCTTGGAGGTCAGGGCTGCCCTCAATACCTGTCTGTGGAATGAATGAATACAGAAATAAAAGAAAGCTGGTGTTATCTAGAAAACTCTCCCTCCTTCCTTAATGCAGCAGTTTCTAACACTAGTTTTGGATTATCTCCATCCTTCCAAAATAATCCTTGAATATTCACTTAAGTGGAATGCATTAGAGCAGCTACTAAAAGTGAAAATTCATGCTAGTCACATGAATCAGCACCTTATAATTTATATGCTCGGTCAATGTTTTACCAGAGTGGACTTTCTTAGTTCTTTTTCTTTGAGGCAGAGTCTCACTGTGTTGCCTAGGCTGGAGTGCAATGACACGATCTTGGCTCACTGCAACCTCCGCCTGCAAGGTTCAAGTGATTCTCCTGCCTCAGCCTCCCAAGTAGCTGGGATTACAGGCACAAGCCACCACGCCCAGCTAATTTTTGTTTTTGTTTTTTTGTTTTTTGTTTTTTTTTTTGAGACGGAGTCTTGCTGTGTCACCCAGGCTGGAGTGCAGTGGCGCGATCTCAGCTCACTGCAAGCTCCACCTCCCGGGTTTACGCCATTCTCCTGCCTCAGCCTCCGAGTAGCTGGGACTACAGGCGCCCGCCACCACGCCCGGCTAGTTTTTTGTATTTTTAGTAGAGACGGGGTTTCACCGTGTTAGCCAGGATGGTCTCGATCTCCTGACCTCGTGATCCACCCGCCTCGGCCTCCCAAAGTGCTGGGATTACAGGCTTGAGCCACCGCGCCCGGCCTTATTTTTGTATTTTCAGTAGAGACAGGGTTTCACTTTGTTGGTCAGGCTGGTCTTGAACTCCTGACCTCAGGTGATCCACCCACCTTGGCCTCCTAAAGTGCTGGGATTCCAGGCGTGAGCCACCGTGCCTGGCCCGAGAGTGGACTTTCTCAAGGCAGGAAATTCCTATATGGTTGGCAAAAACCAAACGGGAACACTAATAATGGCCCAAAGAGGTCGGGAGACAACACGGCCAGGAGAGATGAAGGGAAGGCTTCCTGGAGGAGAGAAGAGTCAGCACAGTGGAAAGGAGAGGGAAACGGGCAGAGGCTGGGCTGGATGAGAAGGGCCAAAGAAGTCCCCATCGCGGGGGGCAGACAGCGAGCAGGAAGCCTCTAAGATGGAAGAGGGTAACTCGGGGGTAGGCTTTCTTAGCTGAGGCCAACAGCAAGACAGGAGCGTGGTGAAATGGAACGATAGGGAATGCTTAGTGTTTACTGTACTAAGAATCAGAAGGCCTGGGCACTGGTTCTGACTCCTCTGTATAAAAATCACTTAACCTCTTGGAGGCTCTTTTCCTTACCTACCCAGGCCCATTTCATAAGAATTCACCGATGTAAAAACATTTTAACATCCATAAAGTGCTACAAATTTGCATAGAGTCATTATGAAGAAACTGGCTCCCACTGAGCAAGGCAAAACTGTGGCAAAAAGTGATTTACTGAAACTGTTGGCATTGCTGGGATTTAGGGTGAAGTGCGGCAGTTCAGGAGAGAAGAAACGAGACAAAGAGCAGAACTGACAGGAGGGCAGGTGAGAGAGAAGGGAGGAAAACAGATCTGTGGCCTCAGAGGCTGACAGGCAGGGAGGAGGGGCAGTCCCTGGGGAGCGGACACCAGAGAGAGCAAGGAAGGGCACGGCATGGCAGTGGGAGGGGGCAGAAAGGAGATGCCAGGTCTGTTCTGGCTGGCAGATACTAAGCTAACAGAGGAGGACAACACCAGTCATCGGGGGCTGGATAATAATAAGGCTTCTTGCTGCTGGTTTTCAATTGCAGCACAAACAGATCATTATACCTTATTGCCAGCCTCCTCCTGCGGGAGTCAGGTGTCCACAAATCCAAGGGAAGAGACTAGGGAAGCTTTATGACCAAGAAAACTTGTGACCTGCACCCATATGATTTCGCATTCCAGAAGACCAATGAGACGCCATGAGAGAAAACGGGACTGAAAGCTCTGAAGGACAAGGGGACAGGAAAAGAGACCCTGGAAGGAGTGGGGGAGGGTGCGAAGCTGAGTCAGCTGGAGGAAGAACAGGTAGAGGGTGGGGCCAGCAGGAAGGGGAGGAAGGACTGTCTGAATCACACTCTGAGAAAGAACAGGGTTCCTCTCCAAAGGGTGGAGACCAGATATTCTCTGGCCCCACCAAGGACCAACCCAGGATAAATTACAGCTGAAGAGACAGCAGGTGAGACAGATGGGGAACTTCCTGACCAGCAGGATGGAGCAAACATGTTCACTCAACTTTTCACTGGGCCTGTCTCTCCTGTTTATCCTAAGACACCTTCCCAGACACTTTTCATGCCAACTCTGTGGTCTGGTGAACCAGCTCAGGTATTCATTCAACAAACACTGAGTGTCAGCTATGTACAGGCGCTGCTAGATACTAGAATGTGGCGTTGAACAAAACAGAAATGGTCCCTTCTTCCTTCATGGAGCTTACAGTCTAGTCAAGGAAGCAGATGTTAGAGACATAATTACATAACACCTGTGAGACTCTGATGAAACAGTATAGAGTGCTATCAGAACGACTCAAGGAGGCTGCAGCGAGCCAAGCTTGCGCCACTGCACTCCAGCCCAGATGGCAGAGGGAGACAGTATCTCAAAAAAAAAGATGAAGAAGAAGAAAAGATTAAAGGGAGGTCATGATGGGGAAGGGAGCCAGGAAGGGCCTGCTAAGGAAGTGATATTTAAGCTGAGACCAGCCGGGCACGGTGGCTCACACCTGTAATCCCAACACTTTGGGAGGCCGAGACGGGCAGATCACCTGAGGCCGAGAGTTCGAGACTAGCCAGACCAACATGGAGAAACCCCGTCTCTACTAAAAATGTAAAAAATTAGCCGGGCATGGTGGCGGGCACCTGTCATCCCAGCTACTCGGAAGGCTGAGGCAGAAGAATTGCTTAAATCAGGAGATGGAGGTTGCGATGAGCCAAGATGGCACCATTGCACTCTGGCCTGGGCAACAAGAGCAAAACTCCAACTAAAAAAAAAAAAAGCCGGGCGTGGTGGCTCACGCCTGTAATCCCAGCACTTTGGGAGGCCGAGGTGGGCGGATCACAAGGTCAGGAGATCGAGACCATGGTGAAACCCCGTCTCTACTAAAAATAGAAAAAATTAGCCGGGCGCAGGGGCGGGCGCCTGTAGTTCCAGCTACTCGGGAGGCTGAGGCAGGAGAATGGCGTGAACCCGGGAGGCGGAGCTTGCAGTGAGCCGAGATTGCGCCACTGCACTCCAGCCTGGGCGACAGAGCGAGACTCCGTCTCAAAAAAAAAAAAAAAAAAAAAAAAAAAAAGCTGAGACCACAGGGACAAGCAAGAGTTAACCAAGGGAGGAACAGGGGTGGGGAGTACACAAAGGCTCAAGGCAGGAATCTCAATCTCCAGGCAAGGCAGAGTAAGGAGCCCAGCATCCTGAGCCGCCCAGCCCTGAATCTGTGCCTTTCAATAAAGCTTTTTAGAACGTCTTGTCTCTCACATCCCAACAAAGCTGTGTATCCCCAAGGGTGAGGCACAGGTTTTCCCCTCAGGCTGAATGCTTTCTCTGGGTGGGTCCAGAGCTTTTACAGAAAACAGCACGCAGGGCCAGGGTGACTGCCCAGTGATTGCCGGAATTCCTGAGTCAGGACAAACAGGACTTTCGTGTTCAGATTGAAGTTACTCTTCCTTGCAGTGACGCTGGAAGACTTTCAGGAGATGGCAAGAGGCTCTAGGTCTGGGAAAGGGAAGCCAAGCCCACAGAATTCCAGGTCTACACCTGGGGCTCATTGACTCACTCGCAGCCATTTACATTAAAATCAATAGACTGGGTGGTTTTCTCTTTCTTTTTTTTTCTTTTTTTTTTGAGATGGAGTCTTGATCATCTCCCAGGCTGGAATGCAGTGGTGCGATCTCGGCTCACTGCAAGTTCCACCTCCCGGGTCCACGCCATTCTCCTGTCTCAGCCTCCCGAGTATCTGGGACTACAGGCGCCCGCCACCTCACCTGGCTAATTTTTTGTATTTTTAGTAGAGACGAGGTCTCACCGTGTTAGCCAGGATGGTCTCGATCTCCTGACCTTGTGATCTGCCCGCCTCGGCCTACCAAAGTGCTGGGATTACAGGCATGAGCCACTGTGCCTGGCCGGTTTTCTCTTTCTTAAACAAAATACTAAGTCGGGGGAGAGGAATGTTAAAGAACCCCAGGAGACACGCTTTGTGAGAACTTTGTACAGTAAGAAAAGTTGGGCAGCTACCACCTGTCTAATGAGCATTTACCAGACTAAGCACTTTACATCCCTTTTATTTAATCCTCTCAACATCCTTATTAGGTGAGTCTTGTTACCTTCATTTTACAAAGGACAAAACTGAGGCACCAGGGGCCGGGCGCACAGTGGCTCAGGCCTGTAATCCCAGCACTTCGGGAGGATGAGGCGGATGGATCACCTGAGGTCAGGAGTTCAAGACAAGCCTAGCCAACATGGCAAAACCCCGTCTCTACTAAAAAATACAAAAATGAGGCCGGGCACGGTGGCTCATACCTGTGATCCCAGCACTTTGAGAGGCCAAGGCAGGCGGATCACGAGGTCAGGAGATCGAGACCATGCTGGCTAACACAGTGAAACCCTGTCTCTACTAAAAATACAAAAAATTAGCTAGGCGTGGTGGCAGGTGCCTATAGTCCCAGCTACTCGGGAGGCTGAGGCAGAAGAATGGTGTGAACCCGGGAGGCGGAGCTTGCAGTGAGCCGAGATTGCGCCACTGCACTCCAGCCTGGGCGACAGAGCAAGACTCCATCTCAAAAAAAAAAAAAAAAACACAAAACCTAAAAACTGAGGCATAGGGGTATGAGTTACTTGCCAAAGAACACATAGTAAGTGACAGAACTGGGGTTTGAATCAAGCCTGTCTCCAAGGCCTGTGCAGTCGCAGGGAGGGATGATGGGGAAGGTCCCCCATTCCAGGTCCCTCTCTGTCCCTAAGGAACAATTCCCTGTCTTCACAAGTCAATCCCCACTTGGTTCTGACTCCTTTTCCTCCTCAGCACTAACAGACACAGGAAACCATCTTTGGAGTGTACGTATTCTGAAGGTCATATTTCAAATCAAACAGTCTTTCAGACTCCCTCCCGTCCTCCCTCGCTCCTTCTTCCCTTCTCTCTCCTCCCTCTCTCTCCTTTTTAACAGAGACGAGGTCTATACGTTGCCCAGGATGGTCTCAAGCTCCTGAGCTTAAGCACTCCACCCACCTCTGCCTCCCAAAGTGCTGGGAATACAGGCATGAGCCACTGTACTGGGCCCAGAGCTTTTTCTGAAACTTCCCTGTATTTTTTTTTTTTTTTTTTGAGACGGAGTCTCGCTCTGTCCCCCAGGCTGGAGCATAGTGGCCGGATCTCAGCTCACTGCAAGCTCCGCCTCCCGGGTTCACGCCATTCTCCTGCCTCAGCCTCCCGAGTAGCTGGGACTACAGGCACCCGCCACCTCGCCCGGCTAGTTTTTTGTATTTTTTTTTTTAGTAGAGACGGGGTTTCACCGTGTTAGCCAGGATGGCCTCGATCTCCTGACCTCGTGATCCGCCCGTCTCGGCCTCCCAAAGTGCTGGGATTACAGGCTTGAGCCACCGCGCCCGGCCAACTTCCCTGTATTTTTTTGTGTCTTTCCCATGGATGCTGGGCTCCATGCCCACACTCCGACACTGTACTCAACCTGAGATCTCTCCACACAGTAGGAACTGGTGTTTCCCAGACCAGCTGTGAGACACCACCCGCCCTGGTCACTGGCACCCCCCGTTTCTCTCGGCTCCTCCCAGCTTAACACACAGTCACCACCTCATACATGCACTTTTCCTTATATATAGAACACTGCAAATTACACATTTGATATATTCATATGTTTAAGTCAGTGTGAGAACAAATAAAGCATATTTTGACCTCTACGACAGGGGGCTGGCTCTGTCTCATAGTAGGCACTCAAAAAGTTTTAGGAAGGAAGAAGGACTCCTGGGCCTGAAGGGATATTAGGGATCCTATCATCCTACAGCCCTCAGGAAACACTCCCTGCAAATGTGTAGGCTGTGGAGACAGACTTGGATTCAAACCAGCTTCAGCTCACCTAGTCAGGCATGGTGGTGGGAGCCTGTAATCTCAGCTACGCTAGAGGCTGAGGCAGGAGAACCACTTGAACCCCGGAGGCAGAGGATGCAGTGAGCTTAGACTGCGCCACTGCACTCCAGCCTGAGCAAGACTCCATCTAAATGAATGAATGAATGAATGCATGAATGAATGAATGAAATGGAACCGAAACTAGAACCAGGTTGTCCAGCTCCTCATGCTATGTACACTCCATGGATCACACTGCCTCAAAGGCAAAGTCAAACAGCCCATTGTGTTAGCAGGTCTTCCACTGACAGTCTTTTAGAGATGGGCAATTTGGGCCACCTGAGGAGGTTATGAGGCCAGGATAGGAGATCCGGGCAGTAGCAGGTATGTTCATTGTTAACTTGTGAAACACACCTCATCTGCAAAGACTACACTTTGGACCCCACACTGACCAATCTCACATGAGATCTTTGTTTCTGTGGGGACTGGGCAATGCGGCAGTCATGAGACATGAGTATGGGAAGTCAGCTCTGACTAGCTCTGAGACCTTGACTGAGTGCTGGCACCTTTTGAAATGTAAGATGGGGCCGAGCATGGTGGCTCACACTTGTTATCCTAGCACCTTGGGGGGCAGAGGTGGGAGGATCACTGGAGGCCAGGAGTTCAAGGCTGCAGCGAGTTATGACCATGCCACTGCATTCCAGTCTGGGCAACAGAGCATGACCCTGTCTCAAAATCAGTAATAAGATGGCCCATAGATGCTCTGCTATCAACACTAACACTTCAATCACTTATTACTTTTATTGGCGATGGTGATGGGAACAACATCCAGGCAGACTGCAAGGTAACACCTAAGGATGTTAGTGTCTCTAGGAGTCATCAATTGGAACATTCCTTTATTCAAACCTTGAACATTAGTGTGGGGTAGACTGAGACTCAGTCCAAGGAAAACAACTGACTGCCATTCAGACCTGGCTCAGTCTAAGAAAAAAGTAGGTTTTAGACTGCAGTAAGAGGAACTGTGGTGAGAAGGGCCACTCGGTATTGGGCAGTTCCTGGCAGGTGTCATCAAATACGTGTAGCCTGCTCTAAGGTTGTACACGGAGACAGAGAAAAAAGACCTCATAAGTCCTTGAGTCTTCCCTTGATCCTTGCAATCTGACACTGTTGTGAGGAAAGTCTGAGGTCTTTTGCACTGCAGGCTTCTGCCTGGTAATGTAAGGGCACAGCCCACAATAGTGTACCCTAACATACCACCCCCGCCTACCAGCTAGACGCCTGTATTTTGACCTCTAAGACAGGGGGCTCTCCTACCCTCCTCTATTCCTGGGTCACCTGAAGAATAAGTATGTCTCTCCCTCCCTTTTTCCTCCTTCCCCATGAAGGTCAGTGAGAAACTGTAAATAGCAAGGATAAGGGAAAGTGAGGAGGCCAGGGAGGCCACTGCACTCATCTCTGTTCTAAAATATCCAACTCAGCCATGCGCGGTGGCTCACGCCTGCAATCCCAGCACTTTGGGAGGCTGAGGCAGGCGGATCACTCGAGGCTGGGAGTTTGAGACCAGCCTGACCACCAGGGTAAAACCCCCATTTCTACTAAAAATACAAAAATTAGCTGGGCGTGGTGGCGCGCGCCTGTAGTCTCAGCTATTATGCTTGGGAGGCTGAGGCAGAATAGCCTGAACCCGGGGGTGGTGGCTGCAGTGAGCCAAGATCGCGTCACTGCACTCCACCCTGGGTGACAGAGCGAGACTCTGTCTCAAAAAAAAAAAAAAAAAAAAAAAAAAAAAAAAAAAAATTCAGTTCCAGGTCATGCTTTGAGTCTGTCCAGGGGTATAAACACCAGAGGAATACGGAATACGGAGCCTGACCTGGCTCTCAACTGTCCAGGCCTGGAGGTCCAGGAGGGTTGACCCCCCTTTAACACATGTACCCCTCACATACTAACACAGAAATGCTGTTATATAGTATCATCTTCATCCCCTAAACGACCTTATTTCCAACTTCCTCTAGCACCTAACCATCAGACCCCCAGGATGAGATGAAGTAAGAGGCTGAAAACAAGCAAGATGACGAACATGAGCATAGCAGAAACCAGAACGCACGTCATGGCTGGGGGATGGCGAAAGGAACTGAATACGGAACAGAAACCCTTAACTTCTCTTGCTACTGCCCAATCCTCTTGTGATTCCAGGCAGCCATTTCATTTAAAATCCCTTTCAGAAGCCTGTCGTCTTGCATGAGAGCTGGGAAGCTGGGAGGGGGGTTGTGTTCCGGGTTGGCTGATGATACGTGGACTTCTGAGACATGAACCTAGGCTGACTCAACAAATATTAAGCATCTGCTCGGTCAGACCCTCTGCTCAACTGTGCACACACAAAAGACGACGAGGTGCGGAATGGCGGCTGCCAGGGGCTGGAAGGTGGCGGGTCAGAGAGTCAGTGTTTACTGGGTACAGAGTTTCATCTGGGGAGGATGAAGTAGTTCTGGAGATGGACGGTGGTTACAGTTGCACAACAGTGTGAATGTACTTAATGCCACAGAACTGTACACTTAAAAATGGTTATAATGGTAAGTCTTACATATACTTAATCACATTTAAAAAAAAAAAAACAAAACACATTTTTAAAGGGTGGGGGGAAATGAGAGAGTCTTCCTCTCCTCCCTCTGAAGAGGCTTTCTTTTGAATGATTCGACTGTCTTTCCTCCAGACCAAATATTCTGAATTCTTCTGCACATCCTTCTTGGCATCACAGTGATCTGCCCAGCGGCCCTACATTTAGAAATCTCTCTCAGTGCTGGGTACGAGCCCCATGGAGCTCTGTATTCCCAACATGTGCTCCCCAGTGCCAACCCACCAGCAGTTCAGCTCAGGCTGAGGTCACTTACTCTCCCCACCTCAGAAAGGCCCAGGTATATGAATAAAAGGTGTCCTCTATTAAGACACAGCTCTAGAGGCCATGCGCTCCTGGAGGGCAGTAACTATCTCTCATACAGGCTGTCTCCAGCCCACGAAACTGGCCATATTCCAAAAGTCTCCAAAAACTTGACTGAGAAACAGTGTGGATAATGTTATAGTCCTCAGTAAGCCCAAAAAGCCTGTTTACCACAGGTCATAGGAATATCACACATTTACAATTAAAACAGGCAGGCTGGGCGCGGTGGCTCACACTCGTAATCCCAGCACTTTGGGAGGCCGAGGTGGGTGGATCACCTGAGGTCAGGAGTTCGAGACCAGCCTGACCAACATGGTGAAACCCCATCTCTACTAAAAATACAAAAATTAGCCAGGTGTGGTGGCGTGCAACTGTAATCCCAGCTACTTGGGAGACTGAGACAGAAGGATCGCTTGAACCTGGGAGGTGGAGGTTGCAGTGAGCCAAGATCGCGCCACTGCACTCCAGCCTAGGCAAAAGAGCAAGACTTCAGCTCAAAAAAAGTGAAAACAAACCAAAAAACAGGCAGAAGACAATACTAGTTGCATGTAGTCTAGAGTGCCAGCTACACACTGCCCTCCTGTCCTCCCCTTAGTGCCCACCCTCAAATATACCCCGCCACGTGGGAGCAGGCCCCCCTCCAACGGCATGGCAGCCCAGGTTTTGGAGACAGACTTGAGTCTGAATGTGGGCTCTGCTGCTTCCTGGCTGTCCAACCTCAGGCAAGTTACTTTTTTTTTTTTTTTTGAGACGGAGTCTCGCTCTGTTGCCCAGGCTGGAGTGCAGTGGCCGGATCTCAGCTCACTGCAAGCTCCGCCTCCTGGGTTTACGCCATTCTTCTGCCTCAGCCTCCCGAGTAGCTGGGACTACAGGCGCCCACCACCTCTCCCGGCTAGTTTTTTTTGTATTTTTTAGTAGAGACGGGGTTTCACCGTGTCAGTCAGGATGGTCTCAATCTCCTGACCTCGTGATCCACCCGTCTCGGCCTCCCAAAGTGCTGGGATTACAGGTGTGAGCCACCGTGCCCGGCCTCAGGCAAGTTACTTAACTTCCAGGTTAATTTCTGTAAGCTTTGGTTTCTTCATCTTGCAAACGAGGATAAATCCTCCACCTCAAAGGGTTATTGTGAGAGACAATGAGATTACAGAAGGAAAGAAGCTACTGCACAGTAAGCGTTCATTACCGTTCTTATTCCAACCCCAAACACCCCCTTCTGAAATGAATCCACGTTGTAATATAAATAACTTCTATCAGAGCAATCTTCATTCCAAACAGAAGACAGACAGAAAAAGGACCTACTAGAACCAATCAACTTTTTTTTTGTGACGGGGTCTCGTTCTGTCGCCTAAGCTGGAGTGCAGTGATGCAACCTTGGCTCACTGCAACCTCCGCCTCTCGGGTTCAAGTGATTCTCCTGCTCAGCCTCCCCAGTAGATGGGATTACAGGTGCCTGCCACCATGCCTGGCTAATTTTTTGTATTTTTAGTAGAGACGGGGTTTCACCATGTTGGCCAGGCTGGTGTTGAACTCCTGACCTCAAGTGATCTGCCTGCCTCGGCCTCCTAAAGTGCTGGGATTACAGGCATGAGCCACCATGCCCGGCCCCAACCAACTTCTGATCCACATCTTGCCTGTCCCCATAGCCTGCTTCGACACGTGGGGGTCAGGTAGTTTCCACTGTGAGGAATGACCTTGTTAAGGTTAGGCGGACTCTCTCCAGCTCCTGACTCTCTCCAGCTCCTACAAACCTTAGCTACCCAAGGCCAGGAGCCTATCAAGTTCTGCTCTCCTGATTGGGGGTGGGAAGCAGCGAGTTGTGGAAGGCAGCTCTGCGGCACAGCTCCAGCTCCTCCCGCTCAGCTGTGCTGCTTCCCAGCCACTTGCCCACCCTGAAAGGATACACTAGGGCAAGGGGTCTTCTTTTTTTTTTTGAGACGGAGGCTCACACTGTTACCCAGGCTGGAGGGCAGTGGCATGATCTCAGCTCACTGCAACCTCCACCTCCCAGGTTCAAGCAACTCTCCTGCCTCAGCCTCCCGAGCAGCTGGGACTACAGGCGCCCACCACCGCGCCCGGCTAATTTTTTGTATTTTTAGTAGAGACGGGGTTTCACCGTGTTAGCCAGGATGGTCTCGATCTCCTGACCTCGTGATCCACCCGCCTCGGCCTCCCAAAGTGCTGGGATTACAGGCTTGAGCCACCGCGCCCGGCCTGAGGGCAAAGTGTCTTCTACTCTCTCTGGTCACTCCCCGAGATGTGAGTAATGACATTCATTCACCACACCTCTGTCTTCAAAAAGACAAGTATAGGATGAAAAGACCCCAGAGAAGAGACGATGTGCTGGCCCCTCTCTCAGATGCTGCATGCACCTGCCGGTCTTTGCCTCACGCTGCTTAGGCTTTGGGGCACTCTGTCCAACTGTTTTCTTGAAGACTCTTTCCTCAGTCACTTAGAATTAAAGACTAACTATTGCAAGCTTCAGCCACTTTCTTAAAAATGTGCCTTGAAAGAAAGAGTGGGTGGGTGGTGAAAAGAGAACATGAAAATCTTCCTTACAGGCTGGCTGGGAGCCTACCCATTTTACCTCTAGAGGTATGCTGGCAGACAAAAGCTGCTAGATATGTGCCATGCACAAGGGTAATTTAGAGCCCGCATTCCTCTCTCTACCTGGAAAGAAGTACACAGGGGACTTAGGAACTACTTTCTACTTCATGGAAGAAACCTATCCAGTCCTTCCCTGGGTCTTTCCCGTGTCCATAACAAGTTCATGAGAGGTACCAGTGGCAATCTGGGTGGAAAAACAGTTCTTCGATGCACTGTCCCAGACTCTGCCAGATGGTTAACATCCCCAATCCCCATGTGCTAAATGCCATTAGCGCTCCCAAGACATCAAATGCCATTAGTGCTCCCAAGACTTTTTTTTTTTTTTTTTTTAAAGACAGAGTCTGGCTCTGTCGCCCAGGCTGGAGTGCAGTGGCCCGATCTCGGCTCACCGCAAGCTCCACCTCCTGGGTTCACACCATTCTCCTGCCTCAGCCTCCTGAGTAGCTGGGACTACAGGCGTCCGCCACCATGCCTGGTGGCGGCCTTTTAATTTTTAGTAGGCGCCACCACGCCTTTTAATTTTTAGTAGAGACGGGGTTTCACCATGTTAGCCAGGATGGTCTCGATCTCCTGACCTCATGATCCGCCCGCCTTGGCCTCCCAAAGTGCTGGGATTACAGGTGTGAGCCACCGCGCCCAGCGCTCCCAAGACAGTTAATCCTCCCTCCTCAACATTTCCAAACACCCCCTGGAGGCCAGCGGTGCCCTGGCTGAGAACCACTGAGTCAGCACCTGTATTGCTTTGAATCCCACGGTGCCCAGCACATACTGGGCACCCTGTACTGCTTGTGGATTGAATCTAGTAGGAAAGGAGCAGTCACAGACATACTTAGATCCACGTCTCTTACCAAGTAATTTCTGAACCCCTACTGTGTGCTCAGCATCTTTATATGGATGAAGAGGAGACATGGATCACAGTCTCTACACATAAGGAAGTGGTAGGAAAAACAAGACCATAACACATTATGCAATATAAGGCAATACATAAGCCAATGCTAAATCGTAAGGTCTGTGAGAAAGCGGATGATGTGATCACTAAAGGCTGGCAAAATCCAGGGAGGCTTTCTGGGAAAAAAACATAAGTTGAGGCGGCTCTTGAAGGAGGTGGGCTTGTCTTCATTCAGCCCTATTGATCCTCAGCCTGTACCTGCCAGGACCGCTGTTCATGGAAAACTCCTCTATGCCTGTCATTCTAGGAGCAACGCGGCAACCTGAGCCCTTCAAATCTCCAGGTGGCTCCTGGAACAAGAGGGTGTGAGGAATTTCCCATTCTTTGCCAGAAGACCAGCAAATATCAGGCCTGCTTTTAGGAGGCCTGCTCATCCCAAAGGCAACGGAAGAAACCACTGGTGGAAGTGCCAATGGCGGAGGTGCCCAAGACAGAACCAAAAAGCATTTGGTGCTCTGTGTACATACTGAGTCATGGGCTCCACATGGTGGGACTCCTAGTTGTGACCACAGATACTCCCCACATCGCCTGTCCCCTGTGGCCCTGGAATTCTCCTGCTGTGGATGAACCTGAGGTCTCAGCTATCTCCTCTGTCAAAGGTCTTCTTGCCGCCTCGCTCGCCAACCATCACCATTTTTCTTAGGTAGCTCATCCCCATTTCCTCCATTCATCTCTCTCCAGTCACCCAGACTCCTCCCACAGGCTGTGCCACCAAACTCTCCTCACAGCCCATCCCACCGTCTTCTCCACTGCCATCCTCCTGACATTCAAGCTGGTCCCAGAGTCTGGCTCCTCCAGGAAGCCCAAAACTCGTGGCTTCCCCAACCCTGTTTCCTTTCAAACATGCAAAATCAGTAACACTCCCCCTCCACACCCCACTCATCCTTTACTTGTATACAATGTAAATGGAGAGTCTTGTCTATTTATATACACTATCCAGCTAATGTTAGAAAGAATCCCACTTCCCACAGACCACAGGAGCTAAGCTGAGGGCTGGGCCTACTTGTTCTTATTTCTGTGAGACTTACCTACCTTCCAAACCCCAGGCACCCCTTAGGCTAATAAGATCTAGGGATACACCCTCCTCTCTCATACACCCCACTCTGAGAAGCCATATCTAAGTCCACAGATCCAGGACCCAGAGTCCCTCCCCCAGTAAGTAAAAATGAGGATTATATGAGTCATAAGCTCTTTCCATATACATGCTCTTAACTTCTGAGACAAACAAATAAACCATTTCTTCCCCTCCCACAGGAAGATTCAGAAGAAATCCTTTTGGAATTAAGCCTGGAGTTTCCACCCCCTCCTCAGGCTTCTTGCCCTCAATTGTTGACCAAATGCTTCACCATAAGAATGGCCCCATTCCAGAGTCTCCCAATTCTTGCCATCACCAAACTCTACCTGCTGGTTCAACTCTATCTAATCTTTCTGCAGCAATGCCAGTTTAGCTTTCTGACGTGATTTACGTCTCTCTCAACTAGATATTTTTGTCTTATAAAAGTTTTGTCTGAGGCCGGGCGCGGTGGCTCAAGCCTATAATCCCAGCACTTTGGGAGGCCGAGGCGGGTGGATCACGAGGTCAGGAGATCGAGACCATCCTGGCTAACACGGTGAAACCCCGTCTCTACTAAAAATACAAAAAACTAGCTGGGCGTGGTGGCGGGCGCCTGTAGTCCCAGCTACTTGGAGGCTGAGGCAGGAGAATGGCGTGAACCTGGGAGGCGGAGCTTGCAGTGAGCCGAGATCGCGCCACTGCACTCCAGCCTGGGCGACACAGCGAGACTCCGTCTCAAAAAAAAAAAAAAAAAAAAAAAGTTTTGTCTGGTAAAAGCAATTTTTTTTCCCATGACACAGCCCTCAGGAGATCCTGAGAATATATCATCAAAACAACTCTTGTTATATGGGCCCATGGCATGTTAAAGTTTTCTGCTACAGGCCTTACCATGGCTTGCAATCACACACACACACACACACACACACACACACACACATTAATAAATAATTACTTGATTAACATCTCTCCCTACTACTAGACTGTAGGAGAACCCTATCGGTCTTGTTCACCACTGTGTCCTCTGTGCCTAGTTCTAGATCTTTCCTCAAACAGAACATGAAATCCTACCCACACGTAGCACGTACAACCTCAGGCTGTCTAGCCACTGGACAAAATCCCCAGGGGCTCTCTTGGGTCACTACAATTCCATCCCTCTTTTCTCTCCTCCCTCTACTATTCCCGCCCTTAGTAAGAACAAAGAGCCTCAAAACCCTTTTTCCATTATGCCCTAGAAGAGCTTCCTATAGCTAAGAGAGGCCCAGACTCAAGTTAAGGACTGGTTGGTTGGGAGGAGAATGGCAGAGGAACTAGAGAGAGCAGAGAATGGCGGTGAGCCGTGGACAGGATCCAACTCTTCTACCAAGTCATGTTTTTGTATCTTACTATATTCTGTGTGCAATCAAGAAATGCTTTGAGAGTTGACTTATTAACCTGATCACTTTTGTTCTGTCTTCAATCCAGGAAAGAGAACACTGAGACAGATAGTAGTAAAAAGTAGGTGTTGAGGGGAGTGGGGGCTGAAGAGCAGGTTTCAAGATGACTTCCCACTGACCACAGAAAATGAGTGTAATTCATGGAAATAAGGTTTAACAAAAATGTCCCAGTCTTGAAGGTTGTAGGATATTAAGGAAAACAGTAACAGTTAAGAAAAAGAGTCAGCTGGGCGCAGTGGCTCAAGCCTGTAATCCCAGCACTTTGGGAGGCCGAGACGGGCGGATCACAAGGTCAGGAAATCGAGACCATCCTGGCTAACACGGTGAAACCCCGTCTCTACTAAAAAATACAAAAAACTAGCCAGGCGAGGTGGCGGACGCCTGTAGTCCCAGCTACTCGGGAGGCTAAGGCAGGAATATGGCGTAAACCCGGGAGGCGGAGCTTGCAGTGAGCTGAGATCCGGCCACTGCACTCCAGCCTGAGCGACAGAGACTCCGTGTCAAAAAAAAAAGAAAAAGAAAAAGAGTCTAGGCCGGGCTCCGTGGCTCACGCCTATAATCCCAACACTTTGGGAGGCCGAGATGGGTGGATCACGAGGTCAGGAGATCGAGACCATCCTGGCTAACATGGTGAAACCCCGTCTCTACTAAAAACACAAAAAATTAGCCAGGCGTGGTGGCGGGCGCCTGTGGTCCCAGCTACTCGGGAGGCTGAGATGGGAGAATGGCGTGAACCTGGGAGGCGGAGCTTGCAGTGAGCGGAGATCATGCCACTGCACTCCAGCCTCGGTGACAGTGAGAGACTTCGTCTCAAAAAAAAAAAAAAAAAAAAAAGAGTCTAGGCTTAGAAAGGCATTGCTTGGGTGGATGTCCCCAGAGATCTGGTTAAATAGCTTAGTAGAGGACTGAGTACTATATATTACATCCTTCCCATAGAATTTGGAACCTGATTCTCAACACAGTAGACTGCCAATGCTTGGCGACTGACTGGTGCAGGAAAGGAGATTATTGATAACTTGCTCTGATTCAACTTTGTCTGGAGACAGAAAGATTAGACAGGCAGACTCACGGGCCTCTGGAGATGCTCTCCAGTCCAGAATTGCTCTGTGTTTCTGGGTTGAGAGGTTACTGCATGCCTTCTCTACAGACCTATGCCAGAACACAAGCTTGGCAAGAGCGGTTGCACACTTCCTGCCATCGTGTCCCCTACATGACAAACGAAGGTGGTTTACATGTGCAAGTCGCATGTGTGACCCTGTCTGAGGCACACAGTTCAATGCGGAAAGGAATGGAGGCCAGATTTGAAGTCAGGATTCTGTACGGCACAGTTTTAATGGAGCTCCTGAGGCAAGAGTGAGGGGCTGGGCCAGCTGGCTCCCTTGCTGACCTTACTGTTATCTTACGTGTCAAAACCCCCCCGCTGTGTATATCCCTAAGGACTGTGGCAGTCTGTCCCATCCCGTAGCATAAAGGGTGGTGATGTCTCTCTGTTTGGGGAATGACTGGTCACCTAGTTTCGGCCAAGTTCTCAGTAATCTTCCTTCCGTCATTTTGCCAAAGCAGCATTTCACTTCACTCTAAATGCCTCCAGCTCTCCTAACAGCCCCATCCCCCTTTTGCAATTTTCTAGGGGGAAAAAAGTCACTATTGAATGTCCTTACTTCTGCAGCAGGAGGTCAGTCTTCCCATTCTCCTGCCTAAGGCATCTGTCATCAACATTTGGACAGCTAGCACATCAGAACACAGTGGCAGTCCCACGTTGCTCAGCAGCCTAGAAATACATGCCCAGAACTGCCAGCTTTCCGAGTGGTGCTGGCTCCACAGCCGCATGAAGAGAGGAGGAAGGCGAAGACACTTCTCCAAAGAACAGACACAACAACACAAAATCATTTGAAAAAGAACATCTCTGTCAGCAGCTACCACCGAGCAACAAGTCCTTCTTGAATGTGCTCCATGCTATGATTTCAATCCAGCGATGCTAAGCATAGCTCCACAGTTTCAAGGACACTGCAGTCGAAAACTTCGAGCTGGACGGTAAAAAGAAGCTGTTTGATTTATGAAGTGGGTCAACCAAAAGGAGCAATGCAAAAGGAAAGAGGTCAGGCCGGGGTCTGCCCCCTCCTTGTCCCATCTACTTCCGCCGATATTTATCCTTTGTGAGAAGCCAAGAGTTCCAAGTCAGAAGGTTCTCCTGGAATATAACCAAGCTGAGACACAGAGGCCCACATTTTCTGTTGGATGATCCTAACTTTACTTCAAGGGCATCGCTCAGCTGGAGGCTTCCAGAACTGTTTACCCCAGACAAGGTCTGATTCTAAAAACATCCCAGAAAAAATATATTCTTAATTGTGCATAAATAAAAGAGGGGCAAAAAGAACCTTAAGAAGCCTGAGGTTTATTGAATACTTTCTCTAAGCAAGCACTGTGCTGAGCTTTCACTTGTTATAACAGGCACTTCTTCAATAAACATGTGAGCCCCTATTATGTGCAAAACACTGTTACAGGCACTGGGGATACAAAAATGAACAAAATAGTCAAAATCTTAGCTTTCACTGAACTGTTTTGTATTTCTTTTTTTTTTTTTTTTTTTGAGACAGAGTCTGGCTTTATTGCCCATGCTGGAGTGCCGTGGTGCAATCTCAGCTTACTGCAACCTCCACCTCCCAGGTTCAAGTGATTCTCCTGCCTCAGCCTCCTGAGTAACCGGGAACTGAGATTACAGGTGTGAGCCACCACACCTGGCTAATTTTTTTTTTTTTTTTTTTTTGAGACAGAATCTTGCTCTGTCGCCCAGGCTGGAGCACAGTGGCGTGATGTCCGCTCACTGCAAGCTCCGCCCCCTGGGTTCATGCCATTCTCCCGCCTCAGCCTCCCAGGTAGCTGGGACTACAGGCACCTGCCACCATGCCTGGCTGATTTTTTTGTATTTTTAGTAGAGACGGGGTTTCACCATGTTAGCCAGGATGGTCTCGATCTCCTGACCTAGTGATCCGCCCGCCTCGGCCTCCCAAAGTGCTGGGATTACAGGTGTGAGCCATCGCGCCCGGCCTTTTTTTTTTAGTAGAGATGGGGTTTTACTATGTTGGCCAGGCTGGTCTAGAACTTTTTTTTTTTTTTTTTGAGACGGAGTCTTGCTCTGTCGCCCAGGCTGGAGTGCAGTGGTGCCATCTCGGTTCACTGCAAGCTCTGCCTCCTGGGTTCACACCATTCTCCTGCCTCAGCCTCCTGAGCAGCTGGGACTACAGGCGCCCGCCACCACGCCCGGCTAATTTTTTGTATTTTTAGTAGAGACGGGGTTTCACCATGTTAGCCAGGATGGTCTTGATCTCCTGACCTCGTGATCCGCCCACCTCAGCCTCCCAAAGTGCTGGGATTACAGGCGTGAGCCGCCGCGCCTGGCCCTGGTCTCGAACTTCTGACCTCAGGTGATCCATCTGCCTCGGCCTCCCAAAGTGCTGAGATTACAGTCGTGACCCACCACACCCGACCACTGAACTGACATTTTAGTGGAGCTGACAGAAATACATACGTCAGCTGGTGATAAATACTATGAGGAAGGATAAAGCAGACTAAGGGAATGCTATATAAAATTTTATACAAAAATAAAGCAGAGGAGGGAGTGCTATTTTAGATAAAGTTGTCCTGGAAGGCTTCTCTGATTGCCATTTGATAAAAATAACTACAAAAAGGGCTATCACGTATGATCACTATGTGCTGGGAACTGTACTGAGTACTTCATGTGCATTTAATCCTCAGCAACTCTGCATTCAGTACTATCACCATGTCCACGATACAGGACTGAATAGAGCTTACAGAGGGTAAGGCTCTTGGCAGAATCTGCAGTTAAGGGGAGCAGGGCCAGGGTTACATAGTAGGCGAGGAAGCTAGGACTTGAACTCAGGACTGCAACTCCAAACCCCACGCTTTTCCTCACCACACAATGCAGCCAGGCGGGTGGAGAAAAGGAGCCTCAAAGAGGTCAAGTGTGGCTGTGGCTACAAAGTAGCAGGTCCATCTGGCCTCCCCACACATGGCTAAGAGATTAACGCAATTCAATCTTCCCTAATATCAGGCGATTACTCTCATCACCAGCTGAAAACCAAACCTTATCTTGAAACAAGAGGAGAAATACACCTTGGGCTCTTTAAGGCCAGCAAACAAATACTGAATATGTTCCTCTCCCATCCCTCTCCCCAGCCCCCAACACAAGATGGTGTAGTAAAGGGAGACACCATTTCTCACTGGAAAACAGACAGGAATAGCACAAGAGATGACCACGCTAGCTGCTTGACAGTGTCACAGCTCTCTGAGGTGGAGTCGCGGGGGGGGGGGGGGACAGGCACTGAGAAAAGGTCAGCAGGAAGGAGAAGGTAGGCCCTCAGTAGTCCCATTCCAAAGGAGGTACAGCTCTTCCTCAAGCCCTCACATTTTGGGGTGGAAAGGAGGAAGCAGAATGCTTTCTTAAACAGCATAAGGCAGGCCAGACAGAAGCACTGGGAGCAGGTCACCAGGTCTCCTGAGGGGAGGGAGAAGAGAGTAAGGCTGGAGGCAACTGAGAAAGGCTAACATTGCTTCAAGCGGAGAAGTCCAGAAGGGAAATACCACATCTAAGGTCAGAGGGTATTTGTGGAATTGCTGGAAATCCCAGGTTGAGGATCCAAGCCAAACTACCAGAAGAGGCTGCAAGAGAAACCCAAGCAGAGTCCCACACGGTTCAAAGCAAAGGTTGTGGTTTGGATCCACCCTTTTTTTTTTTTTTTTTTAAAGATAAGGTCTTGCTTTGTTGCCCAGGCTGGAGTGCAGTGGCGTGCAATCTTGGCTCACTGCAACCTCCACCTCCCCGGTTCAAGCGATTCTCCTGCCTCAGCCTCCTGAGTAGCTGGGATCACAGGAGTGTGCCACCACGCACGGCTAATTTTTGTATTTTTAGTAGAGACAGGGTTTCACAGTGTTGGCCAGACTGGTCTCGAACTCCTGACCTCAGGTGATGCCCCTCCCTCGGCCTCCCAAAGTGCTGGGATTACAGGCGTGAGCACCTCACCTGGCCTGACCCACCCATTTTTTATTGTATTTCAGTCACCCCAGCCACAGGCACCTGTGGCCAGTTAATCAATAACCAAGATAGGAAGGATAGGTGGAAGTTCATCCCAGAATGGAGCACATTAAGAGACTTTTACTCAGAATCGGGATTTCCACCTTATATCCCAACTGATTTGGGCACCCCAGTTTAAACCCTGGCTTACCTGACCTTAAGAATCTCCCTTCTAAAGCCTTCAGACCCTCTCCCCATCAACACACACACGTGCCTGCGCACACAGAGAAATTCAACGTTCAGTCCCTCTCCCCAGAGATTTATCACCTTATCTCCAGCAAGTCAGGTCTCATAGCCCAACATTGCACCAAACAAATTATGACCTGAAAATGGCAAGAAAAAAACTGTGTCACCTAGAGAAACCCAATTAACAACATGACTCTGCTCTCTTCAATTCCCCTCTCCCCTCCAGCCATATCCGGGGCACCTGCGTGGCTGACCGCCTTTTCCCACTACTGGCCATGTTTCCTGGCTGACTCAAAAGCCAGAAGACAGTCTGAGCGGGGGCCTCCAGAGAAGCGAACCTAGAGATGGGAAGTCCTGCTCTCCCCACACCTTGGCCTGGTGAGAGTGCTGGAAGGGCACAGGATCAAAACACCACCTGGCTGATAGTCTGGAGTGTTCACCTTGAAATCACTAAGTTGCCCCTTAAGCCAAAGCTCCCTGCTGAAGAAAAACATAAATGCTATAGAAAGCTCCTCCACCAGAGTGTGTAAGTGCCCCACAAGGGACAATGAACGGGTATTTCCAAGAAATTCCTGCAGCATTTGCTTCCTCTCAACCCCTTTCCTTATTAGCCCCTAGCTTGAGAGGTCTCCATTGATTCCAGCCTTCAGCTAACACAAATACCCACTGCCTTCCAAACCTTCTGCCTGACCACATGTAGCATGTGTCGTGTGTGCGTGTGTGTGTGTGTAAACATCCTCTTCCCAGCCCGTGCTACAGTTTCCAAAGAGAAGAAATGCCTCCCCTCTTCCCCGAGGGCTCCCGGCCCCACGCTGCTGCAGAGTTGGTCATGTAATATTCAGGGACCCTGAGACCGGAAATGCCTGGTTCTGAACTGCTGCACTTGAAACGGGAGAGAAGGGATAGGGAAAACCGAACGTGGGATTGAGGGTGACGGTAGGAGGGGTGCGGTGGCTGAAATTCTGACCAGGGAAAGCATGCAATTCAAGGGTGGGCAAGGCAGAGAAAGAGGGATGAGAGGCTGTCGAGACAGTTGCAAAGTCAAAATTCGAGGAGCCAAGGAAGAGCAGGGGAAGAAGATAGAAGTAAGGGCAAAGGCGGAAAGAGGGCCGAGAGGAGGTGAGGAGCCACAATAAAGATTCTCCAGGTGATGGGGGAGGCCAAGTTTAGGGGAACCAGTGGGTCCCGAACCCCAGAGTAAAGGTAGGGTGGCAGGGAAGTGTGGGGGCGGGGCACCACAGGGTGGGGACCGAACTGGCTCCCAGCATCTGCAGCCAGTGGAGAGAGAAGGGAGCAGAGGGCGGGGGCCCAGCCGCGGCGGGAGCCCGGGAAAGGGGCACAGGTCGCCAAGGGGACCCAGGCTGGTGGAGGGGGCGCCCGGGAGCACGTGAGGCGTGCAGCCACCCCGCTCCCTCCCCTGCGGCGGGGACAGGAACCAGGGCGAGGCTGGGGGACGGCGCGCTCACCCGCAGGGCGGACAGGTCGATGTCGTCCAGGCTGCGGGCGGGGGCTGGGTCGCCCATGGCCTCCGCGGGGAACGGGGCACCGGGGCCGCTCACGCTCCGGCTCGGTTACTCCACTGCCGCCGTCGCCGCTTCTCCCCCATCGGAGGACCCCGGGGGCGGACTCCACCGCGCCTCCCCCGGAGACCGGGGAGGGGGAGGGCCGGCGCGAGGACCGACCCACCGACTGACAGGCGCTATCTCCCCGGAGCCAGCCACCCGAGCCTCCCGCCTCTCCTGCGCAGGCGCGGAGCGGCCGCGCACGGGGAGGGTGGAAGCGGGAGCGTGACGCGAGCGCGCCGGGGCCCCCTCCCCCTAGGCGCCGACACCTGCGCGCAGGCGCAGGCGAGCAGGCGAAAGGCGCGCGCGAGGACGGAGCGACCGCGCGAGCCTGGCGTGAAAGAAGTGGGCGGCGGCCGAGGCGGCCGCGGAGCGCGCCCACCAGCTGGCGCGCGTGCGCACACGCGTTTCCTTTTCTTTCCCTGTTTTTTTGCCCTTTCTCTCCCTTATTTCCTTCTCAGATCTCCTTTGACGCCTTTCCTTCCCTTTCCCTCCTTCTTTCGTGTGCCCAGCTGCCAATCAAGCCACCCACCTCTCCATTTGCGGGGGAAGGGGGCGGTACCCAACCCCCCTCTATTACTAGGGGGTTGTTATGGTAACTCCCCACGCGAGGGCTGGGTGGCCTCTAGATAGGACGGGCTGTCCACCCACCCAATTGCTATGGCAACAGTGGAGCCGCTGAGGGAGGGGCCACTCCGTGAGAACTTGGCTGGAGAAACCACGTGGGAGTTGGGGGGCAGAGGAGGGGCACCGGCTGCCTCAGGAATGCCCTTTCCACCCTCACCTAGCAGGTTGGGGAAGCATCGAGGAGCTCTCAGATCTCAGGATAAGGAATCCTACCGCAGACGTGTATCTCTGCACCTCTTTTAACAAAGTGTTCTGCACAAAGGAACTGTTTCGACAATTATTCATTGATCACTGGAGTCGCGCGTGGAGGAAGGGGTGGCGAAGGGGAGGAGAGGGAATCTGCTTTCAATCCCTTCACATATTGCTTGGGTCACCTTAGATCTAGTCATGTTGGCACAGCGCCTACAGCCATTAGCCTCAGTGGAGGCTGGGTAATGCTATCTAAGAACCAAGAGTCATGTTCTACCACTGACATGCTGTGTGACCTTGAGCAAGTTGCTTTGCCTCTCTGAGGTTTTCTTTCACTGTGAAATTGAGGGGGGAGGCTGTATGATCCTCAGGAGCTCTTCTAGCACCAACACTGTTTCTGAAAGACTCCACCACCAGCCTTAATATAAATCATTTAAGAGAGTTTAAATTAGAAGTCCTTGGAAAATAGCTGAACGCATTGCTTTCTGGACCCTTCTCCTTAGCATTTGGATGCATGGCCAGTCGGCCCCCTTCCCTAACCCCTAGCCCATTCTCCTTGCCACTGCCCTTATTCAAGCCACTATCCCCATTCATCTCCTATTTGGCCTTCCTGCCTGACTCCTTCAAGTCAATTCTATTTTTTTTTTTTTTAAAGACAAAGTCTTGCTCTGTCGCCCACGCTGGAGTACAATGGCGTGATCTCTGCTTACTGCAACCTCAAGCTCTTGGGTTCAAGCGATCCTCCAGCCTCAACCTCCCAAGTAGCCGGGACTACAGGCAGCACATGCCACTACGCCCGGCTAATTTTTGTATGTTTTGTAGAGATGGGGCTTTGCCATGTTGCCCAATCTGGTCTCAAACTCCTGGCCTTAAGTGATCTGCCCACCTCGGCCTCCCAAAGTGCTGAGATTATAGGATCCCTTGAGGCCAGGAGTTGGAGGCCAGCCTGGCCAACATGGTGGGTTTTTGTTTTTTGAGATGGTTTTTGTTTTGTTTTTTGTTTTTTTGTGAATTTGTTTTTATTGGGGAACAGGACACAGGGTGGAAAATGTCACCTTGGTGGAGACAGAGTTTTGCTCTTGTTGCCCAGGCTGGAGTGCAGTGGCACGATCTTGGCTCACTGCAACCTCTGCCTCCCGGGTTCAAGCAATTCTCCTATCTCAGCTTCCTGAGTAGCTGGGATTACAGGTACACGCCACCACGCCCAGCTAATTTTTTGTATTTTCAGTTGAGACGGGGTTTCATCATGTTGGCCAGGTGGTCTCGAACTCCTGACCTCAGGTGATCCACCTGCCTGGGCCTCCCAAAGTGCAGGGATTACAGGCATGAACCACCACACCCGGCCAAGCCTGGCAAACATGGTGAAACTCCATCTCTATTAAAAATACAAAAAATTGGCAGGGCACGGTGGCTCACACCTGTAATCCCAGCACTTTTTGGGAGGCCAAGACGGGTGGATCACCTGAGGTCAGGAGTTTGAGACCAGCCCGGACAACATGGTGAAACCATGTCTCTACTAAAAATACAACAATTAGCCAGGTGTGGTGGCAGGCACCTGTAATCCCAGCTACTTGGGATGCCGAAGCAGGAGAATCGCTTGAACCCAGGAGGCAGAGGTTGCAGTGAGCCAAGAACATGCCACTGCACTCCAGCCTGGGTGACAGAGCAAGACTCTGTCTCAAAAAAAAAAAAAAAAAAAAAAATTGGCTGGGCATGGTGGCTCATGCCTGCAGTCCCAGCACTTGGGGAGGCCAAGGTGGGCGACTGCACTCCAGCCTGGGCAACAGAACGAGATTCTGTCTCAAAAAAAAAAAAAAAAAAAAAAAAGGCCAGACACGGTGGCTCATGCCTGTAATCCCAGCACTTTGGGAGGCCAAGGTGGGTGGATCACAAGGTCAAGAGATCGAGACCATCCTGACAAACATGGAGAAACCCTGTCTCTACTAAAAATACAAAACTGGCCAGGTGTGGTGGCGCATGCCTGTAATCCTAGCTACTTGGGAGGCTGGGGCAGGAGAATCACTTGAACTTGGGAGGCAGAGGTTGTGGTGAGCCGAGATCATGCCATTGTACTCCAGCCTGGGCAACAAGAGTGAAACTCCGTCTCAAAACAAAACAAAACAAAAAACAGATTGGCTGGGCGCGGTGGTTCACACCTGTAATCCCCGCACTTCGGGAGGCTGAAGCAGGTGGATCACCTGACATCGGGATTTCGAGACCAGCCTGGCCAACATGGTGAAATGCTGTCTCTACTAAAAATACAAAAAATTAGCCGGGTATGGTGGTATGTGCCTGTAATCCCAGCTACTTGGGAGGCTGAGGCAAAAGCATTGCTTGAACCCAGCAGGCAGAGGTTGCAGTGAGCTGAGATTGCACCACTGTACTCCAGCCTGGGCAACAGTGTGAGACTTTGTCTCAAAAAAAAAAAAAAAAAGGCAGATAAAGTGTGGCATCAAAGATCCTTCAAGATTCTGCTGGCTGGCCGGGCGCGGTGGCTCAAGCCTGTAATCCCAGCACTGTGGGAGGCCGAGATGGGCGGATCACGAGGTCAGGAGATCGAGACCATCCTGGCTAACACGGTGAAACCCCGTCTCTACTAAAAAATACAAAAAACTAGCCGGGCGCGGTGGCGGGCGCCTGTAGTCCCAGCTACTCCAGAGGCTGAGGCAGGAGAATGGCGTGAACCCGGGAGGCGGAGCTTGCAGTGAGCTGAGATCCGGCCACTGCACTCCAGCCTGGGCGGCAGAGCGAGACTCCGTCTCAAAAAAAAAAAAAAAAAAAAAAAAGATTCTGCTGGCTTTTCTTGCCTTTTCTTTTTTAATGGTTTGTTTCTTTAGGAGTTGGGGTCCTGCTCTGTTACCCAGGCTAGAGTGCAGTGGCATGATCATGGCTTATGGCAGCCTCCCAACTCCTGGGCTCAAGTGATAATCCTGCCTTAGGCTCCTGAGTTCCCGGGATTATAGGCATGAGCCACCCTGCTTGGTGCCTGCCTTATTTTTCAGTACTCAACTATTAGCCTCACATTTTCCAGCCATACTGAAATACTCTACTTACTTCCCAGAACTCAACATTCTCTCCCCCAATCTTTGCATGTACTCTTTTTTCTCCTTGGAATATTCCCTAGCCTCTTGACCATGCCCACTCTCACCATGTTTTGCTTTGTCCTACATGTCTAAATCACCTCCTCCATGAAGCCTTCCTTGACTCACCAAGACTAAGTTTGGTTCTTCTGTTTCAGCTGCCTGGCTTTTTAGTCCATGGTAACATTTAATGATTTGAATTGTAAATGTCTTTTGAATCTCCTTAAAGGCAGGAATAATATTAGTCTTGTTCAGCACATGGCCTGGCACCCACTAGAAAATCAGTAACACTTAAAAAAAAAAAACAAAAGAAAGAAAATCACTAATACTTAAGCAATGAAAGTGGCCAGGCGCCATGGCTCACACCTGTAATCCCAACACTTTGGGAGGCTGAGGCGGGCGGATCACCTGAGGTCAGGAGTTTGAGACCACCCTGACCAATATTGTGAAACCCCATCTCTACGAAAAATACAAAAATTAGCTGGGCGTGGTGGTGCGCACCTGTAATCCCAGCTACTTGGGAGGCTGAGGCAGGAGAATCGCTTGAACCTGGGAGGCGGAGCTTGCAGTGAGCTGAGATCCGGCCACTGCACTCCAGCCTGGGCGACAGAGCGAGACTCTGTCTCAAAAAAAAAAAAGTAATGAAGGCATCTGTTGTCTGGGCGGGCACTGCAGCAGTTCAAGGTCAAGACCATGGGATAGTAGGAAAAAGCATAGAAAGTGGAGGTAGTGCTTTAGGCAAATCACTAACCTCTCTGAGGCTCAACTCTGTCATCTGTAAAATGGAGATGGTAATAATAGGGAGGTTAGGATAAAATAATACATGTAAAGCACTTAGCATATACTAGGTCCTCTAAATTTACTAATGCCTCAGTCATAGAGGCTACTCTTTCCATTCTGGGTTTAGAGCCAACTCTTCTGATTCTAAGCCCTCTGCTTCCACCGCCCACCCCCCTCACTACGGTTGGTCTCCATTTAAAAAACTCCAGGACTAGCCCGGGCACAGTGTCTCATGCCTGCAATCCCAGCACTTTGGGAGGCCAAGGCGAGTGGATCACGAGGTCAGGAGTTTCAGACCAGCCTGGCCAACATGGTGAAACCCCGTGTCTACTAAAACTACAAAAATTAGCTGGGCATAGTGGGGGGCACCTGTAATCCCAGCTACTCGGGAGGCTGAGGCAGGAGAATCGCTTGAACCAGGGAGGCGGAGGTTGCAGTGAGCCAAGATGGTGCCACTGCACTCCAGCCTGGGTGACAGAGCAAGACTCTATCTCAAAAAAAAAACCCAAAACAAACAAACAAAAGCCTCCAGGACTAAGGAGGGGAAGGCAGAGACTTTGAAGCAGAAGCCCTAGGCACCCCTGGCCCAGCCTGGGGCAACTGCTGCCTCTCACTCCACAGTGAATGAGGTAATGGTCCCCCTCGGGAAAGAGGCAGTTAGTGCTGACAATGAGGCTAATTAACAAGATGCCAATTAGTACCAGGAGACCGCTATATGTAGGAGGGGGGAATTCTGGCACAGAAGTAGCTTCTTGTGAGGACTGAGGGCTGAACTCGAAGGAGAGGATGAGGCAGAGCAACACCATCCCCTCTTCATGCCTCACCCACCCAGAAAATCTCTCGTCCAGGAAGGCTTCCTAATCTCCACACTTCACTCCCCTCAGTTTCCTCCTGCATCTGTCGTCAGTTCTGAGACAGGAGCGTGAGGCTGTGGGAACAAATGGCAAGAGCCAGGACTTGTGCTACACTTTTTTCTTTTCTTTTTTTTTTTTGAGACGCAGTCTTGCTCTGTCACCCAGGCTGGAGTGCAGTGGTGTGATCTCAGCTCACTGCAACCTTTGCCTCCCGGGTTCAAGTGATTCTCCTGCCTCAGCCTCCAGAGTAGCTGGGACTACAGGTGCGTGCCACCACGCCCGGCTCTTTTTGTATTTTTAGTAGAGACAAAGTTTCACCGTGTAAGCCTGGATGGTCTAGATCTCCTGATTTTTTTTTTTTTTTTTTTTTTTTTTTTTTTTTTTTTTTTTTTTGAGATGGAGTCTCGCTCTGCCGCCCAGGCTGGAGTGCAGTGGCCGGATCTCAGCTCACTGCAAGCTCCGCCTCCTGGGTTTACGCCATTCTCCTGCCTCAGCCTCCCGAGTAGCTGGGACTACAGGCACCCGCCACCTCGCCCAGCTAGTTTTTTGTATTTTTTAGTAGAGACGGGGTTTCACCGTGTTAGCCAGGATGGTCTTGATCTCCTGACCTCGTGATCCGCCCGTCTCGGCCTCCCAGAGTGCTGGGATTACAGGCTTGAGCCACCGCGCCCGGCCCGATCTCCTGATCTTGTGATCCACCCACCTTGGCCTCCCAAAGTGCTGGGATTACAGGCATGAGCCACCACGCCCAACCTACATTTTTGAATATTGAAAATATTTTGGACCAGGCATGGTGGCTTATGCCTCTAATCCTAGCACTTTGAGAGGCCGAGGTGGGTGGATCATGAGGTCAGGAGTTTAAGACCAGCTTGGCCAACATGGTGAAACCCCGTCTCTACAAAAAAATACAAAAATTTGCCAGGCACGGTGGCACCTGCCTGTAATCCCAGCTACTCAGGAGGCTGAGGTGGAAGGATCAATTGAGCCCAGGAGGTCCAGGCTGCGGTGAGCCATGATTACACCACTGCACTGCACTCCAGCCTCAGCAACAGAGTAAGAGCCTATCTCAAAAATGAAAAAATAAATAAGCTGGGCACCATAGCACGCACCTGTAGTCTCAGCTACTCTAGAGGCTGAGGCGGATTGCTTGAGCCCAGGAAGTTGAAGCTGCAGTGAGCTGTGATCATAACACTGCGCTCTAGCCTGGGCCACAAAGCAAGACCCTGTCTCTAAAAAATAAAAAGAAACAAAACTAAACATTTCAGACATACAAGAAGTTATGAATATATATATGTGTGTTTGTATTTTTTTAATTAAGAAATTTTTAGGCCGGGCGCGGTGGCTCAAGCCTGTAATCCCAGCACTTTGGGAGGCTGAGACGGGCGGATCACGAGGTCAGGAGATCGAGACCATCCTGGCTAACACGGTGAAACCCCGTCTCTACTAAAAAATACAAAAAACTAGCCGGGCGCGGTGGCGGGCGCCTGTAGTCCCAACTACTCGGGAGGCTGAGGCAGGAGAATGGTGTGAACCCGGGAGGCGGAGCTTGCAGTGAGCTGAGATCCGGCCACTGCACTCCAGCCTGGGCGGCAGAGCGAGACTCCGTCTCAAAAAAAAAAAAAAAAAAGAAATTTTTAGAGATGGGGGTCTTGCTATGTTGCCCAGGCTGAGCTTGAACTCTTGGCCCTCCTGCCTCAGCCTCCTAAATAGCTGGGATTACAGGCTTTAGCCTCCATGCCCAGCTTTTATATATACACAGTTTAAGAAATAAAATGGGCCAGGTGCTGTGGCTTGCGCCTGTAATCCCAGCACTTTGGGAGGCCGAGGCGGGTGGATTACCTGAGGTCAGCCTGGCCAACATGGTGAAACTCCATTCTACTAAAAATACAAAAAAATTAGCCAGATGTGGTGGAGGACGCCTGTAGTCCCAGCTACTCAGGAAGCTGAGACAGGAGAATTGCTTAAACCTGGGAGGCGGAGGTTGCAGTGAGCTGAGATTGTGCCTCTGCACTCCAGCCTGGGCAACAGAGCAAAAAAAAAAAAAAAAAAGAAAGAAAAGAAATAAAAGGGGCCAGGTGCTATGGCTTATGCCTGTAATCTCAGCACTTCAGGAGGCTGAGGTGGGAAAATCACTTAAGCCAGGAGCTTAAGACCAACCTGGGCAAGATGGCAAGACCCCATCTCTACAATAAATAAAAACGTTAGCAGGTGTGGTGGCACATGCTTGTAGCCCATCTATTCAGGAGGCTGAGGCAGGAGCATCTCTTGAGTTCAGGAGTTCAACATTGCAGTGAGCTATGATTGTGCCATTACACTCCAGCCTGAGGGACAGAACAAGACTCTGTCTGTCCCTCCCCCTCAAAAAAAAAGTTACCATTGTTACCAGTGACATTCTGTCTATATACCTCTCCTGGAAGGTAACCATTCGCAGTCTGGTATGTGCAATATGCTTCCATAGACCTTGCCATGTTTTCCGCCTCTTCCCTCTGGAGCAGGGCCATCCAGTAGAATCCTGTACAGTGATGGAAATGGTATATACTTGCACTGTCCAATATGTTAGTTACTAGCAGCGAATGGCTACTGAGCACTTGAAATGCAGTTAGTGTAAGGGACTAATTTTTTTTTTTTTTTTTTGAGATGGAGTCTCGCTGTGTAGCCCAGGCTGGAATGCAGTGGCGTGATCTCAGCTCACTGCAACCTCCGCCTCCCAGGTTCCCGCCATTCTCCTGCCTCAGCCTCCCAAGTAGCTGGGACTACAGGCGCCCGCCACCACGCCAAGCTAATTTTGTTTCTGTATTTTTTGAACAAGAAGCAGCCTCTCCAGGTCCTTCTCGGAGCATCTCCCTCACCTGTGGTTGTGACAGCAGCTCCACAGTTCTCCAGGTGCCCTGGCTGGGCGCTGCCCATCCTTCTACCCAGGCAGCACCGTGTCAACACCTTCTCCTCTCAGGAGCCAGGTGACCGAACTCCCGAAGCCATGGATAGGTAGAACAGAGGTAGACAGAAGAGAAAGAAGAAAGGAGGAGGGTGGAGATAAGATGAAGGGGACTGGTGCCCCATGTGGGCAGGGACGGGAGGCTGGACCGAGCGCTTAGTTCCTCCAAGGAAGACGCATTAACCTTTTCGACACCTTTATTTATGAAATGCTTATTGAACAGATACAAAGTTAGTGTCAGCAGGCTGCAGGAGGGAGTTAATATGCACTCCTTCCTTCCCCTGGTGGGGGCTAAAGCCAGAAGTGGCTTTATCCTTCCCTCCACCTTGGCAGCAATGGGCTGGGAGAGGCCCTGGGACAGGGAGGGGGTTCAAGGGCAGGAGGAGGAAGGGAACAATGGGTAGCAGGGCCTGGGGCAGAGCCCCCCTCTCCTGGAATAAGAGGCTTGAC
Source organism: Macaca mulatta (assembly GCF_049350105.2). Lineage (NCBI taxonomy): Eukaryota > Metazoa > Chordata > Mammalia > Primates > Cercopithecidae > Macaca > Macaca mulatta. Next base: position 6,359,772 of record NC_133421.1, on the reverse strand, counting down.
CCTGCTCGCCCTGGCAGGAGCTGTGCTTCTCCTCTGCAGCATGGAGAAGTGGTTTGCACTGGGCAGCAGGGGGGGTGAGCTTCTCTGGGACTCTCTCCTGCCTCCCCAGCCCAAGGTTGCGAGTGTCCTCTTCGGCTATTTCTCATGTAAGGGTCCTCTGTGACACCTCTAATCCCGTTCAGGGATGCCTGCCTTCCCAGATCTCACAGGGCACTGCCCTCAGTCCCTGCGCTTAAGGGGCAGGGAGCCAGACCTGGTGGGGCACAGCAGCTGGTGACCTCTCCCCGACGGGGGCCTCAACTATGTCCACACTTCTAGGGGGATCATGCCCTCCTTGCTACCCAGCGGGGGTAACAAAGACTCATCCTCAAGGAACTTGAGGGGGAAGTGGACCAGGTGGCCCTGGACCTGGGTGAGCTCAGACCGAGCCAAGGGAGGACTGACGGTGGCCAAGGGCTCCACGGCCACATACTCCCGGAGTGTCCGCAGGGAACGCGTGGCATTGGTCGGTAGGCAGCGGAAGATCTGTGGGCGGGGGCATAGATGCCAATAAGGCTTGGGGAGACTCTCCCAACAATCTAAGTCCGACTAGGCTCGACCCCTTCCCCCATGCCATCTCTCCATACCCCCACTGACCCTGGGCCTCTCTCTCTTTTTTTTTTTTTGAGACGCAGTTTCACTCTTGTCGCCCAGGCTGGAATGCAATGGTGCGATCTCAGCTCACTACAATCTCCACCTCCTGGGTGCAAGTGATTCTCCTGCCTCAGCCTCTCGAATAGCTGGGATGACAGGCACCCACCATCATGCCCGGCTAACTTTTGTACTTTTTTTCTTTTCTCGGAGATTCGCTTTTATTGCCCAGGCTGGAGTGCAATGGCGTGATCTCGGCTCACTGCAACCTCCGCCTCCTGAGTTCAAGAGATTCTCCTGCCTCAGCCTCCCAGTCACGCCCAACTAATTTTTTTGTATTTTTAGTAGAGAAGGGGTTTCTCCATGTTGGTCAGGCCGATCTCGAACTCCTGACCTCAGGTGATCCGCCTGCCTTGGCCTCCCAAAGTGCTGGGATTACAGGCGTGAGCCACTGCGCCCAGCCAATTTTTGTACTTTAAGTAGAGATGGGGTTTCGCCATGTTGGTCAGGCCGATCTCGAACTCCTGACCTCAGGTGATCTGCCTGCCTTGGCCTCCCAAAGTGCTGGGATTACAGGCGTGAGCCACTGCGCCCGGCCAATTTTTGTACTTTTAGTAGAGATGGGGTTTCGCCATGTTGGTCAGGCTGATCTCGAACTCCTGACCTCAGGTGATCCGCCCGCCTCGACCTCCCAGAGGGCTGGGATTACAGGCATAAGCCACTGCACCCGGCCTGGGCCACTAAATCTCTTGATAGCAAACGCCCCCAGGCCCTCATCCCCCTTCGGAGAATGAGTGTGTGGTGGGGCTTCTCTCCATCCTACCCTGAGCAGGATAATGCACACATTTCCCCAGGCCACTCTCTCCCTCCCCTCCCAAGTTCCCACCTGCTCATAGATGTTGGCGTTGCTCTCAGCTGTGTCTTGCCACAACTGGAAGAAGTCATCACAGACGGGGTCTCGGAGATCCAAGTCTGGCCGGGTATTTGCTCCAAGAATCACACTATGGGAGAAAGGGGTCCCAGCAGGGCCAGATTAAGATCCTTAGAGAACCTGAATGCCAGAAAAGTTACATCGTCCCTACTCAGGTAATTCAAAATTGGCTGGGTGCAGTGGCTCACGCCTGTATTCCCAACACTTTGGGAGGACGAAGCCGATGGATTGCTTGAGCTCAGGAATTCAAGACCAGCCTGGGCAATATGGCAAAACCCCATCTCTACAAAAAAGTACAAAAATTAGCCAGGCGTGGTGGCATGTGCCTGTAGTCCCAGCTACTTGGGAGGCTGAAGTGGGAGGATCACTTGAGCCAGAGAAGTCGAGGCTGCAGTGAGCTGTGGTCACGTCACCGAACTCCAGCTGGGTGACAGAGCAAGACCCTATCTCAAAACAAATAACAAACAAACAAAAAAAAACAAAACAAACGCAATATAAAATAGTAAAATAAGTATAAAAGAAGCCAACAGAGTTCTGATTTGTCTTGACTTTGATGACTACCTTGGTGTTTTTTTTTTTTTTTTTGAGATGGAGTCTCGCTCTGTCGCCCAGGCTGGAGTGCAGTGGCGTGATCTCGGCTCACTGCAAGCTCCGCCTCCCGGGTTCACGCCATTCTCCTGCCTCAGCCTCCCGAGTAGCTGGGACTACAGGTGCCCACAACCGCGCCCGGCTAATTTTTTGTATTTTTAGTAGAGACGGGGTTTCACCGTGGTCTCGATCTCCTGACCTTGTGATCCGCCCGCCTCGGCCTCCCAAAGTGCTGGGATTACAGGCGTGAGCCACCGCGCCCGGCTACCTTGGTGTTTTAAAAAATTATTTTTATTTTAAATTTTCTTCTTTTTCTGTTCTTTCCCCAATCCTCAGAACCTGTGAAAATAATTACTTTTTTTTTTTGAGACAGAGTCTGGCTTTGTCGCTCAGGCTGGAGTGCAGTGGCGCCATCTCCGCTCATTGTAAACTCCGTCTCCCGGGTTCACGCCATTCTCCTGCCTCAGTCTCCCGAGTAGCTGGGACTACAGGCGCCCACCACCACGCCCGGCTAATATTTTGTATTTTTAGCAGAGACGGGGTTTCACTGTGTTAGCCAGGATGGTCTCGATCTCCTGACCTCGTGATCCGCCTGCCTCAGCCTCCCAAAGTGCTGGGATTACAGGCGTGAGCCACTGCGCCCGGCCAAAAATTACTTTTAAAAGATTTTTTTTTCTTTTGGCGGGACACGGTGGCTTACAGCTGTAATCCCAGTATTGGGGAGGCTGAGGCAGGAGAATCGCTTGAACCCAGGAGGCAGAGGTTGCGGTGAGCCAAGATCGAGCCATTGCACTTCAGCCTGGGCGACAAGAGTGAAACTACGTCTTAACAACAACAATAACAACAACAACAACAACAAAGATTTTTTTCATGGCCAGGTGCAGTGGCTCACACCTGTAATTCCAGCACTTTGGGAGGCTGAAGTGGGCAGATCACCTGAGGTCGGGGAGTTCAAGACCAGCCTGACCAACATGGCGAAACCCCGTCTCTACTAAAAATACACAATTAGCCGGGCGTGAAGGCACATGCCTGGAATCCCAGCTACTCAGGCGGCTGAGGCAGGAGAATCACTTGAACCCGGGAGGCAGAGGTTGTGGTGAGCTGAGATCTCGCCATTGCACTCCAGCCTAGGCAACAAGAGCAAAACTCCGTCTCAAAAAAAAAAAAATTGTTTCTCATTTTTTTTTGTGTTCCTGCTTCACTGATACTCTAAACTGATTAGTCTGCCTATTGATTTGTTTTTTTTTTGTTTTTTTTGTTTTTTTCTGTAGGCAGAGTCTTGCTCTGTCGCCCAGGCTGGAACGCAGTGGCGCGATCTCGGCTCACTGCAACCTCTGCCTCCTGGGTTCAAGCGATTCTCCTGTCTCAGCCTCCCGAGTAGCTGGGATCACAGGTGCCCGCCACCAAGCCCAGCTGATTTTTTGTATTTTTAGTAGAGACGGGTTTCATTATGTTGGCCAGGCTGGTCTCGAACTCCTGACCTCAGGCAATCCACCCGCCTTGGCCTCGCCAAAGTGCTGGGAAGTGCTGGGATTAGAGGCGTGAGCTGCCGCGCCCAGCCTTGCCTATTGAGAATCTAGGCCGGGCGCAGTGGCTCAAGCCTGTAATCCCAGCACTCTGGGAGGCCGAGACGGGCGGATCACGAGGTCAGGAGATCAAGACCATCCTGGCTAATACGGTGAAACCCCGTCTCTACTAAAAAAATACAAAAAACTAGCCGGGCGAGGTGGCGGGCGCCTGTAGTCCCAGCTACTCGGGAGGCTGAGGCAGGAGAATGGCGTAAACCCGGGAGGCGGAGCTTGCAGTGAGCTGAGATCCGGCCACTGCACTCCAACCCGGGCGACAGAGCGAGACTCCATCTCAAAAAAAAAAAAAAAAAAAAAAAAAAAGAGAATCTAGCACTACCTCTACCTCTGGCTCTGGGAGTACCTATGTGGTGCTACCTCTTGTCCTGCTCAAAAGGCAGACGCCTCCATCTCCCTCCCACCCTGTGGCACCCCGCCCCAGCTCTACCTGAAGCAGTGCTTCCGCAGACTCAAGGCAAACCTGCCCGCCTGATACTCCACCCCATTCATGAGGGATGGTTCCGTCTCTGTGTCCTCGATGAGCACGGCCAGCTCACTGTCCCGCTTCCCCAGCAAGCTCCGGTCGTTGATGTTTGCAGAACCTGGGGTGGATGTGGGGCACGCTGTCTGCTTGGGGCCAGGGCACTCCCCCCAGTACCCCATCCCCTCTACCAAAGCACTGGCCTGCAACACTCCTTCTTGGACCCTCTACCCCTACATGAGCCTGAGCTGCAGTCTCTGTCATCCCGGCCTCTCATCTCTTTGCCTGTCCCCGCACCCTCTCCCTGCCAGGGGCCCAGATCCGGCACTGACCGATGATGACTGTCCGGTCATCTGCGATGAGCATCTTGCTGTGGATGTAGATGAGCTCCGAGACGGGGTGCCCGCCCAGTTCTCCGTGTGTACGAAGCCCGCAGATGGAAATATAGTCCCGCCATGCTGTCCCCACTGCATACAAGAGATGGGGTGACAGGAGGGGAAGCGAGGGGAGAGGTGGCTCTGTGTGCAGACAGGGCCCTGCCCCACCTCCTCTCACTCCAGAAGCTCTTCCTACATAGAGTCTGGTCTCTCTACTTCTCCCTGCAGTGAAAGGCCAGCTATGGTCTGCGTAGCCTCAGAGGCTCACAGGAATGACAGCCTCCTTCCCCCACCCCCAGGCCTCCAGCGCCCCAATCTCCCTCTCCCAGGGGTCCAGGGCTTGAGCCCCCAGCCCCCAGCACTCACTGGCTGCTTTGAGGCGATGCAGGATTGAATACTCCCCACGACACAGGGTCCTGAGAGGAAAGACAGAGGGAGAGAAGTGGAGGCTGGCAGAGGGGAGGGGAGGTTGGGAGAGGTGGCCCTCCTTTAAGGCCCAGGAGGAAGGGATCAGGACAGAATCAAGAGGGGGACAAGGGTGGGATGGGGCCATTGAGAGCCCTGGGGGGTCACCTGTAAGTAAAATGCAGAATGGCCTGAATGGAGTTGCCACCACCCGTGGAGATATCACCCTCGAAGCCAGGGAGTAAGGGCAAAAGCACGTAGACTCGGAAACACTGCCCCTGTCTGGGGAGAGGGTGGAGTCAGAGGTGCGACTGGTCCCTCCAACCCCACCCCCTTCAACTGGGCTCAGACCACGCCCACAGTCCCCACCTTCCTGACAGTCCACCTTACTTGTGGGCCTTCAGGATTCTGTCCACAATCTCATCGCCCACCTTGTTCAGAACCGTCCGCCCATCTGAGCAGCTAATGAAGAACTGATTCTGGGGCAAGAACCAGAGACAGACATTAGCAGCCTGGCCGCTGGCGCTGTCCTCGGCCTCCAGCCCTGGTCCCAGGCTCCAGGCGTCTGCTTCTGCTCCGGGCCCAGCTCCACCAACCCTTGATGACTGACTCCACTCATTCCCCAGGTCTCTCTCCTGCAACATCCCTTCCATGCTCTCCCCCACCTCCTCCCAGTCAGACCTCAATGTAGAGGAAGTGCCGGCTCTCCTTGATGGTGTGGAGGTAGGCATTGAGGATGGAGTTCTCCAGGGTCCCTGCTGACCAGCGGTCCACTGACCGCAAGACCTAGGGAATGGTGAATGCGATGTGCTTCTTTTCATTTTCTTATTTTATGTTTTTTTTTAGACAGAGTCTCGCTCCCTTGCCCAGACTGGAGTGCAGTGGTGTGATCTCAGCTCACTACAACATCCGCCTCCTGGGTTCAAGCGATTCTCCTGCCTCAGCCTCTCTAGTAGCTGGGACTACAGGCACACATCACCACACCTGGCTAATTTTTTGTAATTTTAGTAAAGATGGGGTTTTACCATGTTAGCCAGGATGGTCTCGATCTCCTGACCTCGTGATCCGCCTGCCTCGGCCTCCCAAAGTGCTGGGATTATAGGCGTGAGCCACCGCGCCTGGCCGTGATGTGCTTCTTAACCCCAGGAGAGGACAGTGTAGGGGGCTCTCACACCAAGGAGAGTGGGTTGGGGTGTTGGGCTGAAGGAGACAAAGGTAGGGGCTGGCTGAAGTGGGGGGCCTCACCTGCACAGTGGTGCACTGCCCCCCTGGGAGCGTGAAGGGGAGCTGGTTGGCAGTGCTGGTAGACTTGGGAAGCAGGTAGGGGTACGTGGGAGTCTTGTACTTGGCCTTGGTGGTCTGAAGTGGAGGGATGGCAGAGTCAGCAGGAGGTGCTGAGCTGTCTCTAACTCCCTCCCTCCCTCCAGCCCCCACCAGAAGGAATGAGCACCTTGGTGAAGTTCCAGCGCTGGATGAAGTGCCGGGCGAGGTCCCGGGCAGGTAGGCCGTGGACGACCACCCCAACGTCCCGCCATGGCATCCGTGGGGTCGTCTCCCTGTCAATGAAATCTGCGAGGTCCCGGGAGAGTCAGGGGAGACGTCAGGGCTGGACTCCTGGGGACACTTGGGGCAGGGAGGAGGAGCCTGCCAGAGGGAGGGCTGTACCACCCTTGACCCCTCTCATCCCATCCTCAGTACCAGTCCCAGCTTCTGACCCTGCTCTCAGCTCTCTGGGGTTTTGGCGGGTGGGAGGCTTCACCTTCGAAAGGCCGGTCGAGCTGCACCCAGTCCTTGGTGATAAGATTGCTGTAGTCCTTGCCCAGCCAGAAGAATTGGTTGTGAGAGAGGTCTGGGGTGGCCGGCGAGTCTGGGCACGGGGTGGGAGGCTGTAGGGGGAACACACCCAAGCCAGGGGCAAGGGGAGGTCATGGGGCTGTACAGAGCCAGGGCCAAAGAGAGGAGCCCTGAAAGAGTGAGAGAGACGGAGAGGAAGAATGAAACAGAGGGTCTGATTCCCCAGCCCTCCCCTCCAGCCGCCTTTGACACTTTTAGAGGAATGGGGTGATGGTCAGTGAAATGGGGAAAGGATGGGTTACAGCCCTTTCTTTTTTGAGACCGAGTCTTGCTCTTGTCACCCAGGCTGGAGTGCAGTGGCACGATGTTGGCTCACTACAACCTCCGCCTCCTGGGTTCAAGCGATTCTCCTGCCTCAGCCTCCCGAGTAGCTCAGATGATAGGCACCCGCCACCATGCCAGGCTAATTTTTTTGTATTTTTAGTAGACACGGGGTTTCACCATGTTGGTCAGGCTGGTCTCAAACTTCAGACCTCAGGTGATCTGCCTGCCTCAGCCTCCCAAAATGCTGGGATTACAGGCATGAGCCACGGCACCTGGCCGGTTACAGCACTTTCAAAGTGGGTTCTTGGGGTCCCAGAAAGTTTGAGGAACCCTGAGGTGGGCAGGGCCTGGAATGATTGAGGGGGTAAGGCTGGAGTCGGGAAAAGGTGTGGATTGAGCTTATCTGAGTTTGGGGGTGCTTAGGAAGGCCTCGGGGGGATTACCTGGGAGGCAGCTGATTCAGAGGAGTCTCCAAGGTCAGTCAGTCGGTAGTGCAGGTCATCCCAGCGGCCATAGGCAAGGTCCAGTCCCCCTAGGAATGCTACCACTTGGTCCACCACCAGGAGCTTCTCATGATGGGCCCACAGCGTCACTTGGTCTGGGTGACGCATCACCTGGAGCAGGCATGGAGGGTTCATGAGGTGGGTTTAGGTGAAGGAAAACAGGAGGTACTGGGAGGGAGAGAGGAAAGATGGAAAGATGAGACCATCAGGAAGCAGGAGCACTGGGGGCGGGGACAGTGTGGGGAGGAGGGCTGTCATGGGGGAGGGTCTCTGAGGCCCAGAGTCACCTTTATGTTTGGGTGCAGCAGCATCAGTGCCCTCTTGCTATAGCCACTGTTGATGCCCAAGGCCAATTCCACTTCCTTAAACAGCAGAATGGACACGCGGACACCCTCCTCCTGGTGGTGAGTTGGGGAATTAGATCCCAGTGCCTCTCCCAGAGTTGCCCCTTTCCACACTCCCAAACCCTTTCTACGTGGGTCCCTCCAGCCTGTCTGGAGATCCTAGAGGCTCTGCCACATATGCCCTGCTTTGCTGCTTGCAGCAGACTTAGACTAAATGTCATCTGTGTGCTCACCCACTCACCCATCCACATATCTATCCACCTACCCACATATCATCCATCCATCTATCTTCCCAAGCATTTACTCATCCCTTTATCTACTGTCTATCATTCATCCATCTACCTGCCTACCCTCCTAGCCCTCCACCTTTCCAACTCATATCCTTCCATCTATCACCCTTTCTGTCCTCTATCCATCCACCTGCCCACCCACCCTGCAACATCCATGCATCCTTCTTCCAGTCCATCAACACCACACATGCCCCTCCATGGCAGGTACTGTGCCTTGTAGTGGAACAATGATATTAACTAGTCCAGTGAAAGAGATAGACATGTACACCCCCAGATAACACAATAAAGTATTATGTTTACTGGGAGGGAAGTCTCTGCCAGGTGGAGGGAGCATGAAGAGGAAGGTGTCAGTTCTTAGGGCAAAGGGAGAGGGCGGAGGTGATGTCTGACAGGCGCTGGGCCAGGATGGGCACATTTCCCTCCCCTGAAGCCTCAGACTCCCTATCTTCTCCCACGCTGCAGCCCTGCTAATGAACCTCCACGCATAGGCAACCCCCTCCCCCTGCAGCCCGACGGCTGTCCTCACCGCCTTCCTCTTGAGCATAATGTCCAGTCTCCAGTCATCTGAATGGGCCGGACGCTTCAGGTAAACCTCAGGACTCAACCTGGGATTCAGGGCAGTGGATTAGGGGCAAACAAAGCCCCAGACCACCAGCCGTACCCCCCTTCTCCCCCTTCCTCCGAGGAACACGCTGACCTGCCCCAGGCTCTATCCTGCCCCATCTTATTGGGGCCTTTCCCACTCACCACCAGTCTGTGATGAAAATCTCCTCTTGAGCTCGAAGGATGGCATCTGCCACAGCAGCAAAGTAACCTGCCCCATTCACAAACCTGGGGGGAGGCCAAGCCAAGGAGGTCAGGGGAGTCAGAAGCCAGAAAGCTCTGGAGAGTGAAGACCGGAGGACAGTCATGGGTCAGAGGTGACAGCAAGGTCAAAGATCAGGAATGATCAGAGAGCACAAGTGGTATCAGACACATCAAAATAGTGTTTGCCCATATACGCTAAATACAAATAAAAATTACAAAAAGACACAATAACCTAATCAACTAAAGAATGGGGGGATTACTACATCGTACATAAAGAACACCAATAAGTCGACAAGAAAAAGTCACATGAGCCAACGGAAAAATGAGCAAATCGTAAGAACTGACAGTTCACAGAGAAATTAAAATGGCCAGTTGTGGCAAATGATGTTCAGTTTCACTAGTAAATGAAGAAGTTAAAATGAAATTACATTGAAAAAATCCATTAGATGGGTAATAATTAAAATCATTAGTAACATTCAATATCAGCATATTAGCATATCAGAATGTTATTCAATATGCTGGGGAATATTCAGTATGCTGGGGAAGTGGGTATTCTCATAGACTACGGGAATATAACTTTTAGGAGACAATTTGGCAGTATCAAAAAAGAAAAAAAAAAAAATATATATATATAGCTTTTTTGAGATGGTGTCCGGTTCTGTCACCCAGGCTGGAGTGCAATGGCACGATCTTGGCTCACTGCAACCTCCTTCTCTTGGGTTCAAGTAATTTTCCTGTCTCAGCCTCCCAAGTAACTGAAATTACAGGTACCCGCCACCATGCCTGGCTGATTTTTGTATTTTTAGTAGAGACGGTTTTTGCCATGTTGGCCAGGCTGGTCTTGAACTCCTGACCCCAGTGATCTACCCGCCTCGGCCTCCCAAAGTGCTGGGATTACAGGCATGAGCCACAGCGACTGGCCAGCAGTTATCAAAATATTAAATGCACATAGCCTTTAATATCATTAAATATGCACAGTAATTTTACGTCTAGGAATACAACCTACACAATGCTTAGGCAAAGATCATGTTCATCGCATTGTGTGTAAGAATGAAAAATGGGAAATAATCTAAGTATCTAATCTCTCACACATGTATTAAGTGAAAAAATAAGTCACAGAAGAGGGTGCATGATCTCATTTATGTTGAAACAAAAGTAACACATGCCTGCACATGTGAAAATATGTAGGAAGGCCAGGCGAGGTGGCTCATGCCTGTAATCCCAGCACTTTGGGAGGCCGAAGCGGGTGGATCACTTAAGGTCAGGAGTTCATGACCAGCCTGGCCAACATGGTGAAATCCCATCTGTACTAAAAATACGAAAATTAACTGAGCATGGTGGTGCATGCCCGTAATCCCAGCTATTCAGGAGGCTGGAGGCAGGAGAATCGCTTGAACCCGGGGGGCAGAGACTGCAGTAAGCCGGTATCATGCCACTGCACTCCAGCCTGGGTGACAGAGCCAGACTCCATCTCAAAAAAAAAAAAAAAAAAAGGCCGGGCGCGGTGGCTCAAGCCTGTAATCCCAGCGCTTTGGGAGGCCGAGACGGGCGGATCACGAGGTCAGGAGATCGAGACCAGCCTGGCTAACACGGTGAAACCCCGTCTCTACTAAAAAATACAAAAAACTAGCCGGGCGCTGTGACGGGCACCTGTAGTCCCAGCTACTCGGGAGGCTGAGGCAGGAGAACGGCGTGAACCCAGGAGGCGGAGCTTGCAGTGAGCTGAGATCCGGCCACTGCACTCCAGCCTGGGTGACAGAGCGAGACTCCGTCTCAAAAAAAAAAAAAAAAACCCAACCAAACAAACAAAAACAACCTCCGTCCATGACTGCCCTGTGCCTGTGATATTAGCACACGGGAGCCTGTGAGATCAGCTGCCACTGACTCCCAGCCTCTCCTCTGACTGCTCCTCCTCACTCAGTAACAACAATATGTCCTGGTGGTTCCCAAACGCCCTGAGCTATTTCTGTCTTCTCTGCCTGGACTGTTCTGCATTTTCTTTATCTCGTATAGTTGCATGAGGATCAGCAAGTGTACGCTGTTCCCATGCAATCACCAGTCCTATCAAAATATAGGACATTTTCATCGTCCTGGAATGTTCCCTCGTGTGTCCCGTTTGATTGCCCAGACAATCTTTGCCCCGTACCCTGCCACAGGCAACTGCTGATCTGATTTCCATCGCTGTGGATCGGTTTTGGCTGTTTTAGAAGTTTATAGCCGGGCGCGGCGGCTCACGCCTGTAATCCCAGCACTTTGGGAGGCCAAGGCAGGTGGATCACAAGGTCAGGAGCTCGAGACCAGCCTGGCTAACATGGTGAAACCCCGTCTCTACTAAAAAATACAAAAAACTAGCCGGGTGAGATGGCGGGCGCCTGTAGTCCCAGCTACTTGGGAGGCTGAGGCAGAAGAATGGCGTGAACCCGGGAGGCGGAGCTTGCAGTGAGCTGAGATCTGGCCACTGCACTCCAGCCCGGGCGACAGAGCGACACTCCGTCTCAAAAAAAAAAAAAGAAGTTTACAGCCGGGCGCGGTGAGCTGAGATCAATAGAGCAAAACTCTCAAAAAAAAAAAAAAAAAAAAAAAAAAAGGAAAATGTTTGTTAAATGAAGGACTAAATCAGATTTGAGAAGATCATAGAGAACAGAGAGGGTCAGTATGGTAGAGGGGGGTTTAAAAAGTTATAGGAGGTTACAGACGTCAAGGGTCAGAAGAGATGACCAAGTCTGAGGGTCAGAAAGGTCAGAGCGAAATCAGAGAGATCAATGTGGTTAAAGATATCAAAGATCAAGAAGATTAAGGAAGTCACAGGGTGGATCGCTGAGGTCAGAAGGGTTCAGAGGAGATAAAAGAGAGGGTGAAGGACTCAGAGACAGGGGGTCAAGAAGGCCACAGAAGGGATGTCAGTGTCTCACCACCGGGCCAAGGTCCCAGGCCGGGATGGGGCATAGCTGTCATGCTGGTGCAGCTGTAGGAAGTCTCTGCCTGGGCCCCGTGCCAGCTCAGTGATCTCTTGGGCCCACCACCGTGCCTGCCGGTAGCTGCTGCACTTGAGAATCAAGGACCTGGATGGGAACGATGAGATGCACCATAAATCCTCGCCCTCCATACATATGATCTTGCCCAGAGACCTCCCCTTTCTTTCTCACTTCCTCCCTTGGTCCCTAATCACAACTCCACAGAGACAGGGCGTGTATGTATCTGCCTTATTTGTTTATTTATTTTTGAGACAGAGTTTAGCTCTTGTCCCCCAGGTTGGAATGCAGTGGTGCGATCTCTGCTTACTGCAACCTCTGCACCCTGGCTTCAAGCGATTCTCCTGCCTCAGGCTCCCAAATAGCTGGGATTACAGGCCAGCACCACCACGCCTGGCTAATTTTTGCATTTTTAGTAGAGACAGAGTTTTACCATGTTGGTCAGGCTGATCTCGAACTCCTGACCTCAGGTGATCCGCCCGCCTCGGCCTCCCGAAGTGCTGGGATTACAGGCATGAGAAACCATGCCTGGCCGTATCCACCTTACTCACAGTTGGAGCCTAGTATTGTATCAGCAACCAGTATTGTACCAGGCACTCAGGTTTGTTGAATGAACAAATGAACAAATGGAATTTCCTTTATGTCAGCAGTTCCTTTCCTGGGCTTCTACTAATCCCCTTTCTCTGGGCCCAGTCTCTAAGAGCAGTCCCAAGCATCTGGCTAGACCAGTTCCCTGGTTCAAAACTATGTCCGGATCCCGGGAGGTGGAACAGCCTTCCTCTCTACTGTGGTCTCTCTTACTCAACCCCCAGCAGGGCTGCAGGCTGGCTCACCACTCAGCCGGTGTCTCTCACCCCAGGGAGGCCTCACCTGTGGGAGGTGTCGATCCGCACTCCGTACCGTGCCTCCGTGCTCCTTTTCCCCACCTGCACCTCAAAGCCGGGGTCAAAGAGCTGAACAAATGAGATGGCACCCGTCTCGAGGCACATGTACAGCAGGAAGGAGTCCTTCACCACCAGCCACCTAGAGCAGAAGGGCTCCCTGTGTTCCTCTCTGCCCTCGAAATTTTATTCCTCACCCCCACCCACTGCCCAGCTGCTCGGCCATAGCCCTTACCTCTTGGACCAGCGATAACAAACTTGGTCTCGGCCACAGCAGGTGAGGCCAGGAACGCGGTGGCCACCTGAGCGCTTCCGGATCGTCCCCTCCCTGTGGGGCAATCAGGAAGAGAGGCTGGATGAGGACTCCAGACCCCCAGCCCACCCTGCACTGCTTGCCCCATTCTCAGGCAGGGAGAAATTAAGAGGGATGTCTACAGATGCCTGGGTGAAGGGGGCCAGACACTCACAGCCCTTTGCAGCCCAGGTCTGGGATAAAGGACAGCTGACTGACTTCCAGGAATTCTGTCTGCAGAGGAAAACAAAAGGCCAGAGGAGATACCTGGCTTTCAGCTCCTCAGACCCTGGGGCCCCTGGCCCTCCTCCCCCTGAGGGTCTGATGATCCTGCTCCACATCTAAAATCAGCTCCTGGACCTTACCAAGGCATGGTAGTTGCGATAGAAAGACATGGTCAAGAGGCGGTTGAGGTAATTCTCCAGGTATTTCTAAAGTGGAGATGAGAGAGAAAGAGACAGATGGGACCAGAGTCATTTGCACATCCAATGCCTTCCCAGAGGACCTGGCATCTGGTCCCACCTGTTTGCTGGCTGCATGTCTGGTAGAGCCCTCAGGACCTGCCCGGGGTAGAGAGGGCATCTCTCTGTTGGCTGCATCTTGGGCTGGAGAATAGGCAACGGCAAAACTGTGGAAAGGATGGATGAGGTTCAGGTAAGAGCTGGGAGGCTGGGTGCTCTGGTTCCTGAAAACACTGGAGATGGGGCTTGGAGGAAAAGAAGAGGCCTGGAGGTGGCCAGGTGTGGTGGCTCATGCCTGGAATCCCGGCACTTGGGGAGGCTGCAGCAGGTGGATCACTTGAGCTCAGGAATTTAAGACCAGCCTGGGCAACACAACAGCACCCCATCTCTACAAAATATACAAAAATTAGTTGGGTGTGGTGGCTGTGGTCCCAGCTACTCGGGAGGCTGAAGTAGGAGGGTTGCTTGAGCCCAGGAGGTTGACATGAGCCAAGATCATACCAGTGCACTCTAGCCTGGGTGACAGAGGGAGACCTTGTCCAAAACAAAAACAAAAACCAAGCAAAAGTCCTAGAGTCTGGCAAAAGGAAGGCCCCCTACCCTGGGAATGGAGACTAGAAAAGGGTGAGGCTGCCAAGAGTATTTTGGGCATCCCGCCCAGCTGAGATGCTGGCACAGAACCATGGACAGGGAAAGCTGAGCAGGGAAAGTTTCCTGGTAACTGGGGTCAGGGGAGGGGCCCAGTGGCCAGAGTTGCAGGGAGGAAAGATTGTGGCCTGGGGGTGAGACAGGCAGAAAGGAGGGTGGGGGGCACCTGCCCTCTACAGGACTCAGTCTGATTCCCCTTACCGAGCCAGAGGGAGCAGACTCATCAAGACTTTGTGTCTCAGGAGGTCCCGATGCAGCTCCTGAAAATGACGGAACTTCTTCTTGGTTGTCCAGGTAAAGTCGCCGTGAGTCAAGCGGACAGAATACAGAGTGCAGGTTCCTACCTAGGGGTGTGAGGAACTGAATGGATGACCCCCGTGTTGAGTCCCCGCCTCCCCACTCTGGCCAGCTCTCCCTTTCCCTCTTCCCTGGGGCCAGCCCAGCCACCTTGGATCCATTCCAGGCCGCCCTCCCTTTCCCCCTCCCTGGGGCCAGTCTGGCCACCTTGGATCCGCTGGTGTATCTTTCGGTGCCCACCACCTGGGCTGTGACAGGGACCCCAGGTGCGAACACCAAGGGGTGCACTTTCAGAGGCTGAAGCTCATAGGTGGCCAGAAACGGGTGCATCCGGTCGGCTGGGAAGAAAGAAAGTCGAGGAGTGTAGACCCCCACAGGCCCCAGCCCCCTGGCTCCCCACGCCTCTCCTCCCCGAGGGCCATCCATATTCCCTGTGTACCTGGGTCCTCTCCCTCCCTCAGAGTGTCCACCTCATCGGACTCCATCTGGAGCTGGCTGGAGTCCAGTTCGTCCCCAGTGGGGAAGAGGCTCTCAGGGGTCGCCATCATCCTAGGAATATAGGGAATCCTCAGGGAGGCGAGTTGCCCTGCAGCACCCGCCCCCCCATCCTAACTCCTGCAGGTCCTCCATCTCTTCCAGGTCCTCCTCTTCCCCCACAGACTCCTGACCGCCCGCTGATGACGACCGACCAGTTTGCAACGCCCCACCGACCCCTTCGAGCCCCCATCCGCTATCTTAGTCCTTCATCCACAATCCCAGTCCCAGTCCCGCTCCCCGACCCCCGCCCCGTCCCGTAACCAGAGACCCGGGGAACACCCAGCCAGGCCCGGAAGGCTCCGACCTGGGGCGCCACAGCAGCTGCGCGGGGAAGCGGCCCCGGGTGGTCGGGAGAGCGCGGGGCTACGGGGCTTACGCCAGGCCAGGCGGGCCGGGGGCAGGGGTCCAGGCAGGAATGAGGAAGTTACGCGATCCCCGCCGAGGGGAGAAACCCCGAAATCTGAGCGTGCGACTGAGTCTGGAGGCTCCGCAGCCCGAGCCCTTTCCGTCCCCGCCCGATTCCCGGGACCGGGGACCCCAGCGCGCCCCTTCCCGGCCGCCTCACCCTGGCAGACGGAGCCAGCGCCCGCGCGGGTTCCGGAGCCAAGCGAGCAGAGCGGAGCCGGAGCCGCAGCCGGAGCCCACGCCCCAGCAGGCCGGGGCGGGGCTGGGGCTCAGGGCCTGCCCTCGGGGGCGGGACGGCCCCCGGCCTCACCTCCGCGGGATTCTCGTCTGTCCTGTCCCGCCCCCGCCGCCCTCGGCCCGCCCCGCCGCCCCGCCGCCCCGCCGCCCCGCCGCCCCGCCGCCCCGCCGCCCCGCCGCCCCGCGCACCACCGGGAGCCCGGGGGCTGCACTGTGCTCTGCAGGGCCGCGGGGCCGCGCAGCTCTCTCGGTGAGACCGGCAAGTGCTGCAAAGCGTCGGGGCTTTCCGCGCCGTCGGTCCCAGCGTGCCCGCCCGCCGCCCGCCGCCCGCCGCCCGCCGCCCGCCGCCCGCCGCCCGCCGCCCGCCGGGGCACCCCGCGCTGCGCGCATCCTTCCGCTCGGCTCCCGCCCCGGGCCCCTCCAGCCGCGGGCGCTGCCTCGGCCCCCGGGGACACGCGCCTCCGCTGCGGGAGCTGCCGGTGGGTGCCCCTCTCCCAGACTCGCTGCGAGCCACGTTCGACCTAGCCCAGATAGCGTTTGTACCTGGAAGGAATGAGGGCGTAAAAGGCCCGAGGGGTGGTGGCTACAAACCCATTAGTGTAAGAAAGCGGGCATTCTTTCATTCATTCACCAAACATGTATTGCGCGCTTACTCCTTGCCAGACACTGAGCGTATGGTAGTAAATAAGATGGTTACGGAGCCTGCTCAGCTGGAATTGACAGTCTAGGGGGGAAATAAAATTTTTTCGGGTATTAAAATACAAGAGATTTCAATCTTTTTTAAAAAGCAGATTTATTTTTCTCTTCTTTTGATAGACATGTGTGTTTCCAGTTTTGCCCGTTGTTTTAGCTCCTGTAAACATCCCTGTCTTTGTGTGGATAGTTTTCCTTTATCTTGGGTAACTAGCGAGTGGAGTTGTTGGATCATGTAAGTGTATGTTTAACTTATAAGAAACTATCACACGATTTTTTTTGAAATGGTTGTTACAGTCTAGATTTCCAAAATCAGTGTATGGTGGTTCCAGTTATTCTATGGCATAGCCAACATTTGATATTCTAAATCTTTAGCGTTGGCCATTGAATGGATGTCATAGGCACACCATTGCAATTTGATTTGCATTTATCTGGAGATCAATGATATTGACCATGTTTCATGTGCTGATTGGCCATTTGGCCATTTGTATGCATTCTTTTTTTTTTTTTTTTGAGACGGAGTCTTGCTGTGTCTCCCAGGCTGGAGTGCAATGGCCAGATCTCGGCTCACTGCAAGCTCCGCCTCCCGGGTTCACGCCATTCTCCTGCCTCAGCCTCCCAAGTAGCTGGGACTACAGGCACCCGCCACCTCGCCCGGCTAGTTTTTTTTTTTTTTTTTTTGTATTTTTTTATTAGAGACGGGGTTTCACCGTGTTAGCCAGGATGGTCTCGATCTCCTGACCTCGTGATCCGCCCGTCTCGGCCTCCCAAAGTGCTGGGATTACAGGCTTGAGCCACCGCGCCCGGCCTGCATTCTTTTATAAAGTGCCTATTCAGTCTTTTGCTAATATTTATTTATTTTTTTTTTTTTGAGACAGAGTCTCACTCTTGTTGCCCATGCTGTAGAGCAGTGGCACGATCTCGGCTCACTGCAACCTCCCCCTTCTGGGTTCAAGGGCTTTCCTGCTAATTTTTGTATTTTTAGTAGAGACAGGTTTCACCATGTTGGCCAGGCTGGTCTCAAACTCCAGACCTCAAGTGATCTGCCCTCCTTGGCCTCCCAAAGTGCTGTGATTACAGGCGGGAGCCACCATCCCCGGCCTTTTGCTAATTTTTTCTTTTCTTTTTTTTTTTTTTTTTTGAGAGGGAGTTTTGCTCTTGTTGCCCAGGCTGGAGTGCAATGGCGGGATCTCGGCTCACTGCAACCTGCGCCTCCCAGGTTCCAGCAATTCTCCTGCCTCAGCCTCTTGAGTAGCTGGGATTACAGCCACCGGCCACCACGCCTAGCTAAATTTTTGTATTTTTAGTAGAGATGGGGTTTCACAATGTTGGCCAGGCTGGTCTGGAACTCCTGACCTCAGATGATCCACCCTCCTTGGCCTCCCAAAGTGCTGGGATTACAGGCGTGAGCCACCACACCTGGTCATAAACTTCTAAATTTAAGGCAAAAACAATCTATAGTGATGGAAATCAGATCAGTAGTTGCCTGTGGCAGGGTGTAAGGAAAAGATTGCCTGTAAAGGGACACGTGAGGGAACATTCCAGGATGATGAGAATGCCCTATATTTTGATAGGAGTGGTGATTGCATGGGAGCATACACTTGTTAATACTCATGGAACTGTACGTTAAGATGTGTGCATTAAATTGTATGTACATTTTTGCTTCAATAAAGTTCATTGAAAGAAAAACAAGGCCGGGCGTGGTGGCTCACGCCTGTAATCCCGATACTTTGGGAGGCCGAGGTGGGTGGATCACGAGGTCAGGAGATCGAGACCATCTTGGCCAACGTGGTGAAACCCCATCTCTACTAAAATTACAAAAAATTAGCTGAGCATGGTGACGCGTGCTACTTGGGAGGCTGAGGCAGGAGAATTGTTTGAACCAGGGAGTCTGAGGTTGCAGTGAGCTGAGATAGTGCCACTATACTCCGGCCTGGTGACGGAGTGAGACTCCGTCTCAAAAAAAAAAAAAAAAAAGACTGTGTAACTCGGGCAGTATGTGTCATCAGAAACCTAACGTTTCTCACATTGTGGTACCTTCACGGAATGATGAAACAGCCCTTGTACAGCTTTACTTACGGGCACTTAGAGTCCTTGGCTAGGATGCTCTTGACTAGAGGGTCTCTGACTAGAAGACCAGAGCCTCGGCTCTGGCCACCCCAAACTGGCTGAGGGCATCGATGCTTGGGGACATGCTTCAGAAGCTCAGTGTACTGGTTAAAAGAGTAGATTCTGGCTGGGTGTGGTGGCTGATGCCTGTAATCCCAGCACTTTGGGAGGCTGAGGTGGGCGGATCACTTGAGGTCAGGAGTCCGAAACTAGTCTAGACAACATGGTGAAAGCCCATCTCTACTAAAAATACAAAATATGACTGGGGATGGTGGCGGGTGCCTGTAATCCCAGCTAATTGGGAGGCTGAGGCAGGAGAATCACTCGAGCCCTGGAGGCAGAGGTTGCAGTGAGACAAGACTGCACCACTGTAATCCAGCCTGGACAACAGAGCAAGACTCCATCTCGAAAAAAAAAGAGTAGATTTTGGGGTCAGACTGACTCAAGGTGAGGGTTGTGAGGTGGGCATGGTTCCTACTCTGTACTGTCTGCCTGTGTGACCTTGGGCAAATTACCTTGCCTCTCAGTGCCTCCTTTTCCTCATCTGTAAAACCAGGATAGACTTACCAGCAAGGGACTTACCTCAAAAGATCTTTGAGGCTGGGTGTGGTGGCTCACGCCTGTAATCCCAGCACTTTGGGAGGAAGAGGCAGGCGGATTGCCTGAGGTCAGGAGTTTGAGACCAGCCTGGCTAACGTGGTGAAACCCCGTCTCTACTAAAAATACAAAAAAATTAGCCAGGCATGGGGGTGCACACCTGTAGTCCCAGCTATTCCGGAGGCTGAGGTAGGAGAATTGCTTCAACCCGGGAGGCGGAGTTACAGTGAGCCAAGATCGCGCCACTGAACTCCAGCCTGGGCGACAGAGTGAGACTCTATCTCAAAAAAAAAAAAAAGATCTTTGACATGATTAAGTGAAATGAGATAACATGTAAAAGTTCCTAGCATTTACCTGACACAGCATCATTAATCAATTATAACCATCTTCATAACAGGGGACAGGAACCATCAGACCATTTAATGAGAATCTAACATTTCCCTGGATAATAAAGTTTCTTAGTCTAAAAAAATAGAGTATTCTTTAAAAGTCTACATCTTGGGCACTCCAAGTCTCATTCTAAAATACAAACGAATCCCCAGCCGTGTCCAGCCTGGTGCCAAGTTGTCGGGCATTGCTATAGTGAAATTTTACTGTATCTGTCACGGCACCTCTGCATCTGTCCCTGCCGTGCTACCTCTCCCAACCACCTCCTGCTTCTCCATGGGGATCAGAAAGGACCCCCAAATTAATGGGGCATAAAAATAGGTGTCTGAATGGGAGTATACCCCAGCCCTTTCTTCCCCCCTCCTCTCCCCATTCCATCCCTGGCGCCTATAATCACCAGGCGGTCTGAAGCTAAGTGGTAGTTTTGCCCATGGTGGGGGGGCTCGGAAACCACACCCCTCTCCCGGGAGCCCTCCTGGCCATTCCCCACTCCAGTCGCCTCCACTGTTGAGATGGGTCTGAAGGGGGCATGGTGTTTCCCATGGTGCAGGTGCCGGAGACAGCGGGGGACTGAAAGAGGAGGAGGTATGGGGTAGACTGAGGGTAAAGCGGGGCTGTCAGGCAGTCAGACAGACAACTGCATCGCAGGGAGAGAGAGAAATGCTCAAACCACCAAAAGTAAAAGGCACATTTGTCTCCCTGGGTGGGAGGTGGGTCACCAAAGTCCTCACAGGACTGGCTAAATACTTTGTGGGGCCCAGTTCGAAATGCCTAAGAGGGGCCCCTCGTTAACAATTTAAGAATTTCGGCCGGGCGCAGTGGCTCACTCCTGTAATCCCAGCACTTTGGGAGCCCGAGGTTGGCGGATCACGAGGTCAGGAGATGGAGACCATCCTGGCTAACACGGTGAAACCCCATCTCTACTAAAAATACAAAAAATTAGCCGGGCGTGGTGGCGGGCGCCTGTAGTCCAGCTACTCAGGAGGCTGAGGCAGGAGAACTGCTTGAACCCGGGAGGCGGAGGTTGCAGTGAGCCGAGATAGTGCCATTGCACTTCAGCCTGGCAACAGAGTGAGACTCTGTCTCAAAAAAAAAAAAAATTAAGAATTTCAAGATGGTGATAGCAGAACCCTATGCCAAGCACGGTGGCCCTTTTGAGTCTGGGGATCCTATGCAATTGCACAGGTCACATGCGTGTGAGCCAGCTCTGCTTGCTCTGCAACAGTCCCTCTCCCTCTCCCTGCTGCTGTCACCCACGCTCCTCACCGGTCCCCAGGCCCCAGGTGTCTTCCCTTCGTCCCTCCTCAACCCTGGGTTGGGGGCGAGGGAGGAGGTGAACCCTGACCTACAACTTCCTTCTTTCCTCTCCCATCTTTTAGGCCTGAGTCCTGCTGCCCCTCCAGATCCCAGTCCAGCTATAGCCCCCATCATGGCTGAGGGAGGGGTACCCTCGCCAGGGCCTGGTGCCTACTTCAGCAGGAAAGCCCGACTCTCCTTCCGCCACCAGCTGCATGACATAGCATCGGCCAATGACTCCACCATTTGAAGGGGACAAGGAGCTGAACCTCCAGGAAGGCTTAGCAAGCTTCCTTCCCCAGACTTCTCAGCGATCCTAATGTCCACCTCCCCAAGTCCTTTCTAACCTTCTCATTAAATATGTTCGTAGTTGCTAAGTGCTGTGTGTGTGTGTGCAGGGGAAGTAGATGGGGCCAAGGCTGCAGGGCTGGGTTATGGGGCTGAGATGGGAAGTGTTGCCTATGGTGGGAGTGAGACACAGGAATGATGAATATGAGGCAGCTCATCTCATGCAGAGCCCAGGTGTGACAAGTGGGAAAGTAAGAATTGGCTGACATCAAGCTTCAGAGTTGAGTGTGCTGAAGACAGTCTGGGGTGGCTGGGGGCTGGGCAGGATGGCAGATGGGATGAGAAAGCATATTCATTCAGTAAAATGCCGAGTATCTACCCCTGCCAGGCATGGAGGAGATATCAATGAACCAGAAAGAAAGAATTCTCTCTTCTCACTGAGCTGACTTTCTAGTAGAGGTAGGGAGACAATCATACACAGGTAAACAACTAAGTGAACCCAAGACAGTGATATGTGCTGCTGTGAAGAAAGTGAAACAGGGTCATGTGAGAGTGGGACTAGGGGGTGGTGTTTCTCCAGTTTCAGGTGGTCGGGAAATGCCTTCCTGATGAGGTGACATTTGAGCTGAGAGCTGAATGATGAGTAGCCACGTGGAAATCGGGGAGCGATGTGTCAGCGTAGGTTTACTAGTTCCAACAAATGGCCATCTCTGGTGCAGAATGTTGACAGTGAGGGAGGCTGCCCACGTGGGGAGAGGAGCACATGGGAAATATCTGTATTTTCTACTCAATTTTGCTGTGAACCTAAAACTGCTCTAAAAAATGAATTTTAGGCCGGGTGCGGTGGCTCACGCCCATAATCCCAACACTTTGAGAGGCCTAGGCAGGAGTACGAGACTAGCCTGGCCAACATGGTGGAAACTCGTCTCTATTAAAAATACAAAAAAATTAGCCAGACGTGGTGGTGGACACCTGTAATCCCAGCTACTCAGGAGGCTGAGGCAGGAGAATCGCTTGAACCCAGGAGGTAGAGGTTGCAGTGAGTCGAGATTGCACCACTGCACTCCAGCCTGGGGGACAGAGCCAGACTCCATCTTAAAAAAAAAAAATTGCGAGGCCGAGGCAGGTGGATCACCTGAGGTCGGGAGTTTGAGACCAGCCTGACCAACGTGGAGAAACTCCGTCTCTACTAAAAATACAAAATTAGCTGGGCATGGTGGTGCATGCCTGTAATACCAGCTACTTAGGAGGCTGAGACAGGAGAATCGCTTGAACCTGGGATGTGCAGGTTGCGGTGAGCTGAGATCACGCCATTGCATTCCAGTCTGGGCAGTAAGAATGAAACCCCGTCTCAAAAAAAAAAAAAAAAAAAAAAAAGGCCAGCTGTGGTGGCTTATGCCTGTAATCCCAGCACTTTGGGAGGCCGAGGCAGGCAGATCACAAGGTCAGAAGTTCCAGACCAGCCTGGCCAATATGGTGAAACCCTGTCTCTACGAAAAATACAAAAACTAGCTGGGTACAGTGGCACGCGCCTGTAATCCCACCTACTTGGGAGGCTGAGACAGGAGAATCGCTGGAAACCGGGTGGTGGAGGTTGCAGTGAACTGAGACCAGGCCACTGCACTCCAGCCTGGGCAACAGAGCAAAACTCCGTCTCAAAAAAAAAAAAAAAAAAAAAAAATGGGTAGGCACAGTGGCTCATGCCTGTAATCCCAGCACATTGGTAGGCTGAGGCAGGAGAATCACTTAAGCCCAGGAGTTTGAGGTTACAGTGAGCTATGACAGTGACACTGCTGCCTGGGTGACAGAGTGAGACTCTGTCTCTGAAAAATACATAATAAAATTAGGCCTGAGGTGAGGTGGCACATACCTGTAGTCCCAGCTATCAAGCTCCTTTATGTCCCTGGCTTGAATGGGGACAGCTTCGGAGGAGCCAGAGTCCATTTTCAGCCTCTCATCCAAGGGGCTGATCACACCCTCCACCATGGGAATGGTGGCTTCCAGAGCTGGCCAAAAGCACTCCTGGTGGCTGTGTTCTCCCACTCAACTGTCATCTTAAATTCCATTTGCAAACAAGGCCCACCTTTCTCCCAAAAGCCAAGGAAGTCACAGTGCGCCTGTTGATCACAAGATGAGGTGATAGAGGTTAAGTGTGGAGAGAGGGGACCATGAGGCTGGACTGGAGGAAGCTGCTCTTTGTGGACTTAGGAGCAGTAGTCACCCATGGTGACTGGCAGGAAGCAGGCTGAGGAAGGTGACTCCAGTTTTAGTCAGAATTCCGAGTTCTACCTTGGGGTTGAACAGGGAGCGGGTGTTGCTGGTACCCCCAACACCAACCACAATCCAGTGGTTCAAGGACCTGGATATGGTGGGGGAAAGAAAGTTTGGGGGAAGGTGGTTTGGAGAAGAGGTTTGAAAACCACCCATGTAAAAGCTTATTGGGGAATCAAGCATTCATAACCTCCTTTCATTTCCTCTCCAACTCGCTCTGAGTTCAGTGCAATGGTTTATACAAATAGGAATGGGCCAGACAAATTCAACCTTGAAGTCAAAAAAAAGAACCCCAAAGTATAAAGATTCTCTGTGACAAACTTTATTAAATTTTGCATCAGTACGGGGTATCTCTTATTGCATACTAGAATCCCAGGATTCAGGGGGGCGGTAAAGTGGCAATGGCGAATTTGGGTATCTGGTCTCCCAAAAGCACTTGCCGCTCTACCCCTGACTCTGCAATGGCTGCCAGGCGGATCACTCCTCCACTGGAGCCATCCCGCTCCATGGCCAAAGCGAGAGCTGTGGATAAAAGGAGAAAGCTGGGTTCAGAGTCAGATGCTGGGATCACTGCAAGGAATGAGGAATGTTGGCCTGGCTTAGGTAGTTGGGGTTGAAGCTCACAGGCCCAGGAGCCTAAGCTCTCACCATTGGCAGTGAATTGCAGACACTCCTCCTTGGTCATGCCTTCCCGGTAGGTAGCATCCACATAGCCATAGATGTAGGAGCTCCCAGAGCCTCCAATGGCAAAGGACTGCCTTACCATCATACCCCCCATAGGCACTGAGTACACCTGCCAGATAGAAGGAGAGGAGTTACCAGTCGTATCCTCCCTCCAACACATGTACATTCACCTGTCCATTTTGCTATTGGTCTGAGGAACGTTAATAGTAAGAATAAGTGAGGTAGAGACTGGAAAGAAAAAGAAAATGGTTGGGGAGAGGATAAAAGGCCTGGCTCAAGTGTGCTCTGGTCGGGGGTGGGGATCTGACCTGCCCTCCTTCTTGAGGGTCCCAGCCTGCGATGATGATTCCCGCCATCAGGTCTTCTCGGTATCGGTAACACATCTCCTTAAAGAGGCTGGCTGCTGTGTGGACCAGTGGAGGCTCATTCAGTTCAATGCTAGAGGGTCAGAGAAATCACAGAGAAAGTTTCAGGACCTAGAAGTCAGGCCATTTAGCTCCTCAGCTTCCAACTCCCTTCAGATATTTGCCCCTCCCCTGCCCACAAGCACCTGTGGAAACCGAGCTGGTAAGTGACAGCATCAGCTACTGCCTGGGTATCAGCAGCTGAGCCTGAGCGACAGCAGAAAATGTGGTCGTGAATAGGAGTCAGCTTGTCAGTCACTCGATTGGCGATGTAGGACCTGCAGGATGGCAGAATAGTGAGGAAAGGAGCCCACCTGTCCTCCACCTCCATCCCATCACTACCCACTCTCTTAGGGCTCAGGGACAGGATGTCCAGTATTGCCTTTTTTTTTTCTTTGAGATGGAGTCTCACTCTGTTGCCCAGGCTAGAGTGCAGTGACGCAATCTCTGCTCACTGCAGCCTCCGCCTCCTGGGTCCAAGCAATTCTCTAGCCTTAGCCTCCCAAGTAGCTGGGACTGCAGGCACGCGCTGCCACGCCCGGCTAATTTTTGTATTTTTTAGTAGAGACGGGGTTTCGCCATGTTGGCCAGGCTGGTCTTGAACTCCTGACCTCAGGTGATCCACCCGTCTCGGCCTCCCAAAGTGCTGGGAATACAGGCGTGAGCCACCGTGCCTGGCCTCCAGTATTGCTTATTCTCATCCAAACTGAAGCAGACTGGAGAACAGACTTTTGTAAGGATTCCCCTAAAGAGTGAGGGGAACTGAAAGTAATAAAAGCTGGGACAAATCTTAATCTCCAGAGAGAGAAGAAACCTCTCTTCCCACAGTGGTCTGTGGAGGATTAGGGTGGGTGGCAGGCAGGAAAGGAAAAGGAAGATGGGAAGACCTTTCACAAATCTGTCCTGAGCTCACCCAGTGGTTGTTCTGGAGTCTGCCCCCAGAACCACGCCCCCGTCAAATTGCACGGCCATGATAGTAGTCTGGGAAAAGGGAAAAAGGAGTGAGTCCACATTCTCCAGCATACACAAGCCTCAATGATCTCTCTACCTAGTTCCCAAAATACAAAATCTGTGCGTCGCTGAACCATTTTCAAATCTTACAGGGGCCTCAGTACCCCGCAGAATACCAGAATGCCAACCCTCAAATCCCAAAAGACTCATCCCGGACTTAAGCCCAGGATCTTCACTAGCCTCGCAGGATTCCAGAATTCCACATTTCAGCCCACCCTCCACCTCCTACTACGAAGCTACCACACCACTCCACCATCCTCGGAGTGCCTCTCCCCATTCCTGGAGCACAACACATTCTACCTCCCCTCCGCCCCTGCCAGATCTCTCAACCCCACTCAAGCTTTATCTTCCCATCGCGTCAGGCCTTGTGCACATCCTATGAACCCCGAGTCCTTCCTCACCCCAGTGGAGACTTCTCGGCTTTCCCAGTCTGGGGTGAAGGCCTCCGGCCCCCAAGCCGGTGCCGGCCCGGTTCCCCGAGCAGCTAGTAGGGTGGCCGCCATATTTCTCCTCCGGTACTGCCTCAAAGCAACTGTCGTAAAGCGCTCTGTCACGCTCTTTGGTCGCGCTTTGAGGCCTTCTGGGAGCGAAGCTACTACGAGGTTGACGGCAGAAGGGAAAAGAAAAGTACAGTACTGCATGGGGACGGTTCTTTTGCGACAGTGCGTACTTGATGGCAGCGTGGCAAGCAACAAACACAAGAAAGTCTGAAAAAAACAAAAAACAAAAAACAAAACAAAAAAACAAAAACAAAAACAAAAAAACGGGCCGGGCGCAGTGGCTCAAGCCTGTAATCCCAGCACTTTGGGAGGCCGCGGATCACGAGGTCAGGAGATCGAGCCCATCCTGGCTAACACGGTGAAACCCCCGTCTCTACTAAAAAAATACAAAAAACTAGCCGGGTGAGTTGGCGGGCGCCTGTAGTCCCAGCTACTCGGGAGGCTGAGGCAGGAGAATGGCGTAAACCCGGGAGGCGGAGCTTGCAGTGAACTGAGATCCGTCCTGCCCGGGCGCGGTATCTCACGCCTGTAATCCCAGCACTTTGGGATGCCGAGGCGGGCGGATCATGAGGTTAGGGGTTCAAGACCAGCCTGGCCAACATGGTTAAACTCCGTCTCTACTAAAACATACAAAAATTAGCCGGGCGTGGTGGGGCGCGCCTGTAATCCCAGCTACTGGGGAGGCAGAGGCAGGAGAATCGATTGAGCCCAGGAGGCGGAGGTTGCAGTGAGCCAAGATCACGCCACTGTACTACAGCCTGAGTGACAGAGCAAGACTCTGTCTCAAAAAAAACAAAAACAAAAACAAAAACAGAAAACAAAAACCAAACCAAACCAAAACAAAAAACCCTCCTAGTGGCTTGCGCCCTACCGATCTTACGGAGCTGCAGGCCAAAGGGCCCACAAAATAAACCTGAGAGTCTTTGGGTTAAAGTGACCACACCATGTTTTCCTTTCTTTTAGTTATATACTTAGGAGTATATGCTGGCAGAGGAATTTATGGGTTCTATAACTGTATGTTTAACATTTTGAGCAACCGACAAACTGTTTTCCACAGAAACTGCACCATTTTACATCCCTACAAGCCATGTATGAGGGTTCCAATTTCTCCACATCCTCACCAACACTTGTTATTGTGCATTATTTTAGTTACAGCCATTCTAGTGGGTGTGAAGTGGTACCTTGTGGTTTTCTTTTTCTTTTTCTTTTTCTTTTTTGAGACGGAGTCTCGCTCTGTCGCCCAGGCTGGAGTGCAGTGGCGCAATCTTGGCTCACTGCAAGCTCCGCCTCCCGGGTTCACGCCATTCTCCTGCCTCAGCCTCCCGAGTAGCTGGGACTACAGGCGCCCGCCACCTCGCCCGGCTAATTTTTTGTATTTTTAGTAGAGATGGGATTTCACCGTGTTAGCCAGGATGGTCTCGATCTCCTGACCTCGTGATCCGCCTGTCTCGGCCTCCCAAAGTGCTAGGATTACAGGCGTGAGCCACCGCGCCAGGCCTCTTGTGGATTTCATTGGTATTTCTCTAATGATTAGTGATGCTGAGCATATTTCCATGAGATAATTGGCCATTTGTATGTCTTTTTTCATGATTCAAGTTCTTTGCACATTCTAAAATTGGGATATGTCTTTTGTTTAATAAATTTTTGGAGTTTAATTTTTTTTTTTTTGAGACAATGGCGGGGTGTGTGTGTGGCGGCGGGGGGGGGGCGGGGGGGTTGTCTTGCGATGTTTTCCAGGCTGGAGTGCAGATACGATCATGGTGTACTATATCAACCTTGAACTTCTGGACTCCAGTGATCCTCCTGCCTCAGCCTCTCAAGTAACTGGGACTACAGGTGTGTGCCACTGAACCCAGCTCTATTTGTCTTTTTATACTGGCATGATCTAGGCTCACTGCAGCTTCTGCCTCCCGGGTTTCAGCGATTCTCTTGCCTCAGCCTCCCAGGTAGCTGGGATTACAGGCACGCGCCACCACACCCGGCTAATTTTTGTATTTTTAGTAAAGAGATGGGGTTTCACCATGTTGGCCAGGCTGGTCTCGAACTCCTAACCTCACATGATCCTCCCGCCTCGGCCTCCCAAGGTGCTAGGATTACAGGCGTGAGCCACTGTGCCTGGCTGTTTTTTTCTTTTCTTTTTTTTTTTTTGAGACGGAGTCTTACTCTGTAGCTAGGCTGGAGTGCAGTGGCCGGATCTCAGCTCATTGCAAGCTCCGCCTCCCGGGTTTACACCATTCTCCTGCCTCAGCCTCCCGAGTCGCTGGGACTACAGGCGACCGCCACCTCACCTGGCTAGTTTTTTGTATCTTTTAGTAGAGACGGGGTTTAGCCAGGATGGTCTCGATCTCCTGACCTCGTGATCCGCCCGTCTCGGCCTCCCAAAGTGCTGGGATTACAGGCTTGAGCCACTGCGCCCGGCTGTTTTTTTTTCTATTGTTGAGTTGTAAGAGTCCTTTTTAATATTCTAGGTACTAGAAACTTATCAGATACATGATTTGAAAATATTTTCTCCCATTGGATTGTCTTTTCATGTCCTTCATTGGTGTTCTTTGAAGCATGAAAGTTTATAGTGCTGGCTCTTACATTTTTAGGTCTGTGGTCCATTTTGAGTTAATTTTTGTATGTGATGTGAAGTAAAAGTCCAAATCCATTCTTTTGCATATGGATAGCTAGTTAGTTGTTCTGGCACCATTTGTTGAAAAGACTGTCTCCCCATTGAATGATCTTGGCACTCTTGTTAAAAATCAATTGCCCATACATATATGGACTTATTTCTGGATTCTTAGTTTTGTTTCATTGATCTATATGTCTGTCCTTATACCAGTATCATATTGTCTCTATTACTATAGTTTTGTAGTACATCTTTCTTTCTTTCCTTCCTTCCTTTCCTTCCTTCCTTCCTTCCTTCCTTCCTTCCTTCCTTCCTTCCTTCCTTCCTTCCTTCCTTTTCTTTCTGTCTGTCTGTCTGTCTGTTTATTTTTTTGACAGAGTCTCGCTCTGTTGCCCAGGCTGGAGAGCAGTGGCGTGATCTTGGCTCACTGCCACCTCCGCCTCCCAGGTTCAAGCAATTCTCCTGCCTCAGCCTCCCGAGTAGCTGGGACTACAGGCGCCTGCTGCCATGCCTGGCTAATTTTTGTAATTTTAGTAGAGACAGGGTTTCACCATATTTGCCAGGCTGGTCTGGAACTCCTCACCTAGTGATCTGTCTGCTTCGGCCTCCCAAAGTGCGGGGATTACAGGCGTGAGCCACCGTGCCCGGCCTGTAGTACTTTTTTTCAAAATTGAGGTTAGGCCAGGCGCGGTGGCTCAAGCCTGTATTCCCAGCACTTTGGGAGGCCAAGACGGGCAGATCACGAGGTCAGGAGATCGAGACCATCCTGGCTAACACAGTGAAACCCCCATCTCTACTAAAAAATACAAAAAAACTTTTTCCTCCTTTTCAAGATTATTTTGCCTTTTCTGGATCCTTTGCATCTCCATTGGGATTTTAGGATTAGCTGTCCATTTCTGCAGAAAAGGCTGTTGGAATTTTGTTAGGGATTGTACTGAATCAATTTGTGGAGTATTGCCATCTTAAAATGTCTTCTTTTCATAACCTGTTTTTTTTTTTTTTTCATTTATTCAGGTCTTCCTTAATTTCTTTTAACAGTGTTTATAGTTTTCGATATGTAGGTCTTGCATTTCTTTGGTTAAATTTGTTCCCAAGTATTTTATTATTTTTGATGCTATTATAAGTGATGTTGTCTTCTTAATTTCATTTTTGGATTGTTCATTGCTAGTACATAGAAATACAACTGATTTTGGTTTTGATATTGTATCCTGCAACTTCATTGAACCATTTATTAGTTCTTTTTTGTTTTTCGTTTTTGAGACAGAGTCTTACTCTGTTGCCCAGGCTGGAGTGCAGTGGTGCGATCCCAGCTCACCGCAACCTCTGCCTCCTGGGTTCAAGCAGTTCTTCTGTGCACACCACCATGCCCCGCTAATTTTTGTATTTTTAGTAGAGACGGAGTTTCATCATGTTGGTCAGGCCGATCTCGATCTCCTGACCTCGTGATCTGCCCGCCTCAGCCTCCCAAAGTGGTGGGCTTACAGGCATGAGCCAGTGCGCCAGGTCATTTATTAGTTCTAATAGTTTGTGTCTATATTCTTTGGGGTTTTCCTATATAAACCATCATATCATCTGTAAATGGAGATAGTTTTATCTCTTCCTTTCCAATCTGGATGCCTTTTATTTCATTATCTTGCCCAGTTGCTCTGGCGAGTTACTTCAGTACAATGTTGAATAGATTGGCAAAAGCAGACATCTTTGTCTTGTTTCTCATTTTAGGGGAAAAACTTAGGGAAACGTCTTTCATCATTGACAGTGCTGTTAGCTTGGTTTTTCATAGATGCCTAGGCAGGGGAAGTTCCCTTCTATTCCTAATTTGTTGATTGTTTTTGTTTTTTGTTTTTTTTTGTGTGTTTTTTTTGTTTTGTTTTTTGTTTTTTGAGACAGAGTCTTGCTCTGTTGCCCAGGCTGGAGTGCAGTGGCGCGATCTTGGCTCACTGCAGCCTCTGCCTCTCAGGTTCCAGCGATTGTCCTCCCAAAGTGTTGGGATTACAGGCACACGCCCCTGTGCCTGGCTAATTTTTGTATATATATATATATATTTTTTTTTGAGATGGAATCTTGCTCTGTCACCCAGGCTGGAGTGCAGTGGTGCCATCTCTGCTCATTGCAAGCTCCGCCTCCCGGGTTCACACCATTCTCCTGCCTCAGCCTCCCAAGTAGCTGGGACTACAGGTGCCCACCAGCATGCCTGGCTAATTTTTTGTATTATTAGTAGAGACGGGGTTTCATCATGTTAGCCAGGATGGTCTCGATCTCCTGACCTTGTGATCCGCCCCCCTCAGCCTCCCAAAGTGCTGGGATTAGAGGTGTGAGCCATCACGCCCGGCCTCATTTTTGTATTTTTAGTAGAGACAGGGTTTCACCATGTTGGCCAGGCTGGTCTCGAACTCCTGACCTCAGGTGATCCACTCGCCTCACCCTCCCAAAGTGCTAAGATTACAGGCGTGAGCCACTGCGCGGGACTGTTGATTGTTATTTATTTATTTATTTGAGAAGGAGTCTCACTCCCATCGCGCAGGCTGCAATGCAGTGGAAACAAACAAACAAAACCCCAGAAGGGTCTGGATGATGAGGTTTTTGCTCTGAGGACCTGGAAGAATGGAAGTGTCATTCACTGAGCCAGCAAAGACTATGGAGGGAGAATTTTCGTGGGGAGGGCGTATTGGAGCTTAGCGTTGGACATGGTAAGTTTGCTATGACTAAGCGACATCCTAGGGGAAATACCTAATAGGCAATCGTATATGTAGGATTCTGGAGTCCGGGAGAAAGTGGATTGAAGTGGTGATTTGGGAGTTATCAGTGTATGAAATGGCAGGGTCTTTCATGTTCACTGTGGGAGTGGCCGAGTGGAGCTGAGCAGCCGCTTGGTGTGAGGCATGACGCACGTGCGCTTGGGTAGCTGAAGGGTGAGGGTGCCGTTTATTCATAGAAGGTGCAGTTCTTGGGGGGATGGTGGTGGGACTAGTGTTGGACGTGTTGCATTTGCAGTGTCTATGGAGTGTGCAGGATGCTTGCTGTATACTTGGCTGCACAGGGGTGAAGCTCAGGGAGAAGTCTGAGCTGGAGACTCGGCGTGTGGTTGGCAACCAAAGCCACGGGAGTGACTGCGATAGGCCGGGGAAGCGTGAGTCTCTCGGCTGCCGGGAACAGAGATGACACATCTTCTCACATTCGTTTTTTATTTCCCTTAAGCGCCTGTCGTCATCACACAAAACGCCCTACGTCGATGCTGCCAAATACTTTTTATTCCTCAGAGCTCCTGCTGTCTTTCCGAGACTGCGGACAGAGGGAGCTCAACGCCATTCCCTGCCGGGGGCAGCCCTCGCCGCCGCGACGTTACGGAAGAGGCGGGATACGGAGGCGGCCGCGGCGCCGGCTGCGGAGCTGACCTCGGGCTGCGCGGCCCTACCCCGGGCGATCCGCTGCGTTCCCGCCGGTCCCCGCAGCCGCTGTCCTAGGTCAGCTGGAGCAGGCCGCGCTCGGCCAGCAGGCTCTGGGTGCGGTTGTAGACATCCTCCAGGGTGTCGGCGGCCCGGACCAGCGCGGCCCGCGCCTCCGCCTGGGTGGTTCCAGGACACGCCAGCTCCAGCAGGCGGCGGCGACCCGGGAAGGCGAGGAAGGCGAGGCGGGCGGCCTGACGGACCAGCCGGGGTGATGCGAACCCAGGGCCGCGCGGTAGGCGTCGCTGCACTGCACTCCCGCGTCCGGGCCTCCCAGCGCGCCGGTCGCCTCCCGGTGGAGGCAGAGCTGGGACCAGCGCAGCGCACGGTGCAGCAGGAGCAGCGTGCGAGAGCCCGAGCCCCGGGCCGGGTCCCGGGGGGCCGTCCCCGGCTGCTCCAGCAGTCCCGCCCGCCGCTCCCACGCCGCCATGGCCCCCAGAGACGAGTAGTGCTCCGCGTACGGGTCGTGCACCCGAGCCTCCAGGGCTGTCACCTTGGTGAAGGCCTCCCTAGTGGCGAAGGCGAAGACTGAACCAGGGGAGTCAGGAACCTGCGGGCGAGATGATTTGAGAGAATGGCGATGTAGCTGCCAAGGAGGCGGGGACCGGCTGGGGGGCGGGAGGCCACTCACTCGACGAGTGCCCGCCATCCCGCCAGGTACGGCGACAGCCTCACATCCCTTTCGGGTTTCACACTGGCGTGGAACGGCCTCATCATACGGCCCAGCGTCCCCCGAGGGGCCAGACACGGAGGCTCTTTCCTCTCCGGGGCCTCCAGGGGTCCCGACTCCTTCCGGACCTGGTGGGTAGACACGATGGGAAGAGGTGGGGCAGATTCCGCCCTGAAGAAATTGTTCCGAAGGTGTAGCTGGTGGCTCTTCTGCTGTGCGCTCAGCTTCCGACGGGAGAGGGGAGACCAGGGGGAGGACCCGCCCTTCGCCGGACCCTCAGCCTGGCTCCACGTCCCCCTGTTCTGGTCCCTCCTGGAGCTCCCGCGCCCAGCCCTGCGCCAAGCGTACCTGGAAGGGCGCGGTTCCCCATGAAACTCTGAGCCCCGGCTCCGCAGCCCGAGCGGGCGCCTGGGGACAGGAGAAGCAGAGCGGTGAGGGCTAGAGGAAGAGGCTTGAGTCCTGAGGGCCTGGACTCCGGGGTTCCTCCCGGAGCAGGTGAGGGAAGGGGCAGCTCACCTAGGCTCCGAGCACTGAGATAAAGCAGCAGCAGCGCGAAGATAGTGAGAGGAACTGAGTGGCTGAACCAGTGCCGCAGTCTGGGGGCCGCACCGCCACCCCCATGCCTGCTGCTGGGACCACCGCCCCCTTACCAGCCCCTAGCCAGTAAGTGTCCCTCCACCTCCAGGAGGGGAGAGAAGCCCGTGGTGCCCTGAGGGGCAAAGGGTTAATAATTAACCTACTAAGGCCCCTTCCCCTGTGCCCTTCGCCCCAAAGGGCAGCTACCCCGGGTGCGAGGAACCGAGTGAAGGGAATTTGGGGGATTCGACAGCAGTGACAGATCAGTGCCTTTCCCTTCCCCGTAGGGCCAGCTGTAGTAAGAGGCACTCTGAGTACTGGGAAGAGAGGCAGGGGCCAGAACAGCTCCCCTACTGAGCAGTGGTGTGGGCCCTAATTCACTCTGGTCTTGAGTTCTCTCCACTGTAAATTGAGGATAATAATAGGTACTTTGCAAGCTCATGTGTGGATTAAATGATAATGTATATGAAAACACTAAATGGAAAAGCTGACCACAATTGTCCTATAAATATTAAGTTCAAGCATCACACACCTCTGGAATCCAGGGAACACCTACTTCTCTCTCTCTCTCTTTTTTTTTTTTTTTTTTTTTTTTTTGAGACAAAGTCTCGCTGTGTCACCTAGGCTGGAGAGTGCCGGCTAATTTTTGTATTTTTAGTAGAGATGGGGTTTCACCATACTGGCCAGGCTGGTGTGAAACCTCTGACCTTGTGATCCCTCCGCCTCGGCCTGCCGAAGTGCTGGGATTACAGGCGTGAGTCACCGCTCCCACCCAGGAACACCTACTTCTAAATTGTCTATCTTATCCCCAGGGGACTTTGTCTTGCCCTGCATACATGACCTCTCACAATCGTACTGGATACGTGGCCTCTCACAATCGTACTGCATACACGACCTCTCACAATCGTACTGGATATGTGACCTCTCGCAATCGTATATAAACATCAGGCTTTATCCTTTTGCATTTTTGAGGTTTACTTTTCAAAACTCCAGATTGGCTCTTCAATCATTCATTGCACCAACCTTTGTTAAGCACTTCCTCATGTACTAGGCTTCAAGAATACAAAAATGCCTTCACAGAGCTCAAGGTCCACTGGGGGAGAATTTATCCTCTGTCTCCCGCGATGGAATGTGAGCTCTGATGGCAGGGGCCTTGTTTTTCTTGCTTACAGCACTTGGACTATTGCTTAAGCCAAAACATATTATTGCTAAATAAATAGATACTGAATAAACTGATACTGAATAAATAGATACTAAATAAAGGAGTGTATATGAGGGGCACGTAAATCAGGGGTTGTGGCCCCCTAACAAATTTAGCCAGGCATTTTTAGGCTGGGCATGGTAGCTCACGCCTGTAATCCTAGCACTTTGGGAGGCCAAGGTTGGGCAGATCACCTGAGGTCAGCCTGGCTAACAAGGCAACACCCTGTCTCTGCTAAAAATATACAAATTAGCCAGGCATGGGGCGAGTGCCTATAATCCCAGCTACTCGGGAGGTTGAGGGAAGAGAGTCGCTTGAACCCGGGAGGCAGAGGTTGCAGTGAGCCGAGGTGGCATCACTGCACTGCAGCCTGGGCAACAGAGTGAGACTTGGTCTCAAAACAAACAAACCAACCAACCAACCAAAAACATACTTAGGTTTTCTTGCTTTTTGTTTTGCAAATTAGGAGTCCACCTGGTGGTCACAGGGGGAAAGGCATTCAGGGAAAGGACATAAGGATACATACAGAAAGCAATGGAAGAAACAGCATGATCTCTTCTTAGGGGTTCTTAGTCACCTGTCCCCAAACTTCTTAGAATTATTCCTGTTGGGCCGGGCACGGTGGCTCACGCCTGTAATTCCCAGCACTTTGGGAGGCCAAGGCAGGCAGATCATGAGGTCAAGAGATCGAGACCATCCTGGCCAACATGGTGAAACTCTGTCTCTACTAAAAACACAAAAATTAGTGGGGCAGCATGATGGTGCATGCCTGTAGTCCCAGCTACTAGAGAGGCTGAGGCAGGAGAATCGCTTGAACCCAGGAGGTGGAGGTTGCAGTGAGCCGAGATCGTGCCACTGCACTCCAGTCTGGGCAACAGAGAGACTTTGACTCAATAAAATAAAATAAAATAAAAACAAATTATTTCTGTTTGTATGTATCTTCTTTTAAGGTGGGGAGGGGTGTCCCAGATTCTCAAGGTGTTAGGGCCCTGATCTCTCAGAAGACCTCTCAGAGGAGGAGGAGACTTCTAAGCTGACAGGAAATTTCTCAGCTTCTCCAGTTCAAGGATTCTTGTCTTATCCTCACTTTGACGTCCCCTCACATCCTGGAGGTCTCTGGGTTGCCCTTGACCCATCCTGTCCCTGGTGGGACTCCTGGGAGGTCACTTCCATCCCTGACCCTGGTCTCCACTCTGTCTCCGCTCTCCCTGCTGGAATGTTTGCCAGCTTGCTTGGCTGTAAACCTAAGGCAAGTTGCTTGCCATTTTTGAGCCTGTTCCCTCTTCTACAAAAGAGGAAGGATAATTCTCATCTCCTAAAAATTGTTGTGAGGGTTAAATAAAACACTGCAAAGCACTAACCATAATTCGTAGCCTGTGGTAAATGTTCAATAGGTGATGGTTATTTCAATTCACCCTCTCTCACTGCCCCTCCTCCCCTAGCTCTGGGAGCCTCTGCCTCAGACAGCAGGAAATAGGGTTCCGGGAGTGGATTAGTTTTGGGTTTCACTTATCTGGGAGGCCCTTCCGCAATCGGAGCCCTCACAGGGGCCAAACTGATATAAATCTGCTTAGGAGGCCTGATTCACAGCTGCAGGATGGAGCCAGGCCGGGGAGCCAAGCTGCTGCCGCTGCTGCTGCTTCTGCAGGCCACGCGTTTCACATGTGCACAGGCAGATGGCTGGAACGGCTACCCGGCGGTCATCGAAGTGACCAACGGGGGTCCCTGGGGCGACTGGGCCTCGCCTGAGATGTGTCCTGACAGATTCTTCGCCAGCGGGTTCTCGCTCAAGGTTGGGGCTCGGGCTTAGGTCCTGGAGAGGGTGGAGATGCGTGGGACCATCGAGCCAAGGATGATAATTTGGTGACTCGCCCTTGCTCTTCTCATCATACCCAGGTGGAGCCTCCCCAAGGCATTCTTGGCGATGACACTGCACTGAATGGGATCAGGCTGCACTGCGCGCCCGGGAGCGTCCTAGGCAACACGCAAGTGGTGGAGTCCCAGTCTGGAAGGTGGGGCACAGGGGTCTAGGATCCCTTGGGGTGATGGTATGTCCCTTACCCTCTATTACATACTCCGTCGCGGCAGGCAGGCTGGCTCCTCCAGAGCTACCGGGCAGTGTAGACGGGGGCGGGGAGGGGGCAAGGGATGGATGGAAGACTCCCCCTCTGTCCGGGAGCACCCAGCCCACCAGGTCAGACACAGCACTTGGCTTGGAAAGTCTCAAGGGCTTGGTGAATGGGGGCGCCGGCAGAGGCAACGCAGCTCCCTTTCCCTTGCAGCTGGGGCGAATGGAGCGAGCCGCTGTGGTGTCGCGGCGGCGCCTACCTAGTGGCTTTCTCGCTTCGCGTGGAAGCACCCACGACCCTCGGTGACAACACAGCAGCGAACAACGTGCGCTTCCGCTGTTCGGACGGCGAGGAACTGCAGGGGCCTGGGCTGAGCTGGGGAGACTTTGGAGACTGGAGTGACCCTTGCCCCAAGGGCGTGTGCGGCCTGCAGACCAAGATCCAGGGACCTAGAGGCTTAAGCGACGACACTGCGCTGAACGACGTGCGCTTATTCTGCTGCCTCAATTGAACGGGGCCGCCGCCGCCGCTGCCGCCGCTCTCTCTCGGGCCAGAAGGCTAGTCTCACTTCCTGCTATTAAAGCTTCTCCGAATTGACTTTGGTCTCACTTGTTTATTTCATTTCATTTCATTTCATTTCGCTGTCGCCCAGGCTGGAGTGCAGTGGCGCGATCTGCGCTCATTGCAAGCTCCGCCTCCCGGGTTCATGCCATTCCTGCCTCAGCCTCTCGAGTAGCTGGGACTACAGGCGCCTGCCACAGTGCCTGGCTTTTTTTTTTTTTTTTTTTTTTTTGTATTTTTAGTAGAGACGGGATTTCACCGTGTTAGCCAGGATGGTCTCGATCTCCTGACCTCATGATCCGCCCGCCTCGGCTTCCCAAAGTGCTGGGATTACAGGCGTGAACCACGGCACCAGGCTGGTCGCGCCTGTTTAAAGAATGGGGAACTGAGTCTCCTTTTCCCCTCCTAACCTGGCACTGGGGGAGGCATACATTTGGGTTTGGTCTCAGGGGTCCATGGTAGATTGCTGAAAGTTATGGACTCGAGAAAAACGCACTTAAACACATAAATTTCAGACAAGTAATGGAAGTCTGGCTTTTTTTTTTTTTTTTTTTTTTTTTTGGAGTCTCTCTCTGTGGCTCAGGCTGGAGTGCAGTGGTATGATCTTGGCTCACTGCAACTTCCATCTCCAGGGTTCAAGCGATTCTTCTGCCTCAGCCTCCTGAGTAGCTGGGACTATAGGTACCCACCACCACGCCCAGCTCATTTTGTATTTTTAGTAGAGACGGGGTTTCCCCATGTTGGCCAGGCTGGTCCCAAGCTCCTGACCTCTAGTGATCCACCAGCTTCAGCCTCCCAAAGCGCTGGGATTACAGGCTTGCAACATGGTGCCGGCCAGGAAGTCTGGCTTTCTGAGAGTATCTGCACACCCTGCCTCCATTAGGCACCGAGGTTGTCTCCTTTCTGAACCGGTGACCTAAGATTAAGAAAAATCTACCAAATTATGGCCAGATGTGGTGGCTCACGGCTGTAATCTCAGCACTCTGGGAGGCTGAGGCTGGTGGACTGCTTAAACTCAGGAATTGGAGACCAGCCTGGGCAACATGGCAAAATCTCCTCTCTACAAAAAGGACAAAAATTAGCAGGGGTATGGTGGTGTGCACCTGTAGCCCCAGCTACTCAGGAGGCAGAGGCAGGAGGATCGCTTTAGTCCAGGATGTTGAGGCTGCAATGAGCCGAGATCATGCCACTGCACTCCAGCCTGAGTGACAAAGTGAGACCCTGTCTCAAAAAAAAAAAAATTCTACCAAATTAGGAGGTGACAAGGTCACAATGGCTTTACAGTTCCATTTTCTAGAGTTTAAGAGATTACAGTGTCTTTTCCATAGTTTTCATTATTTTCTCCTACAAAACTGATCCCTGTTTAGGATCTTTGTCCTTGCTCTTCTCTCTGCCTATAATCCCCCAAATATCCAGATGGTTAGCAAGCCCTCCTGATCTTAGCTCAAATTTCATTTTCTCAAATTTTCCCTATCATAAAAGAGAGTCTCTCCATAAGTTAATATCAATCCCATTACCAACATGCTTTTAAAAAGTGCTTATTAGCTGCACACGGTGGCTCATGCCTGTAATCCCAATACTTTGGGAGGCTGAAGTGGGAGGATTACTTTTGCTCAGGAGTTCGAGACCAGCTTGGGCAACATTGCAAAACCTCGTCTCTACAAAAAAATTAGCAAGGCATGGTGGCATATGTCTATGGTCCCAGCTACTCAGGAGTCTGAGACAGGAGGATTGCTTGAGCCCAGGAGGTGGAGGATGCAGTGGGCCGACACCGTGCCACTGCTTTCCAGCCTGAGTGACAGCAAGACCCTGTCTTAAAAAAAAAGTGCTTATTACCTATTGAAATAATTTTTTGCTTCTTTTAAAAATTGCCTATCTTCCACCCTTGGAATGCCAAGTTCTTTGAGAGAACAAAACTTGTCTGCCTTGTTTACCATCGTTATTTCCAGCGCAACCAAATAGCTCAGTATCTATTTGTTAAGAAAGTACAAGTGGGGTGCAGGGGCCCCAAAGCCCAGGTGTATCTGTAGCCTCTTGCACATTCCTGCTAACAGAAGGCACAGTCTGAGACAGGGAAGAGAGCTCAAAGCAGTTTATTCTAGCGAGCCAGGGAGTGAGAGTGCCAGGCAGGCATCCAGGAGGGAGCTGGTGTAACCGGGCGGTCAGTGGAGCCTCAGTGAGTGGCGTCCTGCGGAAAAGAGAAGGTGAGAACGCAGCCAGGACCAGGCAAGTTCCCTCTACAACTCCACCGCACGCCATTTCACCTGTTTTTTCCTGCAATCGCCACAGAAGACACCAATGGTCGCGTTCACCAGCTGGATCCCACACAGTACTATCTCCAGGCACGAGGCGGCCACCAGCAGAGAGAAGAGCGTCACATTCCAGGCGACCACGCGAGGGGGCTCCTGGCACAGATCCCACACAGTGCCGTTGAGCAAGTAAGCGCCCCTGTGGGAGGGGTAAGGTCACGTGGGAGAAGGCGGCGTGCGCGTGGGCCACCCCCGCCCCCAATAATAGGTCCCAGGGGATTTGCAAAGGCCCAGGTAACCCACGTGGAGCGAGTGCTCTCGAAGGTCGAGTCCCGCCCAGGTGTCCCAGTCCACGGGGGAAGGGCGGGAGGGAAGAGGCAGAGAATGCAGGACACGAATACAGGCTAAACCTTACGCGGTGTCTTCGAAGTGGTAGTCCCACTTGCCGTTCATTAAGCATTTGGGTCCATTTCGGAGCCCGGCTCCAGACACCGAGAGGCAGTAGATGGCACCAAGCACCCCGAACGCCGAGGAGAAGACCGAGCGCAGCATCTGGATGTGGTGTGCAAGGGGAGATAAGGCCCAGTCTCCTCACCTGTGGGTGACGACGCTCCGCGCCAGCCCCCACGCATTATTGAAATCTGCTCCAGTCAGGTTGTTAAAATGTATTTTTTAATGCCGGGCGCGGTGGCTCACGCCTGTAATCCCAGCACTTTGGGAGGCTGAGGCGGGCAGATCACCTGAGGTCGAGAGTTCAAGACCAGCCTGGCAAACATGGAGAAACCCTGTCTTTACTCAAAATACAAAAATTAGCCAGGCGTGGTGGCACATGCTGGAGGCTAAGGCAGGAGAATCGCTTGAACCTGGGAGGCAGAGGTTGCAGGGAGCCGAGATCGTGCCATTGCATTCCAGCCTGGGCAGCAAGAGTGAAACTCCGTCTCAAAAAAAAAATGTATTTTTATTTTATTTTATATTCATTTATTTATTTTAGACAGAGTCTTGATCTGTCACCCAGGCTGGAGTGCAGTGGTGCGATCTTGGTTCACTGCAGCTTCTGCCTCCCTAGTTCAAGCCATTCTTGTTCTTTCAGTCTCCCAAGTAGCTGGGATTACAGGCGCCTGCCACCACGCCCAGCTAATTCTTTTTTTTTTTTTTATAATTTTTTTTTTGAGACGGAGTCTCACGCTGTTGCCCAGGCTGGAGTGCAGTGGCGCGATCTCGGCTCACTGCAAGCTCCGCCTCCCGGGTTCCCGCCATTCTCCTGCCTCAGCCTCCTGAGTAGCTGGGACTACAGGCGCCCGCCACCGCGCCCGGCCAATTTTTTGTATTTTTAGTAGAGACGGGGTTTCACTGTGGTCTCGATCTCCTGACCTTGTGATCCGCCCGCCTCGGCCTCCCAAAGTGCTGGGATTACAGGCTTGAGCCACCGCGCCCGGCCCTAATTCTTATATTTTAGTAGAGACAGGGTTTCGCTGTTGGCCAGGCTGGTCTGGAACTCCTGGTCTCAGGCGATCTGCCTGCCTTGGCCTCCCAAAGTGCTGAGATTACAGATGTGAGACATTGCGCCCAGCCTTGAGTCAGGTTTAAAATACATTTCCCGTCAAACCCGGGGCTTGCAGTTAGGCTAACCCAAAAGCCAGCGGCCGCCGAGGTTCACTGGGGTTGTAGTTCCCCCCTCTCCCCCTCACCCCCCTACCCCTCAGGATCATTGAGATCTGAGATTTGTGGGTGCCAGGGAGGGATGGGGTGGAGCCTGGGAGTCTGCAGAGGAGCTTGTGTAGCTAGGAATTCCATAGAGAGTGCTGTGGTTCTGCTAGGACAGGTGCAGAAACCGAGTCCAAATTTCTTTTCTTTCTTTCTTTTTTTTTTTTTCTTTGAGACGGAGTCTCACTCTTGTTGCCCAGGCTGGAGTACAATGGTATGATATCGGCCCACCGCAACCTCTGCCTCCCGGGTTCAAGTGATTTTCCTGCCTCAGCCTCCCGAGTAGCTGGGATTACAGGTGCCTGCCACCATGCCTGGCTAATTTCTGCATATTTTCTCTTCTTCTTCTTCTTTTTTTTTAAATCACTGCTTACTACAGCCTTGACTCCCTGGGCTCAAGCGGCCCTCCCGCCTCAGCCTCCTGAGTAGCCAAGATTGCAGGTTCTTACCACCACACCGGGCTAATTTTTGTATTGTTAGTAGAGATAGGGGTCTCACCTTGTTGCCTAGGCTGGTCTAGAATTCCTGGCTCAAGCCATACTCCCACCTCAGCCTGCTAAAGTGTTGGGATTACAGGCATGAGACACACCCCCAGTCCTGAATTCCTTCTTAATTTGGATCTTACCCTGCAGCGATTTCCACAGCACCCAGCGCCACAGCAGCCCTTGCCCCCTGCCCGAACGGCTGCAATTCCTGGACACAGCACCTGTGGGACAAGAGTCTTTGTTATAGTGCATCTGCCCAGATCCTCCAGGCCTGACTTGCATCAGTGCCTACCTCCTTCAGGAAGCTTCCTGTGATGCCTTCAGCCCTTTGGACTGTAGAGGACCTTATCTCTACTTCTCCTGGAGCGCTGCTGGGCTTCACCTTACTTTATCCTTGTTTACGCGCCTACCTTATCTCTGTCCAGATTGTGGCCTCTGCAGGGTAGGGCCCAATATCATTATTTTCCCCAATCTTGGCACATAGTAGGTGCGCTACTGAATGGCAGTCAGGGAGACCACTTCACATGCTATGAATTGATTAATCTCTCAGGGTCTCAGTTTTGCCCTGCGTAAGATGGGTCTGGAAGATCTACCTTACAGGTCTGTTCTCAGGATTGAATGGGAGAACAAGCTGACTTGGTGTCAAGACTGGCTCAGAGGCCGGGCACAGTGGTTCCCACCTGAAATCCCAGCACGTTGAGAGGCTGAGGCGGGCAGATCACCTGAAGTCTGGAGTTCCAGACCAGCCTGACCAACATGGAGAAACCCCGTCTCTGCTAAAAATACAAAATTAGCTGCGTATGGTGGCACATGCCTATAATCCCAGCTACTAGGGAGGCTGAGGCAGGAGAATTACTTGAACCCGGGAGGTGGAGGTTGTGGTGAGCTGAGATCGTGCCATTGCACTCCAACCTGGGCAATAAGAGTAAAACTCCGTCTCAAAAAAAAAAAAAAAAAAAAAAGACTGGCTCAGAGTAACTCAATAGTTATAAGTTCCCTCAGCAGCAGGATGGGATAGTGGTATTGGAGTGTCTGGTGAATTGGGATTATGGTAGAGTGTGGAAAAGTGCTAGTGAATGGTCTAGCACTCTTGCTAGATTCAGCCCTTGGTGTTTTTTTCTCCCCGTGGCTTTCCTAACAATGCCCATCCCCTTTCAGGGAATCAGCTCTTCACTCTGCCAGAAGTTGCCTCCAAAATTGATGCCTCCAGATCCTATGTTCACTTGAATGTCTTGGTTTTAGCTCAAATTCAACAAGCCTCACGCTGATCTCATGATATTCCTCAAATTCATCTCCCTTTGACTTTCTTGTCTCCATCAGTGGAAAAAATAACATCTACTAGGTCACCCAGGCTGGAAATCTTTAATCTTACACCCAGAAAGATATCAAATTTTCTCAAATTTTCCTTAAGTGGCTCCTGAATCTGTGAGTTCTCCCCCACATTGAATCCCTAATCACCTCCCATGAGGATGTTCTCAGTCTCCCTATTATACTCCCATAGCTCTTGCCCCATATCATCCCACACTATCCTCTATCAGATTAAACATAGCTTTTCTTTTTCTTTCTTTCTCTTTCTTTCTTTTTCTTTCTTTCTTTCTCTCTTTCTCTTTCTTTCTCTCTTTCTCTCTCTTTTTCCTTCTTTCCTTCTTTTCTCTTTCTTTCTTTCTGTCTGTCTGTCTTTCTTTCTTTCTTTCTTTCTGAAACAGGGTCTCTCTCTGCCAGCCATGCTGGAATGCAGTGGCTTGATCATGACTGACTTTAGCCTTGACCTCCTGGGCTCAAGTGATCCTCCTGCCTCAGCCTCCTGAGTAGCTGGTATTACAGGCATGCACCATCATACTTAGCTAATTAAAAAAAAATTGTAGACATGGTGTCTTGCTATTTGCTCAGGCTGGTCTTGAACTCCCGGGCTCCTCCTGCCCCGGCCTCCTGAATTGCTGGGATGACAGGTATAAGTCACTGCACCTGGCCTAAACATAGCTTTCAACTCGTCTTTTCTCTGCTCAAATCCTTTAGGGTCTTTTCACAGAGAAGCCCGTCAAGACTGAACTCTTTTTT
This sequence comes from Macaca mulatta, assembly GCF_049350105.2. Classification (NCBI taxonomy): domain Eukaryota; kingdom Metazoa; phylum Chordata; class Mammalia; order Primates; family Cercopithecidae; genus Macaca; species Macaca mulatta. Next base: position 6,316,136 of record NC_133421.1, on the reverse strand, counting down.
TTTTTTTTGAGACAGAGTCTCACTCTGTTGCCAGGCTGGAGTGCAGTGGTGTGATCTTGGCTCACTGCAACCTCCGCCTCCCAGGTTCAAGCGATTTTCCTGCCTCAGCCTCCTGAGTAGCTGGGATTACATGCACACGCCACCACGCCAGGCTAATTTTTTGTATTTTAGTAGAGACAGGGGTTTCACCATGTTGGCCAGGGTGGTCTCGATCTCCTGACCTCGTGATCCGCCTGCCTTAGCCTCCCAAAGTGCTGGGATTACAGGCGTGAACCACCGCACCCGGCTAAGACTTGCAACTTTAATGCCTAACTCTTGTAAGGCATTCAAGGCTCCTCACCTGGCTCCAGCCTTATCTTTATCTTTGTTGCACCAGGTCAGGTTCTTTGCCTGTCTCCTATCTCCGGAATTCCACAGCTGTCTTGCTTTTTGCTTTCATATGTGTGCGTGTGTGTGTGTGTGTGTTTGCTTTTTGAGACAAGATCTCACTCTGTCACCCAGGCTGAATTGCAGTGGTACAATCATGGCTCACTGCATCCTCGACCTCCTGGGATCAAATGATCTTGTCACCTTGGCCTCCCGAGTAGCTGGGTCTACAGGTGCGGAACACCATGCTTGGCTAATTTTTTTTTGTAGAGTTGATGTCTTACTACGTTGCCTAGCTGGTCTCGAACTCCTGGGCTCAAGCAATCCTCCTGCCTCAGCCTCCCCAAATGCCGAGATTACAGGCATGAGCCACTGTGCCTGGCTCCTCATGTGTCTTATCTGGCACACACCATCCAAGGCAGCATTTTGTGCTTCTCCAGGGAAGGGACTGAGAGTATCAGTTCTATTAGATCATCGCTAGCAACCTCAGAGAAACACCTGTTCTCTCCTTTTCCTGTCTCATGACGGGGCCAGGACCCATGCTGACACCTTTGCTTAGCCTCCCTGGTTAGGTCACTAACTGGAGGCTTGTGGATCCAAACACACCTAGAATTGCCTTTTGGACTTACCAATTTTGAATGATCTACTTATCTGAGGTTTTTGTTTCTGGTTTTTTTTTTTTTTTTTTTTTTTTTTTGAGATGGAGTCTGGCTCTGTCGCCCAGGCTGGAGTGCAGTGGCTGGATCTCAGCTCACTGCAAGCTCCGCCTCCCGGGTTTACGCCATTCTCCTGCCTCAGCCTCCCGAGTAGCTGGGACTACAGGCGCCCGCCACCTCGCCCGGCTAGTTTTTTTTTGTATTTTTTAGTAGAGACAGGGTTTCACCGTGTTCGCCAGGATGGTCTCGATCTCCTGACCTCGTGATCCGCCCGTCTCGGCCTCCCAAAGTGCTGGGATTACAGGCTTGAGCCACTGCGCCTGGCCTTTGTTTCTGTTTTTGCTTTTTTGAGAAAGGGTTTCTGTTTTTGCATTTTTGCCCAGACTGGAGTACAGTGGCATGATCACGGTTCATGAAGCCTCGACCTCCTGGGCTCAAGTGACCCTCCCACTTTAGCCTTCGAGTAGCTGGGATTACAGGCTTGTACCACCACACTCAGCTAATTTTTTCTTTTCTTCTTTTTTCTTTTTTCTTTTTTTTGTGAAACGAAGTTTTGCTCTTGTTGCCCAGGCTGGAGTGCAATGGCAGGATCTTGGCTCGCTGCAACCTCTGCCTCCCATGTTCAGGTGATTCTCCTGCCTCAGCCTCCCAAGTAGCTGGGATTACAGGCATGCGCCACTACACCCTGCTAACTTTGTATTTTTAGTAGAGACAAGATTTCTCCATGTTGGTCAGGCTGGTCTCAAACTCCTGACCTCAGGTGATCAGGTTGTTTCGGCCTCCCAAAGGGCTGGGATTATAGGCGTGAGCCACCGTGTCTGGCCAGACCCAGCTAATTTTTAAATTTTTGTTGAGATGGAGTCTCACTGTGTTGCCCAAGTTGGTCTTGAATGCCAGGACTCAAGCCATTCTCTGGCCTCCACCTCCCAAAGTTCTGGGATTTTACAGGCACGAGCCACCACACCTGGCCCTATTTGAGATTTTTACTCTTTTGATTAAAGTATTTGCTTCCCTTTGTAGTATGTGCTTCTCTGTCTCAGTCTTTGCCATCTTTCTGTCTTAGTGAAAAGAAAAGGGTCATCATCATAAATGAAGAAGAAAACATGGTGTTTAAGCCCAAATCGGCTCATATTTCTCCATCTCCATAGCCACTGGCCTAGTCCAAGCCACTGTCATCTCTCCTGGATGACTTCTGTGACCTCACTTTGGTCTTTCTTTTTTCTTTTTTGTTTTTTTTTTTTGAGAGGGAGTCTCGCTCTGTTGCCCAGGCTGGAGTACAGTGGCGCAATCTCAACTCGCTGCAAGCTCCGCCTCCCGGGTTCACATGATTCTCCTGCCTCAGCCTCCTGAGTAGCTGGGATTACAGGCCCCTGCCACCATGACTGGCTAATTTTTGTATTTTTAGTAGAGACGGGGTTTCGCCATGTTGGTCAGGCTGGTTTTGAACTCCTGACCTCAGGTGATCCGCCCACCTCGGACTCCCAAAGTACTGAGATTATAGGCATGAGCTACTGCGTCCAGCCCATTCTACTGTTGAAGGACATTTGGATAGTTCCCAGTTTGGTTGTTTTGCAAATAATGCTGCTATAAACATTCTTGTAGAGGTATTTAGGTACAAATACGTGTGCATTTCTGTTGGATAAAAACCTAGCAGTAAAACTGCTGATTCTTAAGACATGCAAATATTCAGTGCTAATAGATATTACCAGTTTTCTGTAGTTCTTATGCAGGCATGGTGGTGCATGCCTGTAACCCCAGCTACTTGGGAGGCTGAGGCATGAGAATCGTTTGAACCTGGGAGGCGGAGGTTGCAGTGAGCTGAGATAGCACCACTGCACTCCAGCCTGGGCAACAAGAGCAAAGCCTGTAATCCCAGCACTTTGGGAGGCCGAGACGGGCGGATCACGAGGTCAGGAGATCGAGACCATCCTGGCTAACACGGTGAAACCCCGTCTCTACTAAAAAATACAAAAAACTAGCCGGGCGCGGTGGCGGGCGCCTGTAGTCCCAACTACTCGGGAGGCTGAGGCAGGAGAATGGCGTGAACCCGGGAGGCGGAGCTTGCAGTGAGCTGAGATCCGGCCACTGCACTCCAGCCTGGGCGGCAGAGCGAGACTCCGTCTCAAAAAAAAAAAAAAAAAAAAAAAAAGAGCAAAACTCTGTCTCAAAAAAAAAAAAAAAAAAAAGAAGCCAGACACATACCCTATGATTCCATTTGTGCAAAGTGCAAACTAAGCTAAACTAGTCTATGGGGTTAGAAGACAAAATAGTGGTTACGCTTGTCGGTGAAGTGATTCTGGGGTTTCGTGTGTGGCGAGAGGCATGTCTGCGCTTCTGGTAATGATCTGTTTCTTGACCTGGGCTCAGATGTGCTCACTTTGTAAAAGTTTGTTGAGCTGTGTACAAAGGATCTGGGTACTTGTCTGTATGACTTAAACAAAAAGTTTTAAAACTTGAAAAAAAAAAAGTGCAAAAAGTCCTTCAATAGTTTTCTGTTGTACTTATAATAAAAATTCAAATGACTCCACTGTGGCTTTCTGGGGCGTTCCAGGCCTCGCCTCTGCCCTCCTCAGACCTCATCTCATTACACCTCACCTCACCGGCCACCTGTCTGATCCTCAGCAGTGTGGAACTTGTTCCCACCTTAGGCTTTGTACTTCCAGCCCCCAGTGTCTGCAACACTCACACCTTCTTCTTGTCATCTGGGTCTCGGTTCAGACGTCACCTCATAGAGCCCTTCCCTGAAAATCCTATAGAAAGTGGCATCTGCTTTGCCTCAGAGCTCTTCATGCCAGCACCATTTTATTTTATTTTATTTTTATTTTTATTTTTTATTTTTTGAGACAGAGTTTCACTCTTGTTGCCCAGGCTGGAGTACAATGGTGTAATCTTGGTTCACTGCAACCTCCGCCTCCCAGGTTCAAGCGATTCTCCTAACTCAGCCTTCCGAGTAGCTGGGATTACAGGCATGCGCCACTATGCCTGGGTAATTTTTGTATTTTTAGTAGAGATGGTGTTTCTCCATGTTGGTCAGGCTGTCCATGAACTCCTGACCTCGTGATCCACCTGCCTCAGCCTTCCAAAGTGCTGGGATTACAGGCGTGAGCCACTGCACCTGGCCGATGGTACCTACTTCCATCTGAAATTGCCTTGCCTAGTTCTATACTTCATTCAATGACTTTTTTATTTTTTATTTTTTTTGAGACAGGATCTCGCTCTGTTGCCCAGGCTGGAGTGCAGTGGAGCCTTTCATTTGAAAGGCTCACTGCAGCCTTTCATTTCTGGGCCCAAACTAGGACTACAGGCACATACTACCATCCTGTGACTATTAATTGGGTGTCTGTTAAGTGCAAGGTACTGGTCTAGCACTGGGTACGCAGCAGCCAACAAAGCAGGCAGTGCTTGCCCTTGTGGGACTTCCAGCCTTGCTTCCGTGAGACTGGCCTCACCAAAGGGAACACAAGCTTCAGGGAGAGCAGGAACCTGTGTCTCTGTGGTATAGAGCAGTGCTTATTTATTTGTTTATTTATTTATGAGATGGAGTCTTGCTCTGTCGCCCAGGCTGGAGCACAATGGCTCAATCTCGGCTCACTGCAACCTCTGCCTCCCGGGTTCAAGCGATTCTCCTGCCTCAGTCTCCCAAGTAGCTGGGATTACAGGCACCTGCCACGATGCCTGGCTAATTTTTGTATATATATTTTTAGTAGAGACGGGGTTTCACCATGTTGGCCAGACTGGTGTTGAACTCCTGACCTCAGGTGATTGGCCCGCCTCCGCCTCCCAAAGTGCTGGGATTACAGGTGTGAGCCACCGCGCCCAGCCAGGTGGTGCTTCTTGAGAGTGACTCTGGGCACAGAGGTGGGAGAAAGGTAGCTGTGAATGCGTATTTGGTGAGGGCAGCCTCAGGGAGCTCCGCTGAAGCAAGCTGGTTAGATGGGGCAGAGGAGTGTGGGCAGACAGGGTGGTTTAGGTTGGAGAGGGAGCACCCCGTGGCACTGGTTAAGTGTGTCAGCCTGAGAGGAGTGTGACTCTCAGAGAGAGTTGAATTTAGAGCGATGGAATAGAGAATAGCAGCCAAGAATCCATGCACGAGGAGGGAGTAGAAGAAAAGATACCAGAGAGTAAGAGGGGATTGTTGGTTAAAGGAGAGGTATCCTCTTTCAGCAAATAGAGGTGTGACCAGCAAAAGGGACGAAGGGGAGCTCTCCCCTGGAGAACGTCATTAGCCAGCTGTCCTGAGAAGTGGGGAATTGTGCTGGGTAGATCTTTTGTCTTTATCTCACGAAGATATTAAACTAGGTTGACCATCCCAAAGTTTCCCTAAATGGGTGGAGAGTTGGAAGACGGGGGTTAGTAAATTTGGGACATCTGTGTCTCCTTTTCCTCCACTTCTGACAGATCCTAGTCTTGACCAGGCGTGGTAGCTCACATCTATAATTCTAGCACTTTGGGAGGCTGAGGCAGGAGGATCACTTGAACCCAGGAGTTTGAGACCAGTCTGGGCAACATAGGGATACTCCGTCTCTACAAAAAATTTAATCCAGGGCCGGTGGCTCACATCTGTAATACCAGCACTTTGGGAGGCTGAGGCAGGCAGATCACCTGAAGTCAGGAGTTCAAGACCAGCCTGGCTGACGTGGCAAAACCCCGTCTCTACTGAAAATGCAAAAATTAGCTGGGTGTGGTGGCACGTGCCTGTAATACCAGCTACTCAGGAGGCTGAGGTAGGAGAAATGCTTAAACCCAGGAGGCAGAGGTTGCAGTGAGCAGAGATGTGGCACCACTGCACTCCAGCCCGGGCGACAGAGCGAGACTCCATCTCAAAAAAGTTACTGGGTGTGGTGATGCCCACCTGTGATTCCAGCTACTAGGAGGCTGAGGCAGGAGGACTGCTTGGGTCCAGGAGGTTGGGGCTACAGTGAGCCATGTTTGCACCACCACACTCCAGCCCAGGCAATAGAGACCCTGTCTAAAAACAAAAACAAACCAAAAAAACCCCCACCCCGCACCCCCGGCAAATACATTCTCGTCTCCCGGAAGACGACTTGGGGGCATCCTCCCTGCCATACTGACCTAGGTTCTGAGTTTATCCTTAGCAGTTGGCACAGATTGGGCTTCCAGAAATGTGGGGTGAGAGTGAAGGGACATGGAGGCAGGGGAGGGTGACTGATCCGTGACGTCAGTCCCTGGCTCGGAGTAGCTTCCCTACGCCCCACCCTGATGCCTGTTATCATCCTGCCCTGGTGACGTCTCTGACAATCAGCTGCTCCTTCTGCCTCGACCATCGTAATGAGGTTTTCCCAGCATCTGCTCAACAGTGAGGATAGGCGGGACACGCTCCCTACCCAGTAGGGGAGCTCTTTAGAGCACTGAGGCTCTCATCCTTTCTGTTCTCAGATATTCAGCTTGGGTCCCTGGGGCTCCTCTAGGACTGACTCCAGAGGGCTCCTACCCCACCAAGCCATTGTCGTCCTCTCCCAAGGACCCGTCCTTATTCCCCTCTCCCTGTCCCTCCTGTTCAGAACCCCTTCGGTGGCACCCAGCCACCTGGCCCGGGCTCCCCTGCCAGCCTTCTCACCATCAGGCCTCCGCCGATGAAGCCGCCCATGAGCCAGACTTGCAAGCTGAGTTGGTTGGTGTTGGTCCAGGAGGTCTGCCCATTAGGCACCAGCAGGAGGGCATTGGCCACAATGCAGACCAGGGAGAGGGTGATGAGGGAGAGCCCCACGCAGCGGGCACACTTTCCCGTACACATGGTGAGGTGTTAGGAAGAGCAGGCAGTGAGTGAATGTAAGCCGGCGGTTCCCAGGTCCAGAGGAAAACAATCGTGGAGCACGGAGCAAAGGTCGGACAGAGGCGTGGTAGAAACTGGCAGGATCAGAATGATAAGGGAGAGGAGCACAGGATATGGGCCCGGAGGAGGCAGAGGCGGAGGAGCTGCAGCCCTGAGGTGAAGGGAGGATGTGGTGATGGACAAGTGGGGACTATGGACACATACCCTGGGTTAATGCCTTCCTGTTTTTTCTGCACAGCTCCACAGCCTCTCTCTCTGTTGGTTCCATAGCTGCTTTGCAACTTAGCCAAGCCCCTTTATGTCTCCAAGTCTTGGCTGCCTCATCTGTATAAAGTGATGCCACTTGTGGCCGGGCACGGTGGCTCACACCTGTAATCCCAGCACTTTGGGAGGCTGAGGTGGGTGGATCACCTGAGGTCAGGAGTTTGAGACCAGCCTGGCCAACATGGTGAAACCCTGTCGCTACTAAAAATACAAAAATTATCTGGGCATGGTGGCGGGCACCTGTAATCCCAGCTACTCGGGAGGCTGAGGCAGGAGGATCACTTGAACCTGGAAGGTGGAGGTTGCAGTGAGCTGAGATCGTGCCATTGCACTCCAGCCTGTGTGACAAGAGCAAAACTCTTTCTCAAAAAATAAATAAATAAATAAATAAATAAATAATTAAATAAGTGATGCCACTTGCCTTGTGGGCTACTTGTGAGGATTAAATGGGACAACCTGAGAAGTATTCTGTAAACTAGGAAGCACAGAGCAGATGTGTGGTGGCCTCTTCATTTCTGCTAGCCCCATAGGGAGTGTTCTTCTCAGGGAGAAATTAAAGAGATGATTGTGGGCTCTTATTGTCCTTGCATTTCGTCTTCTCGGTATTTGATTATTGATGTCTATTCCTCTTGAGACCACCACCTGTCACTCAGGGTGGGCTCAGGACCTAGGCCTCATTGATGAGAGCGTTCTATCCCACTAGCCTCGGTGTTTGATTGAGCAACAGCCATGTGATCTGAGCCAGCTCTGTGAGAATCAGCTTCTGCCTTTTTTTGTTGGCATTTTGAGGTCAAAGAAGTTGTTTTTGTTGGGGTGCTGCAGTTTCCCTGATAACTTCTCTTTTACTCTGCCACCCAGGCTAGAGTGCAGTGGCACGATCTTGGCTCACTGCAACCTCTGCCTCCTGGGTCTCAGAAGCAAACAGGAGAGTGAAGGCCCCCACAGAATGAACCTAGTTTGAGTAGGATGTGGGAGTGCCGTGAAGAGATGAGGGTGGCAGGAAGGGCTGCAGGGCTTCAGAGGGCATGCGATGAGGCTGTCACCTGGAAAGTGTCACCAGCCAGTAGCCCCTGATGCAGCCCTTCCCAGCGGCCCACTCAGACCACTACAGAAACGTGGAAAATGGAGAAAGCTTACCTCTCAGAATGGAAGGCCAGCATCTCTGCTATTTATAAGACAGAGGAACTGGATTGAGAAAAATGTGTAGAGAATTTACCTCTTGAATCAGAGGACGCCTGAAAAAGAAAATACTTTGAACCTCACCCAACTATTTGTCTCTGACTCATAGGCAATTATGATAACTGATAATTTGATTTTGCTTCTGTTGGCATGTTTAATGCTTTAAAAAATATCTCCATATTGCTTCTGATGTTTTCTGTCCCTTTTCTTTTTTGTTTTTTGAGGTGGAGTTTTGCTCTTGTTGCCCAGGCTGGAGTACAACGGTGTGATCATGGCTCACTGCAACCTCTGCCTCCCGGGTTCAAGAGATTGTCCTGCCTCAGCCTCCCGAATAGCTGGGATTACAGGCATGCGACATCACGCACCGGCTAATTTTGTATTTTTAGTAGAGACAGGGTTTCTCCATGTTGGCCAGGCTCGTCTCAAACTCCCAACCTCAGATGATCCCCCGCCTCGGCCTCCCAAAGTGCTGGCATTACAGGCATGAGCCACTGTGCGCAGCCTCTGTCCCTTTTCTTTAAAGATTTTACATTCTCCCTTTTTTTTTTTTTTTTTTCTTTGAGATAGGGTCTCTGTCACTCAGACTAGAGTGCCATGGTAAGATAATCATGGCACTGCAGCTGTGACCTCCTGGGCTCAAGCAGTCTTCTCACTTCAGCCTCCTTAGTAGCCAGGATTACAGGCCCACACCACCACACTCAACTAATTAAAAAATTTCTTTTTACAGATGAAGTCTTCCTATGTTGCCCAGACTGGTCTTGAACTCCTGGGCTCAAGCTCTCCTCCTACCTTGGTCTCCCAAAGTGTTGGGATTACAGGCGTGAGCTACTGTACGCAGCCCTCCTTAGTTGTTGTTGTTGTTGTTTTAGACAGAGTCTCACTCTGTCGCCCAGGCTGGAGTGCAGTGGCTCAATCTCGGCTCACTGCAACCTCTGCCTCCTGGGTTCAAGCGATTCTTCTGTCTCAGCCTGCCACGTAGCTGGGATCACAGGCGCCTGCCGCCATACCCGGCTAATTTTTGTGTATTTAGTGGAGACAGGGTTTCACCATGTTGGTGGGACTGGTCTCGAACTCCTGTCCTCTGATCCACCCACCTCAGCCTCTTAAAGTGCTGGGATTACAGGCGTGAGCTAGTGCACCCAGTCCTCCTTAGTTTTAAAAGGCTTATTTTAAACCCTAGTGGTGGTTACTTTTAAGTCTTGCGAAAGTATCCTTTAACTTGTTAGTCAGCCTCTTTCTGAAACTGCCTGTCATCCCTGCAGGCTCCTTTGAGGGACGAGGTATAGATGGCTTACCTTGCTTACAGCCATAGGACCGTGTGATCCTGTGATTAAAATGGAATGTTTGCCCCAGTTCTTCAATTCTCCCTGTGTCCATGCCCTTTGCTATGCCATTTTGTGGTTCCTCCCACTTGAGGTAGCATGTACCTCCTATCATAAGGGCAAAATGGAATGTGGGCAGCAGTGACAATCTCCCAGTTCTGAGCCTAGGTCTTCAGAGGCAGCGTGTGGTGGCAGTTGCTATCCTGTGTCACTATCATTGCCATGGAAAGGACATACCTGAGTGATCCCACTGGTAAAATGAAGGTGTAAGATACAAGGAGGCCGGGCGCGGAGGCTCACGCCTGTAATCCCAGCACTTTGGGAAGCTGAGGCGGTGGATCACGAGATCAGGAGTTCGAAACCAGCCTGGCCAACACGGAGAAACCCCGTCTGTACTAAAAATACCAAAAAAATTAGCTGGCTGTGGTGGCACGCACCTGTAATCCCAGCTACTCGGGAGGCTGAGGCAGGAGAATTGCTTGAACCCAGGAGGTGGAGGTTGCAGTGAGCCGAGATTGTGCCACTGCACTCCAGCCTGGGTGACAGAGGAAGACTCCATGTAGGAAAAATAAAAAGATACAAGGAAAAGGGTCACATTGGATCCCACCCTAGATCACCTGACCCCCAGCCAACTCATATGTGTGTATCAGTGAAATAAATGCGTATATTTATATGACGCTAAGACTTCGTCAGGGGGCACTGGTTTGTTGCCCAGTAACAGGTTCCTGATACAGACCCCCTTATCCAGGCCAGGGCTGGTTGATTGAGGAACAAGTAGCTGACCCAAAGGCAGACATGTAGCCAGAGACCTGTGAGGTCTCTTGAGGTGAGAACTCCATCCACCAGAGGTACGCTGACTGGATAATGACCAATCCACCAACTGGATTTTTGTGATTGGGAAAAGTGTCTGTGAGACAAGCTGAGAGTCATCCGAGAGTGGGGTGTTTCAAACTGAGAGTTGTGTGCAAGAAGGGAGTGAGCAAAAGCCAGAGGCAACTGAAACCAGAAATGAGCAGAAGTCACAGCAAGAGAAGTGTGTGGAGAACAGTTATTCAGAAACAGCAACAGAGGGAGAAGCACAGGCACTGGAAAGCTCCGGTTCCTCAGGAGGTGGCTGATGAGAGGTTGTGCGGAGTCACCAGAACTAACATTGAACTACCAGAGCTACTATCATACCCCAAAGAGCAGCCCTTCCAACTGTGGACTTGAAGAGAGGATTCAGCCATTGTCCCGACGGACAGAGAGCAGGGCCAAGAGCTAGCCACCTATTTGTCTACAAGTTGCTCAAGCTGATTCTGAAAGATGGTGCCTCTTTTTTTTTTTTTTGGAAACAGTTTTACTCTTGTCACCCAGGCTGGAGTGCAGTGGCGAGATCTCGGCTCACCGCAACCTCCACCTCCCGTAGCTCAGGCGACTCACGTAGTTGGGATTATAGGTGCCTGGCACCACGCTCATCTAAGTTTTGTATTTTTTGTGAAGATGAAGACAGGGTTTCGCCATGTTGGCCAGGCTGATCTCGAGCTCCTGATCTCAGGTGATCCCCCTGCCTCGGTCTCCCAAAGTGCTGGGATTACAGATGTGAGCCACTGCGGCCAGCCAAACTGGGGCCTGTTTTGAGGATGAATAAAGAGAAAAAAAATAGTTGTGTGGGTGGGGTGGTCCACAGGCATTCATTACCTTATTTTTATACAACTCTGGATGAATGAAATAATGTTAACAATGTTAACAAAACATTATAGGGATTCTGAAAATTTTTCTCAAAACCAGGGAAGGGTACATCATCCTGAAGACTGAAAGAAAAAGAATCCTCTGGAGGAATATTTACTATAGGATTTGGAAGAGATTTCCAGGAAGATTTTTGATAATATCACTAGAATTCTCCTGGAACTAGGAACAGAATACCTTAAGAAAGAAAAGGCTGGCCGGGTGCGGTGGCTCACGCCTGTGATTCCCAGCACTTTGGGAGGCCGAGGCGGGCAGATCACTTGAGGTCAGGAGTTCAAGACCAGCCTGACCAACATGGGGAAACCCTGTCTCAACTAAAAAAACAAAAATTAGCCGGGCATGGTGGTGTGCGCCTGTAATGCCAACTACTGGAGAGGCTCAGGCAGGAGAATTGCTTGAATCTGGGAGGTGGAGGTTGCAGTGAGCCCAGATTGTGCCACTGCGCTCCAGCCTGGGCAACAGGAGCGAAACTCAGTCTTAAAAAAAGAAAAGGAAAAAGAAAAAAAGACTGAGATGAAAAGGCACTGGCATGTATTTGAGGGAGAGAAGGGAGAATTCTCTCAACATGCACAAAGAAAATTCAGACCACTTCGGAAGCAGTGAAGAACAGTATTGAAAATGGGAAAAAGTAAATGAAGGATGCAGAGGACAAATTTGACAAAAGTCTCCAATTCAGAGGAAAAGACCAAAAAATTAGAAAAAAGGACCAGCACAAAAATAAAAACAGTGGAAGGAATGAAGATACATGTTGGGAGAGAACAGAAATTTCGAGAAAAGAAACTGGCTGCTCCTGGCCAGGCACAGAGGCTCACGCCTATAATCCCAGCACTTTGGGAGGCCAAGGTGGGCGGATTGCCTAAGGTCAGGAGTTTGAGACCAGTCTGGCCAATATAGCGAAACCTCATCTTCACAAAAAATACAAAAATTAGCCGAGTGTGATGGCAGGCACCTTAATCCCAGCTACTCAGGAGACTGAGGCAGGAGAATCGCTTGAATCCGGGAGGTGGAGGTTGCAGTGAGCCGAGATCATGCCACTGCACTGCAGTATGGGCAACAGAGCAAGACTCCATCTCAAAAAAAAAAAAAAAAAAAAAAAAAAAAGGGCCGGGCATGGTGGCTCACGCCTGTAATTCCCAGCACTTTGGGAGGCTGAGGTGGGCAGATCACCTGAGGTCAGGAGTTCGAGACCAGCCTGACCAACATGGGGAAACCACGTCCCTACTGAAAATGCAAAAATTATCCAGGCATGGTGGCACATGCCTGTAATCCCAACTACTCGAGAGGCTCAGGCAGGAGAATCGCTTGAATCTGGGAGGTTGAGGTTGCAGTGAGCCAAGATCGTGCCATTGCACTCCAGCCTGGGTGAGAGTGAGACTCCATCTAGAAAAAAAAAAAAAATTCAAGAAACTGGCTGCTCCTGAGAACAAGAATAGACCTGGTGGAAGTGACACCATGGTTAAAACATCTGCACTAGGAGGAGACGTCACTGAACGCAGATAGATCCGCTCAGGTCAGTGGGTTGAAAGTTATACCGCATCGCAGGTGAAATGTTAAAAGTCAGCTGACCATAGATTCATCCTGAACAAATATTTGAATGAAAAGATACATATAGGCAGAATTGAAAAGGCTACTTAGAAAGAAACAAAGGTTGGTGTGGCCAGAGTCTTCACTGAAATACTGAACGTCAGAAGACAACGGAGTAAGGTAGCTGTGTCAACCAAAAAAGTTAGAACTATGGTATACACGTCTAAGCTGCATTTTGTATGTTAAAGGCAACACAATTGCATTTCTGAGAATGTTTCGATTTCAAAATAACACAGTGGCTCCTTTTTTTTTTTTTTTTTTAAGAGAAATTATCTTGACTCACCAAGAGATGAAGTAAAAACCCCAAAATGGGGAAGTCTTGACGTAAGTCTAAATAATTTTCATATATCTGGTTACAAAACTGGATGTACATTTTGGAAAAAAAATTTTCCTTCTCTTTAGTTTTGAGTCAAAGTCTTGCTGTGTCACGCAGGCTGGAGTGCAGTGGCGTCATCTTGACTCTCTGCAACCTCAGCCTCCTGAATTCAAGCGATTCTCCAGCCTTAGCCTCCCAAGTAGCTGGGATTACAAGCGTGGGCCACCACGCCTGGCTAATTTTTATATCTTTAGGCCGGGCGCGGTGGCTCAAGCCTGTAATCCCAGCACTTTGGGAGGCCGAGACGGGCGGATCACGAGGTCAGGAGATCGAGACCATCCTGGCTAATATGGTGAAACCCCGTCTCTACTAAAAATACAAAAAACTAGCCGGGCGAGGTGGCGGGCGCCTGTAGTCCCAGCTACTCGGGAGGCTGAGGCAGGAGAATGGCGTAAACCCGGGAGGCGGAGCTTGCAGTGAGCTGAGATCCGGCCACTGCACTCCAGCCTGGGCGACAAAGCGAGACTCCGTCTCAAAAAAAAAAAAAAAAAAATTTTTATATCTTTAGTAGAGATGAAGTTTTACCATGTTGGCCAGTGTGGTCTTGAACTCCTGACCTCAAGTGATCCACCTGTCTTGGCCTCCCAAAGTGCTGGGATTACAGGTATGAGACACCACAACCTGGTCAGAGCCACTGTGCCCAGCCTCATTTTTTTTTTTAAAGACAGTGTCTCACTCTGTTGTCCAGACTGGTGTGCATAATCTTAGCTCACTTCAACCTCTATCTACTGGGCTCAAGTGATCGTCCTGCCTCAGCCTGCCAAGTAACCGGGACTACAGATGTTCACCACCCACCATGCTTGTCTAATTTTTTTTTTTTTTTTTTTTTGAGATGGAGTTTCGCTCTTGTTGCCCAGGCTAGGGTACAATGGTGCGATCTCGGCTCACCACAACTTCTGCCTCCCAGGTTCAAGCAATTCTCCTGCTTCAGCCTCCCTAGTAGCTGGGATTACAGGCATGCGCCACCACGCCCAGCTAATTTTTGTATTTTTAGTAGAGACGGAGTTTCTCCATGTTGGTCAGGCTGGTCTCAAACTCCCGAGCTCAGGTGATCCGCCCACCTCGGCCTCCCAAAGTGCTGAGATTACAGGCGTGAACCACCGTGCCTGGCCATCGTTTTGTATTTTTTGTGGAAACAGGTTTTCATCTTGTTATCCAGGCTGGCCTTGAACTCCTGGGCTCAAGAAATCTGCATACATAGGCTTCCCAAAGTGTTGGGATTACAGGCATGAGCCACTGCACCCAGCCCCATAAAAATTTCTTTTAAAGGGCAAATGTATAACATAAATTCTAAAAATGATATTAATACTATTGAATGTCATTGTTGCTTGCCATACTCTGGGTCCATTGTAAGGAACTATACCAGGTAACAGAAAACCCAACTCTACTGCAACAAAAAGGGAATTTATTGGTTCAAGCAATCAAAACATCCAGTGGGACTAACTTCAGGTGCAGTTTGGTCCAGAAGTTCAGGATGTCGTCAGTGTTCTTGTTTTATTTCTCTGTTATTCTCTCTGCTGTTCCTTTTTTGGCTTTCACTTCCTCCTTAAGTGGGATCCTCCTCCTGACCGTAGTTTTAGCTGCAGCAGTGCCAGACCTTATGTCTTTACACCCTACCACCAGGAGGAAGAGAATCTCCTCCCATAGCTTTCCCTGAGGAGACAGGACGTTTCTTTCCCATGTACCACTGAAAATTTCTCTCTGGTGCAGATTGGGTTCTATGTCTGTCTCTTACACAGATCACTGTGGCCAGAGGGTAGAACATGCTGTATTAGTCCATTCTCACACAGCTAATAAAGACATACCCGAGACTGGGTACTTTCTAAAGGAAAGAGGTTTAGTTGACTCACAGTTTAGCATGGCTGGGGAGGCCTCAGGAAACTTACAGTCATGGTGGAAGGGGAAGCAAACATGTCCTTCTTCACATGGGGGCATTCCAGCACAGGGGGCGTTGTCAATTCCATCTAAGCCCCCAGGCTGGGAAATTAAGAGCACTTTCAGGAAGGAGGAAAGACAGAATGAATGATGGGGAGGCATCCAACAAATATTCTCTCCAGGGAATCTGTCTAAAGTCTGGGGCTCCATACTCACTGCTGAGTAGCACACGCTTGACCTAGTATGTGACAGAGATAGTGAGTTAGTCCCATTCTTCTGTTTTTATTGTGGTAGTAGACTTTGTAGTCTGCTGCTGAAGGCACATGGCTGCTCAGCTAAAGACTATATTTTCGGCCAAGCACGGTGGCTCACGCCTGTAATCCCAGCACTTTGGGAGGCTGAGGCAGATGGATCACCTGAAGTCAGGAGTTTGAGACCAGCCTGGCCAACATGGTGAAACACTGTCTCTACTAAATTTCAAAAACTAGCCAGGCATCTGTAATCCCAGCACTTTGGGAGGCCAAGGCAGGTGGATCACCTGAGGCCGGGAGTTTGAGACCAGCCTGACCAATATGGAGAAACACCATCTCTACTAAAAATATAAAATTAGCCGGGCATAGTGGCGCATGCCTGTAATCCCAGCTCCTCGGGAGGCTGAGGCAGGAGAATCACTTGAACCTGGGAGGCAGATGTTGCAATGAGCCGAGATCGAACCACTACACTCCAGCCTGGACGACAGAGCAAGACCCTGTGTCAAAAACAACAACAACAACAACAACAACAACAACAACAACAACAACATAAAACCCTATTTTTTCT
The DNA here is from genome assembly GCF_049350105.2 of Macaca mulatta. NCBI lineage: Eukaryota > Metazoa > Chordata > Mammalia > Primates > Cercopithecidae > Macaca > Macaca mulatta. The sequence continues at coordinate 6,300,176 of NC_133421.1, read as the reverse complement.
AACTTCTTTTGCAGCTGTGGCCATGAGTTGTCACACAGTTATGGCTTATGGGAAGGAATGTAAATGATTTGATCAACTTTGTTTTTTTTTTGTGTGAGAATGCTGCTACTTGATCTTACCTTACTGCAGTGTTGGTTTTAAGGAATAATGCAGATGTTTTCTGTAAGTTCTATGAGATTCCCACAATACAGTATTTATTTTAATTCATTTATAATTTCAGCTTTTATTTTAGATTTGGAGGTACATATGCAGGATTGTCATAAGGGTATATTGTGTGATGCTGAGGTTTAGGAACATGATTAATCCTGTCACCCAGGTACTTAGCATAAAACCCAGTTGTTTTTTTGTTTTTTTGTGTGTTTTTGAGACAGCGTCTCACTTTGTCACCCATGCTGGAGTGCAGTGGCACGATCCCAGCTCACTGCAACCTTGGCCTCCTGGGTTCAAGCGATTCTCCTGCCTCAGCCTCCCGAGTAGCTGAGATTACAGGCGCATGCCACCACACCTGACTAATTTTGGTATTTTCAGTAGAGATGGGGTTTCACCATGTTGACTAGGCTGGTCTCGAACTCCTGACCTCAGGTGATCCACCCACCTCTGCCTCCCAAAGTGCTGGGATTACAGGCATGAGCCACGGTATCTGGCCAGAACCCAGTAGTTTCTTCAACTCTTTCCCCACTCTCTCCCTCCTGCTCTGGAGTCCCCAGTTCCCCAGTGTCTATTGTTTACATTCTTTTTTTTTTTTTTTTTGAGATGGAGTCTCGCTCTGTCGCCCAGGCTGGAGTGCAGTGGCCAGATCTCAGCTCACTGCAAGCTCCGCCTCCCGGGTTTACGCCATTCTCCTGCCTCAGCCTCCCGAGTAGCTGGGACTACAGGCGCCCGCCACCTCGCCCGGCTAGTTTTTTGTATTTTTAGTAGAGACGGGGTTTCACCATATTAGCCAGGATGGTCTCGATCTCCTGACCTCGTGATCCGCCCGTCTCGGCCTCCCAAAGTGCTGGGATTACAGACTTGAGCCACCGCGCCCGGCCATATTGTTTACATCCTTATGTCTATGTGCACCCAATGTTTAGCTCCCACTTGTAAGTGAGAACATGCAATATTTGGTTTTCTGTTCCTGTGTTAATTTGCTTAGAATAATGGCCTTCAGCTGTATAGTCCATGTTCATATATAGGAACACTCAGTATTGCCAAGATGTCAGTTCTGGCGCGGTGGTTCATGCCTGTAATCCCAGCATTTTGGGAGGCAGAGGCGGGCAGATCACGAGGTCAGGAGATTGAGACCATCCTGGCTAACACAGTGAAAACCCATGTCTACTAAAAAAAAATACTCCATTAAAATTAAAAACTTCTACTGGGCATGGTGCCTAACGCCTGTAATCCCAACACTTTGGGAGGCCAAGGCAGAGGGATCGCTTGAGCCCAGGAGTTCAAGACCAGCCTTGGCAAAATAGTGAGACCCTGTGTCTACAAAAAATTTTAAAAATTAGCCAGGTGGGGGGTGTGGGCTTCTGGTCTCAGCTACTCGGGAAGCTGGGGTGGGAGGATCACTTGAGCCTGGGAGGTTGAGGCTGCAGTGAGCTGTGATTGTACCACTGCACTGCACCACGGGCGACAAAGCAGATCTTGTCTCAAAAATAAATAGATTAGGCCGGGCGCGGTGGCTCACGCCTGTAATCCCAGCACTTTGGGAGGCCGAGGCGGGCGGATCACAAGGTCAGGAGATCGAGACCACGGTGAAACCCCGTCTCTACTAAAAATACAAAAAATTAGCCGGGCGCGGTTGTGGGCGCCTGTAGTCCCAGCTACTCGGGAGGCTGAGGCAGGAGAATGGCGTGAACCCGGGAGGCGGAGCTTGCAGTGAGCCGAGATCGCGCCACTGCACTCCAGCCTGGGCTGGGCGACAGAGCGAGACTCCGTCTCAAAAAAAAAAAAAAAAATAAATAAATAAATAAATAAATAGATTAAAAACTTCTTCTCTGCGAAGATACTATCAAGAGAATGAGAAGACAAGCCACAGAGTGTGAGAAAATATTTGCAAAAGAGAAACCTGCTAAAGAACTATTATCCAAAACATACAAATAAGTTTTTTTTTTTGAGATGGAGTCTTGCTCTGTCGCCCAGGCTGGAGTGCATTGATGCGATCTTGGTTCACTGCAACCTCCGCCTCCCGGGTTAAAGTGATTCTCCTGCCTCAGCCTCCCGAGTAGCTGGGATTACAGGCACCTGCCACTACGCTCTGCTAATTTTTTTGTATTTTTAGTAGAGACAGGGTTTTGCCATGTTGTGCAGGCTGGTCTCGAACACCTGACCTCAGGCAATCCACCCACCTCGGCCTCCCAAAGTGCTGGGATTACAGGCATGAGCCACTGTGCCTGGCCTAAAACTCTCAAAACAATGAGTTGTTGAAAACAAATGACCCAATTAACAAACGGGCAAAAGACCGGAAGAGGCATCTCTCCAAAGGAGATATACAGATGGCAAATGAGTATATGTCATCCACATCATATGTCATTAGGGAACTGCAAATTAAAACAACAGTGAGATACCACTATACACCTATCAGAATCGTCAAAATCCAAAACATGACAACATTGAAGCTGGCAAGGATGTAAGGCAACAGGAACTCTCATTCATTGCTGGTGACAAAGCAAAATGGTACCACCACTTTGGAAGAAAGTTTAGCAGTTTCCTTCCTCTTCTTCTTCTTATTTTTTTTTTTTTGATGGGGTTTCATCATGTTGCCCAGGCTGATCTTGAATTCCTGACCTCAGGTGATCCACCTGCCTCAGCCTCCCAAAGTGCTGGGATTGCAGGTGTGAGCCACTGCACCCGGAAGACAGTTTCTTACAAAACTAAATGCACGATAACCATAGGATCCAGCAATCCCATTCTTTGGTGTTTATAACCAAATGACTTGAAAACTTATGTTCACACAAAAACCTGCACACAGGTGTTTACAAAAACTTTACTCATATTGCTAAAACTTGGAAACAATCAAGATGTCCTTCAGTAGGTGAATGGATAAACTGTGGTACATCCAGATAATGGAACATTACCCAGTGCTAAGAAGAAATGAACTCTCAAGCCCTGAAGAGACATGGAAGAAACGTATATACATATTACTAAGTGAAAGAAGCTGATCTGAGGCCGGGCGCGGTGGCTCACGCCTGTAATCCCAGCACTTTGGGAGTCCGAGGTGGGCGGATCACAAGGTCAGGAGATCAAGACCATCTTGGCTAACACGGTGAAACCCCATCTCCAGTAAAAATAAAAAAATTAGCCGGGTGAGGTGGAGGGCGCCTGTAGTCCCAGCTACTGGGGAGGCTGAGGCAGGAGAATGGCGAGAACCCGGGAGGCAGAGCTTGCCGTGAGCAGGGACCGTGCGCCACTGCACTCCAGCCTGGGTGACTGAGCGAGACTCCGTCTCAAAAAAAAAAAAAAGTGAAAGAAAATCCATCTCAAGGGAGAAAAAAAAAAAGCTGATCTGAAAAGGCTACAAATATATGACTTTCTGAAAAAAAACAGAACTCTGAAGACAGTAAAAAGGTCAGCAGCAGCCAGGGGTTGTCAGGGAGGGGAAGGAGGAATAAACAGAGCACAGAGGATTTTAGGGCAGAGAAACTTCTTTGTATATCATGATGGTGCGTCATTATATATTTGTCTAAACCCATGGAACGTGCAACACCAAGAGCGAATACTAATGTAAACTGTGCTATGGACTTTGGCTGATAATGACATGTCAATGCAGTTCACTGGTTGGAACAAATCTATCACTCTGGTGCCAGATGTTGACAGCGGGGGAGGCTGTGCATGCGTGGGGGTAGGAGTATAAGAAAACCCTGTACTTGGCCAGGCGCGGTGGCTCACGCCTGTAATCCCAGCACTTTGGGAGGCCGAGGCAGGCAGATCACGAGGTCAGAAGATCGAGACCATCCTGGCTAACACGGTGAAACCCCGTCTCTACTAAAAATACAAAAAATTAGCCGGGCCAGGTGGAGGGCGCCTGTAGTCCCAGCTACTCGGGAGGCTAAGGCAGGAGAATGGCTTGAACCTGGGAGGCGGAGCTTGCAGTGAGATTGAGCCACTGCACTCCAGCCTGGGCGACAGAGACTCTGTCTAAAAAAAGGCCGGGCGGGGTGGCTCAAGCCTGTAATCCCAGCACTTTGGGAGGCCGAGGCGGGTGGATCACGAGGTCAGGAGATTGAGACCACCTGCCTAACATGGTGAAATCCTGTCTCTACTAAAAAATACAAAAAACTAGCCGGGCGAGGTGGCGGGAGCCTGTAGTCCCAGCTACTCGGGAGGCTGAAGCAGAAGAATGGCGTAAACTCGGGAGGCGGAGCTTGCAGTGAGCTGAGATCTGGCCACTGCACTCCAGCCTGGACGACAGAGCGAGACTCTGTCTCAAAAAAAAAAAAAAAAAAAAAAAAGGAAGAAGAAGAAGAAAAGAAAACCCTGTACTTTCTGCTCAATTTTGCTGTGAACCTAAACCTGCTTTAAAGAGGCTGAGGTGGGCAGATTACTTGAGGTCAAGAGTTTGAGACCAGCCTGCAAAACATGGCAAAACCTCATCTCTACTAAAAATACAAAAATTAGCCAGGTGTGGTGACGTATACCTGTGATCACGGCTACTCGGGAGGCTGAGGCAGGAGAATCACTTGAACCCAGGAGGCGGAGGATACAATGAGCCGAGATCACAACACTGCACTCCAGGCTGGGTGACAGAGCAAGGCTGTCTCTAAATAAATAAATAAATAAAGGCTATTAAGAAAAAAAAACTTCAGAAAGATAACATGCTTTAAAACGGAAATCAAAAGGAACTGATGTATTAAGCATAGAAACAAAGTAGTGAAGCAAAAATTTGTTAGTGAAGACATCAATTTTGTTGACACTATTTGGTAAAACAAGAATGTGTCGGCCGGGCGCAGTGGCTCACGCCTGTAATCCCAGCACTTTGGGAGGCCGAGGCGGGCGGATCACAAGGTCAGGAGATCGAGACCACGGTGAAACCCCGTCTCTACTAAAAATACAAAAAATTAGCCGGGCGCGGTGGCAGGCGCCTGTAGTCCCAGCTACTCAGGAGGCTGAGGCAGGAGAATGGCGTAAACCCAGGAGGCGGAGCTTGCAGTGAGCCGAGATCGCGCCACTGCACTCCAGCCTGGGCGACAGAGCGAGACTCCGTCTCAAAAAAAAAAAAAAAAAAAAAAGAATGTGTCAGCAGCTTAGAAGAAAATCTCGGAGACAGTAGTGGAGCACTTTTTAAATAAATTCTGCTTCTCCAATGCCCTCGACAGTACAGAGGACAGTAACACAGACATTGATAGAAAGTGATTCGGAAGAGTCAGGCTTTAAAGATGTTTTTGGAATATTTTAATCATATTATTTTTGTTTTTGTGTATGCACCAGAATTAGATTTTTTTAATGGTCTGAAAGAACTTTCAGTTAGCATAAAATAAAACTCGAAGTGTTAAGAAAGCATTGTATCATAGTTTGGCCAGGCACTGTGGCTCATGCCTGTAATCCCAGCACTTTGGGAGGCTGAGGCAGATGGATCACTAGAGGTCAGAAGTTTGAGACCAGCCTGGCCAACAATGGTGAAATGTCCTCTCTTCTAAAAACACAAAAATTAGCCAGGCATGGTGGCGCACACCTGTAGTCCCACCTACTTGGGAGGCTGAGGCAGAAGGATCACTTGAGCCGGGCGCGGTGGCTCAAGCCTGTAATCCCAGCACTTTGGGAGGCCGAGACGGGCGGATCACGAGGTCAGGAGATCGAGACCATCCTGGCTAATATGGTGAAACCCCGTCTCTACTAAAAATACAAAAAACTAGCCGGGCGAGGTGGTGGGCGCCTGTAGTCCCAGCTACTCGGGAGGCTGAGGCAGGAGAATGGCGTAAACCCGCGAGGCGGAGCTTGCAGTGAGCTGAGATCCGGCCACTGCACTCCAGCCTGGGCGACAAAGCGAGACACTGTCTCAAAAAAAAAAAAAAAAAAAAAAAAAAGAAGGATCACTTGAACCTAGGAGACAGAGGCTGTAGTGAGCCAAGATGATGCCACTGCACTCCAGCGTGGGCAACAGAGCGAGACTGTCTCAAAAAAAAAAAAAAAAAAAAAAAAAAAAAAGCTTGTATTATAGCTTAACTGTTTGCATTTTTTCTTAGTGGCACATAAAATAATGATGTGTAACAATTGAAGGTATTTAATTCAGTGAAATGCAATATCGAGTATCCTCTGTGTAACATGCCTAGTTGTGGACCCAGTGGATACAGCACTAAACTTGACAGATGAGGTACCTCTTTGTAGTTTATATTATAGATTGGGGAGACAGGCAGTATACTAGAAATTAGAGGTTATGCTAAATTATATGAAGGAAATAGGGTGATGTGAGAGAGTGACTGGGAGGCAGCTACTCAAGATTTGCTGGTCAGGGAATCAGAACTACCCTTAGACATGGGCAGGAGGGGCTCTTACTTGGCTGTCTGCTTAGTTCAGTACTTCTCAAACCGTGGCTTCATACAGATTTCCTGAAGATGGTGTTAAAAGCAGATTCTGGGCCCGGCGCGGTGGCTCATGCCTGTAATTCCAGCACTTTGGGAAGCCGAGTGGGGGCGAATCACCTGAGGTCAGGAGTTTGGGACTAGCCTGGCCAACATGCTGAAACCCCATCTCTACTAAAAATACAAAAATTGGCCGGGCGCGGTGGCTCAAGCCTGTAATCCCAGCACTTTGGGAGGCCGAGACGGGCGGATCACGAGGTCAGGAGATCGAGACCATCCTGACTAACACGGTGAAACCCCGTCTCTACTAAAAAATACAAAAAACTAGCCGGGCGCGGTGGCGGGCGCCTGTAGTCCCAGCTACTCGGGAGGCTGAGGCAGGAGAATGGCGTGAACCCGGGAGGCGGAGCTTGCAGTGAGCTGAGATCTGGCCACTGCACTCCAGCCTGGGCAACAGAGCAAGACTCCGTCTCAAAAAAAAAAAAACAAAAAAAAAAAACCAAAAATTAGCCGGGTGTGGTGGTGGGCGCCTGTAATCCCAGTTACTTGGGAGGCAGAGGCAGGAGAATTGCTTGAACCCAGGGGGCAGAGGTTGCAGTGAGCCGAGGTGGCACCACCACACCCTGCACTCCAGCCTGAGCAACAAGAGTGAAGCTCCACCTCAAAAAAAAAAAAAAAAAAAAAAAAAAAAAAAAAAAAAAGCAGATTCTGATTTAGTAGGTCTTGGGTGAGAGGAGGTACTGAGCATCGCTAACAAGCTCCCAGGCAATGCTGCCAGTGCTGTTCCCAGGGCCACACCTTGAGTACCAGGATGCAGAGGGCCCTGCATATCACAAGTACCGCAACACCCCCCCACCATTTTTGGTTTGGAGAAAGGTTTTTGAAAATTCAGTAACCGACTGCGCAAATGGGAATTGTGGAAGAGAAATGCGTGAGTTGAAGCGGATGCAAAGCAGAGAGTCTGCAGGTGTGAGGGTCGATGAGTTTTGTCAACCACGCGGAGCCTGGGCGCAGAGCAGCTTCTGCCCCCGCTGCCCCAGCCGCGCTGCGCTAACCCTTAGGCTTGCTGGGAGCGGCCCCGCTCCAGGGAAGGGTTTGGTTGCTTTAACGTCTGGATTGTGAGGACGGTCCCAGGGGAGCAGACTAAGGGTGTGAATCGGGGCTGGGGCTTGGGCATGACTTGTTTTATACATTGAAGTAGTGAGACTTCTGACATGTACACCTGTATTTGAGCTGCTGTCCTGGGCCCTACAAATATTAGCAGTGGCCAGCAGAATATGATCATAATAATAATGGGCCGGGCGCAGTGGCTCACTCCTGTAATCCCAGCACTTTGGGAGGCTGAGGTGGGCGGATCACGAGGTCAGGAGTTCAAGACCAGCCTGGCCAATATGGTGAAACCCTATCTCTGCTAAAAATACACAAAATTAGCAGGGCATGGTGGCGCACGCCTGTAGTCCCAGCTACTCAGGAGGCTGAGGCAGGAGGATCACTCAAACCCGGGAGGTGGAGGTTGCAATGAGCCGAGATCACGCCACTGCACTCCAGCCTGAGTGACAGAGAGAGACTCTGTCTCAAAAAAAGGAACATAATAATGGTTAACCTATATGCCAGACTCTATGCTAACTCCCATTTTAGATATATATGCACATACATACGCACACACAAATATACACACACATATATATAAATTTAACTCCCATATATGTATGTGTGCATATGTGTATATATGTGTATATGTGTGTGTGTGTGATTTTTTTTTCTTTGAGGCAGGGTCTTGCTTTGTTGCCCAGCTGGAGTGCAGTAGTGCCATCAGAGAGCTATGATGGTGCTCCGATAGCCTCCACCTCTCAGACTCCCGAGTAACTGGGACCACAGGTCCACACCACAATGTGAGGCTAAATTTTTTTCAAATTTTTTGTAGAGACAGAGTCTCCCTATGTTGCCCAGGCTGGTCTCAACCTCCTGGGCTCAAGCAGTCGCCCACCTCTGCCTCCCAAAGTGTTAGCATTGTAGGCGTAAGCCACCATGCCCAATTTTATTTATTAAAAAAAAAAAAAACGGCTGGGCACGGTGGCTCATGCCTGTAATCACAGCACTTTGGGAAGCCTAGGTGGGCAGATCACGTGAGGTCAGGAGTTTGAGACCAGCCTGACCAACATGGTGAAACCCCATCTCTACTAAAAATACAAAAAATTAGCCAGGTGTGGTGGTGTGCGCCTGTAATCTCAGCTACTCGGGAGGCTGAGGCAGGAGAATCACTTGAACCTGGGAGGCGGAGGTTGCAGTGAGCCGAGATCATGCCATTGCACTCCAACCTGGGCAACAAGAGCAAAACTCTGTCTCAAAACACCACCACTACCACCACCACCACCACCACCACCATGACCACCAACAACAACAACAAAACCAACCCAATTTGGTAGTGTCTGGAGAAGGGATTGTAGAGGAGAGGAGTGGAGGGAGGGAGACCAGTGGTGAGAAAGCTATCACAGTAGTTCAGGGGAGAAACGATGTAGGTGTGGACCAGGGGATATGACCACTGGGGTCACTGATGGGTTAAATATAGAGATAGTGGAGAGAAAGAAGGAAGTCAAAGATGGTTTCTAAATTGGGAGCTTGAGCAACCAAATAGATAGTGGTTTTGTTTCTTGAAGTGGGGAAGTTAAAACCATGGAAGAGGGTGGGCGCGGTGGCTCACACCTGTAATCCTAGCACTTTGAGAGGCCAAGGTGGGTGGATCACGAGGCCAGGAGATCGAGACCATCCTGGCTAACACGGTGAAACCCCGTCTCCACTAAAAATACAAAAAGTAGCCAGGCATGGTGGCAAGTGCCTGTAGTCCCAGCTACTTGGGAGGCTGAGGCAGGAGAATGGCGTGAACCTGGGAGACAGAGGTTGCAGTGTGCCAAGATCGCGCCACTGCACTCTAGCCTGGGCAACAGAACAAGACTCCGTCTCAAAAAAACATAAATAAATAAAATAAAAAATAAAAAATAAAAAACCATGGAAGTGGGCCAGGTGCAGTGGCTCACCCTGTAATCCCAACACTTTGGGAGGCCAAGGCAGGCGGATCACCTGAGGTTAGGAGTTCGAGACCAGCCTCACCAACACGGAGAAACCCCATCTCTACAAAACACAAAAAACAAAATTAGCTGGGCGTGGTGGTACATGCCTGTAATCCCAGCTACTTGGGAGGCTGGGGCAGGAGAATCGCTTGAACCCAGGAGTCGGAGGTTGCGGTGAACCGAGATCACACCATTGCACTCTAGCCTGGGCAGCAAGAGCGAAACTCTGTCTCAAAAACAAACAAACAAACCCCAAAGAACCATGGAAGTGAAGGTTGTGAATGAAGACCCAGGAATGAGAGTGATGCTTTTCCAAGGACCCATGAATTGCCACTGAAGGTGTTTGGCAATGTGACCTGGGTAGGAGTGGGGGTTGAATGCTCTCTGAGCAAGGCAAGGCCAGAGTTATCAGCTCCTGAGAACTAAGATCGAAGTGAGGACCAGATGGAGTCATTAGAAGGGAAACCATCTCAGATGGTAAAGATTGTTTGAAATCAGATTTTTCCATAGAAACCCTGCAAATATAGCCCTTTGACATTTCTCTCTTCTTCCTTCTCCTAGCTCAGACTCCTGGAGAGCACGAGACCAGAACTTGTTCGCCCTCCTCTGTATATCTGCGGTGAGCAGACACTGACATGCCAGAAAACAAGAAAAATGCATTTGGCTGTAATATTTGCAAGACCCAAGAAGATACTGGCAATAAATTTATTTCCATAGAGGAAGGGGTTGATGTTTTATGAGAGAGGGCACTCAGTCTCAAAAAAAAGAAAGAAAGAAAAAAAGAAACTAAATAGTTAGAAATACCCAGGGAAACTGTCAGAAATATAATTGTAGTGGGAAACTGTAATATAATTCTCTTCTGCAAAGTAAGAAAAATATACAAAGTATGAAGGAATAGAGAATCTTAATGATAAAGTTGATTGATTAGTTAGCCTCTCTTTCAACAAATATTTACTAAATGATGTGTGCCAGGCTCCTTGCTGGATACCAGGAAGATACCAGCCATAAATACATCATCAGTCAACATCCTGAGCCTCCATCCTCTTGGAGCATGTACTTAAGTGATATTTATTTAACTTAGTATCTCATGAATGGCGAATCTATCTTTTTTTTTTTTTTTTTTTTTTGAGACGGAGTCTCGCTCTGTCGCCCAGGCTGGAGTGCAGTGGCGCGATCTCGGCTCACTGCAAGCTCCGCCTCCCGGGTTCACGCCATTCTCCTGTCTCAGCCTCCCGAGTAGCTGGGACTACAGGCGCCCACAACCGCGCCCGGCTAATTTTTTTTTGTATTTTTAGTAGAGACGGGGTTTCACCGTGGTCTCGATCTCCTGACCTTGTGATCCGCCCGCCTCGGCCTCCCAAAGTGCTGGGATTACAGGCGTGAGCCACCGCGCCCGGCGAATCTATCTTTTTCGATGCCAATAAAACATTTACAAATCTTGGTCAAATATTAGGCCGTGAAGGAGATACGAAATTCCCCAATCTTGAAATTGTACTGGACACATACTCATAATGCAATAAACCAGAAATTTCTAATGTTTAAGTGACAGAAATCAACCTCTTAAAAAATCCCAAAACAGTTCTAAATAATTCTTTGATCAGTGAGAAAATTCAAATTGCAAATACAGATGATTATAAACAGACAATGAGGCGAGGCTTGGTGGCTGATGCCTGTAATCCCAGAATTTTGGGAGGCCAAGGCAGGAGGGTTGTTTGAGGCCAGGAGTTCAAGACCAGCCTAGGCAACATAGTGAGACCCCTGTCTCTCCAAAAAAAAAATTTCTTTAAATTAACCTGGCCTGGTGACATGCACCTGTAGTCCAGCTGCTCAGGAGGCTGAGGCAGGAGGATTGCTTGAGCCCAGGAGGTTGAGGCTGCAGTGAGCCAAGGTCACACTATGGGGCACAAATAACAATAGATTGTTAAGAGCGTGTTGTTGTTGTTGTTTTTTAAGAGACAGCATCTCACTATGTTGCCCAGGCTGATCTTGAACACCTGGCCTCAAGGAATCCTCCTGGCATGGCCTCCCAACATGCTGGGTTTACAGGCATGAGCCACAGCTTTATAATTATTATTATAAAAATAATAATTATTATTATTTTATAATGAACTAAGCTTGGTGTTAGGGGCTTCTCATACTTGTTTTATATAATCCTCACAACCAACCTAGGGTAGCACCCTGTTGCTGAGGAGGTACTCAGTAAATATTGTTGAATGAGTGGATGTGGCTCAGAGTTGAAGTAAGTTGCCTGGCCAGGTGTGGTGACTCGCACCTGTAATCTCAGCACTTTGGGAGGCGGAGATGGGGAGGATCCGTTGAGCTAAGGAGTTCAAGACCAGCCTGGGCAACATAGGGAGACCCCTGTCTGTATTTTTTTTTTAAGAGACAAAAAAAGTCCGCCGTACCCGGCCTTTTTTTTTTTTTTTTAAATAAAGTGACTTGCCTAAGACTACACAGCAGAAATTAATCAAGCTGGGGCTTGCACTGAGGAGGCCTGCTTAGTTCTGTGGTTGTAACTGCCATGCGACTGGATCAATGTGGTTGTCGAAACATGCAGATAGGAAGAGCTAATGATTTAAGATGGCTTTAACCAAAACCTTTTTTTGTTTTGAGACGGAGTTTCTCTCTTGTTGCCCAGGCTGGAGTGCAATGGTGTGATCTCGGCTCACTGCAGGCTCTGCCTCCCCGGTTCAAGTGATTCTCCTGCCTCAGTCTCCTGAGTAGCTGAGATTACAGGCATGCACCACCATGCCTGGCTAATTTTGTATTTTTAATAGAGATGGGGTTTCTGCATGTTGGTCAGGCTGGTCTCGAACTCCTGACCTCAGGAGATCCACCCGCCTCGGCCTCCCAAAGTGCTAGGATTACAGGCGTGAGCCACGTCGTCCGGCCACCAAAACCATTTTTTCTGAGGCTTTTTGCTTACTTACTTGTTACTTCTTTCTCTCTTCCCTCTCTCCTTTTCTTTCTTTCACACCAGAAAGAAAGTACTCACTTTATACCAGGCGTTGTTCCACATTCTGGGGATTCAGGTGGGAGAGGTAGGCAATAAACAAGTAAACCAGCTGGGCACAGTGGCTCACGCCTGGAATCCCAGCACTTTGGGAGGCCGAGGCAGGTGCATCACCTTAGCTCAGGAGTTCAAGACCAGCCTGGACAACATGGTGAAACCTCGTCTCTACTAAAAATACAAAAATTAGCCAGGCACAGTGACATGTGCCTTAGTCTCAGCTGTTCGACCTTGTCTCAAAAAAACAAAACAAACAAAAAAGCTGAGGGAGGGGAGATGTGACAAGAAGAAGAAGGTGATGGACAGTGGAAATGTGGAATGGTACATGGACTACAGAGCCTGAGAGGTGAAGGATTGTCAGAGTGAGGGTACCAGAGAAGTGGATGAAAAGGTGGATACTGGTGGGATGTCTGTCCTCAGGAGGTTGGAATGGGCTGTTACTGACCACCACAGGGTCCAGGGTTTGACCGTGGGAGTGCGTGGCTGAGGTGGGGTGGAGGAAAATATTGTACCGAAGTGCAGAGGACAGGGAACTGAGTGGGGGTGGCGGTGTTGGTTGGATTGCCTAGGTGGATGTCTGAGTCCACACAAATAGAAACGTGATTAATGGTGGAGACGTAAATTTAAGCCAAATGCTTAAGCCTTTGATGAAGCTGGTAGATGTTGGAAGATGATTGCAACAAGGAGGGTCAATGGATGGTACAATCTGTTGGCATGTGCTTTAAAGATGCTTTGGCACAGAAAGACAAATATCACACTGGCGCGGTGGCTCACGCCTGTAATCCCAGCACTTTGGCAGGTTGAGGCAGGCGGATCATTTGAGGTCAGGAGTTTGAGACCAGCCTGATCGGCATGGTGAAATCCCCTCTCAACTAAAATATGAAAATTAGCTGCACGTGGTAGGGGGCACCTGCAGTCTCAGCTACTCGAGAGACTGAGGGAGGAGAATTCTTGAACCCAGGAGGTGGTGGTTGCAGTGAGCCGAAATCAGCCACTGCACTCCAGCCTGGGCAACAGAGTGAGACTCCCTCTAAAAAAAATAAATTAAAATTAAAAAAAAAAAGACCAGGTGTGGTGGCTCACACCTGTAATCCCAGCACTTTGGGAGGCCGAGGCGAGTGGATCACGAGGTCAGGAGATTGAGACCATCCTGGCTAACACGGTGAAACCCCGTCTCTACTAAAAATACAAAAAAATTAGCCGGGTGTGGTGGCGGGCGCCTGTAGTCCCAGCTACTCAGAGAGGCTGAGGCAGGAGAATGGTGTGAACCCGGGAGGCAGAGCTTGCAGTGAGCCGAGATCGCACCACTGCACTCCAGCCTGGGCGACTGAGTGAGACTCCGTCTCAAAAAAAAAAGAAAAAAGAAAAAAGAAAAAGACAAACATCACATGTTCTCACTTGTTTGTGGGATCTAAAAATCAAAACAATTGAACCCACGGAGATAGGGAGTAGAATCATGGTTACCAGAGGCTGGGAAGGGTAGTGGGTGTGGGGGGTGGGGATTGGGGGCAGGGAGGAGAGGAGGGTTGTGGGGGCGGTAGGGATGGTTAATGAGTACAAAAAATAGTTTGAATAAGGTCTACTATTTGATAGCACAACAGGGTGACTGTAGTCAATAATAATTTAATTGCATATTTAAAAATAACACAAAGAGCATAATTGGATTGTTTGTAGCACAGAGGATAAATGCTTAAGGGGGTGGATATGGCATCTTTTATGATGTGATTATTACACATTACATTCTTGTGTCGAAACATCTCTTGTACCCCATAAATATATATACCTACTATGAACCCAGAAAACTTTTTTTTTTTTTTTTTGAGACGGAGTCTCGCTCTGTCGCCGGGGCTGGAGCGCAGTGGCCGGATCTCAGCTCACTGCAAGCTCCGCCTCCCGGGTTTACGCCATTCTCCTGCCTCAGCCTCCTGTGTAGCTGGGACTACAGGCGCCCGCCACCTCGCCCGGCTAGTTTTTTGTATTTTTTTAGTAGAGACGGGGTTTCACCGTGTTCGCCAGGATGGTCTCGATCTCCTGACCTCGTGATCCGCCCGTCTCGGCCTCCCAAAGTGCTGGGATTACAGGCTTGAGCCACCGCGCCCGGCCCCCAGAAAACTTAAAAATAAAAAAATTTAAAACAACAGATGCCTTTGCTTTGTTCTGGAGAGAGGAGAAATGTTTTGGAAGGGGCAGCTGCCTCACCTGCAGGTATGTGGAGGCTGGGAGAAAAAGGAAATAGCTGCTTCCTTGGAGCGTTGAAAGGGAGCAATGTCTTTGGGGAAAGAGCCAGGTTCCTGTAAGAGCAAGAAGGCAAACAAACCCGAGAGAAGAGCTTGATGATTGGGGGATTTTGTTTTGCAAACATACTTTAGGCTTCCAAGGCTGCAATGAAAGGATGTGGGGCAGGGTGGGGAGGAGAAAGGAGAGTGAACCCAAATGGAGATGAATGGAGTCCTTTGGGGTAAGTCCAGGTGATGATGCCTGCCCTGGCCGCTGTGGGCTTCTGGGGTGCCTGCAACCAACAGGGAGGTAAGAAACGACGTTCTCTTTGCGGAAGGTGGGAAATAGTTGTAGTTGCGTCCATGGCTTGGGATTGACCTCTTATTTTGCAATAATAATAACAAAACAACTTAAACCATTTTTATTTAGTTGTATTTATTTATTTTTTGAGATGGAGTCTGGCTCTGTCACCCACTCTGGGGCACAGGGGTGCGAGCTCGGCTCGCTGCAAGCTCCGCCTCCCAGGTTCACACCATTCTCCTGCCTCAGTCTCCTGAGTAGCTGGGACTACTCATCTCGCCCGGCTAATTTTTTCTATTTTTAGTAGAGACGGGATTTCACCATGTTGGCCAGGATGGTCTCGATCTCCTTACCTTGTGATCCACCCGCTTCGGTCTCCCAAACTGCTGGAATTACAGGCATGAGCCACCACGCCCAGCCTATACCATTTATTAAATACTTACCATGCTGAGAACTCTTCTAAGAATTTGCATTTATTAATTGCCTTTGTCCTCACAAGTTCTGTGGAATAAGTACAGTTAATACCGCATTTTACAGGTAAGGAGACAGACACGGAGAGGTTGAGTCACTTATCCAGCATATGAAGTTAAGTTGGGAGCCTTGATTTAAACTCAGGTGATGTGGACCCCTAAGCCTCAAATTTTATCTTTTTGTTTTTTTTTTTGAGATGGAGTTTCACTCTGTCGCCCAGGCTGGAATGCAGTGACAGGATCTCGACTCACTGAAACCTCCACCTCCCAGGTTCAAGCGATTCTCCTGCCTCATCAGCCTCCTGAGTAGCTGGGATTACAGGCATGTGCCACCATGTCCAGCTAATTTTTGTATTTTTAGTAGAGACAGGGTTTCACCATATGGGTCACGCTGGTCTCGAACTCCTGACCTCAGAGATCCACCCGCCTTGGCCTCCCAAAGTGCTGGGATTGCAGGTGTAAGCCTCCGTGCCCGGCAAACTTTAACATGTTCGATTCCATCTCCCATTGTAGTGGTGAAGTGGGCAGTAGAGATCTTACCTGAAGCTCTTGGAGCCCTGTGGGTCTCCCTTAAGTTCCTTAATATATTTCAAAGAAAACTTGACAGAGTGTTTCTGATTTTTTGCATGGCCAATCATCAATGCCTGCTATAAGAGAGAATGGTTCCAGCTGGGCGAGGAGGCTGGTGCCTACAATCACAGCACATTGGGAGGCTGAGGCAGGAGGACTGCTTGAGGCCAGGAGTTTGAGACCAGCCTGAGCAACATAGCAAAAACCCTGTCTCTACTAAAAATACAAAAAATTAGCCGGGTGTGGTGTTGTGCACCTGTAGTCCCAGCTACTCGGGAGGCTGAGATGGAGAATCACCTGAGTCTGGGAGGTTGGGGCTGCAGTGAGCCAGGACCACATCACTGCACTGCAGCCTGGGCAACAGAGTGAGACCCTGTCTCAAAGAGAGAGAGAGGCCAGGCGCAGTGGCTCACGCCCATAATCCTGCTTTGGGAGGCCGAGGCAAGCAGATCCCCTGAGGTCAGCAGTTCAAGACCAGCCTGGACAACATGGTGAAACCCCATCTCTACTAAAAATATGAAAATTAGCCTGGTGCGGTGGTGTGTGCCTGTAGTCCCAGTTACTTGGGAGGCTGAGGCACGAGAATCTCTTGAACCTGGGAGGTGGAGGTTGCAATGAGCTGAGATACCACCACTGTACTCCAGCCTGGGTGACAGAGCAAGAGTATGTCTCAAAAAGGAAAAAAAAAAAAAAGAGAGAGAGAGGGCGAGACAGAGACAGGCCTCTGGGAAGGAAGGGCTTCCATAGCAAACATTTGTTAACTATCCTAGGAAATTGCCTCATTTTCCCAGAAGTGGTATGGCGAAGGGGTTAAAAGTGCATATTCTAGAGCCAGATTGCCTGTATTTGTTCACAGCCTACTTGTTACATTATCTTCACCTCCCTGTGCCTCAGTTTTCTCATCTGTAAAATGGGGGGTAATATAATAACATCTGACTTAAGTTTGTTGTGTGAGGAATAGACTGATAAATGCCAAGTGATTAGAACACAGTCTGGCACAGAGTAAGCACTATATGAATGTTTGCTACTTGTAATTTCCATGTCAGACCAGTAAAGTTTGGATCTCAGAAGAGTTTCTCCAGACTTTAATTCTAAATCTGCTCATGACCACTCAGTTAGTAACCAGATGAGTCCAGGTTCAAACCAGGTTTGTTTAAATTCATAGTTCATGGTTCACCTGTCAGCAATTGATTGAACAACTAGACAAAAACCAGTAAGGAGACAGAAGAACTCAACAACATCATAAACAGGATGCAGTAAATGCTTATAGATCATTCCACGCAATGACTGGAGAATACCTATTCAAGTACTCATGCAACAGATACCAAGAGAGTGCATGTATCCCGGCCATCAAACCAACGCCAATATATTTTAAAAAATTGAAATTGGCCAGGCACAGTGTCTCACGCCTTAATCTCAGCACTTTCGGAGGCCAAGGAGGGTGGATCCCCTGGGGTCAGGAGTTCGAGACCAGCCTGGGCAACACGCTGAAACCCTTTCTGTATTAAAAATACAAAATTAGCCGGGTGTGGTGACGCATGCCTGTAATCCCAGCTACAATGGAGGCTGAGGCAGGAGAATCGCTTGAACCTGAGAGGCGGAGGTTGCAGTGAGCTGAGATTGCACCATTGCACTCCAGCCTAGGCAACAAGAGCGAAACTCTGTCTCAAAAAAAAAAAAAAAAAAAGGCCGGGCGCGGTGGCTCAAGCCTGTAATCCCAGCACTTTGGGAGGCCGAGACGGGCGGATCACGAGGTTAGGAGATCGAGACCATCCTGGCGAACACGTTGAAACCCCGTCTCTACTAAAAAAAATACAAAAAACTAGCTGGGCGTGGTGGCAGGGCCTGTAGTCCCAGCTACTCGGGAGGCTGAGTCAGGAGAATGGCGGGAACCCGGGGGGCGGAACTTGCAGTGAGCTGAGATCCGGCCACCGCACTCCAGCCGGGGCGACAGAGCCAGACTCCGTCTCAAAAAAAAAAAAAAAAAAAAAGAAAAGAAAAAAATAAAAAGAAAAAAGAAAAAATATTGAAATCATATAGAGCCACAATTTGGGGTTCCTTGGGATTCTCAATGCCTCTCAAAACCACACTGACACTGTGTCCCCTGAGAAACGGGGGATCCCCCTCCTCGTGTGACACTGATTCCAGGGATTCAGGTGCTGTGCTGTGTTTGTGCCCTGCTGACCTTCCAGAGGCTCTATACAGCCACGACTCCTTCAGCCTCTGCCTGTGGTTCCTCTTGTAGGGCTCAGAGGCGGGGTTGAGACTAGCTTCCCAAACAGATCCATGCTGCCCTTCCCATCCCACCACACTTCTTTTTTTTTTTTTTTTTTTTTTTTTTGAGGCGGAGTCTTGCTCTGTTGCCTAGGCTGGAATGCAGTGGTGCAATCTTGGCTCACTGCAACCTCTGCCTCCCAGGTTCATGCCATTCTCTGCCTCAGCCTCCCGAGTAGCCGGCATTACAGGCATCTGCTACCACGCCCAGATAATTTTTGTATTTTTAGTAGAGACAGGGTTTCACCATCTTGGCCAAGCTGATCTTGAACTCCTGACCTCGAGATCCACCCACCTCAGCCTCGCAAAGTGCTGGGATTACAGGTGCGCCCGGTGGCTCCTCTCTTCTTTACCCGTCTAACTCCTGCGTGTCCTTCAGGTCACTGGTTGGATGTCATTTCCTCCTGGTAGCCTTTGCTGACAGCTGTGAGGCTGTCTTAAGTGCCTCTGATATACCCCTAAGAGTCTGTAACTCATTATTGTACCAATTACACTGTACCGTTATTTTATGGTTACTTCTCTGTTTATTCCAGGCTTCCCTCTAAGCCAGACACTTTCAGATTTCTTTTTTTTTTAAGTAGAGATGAAGTCTCAATATGTTGCCCAGGCTGGTCTTGAACTCCTGACCTCAAGTGATCCTACAACCTCAGCCTCCCAAAGTGCTGGATTTACAGGCCACTGCACCCAGCCTTTCAGATGTTTTGAACATGGTCCACAGTAAGAAATACATTTTACATCAGAATGCAGCACATACACATATAAGCATATATTGTATGTATAAGTAAAACAAATGTTTCACAAAGGTTATTAATTGTACATGTGATACATATTTTTATCTATTCTATTTCATTAAAAAGAGATGCTGCTTGAGGCTCACTAAATTGACTTCATGACCCACACAACATTGTATAAACCTGCATTTTGGAAATCTTGTCCTGGGCTAGGGGTTGGCAGACTTTCTGCAAAGGGCCTGTTCATAAATATTTCAGACTTTGTAGGTCATGTAGTGTTTCTGCTGCAACTGCAGCACTCAAACCCTGCCATTTGCATCCTGAAAGTAACCACAGACAGTACATAAAGAGATGGCTGTGGCTCTGCTTCAATATAAATTTATAGACACTGCAATTCGAATTTGGAATAATTTTCTCATGAAATCTTTTTTTTTTTTTTTTTGAGACGGAGTCTCGCTCTGTTGCCCAGGCTGGAGTGCAGTGGTGCAATCTCGGCTCACTGCAAGCTCCGCCTCCCGGGTTCACGCCATTCTCTCGCCTCAGCCTCCTGAGTAGCTGGGACTACAGGCGCCCGCCACCGCGCCCGGCTAATTTTTTATTTTTGTATTTTTAGTAGAGACGGGGTTTCGCCATGTTAGCCAGGATGGTCTCGATCTACTGACCTCATGATCCGCCCACCTTGGCCTCCCAAAGTGCTGGAATTACAGGCATCAGCCACCGCGCCCGGCCGTGAAATCTTCTTATTAGCTTACGGGCCATGCAAAAACAAAAGGTGGGCTACATTTTGTTTACTGTATCCTGGAAGTAAATGCTGGAAGCCGTAGTTTACTGATCCCTGCCCTAAACTGTAAGCTTTATGGAGGCAGAGACCATATATGTCTTTTTCCCTCATTGCATTGCTAAGGTTCGGCACAAAGCCTCGTGCATTCAATCAATAGTTGGTAAGTGAATTATTAAAGAGCAATTTGTATATTAAGCATTTTTATTACAAAAGTACTTGTGTTCGTGGAAGAAAAATGAGCAGTCCAGTGAAACAAAATGAATAAACAAATCCTTATTAACCCCACCGCTGGGAGATAACCACATCCTTTCCTATTGTTGTGTAATAGATGTCAGGAATTACGAAAAGATTATTTTTTGGCCAAGGGAGTGGTGAAAAGTTCTATTTTTCATCAGTCCACCAGAGACCCAGACTTCCCCTTTCCGGCTGTAGGAGGTGAAGCTGAGAGAAAAGATGAGGCGGGAGGGTGGAAAGTATGGGGGAAAAGCAATCTGATAAGCAGTTAATGAGCTCCTACTGTATGCTGCCATATGCCTGGCCAGGCTAGACCCTGGGGGATAGAGGTAGCACCCATCCCCTCTGGGTTGACAGTTGAAAGGGTAGACAAGAAATTATAAGTGTGATAAAGGTCATGAAAGGGGATATGCAAGGTGCTATAAGGGCTTAATAGGGAGAGGGGTGTCTAACCTCATATGGGGTCAGGAAATTCTTCCTTTCTTAAGGAAGTGGCATTTAGGCTGCCACCTAGGCTAAGAATTAGTTGAGCAAGAACATGGGAAGTTCTGGCCAGGAGCAGTGGCTCATACCTGTAATCCCAGCACTTTGGGAGGCCGAGGCAGGCAGATCACCTGAGGTCAAGAGTTCGAGACCTGCCTGGCCAAGATGGTGAAACCCCATATATAAAAAAAATTAGCTGGGCGTGGTGGCGGGCACCTGTAATCCCAGCTACTGGGGAGGCTGAGGCAGGAGAATCACTTGAACCCGGGAGGCAGAGGTTGCAGTGAGCCAAGATTGTACCACTGCACTCCAGCCTGGGCAATAAGAGCGAAACTCCGTCTCAAAAACACAACAAAACAAAAAGCACATGGGAAGTTCCACAGTGAGAGAGCGCATCCTTATTTAGAAGCATCTGGCTGCAGAGTTGACAGGGGAAGGAAATGGCATGAGATCAGCCTGCAGAGATTGGCAGGGACCACATCAGCAGAGCCTTGTCATCTCCATCTTCTAACTACCCGTTGACAGGAGCTGAAGAAGATAAGTGAACACATTAAAAACACCCTGAGGAAGTAGTCAGCCAGCTCCAGAGTGAGGAACATTCTACGAGACAAATGATTCTGCGTCTTGCCAAATCAGTGTCATGAAATAAAAAATAAAAGTCAAGGAGGTATGTTATAAAATGAAAGAGACTTAAGAGTAACATCAACAGGACTTAATTGTTCACCTTAGTCCCTTGGTTAAGGTGGTATCTCCCGGATTTGTCCTCTGTCTTTCCCTTTCTATACTTAGTGACTGAAATCGTTAAGGCAGCCCACACTGTAAGAGCTAAGGGAAGTCACTGAAGGGACTGAAGCAAGGGAGAAATGAGGTCAGATGTCTTTTTTTTTTTTTTTTTTTTTTTTTTGAGACAGAGTCTCACTCTGTAGCCCAGGCTGGAGTGCAGTGGATCTCGGCTGCAACCTCCACCTCCCAGGTTGAAGTGATTCTCCTGCTTCGACCACCTGAATAGCTGGGATTACACGCACGTGCTACCACACCTGGGTAAATTTTTTTTTTTTTTTTTTTTTCTTTTTGAGACGAGTCTTGCTCTGTTACCCAGGCTGGAGTGCAATGGCACGATCTTGGCTCACCGCAACCTCCGCCTCCCAGGTTCAAATGATTCTCCTGCCTGAGCTTCCTGAGTAGTTGGGATTACAGGCATGTGCCACCACGCCCGGCTAATTTTGTATTTTTATTTTTATTTTTATTTTTTTTTTTTGAGACGGAGTCTCGCTGTGTCTCCCAGGCTGGAGTGCAGTGGCGTGATCTCGGCTCACTGCAAGCTCCGCCTCCCGGGTTCACGCCATTCTCCCGCCTCAGCCTCCCAAGTAGCTGAGACTACAGGCGCCCGCCACCACGCCCGGCTAGTTTTTTGTATTTTTAGTAGAGACGGGGTTTCACCATGTTAGCCAGGATAGTCTCGATCTCCTGACCTTGTGATCCACCCGCCTCGGCCTCCCAAAGTGCTGGGATTACAGGCTTGAGCCACCGCGCCCGGCCTTGTATTTTTAGTAGAGACGGGATTTTCTCCATGTTAGCCAGGCTGGTCTCGAACTCCCGACTTCAGGTGATCTGCCTGCCTCGGCCTCCCAAAGTGTTGGGATTACAGGTGTGAGCCATGGCGCCCCATCCTCAGATGTCTTTTTTTTAGGAGGAATACTTTGGGCTGCAATGTGGCGATGAGATATGGTGGAGTTTGCAGCGGGAATGGACATACCTTGATGGACTTGAGTGATTTCAGGAGAACAGCTCAGCAGGAGTTGATTATTGGATATGAGGTGGTGAGAAAAGGTGGAGTTGGGTGGCTGGGGCCTTTCGCTGAATCCAAACCAAGGGTCTGCATGGTCCCAGGAGGTTGTTTGTTTCCCCTGCCCCCAGGAAGAAGCCACTTTCTGCTGCTTGGTCTTTCCTTGCCTTGGTGCTGGTCCCTGAGGGTGACCGGGGCTGGAAAGCGACTGGTCAATACATAGTTAGGAGAGCCATGGGATTACCAAGGAGGGTCACAATCCCTGACTCTGAGTTAAAGAAATGACAGCCGTCGAGGGCACTAAAAGGGGCTGGGGGAAAGTAAGTCATCCCTAACTCCTTTTCCGATGCGGGAGGATCACCAGAGGTCACGAGTTCGAGACCAGCCTGGCCAATATGGGGAAACCCTGTCTCTACTAAAAATACAAAAATTAGCCGGGTGTGGTGGCGCATGCATGTAATCCCAGCTCCAGAGGCTGAGGCAGGAGAATCGCTTGAACCTGGGAGGCAGAGGTTGCAGTGAGCCGAGATCGCATCCCCTGCACTCCAGCCTGGGCGACAAGAGGGAAACTCCGTCTCAAAAAACAAACAAACAAACAAAACTTTCTCTTCCTTCCCAGTTTAATGGCCCAATTATGAGCGTGTAATCAAAAGGTCAATGACTCAGTGGTTTCAAACAAGTAATTTTATTTACCTTTTCGTGTTTTACCAACCTGTCCTCCCCCTTGACCTTGAGTGTTTTCACGTTTTCCTCTCAGTGTTTGGGAGGGGGTCTACTATGGTATCAGCATTCATCTCCGCCGGCGGGCCCCCCGCCCAGGTTTCTTTTCTCCTCGGCGCCTTCGGGTAAGGGCAGGAGGAGCGGAGGGAGTTGGGGACGGGGGTGGGGGGCCGGGCGCCGGGCGGGTCCCGCTCCCTTGCGCAGGCTTGTAAACCAGGTGGAAGATGAAGGCATTGCAGTACCTGCGGGGGCGCGGGGCGCAGTCAGGGACTAGGGGGCGGGGCTCCAGGGGCGGGGCTCCAGGGGCGGGGCTTGCCCCTCTGAGTTCCAGGGCGTGGGGCTAGACTCAGGGTTGGGTCTGTTGGAGGGTCGCGGGGTCTTTTGTGGGTTGCGGAGATTCCGTGAGCTACATCTAAAGAGGGGTGTGCTGGGGGATGTCGAGACCTACCATGGGGGCGACGAGTAGTGGGGGCAGAGAAGGCAGGTTGCTGGGCTGGGGGCAGGAGGGTCCCAGGACTGCAGGGACCAGGGCAGAGGTGGGTCTTTGTGGTTGTGGAGCCAGAGAGTAAGAGAAGTGAAGGGTCAGGAAGGACATAGGGTCGCAGGCCCTTACCAGGGCATGCAGTTGTCGGCCGCTCTGAGGCGAAAGGGGGAGCGGAAGGGGTTGGGCTGGGGAGGGCTGGTGCCCCCTCCAGTGGCCACCGCCATGGTCTGGTCGTCCATCACACAGCCGTACTCGCTGCTCTCGGTGAAGAAGGCTGGCACTCGGAGGGACTGGGGTGGAGCGAGACTCGCTCTGAGAGGCCCCTCCCCAGATCCGTCCCAGCAGCCAGAATGACAGACAGGGCTGAAAGCCCCGGGACAGACCGGGCAGAAGGGAGGAGGGGGAGGACCGCGACAGACACAGAGAGAGGCAGGGGGACCCGTGGGCGCTCCCCAGATTCGTGGAGCGGGTGATGGTGAAGAGGAGAGCCCAGAGACTTTCAGAAAAGGAGATGGGGAGGGGCCAGGCAGGAGGGGAGAGAAGTTCCCTTTTGCCCCCATTGCCCACCTGTAACCGTGGCAGAGAGCTTAGCCACGTATCCTTGAGACCAAACCCGGAGTTAAATCCTGCAGACAGAGAGGAGGGAGAAGCTGGCTTCCATGCTGGGCTTCTCTCCCACCTTCCCCACATGCCTACCCCGAGACCTAGGCTCTTACCAATAACCAGGTCGGGCTTGGGCCCCTGGAGCAGGTGGTAGGGCCTTGCTGACACCTTGATCTGCAGGTCCCTGCGGGCTCCCTTCTCCTTAGTGCCAGAGCTGGGCCGTGCTGATATGCCAGAACCAGGACGGACAGACACCTCGGGGCCGTCCTGAGGGGCCAGGAGTGGGGTGCAAAAGCCACTGGAAGTCAGGGAACTGGAGGATGCACCAGGCAAGATGGGGAGTGGGAGGCAGAAGGGCAGGGCCCGACCAGGAGGTCACTGGAGGGGTCAGGGCTGAAAAACAGGGCCCCCTCAGCCCTTACCCTCTGCAGGGTAAAATGCTGCTGGTCGCTTTCGGGGGGCAGGCCATCACCTACAAACTGCAGCTCCAGGGCCACATGGGGGAGCAGGACCAAGAGCTCCTGAAGGACAGAAAGAAGGACAGATCTGGGTTCTACCCTGTGCCCACCCCCATACGAAGATACCCAACCTTCGGGCCTGGGGTGACTTACCCAAAACACCATGACAAGATCAAACTCCTTCCCGGCCTCCACCACGTGGATCTTCAGTGATTGTTTGTTTTGGATGTTGAGCTCAGGGACTGGGTGAGAAGCCAGTGCATTAAGGATGTGGGCCATTCTCACTCCCCCATCTTCCCCCCACCCCCCACTCCGCTCTCCTTACAGGACTGGGGCACCAGGTGGGTGATGACATAGTACACGGTCAGCGGGTAGGTGAGAAGTACAGCTGTGGGGGAGTCCAAGCTGAGGCCACGCCATGTGTAGTAATCCTGCCATGAGCCTGGGAGGAGGGGGTTACGAGAGGACCTGTCCGGGGGCTCCACCTCCGCTAGTCTAATAGGCCGCTTCTTCACAGCCACCCAGGCTCTGGTTCTCCAGTCCCTGGCCCTACCCCTAGCTCCCATAGGGCCCCTCCAGCTCACCAAAAAGAGCCCGGGGTGGATCTGGGGGCACAGGAGGCATCAGGGCAGGCCCGTCCCCCTGGAGAAGCTGGTAGGGGTCTCCTGAGAGGATGAAAGAAAGAGGGGCCTGGGGTCAGGGAGACCCCCACCTGACCCATCTCCTTCTTTCTTCCAAGGGAGCTGTATTCCCTGAGAGAGCCATAGTAAGAGGAATGGGGGTTTGCATACGGACGGGGCCTGTGGGTGGAGTCGGTAGGGGTGATTCCATTGTGGGCTGGGAAAGGCCTGAAATGGCCCTGGTGCTGTTGGTAGGGGTCAGTGTGTATGTGGAGGGATTATCTGGGACCCAGACAACTTCTTCCCAGTCCTTTCCTCTATGCCGAGGGGCCCAAGCCTGAAGAGAGACCCCACGCACCACCGCGAAGGCTGAGGGATGGCATGTGGCCTCGGGGGTGCCTGGAGGAGCCAGGGCCTGGAATCAGCATACTGAGCTGGGTCCAGTAGCCACGAGTGAGGCCCCGAGAGGCCAGGAAGGCCTCCTTGTTGAAGGTTTCACTGGTCACCTCTGGAGAAGGAGAAGGGGAGGAGTTGAGGTGCTGGGCTAGAACCCCAGACTTTTTTTTTTTGAGTCTTGCTCTGTCACCCAAGCTAGAGTGCAGTGGCGTGATCACGGATCACTGCAGTCTCGACCTCTTGGCCTCAAATGATTCTCCCACCTCAGCCTCCCGAGAATTGTGACCACAAGCGTGTGCACCATGCCTGGCTAATTTTTTCTATTTTTTGTAGAGAAAGAGTCTATGTTGCCCAGGTTGATCTCAAACTCCTGGGCTTAGGTTGGCCTCCCAAAGTGCTGGGATTACAGGTGTGAACCATTGCCTGGTCTACAACCCCAGACTTGAACTCTCCCCAGCCTCCCGCAAGGACTCTGGTTCTAAGTCTGGTTCCAGTCAGGCAGGGAACTACCATTGCTGAGTGTCTCCAGTATATCAAGCCAAGATAATCCTTGTAACAATTCCATGGGCCTTTACGTGTATGTTCATATCCCTCTTTTATAGATGAGGACACGGAGGCTTCAGGAAGCAAAGTGGTTTGTTTAAGGTCACACTGCCAGTTAGTGGTGGAGTCGGGAAGCAAGTAAGTGTTTGGATCTCTGTCCCCCAATCCCTGCACTCTCTCAGGGACCTAGACACTCAGTCCTTGGCCTCACAGACCCTGTCTCCAGCCCCAAACACCCAGCCCCTGCCCTTGTTCCAGGGATCTAGGCTCTAGCCCCAGACTCTCAGCCTTCAACTCCAGGACCCTGTTCCCAGACATCTAATTCCCAGTCTCAAAGACCTGGGCCCAGTTTACCCCAACCATTCTGACCTCCTTATGGTACCTGCGGTGTAGGTAAAAGGCAGGGCTGCCAGTTCTCCTGCCCGATCCATGAAGGTTGCAAGCCTTGGGCACCAAAATCGGTGGCTCACATCATCTGGGCACCGCCGCCAGTCAGCCCGGAGACAAGCCTCGCCACAATACAAGACAGCACTACACTGGGGGCTGAGGACACAGTGGGTGGTGGGCACCTAGTGTTAACCTCTGTGGGCCCTGTCTGCTGTCCATCTGCCCAGCAGCTGCCCATATGTCCCTCGGTCTGTTTGTCTTACACTCTCTAACTGCCTGTAATAGCCTGTATTGTTTCATCTGCATCTTCTTATGTCCCTGCCCCTCCTTCTGTCTGCTAGGCCCCCCCACCACCCTGCTTTCTTTCTATTTGCCTGACTGTTGGGATCTTCCTCTCCCCGCAGCTTTTGGGCTGCTCACCAGGGTGTCAACTTCACTTCAAAGCTGTGCCTGTGACACACGTGGCAGGTTCGAGCGCGAAGGGAAGCAAAGGTGAAGCCTGGCCGGGGACCCCATGTCCGCATTGGGGTCTTGGCTAACTTCACACCTAGCCTTGGGACCAAGCTCTCCAGCTCTCTAAATAGGGGGGAAGACGGAATCAGGCTGGCGGGGGTGCTTGGGAATCCAGGGCCCCAGCCCTCCCCAGCCTCAGATACCAGATTTCTATACCGATGCAGCCGGGCATCTCCCACAGTAAGCTGTTGGGGCTTTCGGGGGTCCCCAGAGCCCATGGGACAGGCCATGCTGTGACAGAGGAGAGCATAGGCCCGAGGAGCCAGGTTCTCAGTCCCTGAGCCCCAGCTGGCAGTTCCCTGGGCTCCATCCACTAGCAGATCAATGCCCAAGATGGTGCCATGCTCATCCGTCACAAGCAACAGACAGGAAAGGTGCAGGGGGGCAGCCTCTGGGGAAAGAGGGAAAAGTTGAGGTGGTAGGGGACAGCGAGAGACATGTGGTCAGGGTCAGGAGTAGCAAACTCAGATACCTACAGGGGCTAGGCAAGTAACCTCACCGAGTAAAGGGCACTGGGTAGAGAGCGCACACTCCTTCTAAAGGGGACAGCTGCTACAGAGGACCAGAACGCGCTGCCATGCACAAATGTAGGCCCCCTGTCAGAGCTTGAGATTTTTCTTGGGAATGTGTAAATCCAGACTTCTGGATTTTTTTTTTCTTGTAATGTTTAAACATTAAATTTAAAAAAAAACAAAACCCACTGTGGGTCAATAAAAACACCTTTTCAGGCCAGATTGGCCTGAAGGCCAGCACTCAGAACTAGTGGCAGGGGAGGGCTTCTGAAGGGAGGATGGCTGGGCAAGAGGTAGGGCAGGGCCAGTCCTGGGTTCTTACCACTCCTCTGTCCCTTGGTCTTCTGGGGTCTTGTTTCATTCTCCACCCTGTCCTCTCGGCAGCCATCTTTGCCACCTCCTGCCTCCCGGTCAGCCTCCTCTGACTCTCCTGGAGGGTTTGTTTCCTGCGGGGACTCCCTGCTGCTAGGAGCTAGCTCCCGGTCCTCCTCTGGTTCCACCTTCTCTGTGCCTGCACCCCCTTCCTCTCTCTTCTCTTCTTCTTCATCTTCCTCCTCTTCCTCCTCCCCTTCCTCCCCGTCCTCTAGGCTGACAAAGCTGACGTAGGGGCTCAGGTCTCGCAGGTGGAGTGGAGGGTCATCTCCCAGGAGCCGGGCAGACCCCAGGCCTGGTCCAGGACCTGGCTCTGCCCCTTGCCCCAGGCTGATGCCCACACTACGGTTGGGCAGGACATGGAGCACCCAAAGCGCAGGGTCCTGGGGCAGCCTTCTGATCTGGGCCTCCAGCTGCCACCAGCGGCCCTCAAGGCTAGTCCCTACAGCTCCACGCTCTGCCACAAACTTTCGGAACCAGCCGAAGAGAAGGGCAGCGAAATCAAGGAACTCATCCCGGTATCCAGACACAAACTCCATGTCTTCAGGCGCACAGGGCCCCGGCCCAGACTGAGCAAAAGAAGGGATATATGGTGAGGGACAGGAGAGCAACGATGGAGTTTGGGGCTAGGTCACAAATTTGGGGGAGAGGGTAGGTTTGAGAGTCACTTAGGATTGGATCCACGAATATGCTAGGAGCTGAGAAGAGGGTTTTCAGGGCTGAGGATGGGAGTTCAGGGAGGAAAATGGGGGCTGGACTTGAAAGTGGGTGACCAGGGTTGGAGAAGACTACTCAGGGATGAGATGGTATTTGGGGCTTAACATTGGAGAGTTCAGACCCTCAAAAGCAGAGTTTAAATTAAGGCTAGAGAGGAGAGAGGGCTAATCCTATCGGGAAGGGTTTGGTGGGGAGGGAAGCATTTTGGACGTGTCCGTCGGGTATGGGAGTGGGAGCGAGGGTGTTCCCTGCGCTCGGATCGGGGTGACGGGCAGCCCCGGTAGACCTAGCCCCTCCCGACCACCCCAATCCTCCGGTACCTGCAGCCGCCACCACTTTTCGAAGGTAAATACCTCGGGGTGGAGGGTGCGCGGGTGCGGTCGTGACGTCAGGGCTGCCCGAGCCCTCGCCGGCTGAGCGGGCGGCCACGCCCCCGGGCTCGGTGCGTCCGCGGGTGGTGGCCCCGCAGGTGCGCGCGGCCGGGGCTGGCGGCGACTCCCTCCACCGGGCCGCCCGGGAGGCTCATATAGCGCGGCTGGGTCCCGCGGCGCCGGGAGCGGGGAAGTGAAAGTGCCTTGGAGGACGAGGGCCGGTCCGGCCGTGCGGCCGCCTCACAGGTCCGCGGGCGCTCGGGGCGGGCGAGGCGGGTGGCCTCCTGAACCGAACCGAATCGGCTCCTCGGGACGCCGTCCTCCCGCCCCTCCTCGCCCGCCGCCCGAGTTTTCTTTCGGTTTCTTCCAAGATTCCTGGCCGTCCATCCACGGAGCTCGGGCCCAGTGCGGGGGCGCAGGGCGCGGGAGCTCCTCCTCCCGAGTTTTCCCTGTGGCCAGAGGCTGGCACGGCGCGGGCCGGGTACTGAGCGCACGATCGGGGCGCAGCGGGGCCGGGGGCTGCAGCTGGCTCGCGCCTCCTCTCCGGCCGCGACCTGGCGTCGACGGCCGCCGTCTCCTCCAGTCCTTGGCGAAAGCCATTGAGAAACCAGCTGGACGTCATGCGCCGGAGCCTGTCTGGGAGTCAGAGCGCGGCGGCTCCATCCCCGCAGACTCCGCGGAGCCCCGACATGGGACAGGCCTTGGTGCCCGGGGCCCGCGCGCTCCTGCTCCTGCTCCTGCTGGCGTGCCTGCCTCCGCCAGGTTAGCCGGGGGCGGGACAGGGGACCCAGATTCCCCAGTCATGGGAAGGGGGTGATTTGGGGAGGGGACATGAGGCCCACGGAGTTGAGTTGATGAAGGCAGCGGGGACAAGAGGAAAGCCAGCCAGCCGCTTGGGGTTGGGGACAGAGGCCCCGGGACACCTGGCTCCGGGCGGGATTATGGATGTTGTGGGGGTCGTGATAATGTGTGGGGTGAGCCTGGCGCTCTGACCCTGGGTCCACGGGAGAGGCTGTCATGGAGCTGTGGATTGGAGGCCAGGGAACAGCGGAGTGGGGACCCTAGGCCTGGGAACGCGTGCTGACCACCTCTGTCCTGCTCAGGCAATGGCAACGAGGGCACCGTCACTGGAAGCTGTCATTGTAGTAAAAGAATTTCTTCTGACTCCCCGCCATCGGCTCAGTTCATGAATCGTCTCCGGAAACACCTGAGAGCTTACCATCACTGTCTACACTACATCAGGTAATTTCACCTGCCTCTGCGAGCGCCTGCGCGGCCCCTCCTTGCCAGGTGCGTCCAGGACCCTCTCTGGTCAAACCTGAACTCCTTCCCGGCGCACCTAGCCCGATCTCCGGGTTCTGTTTGCTCCCATTCCCCGAAATTTCATGACTCCGTAGCACCTACCGGGGAATTTCCCAGTCCCAGCAGAAAGGGCTCTTGGTAGCGACTTAACGCCTTTGGAATGAGGAAGGAAAGGAGGAGCCGCAGCTGAGCCCAGGTCTCTCCTCCGCAGGTTCCAGTTGCCTTCCTGGAGCGTGTGTGGGGGCAGTAAGGACCCATGGGTTCGGGAATTGATGAGCTGTCTTGATCTCAAAGGTGAGACTTCCCCACTGCTCTTCAGGCTCTGCCTCCAGGGCTTAGCGGGTTCCACCTGACCGTCTTCTTTACCTGAGGCTTTTCCCCTGGGGCCGCACATTCCCAGAACCTTCTTCTGATCCTGTCCAAAGTACTTAGACTCAGTCCCCGTTTGCCAGCGGGTTGATCATTCACCATCACCTTCATGATTTTTGCCAATTCATTCTACCACGTGTGCTATTGTCTACTTATTAATATTTTTCTTGAAATCAAAGTACTATTTTATTTTATTTTATTGAGATGGAGTCGTCCAGGCTGGAGTGCAGTGGCACGATCTCGGCTTGCTGCAACCTCTACCTCCCAGGTTCAAGCGATTCTCCTGCCTCAGCCTCCTGAGTAGCTGGGATTACAGGCGCGCACCACCAAGCCTGGCTAATTTTTGTATTTTTAGTAGAGACGGGGTTTCACCATGTTGGCCAGGCTGGTCTTGAACTCCTGGCCTTGTGATCCGCCCGCCTCGGCCTCCAAAAGTGCTAGGATTACAGGCGTGAGCCACCACACCTGGCCTATTTTTCTTTTCCAATATTTTATTATGAAAATTTACACATATACAAAAGTTGAAAGAATGGCACACTGAATATCCAATGCCTCCACCTAGATTCGACAATTTTATTTATGTATATTTTACATATTTACATAAACATATATTTTACACTATCAATTTTACAGCACTTACACGATATTTGCTTTATTAAGTATAATCTATTCATCCTTCTATCCATCATCCATCACCTTATTTCTCGATGCATTTTTTTTTTTTTTAATGGAGTCTTACTCTGTCACCCAGGCTGTAGTGCAATGGTGTGCTCAGCTCCCTGCAGCCTCCGCCTCCCAGGTTCAAGCAATTCTCCTGCCTCAGCCTCCCAAGTAGCTGGGATTACAGGCGCCCGCCACCGTGCCCGGCTAATTTTTGTATTTTTTTAGTAGAGACGAGGTTTCTCCATGTTGGTCAGGCTGGTCTCAAACTCCTGACCTCAGGTGATCCACCCGCCTCAGCCTCCCAGAGTGCTGGGATTACAGGCGTGAGCCACCATGCCCAGCCTCTTGGTGCATTTCAAGGCAGGTTGCGGACATCGTTGTACTTCATCCCAAGATATTTCAGCATGTATATTAAGTAGAGTTCAATATTTTAATGCTTTCTTCTCTTTTGAGTTCAAATTTACGTACAATGAAATGAATTACTTTTAAGTGTGCACAAACTAGTTTTGAAAACTTAAGTAGAGGCCCCCAGATCTTCCTCCAAATCTCAACTCGCGAGGCTGGAGAGGTCGGGCGCGGTGGCTCACGCCTGTAATCCCAGCACTCTGGGAGGCTGAGGCGGGCGGATCACCTGAGGTCAGGAGTTTGAGACCAGCCTGACCAACATGGTAAAATCCCATCTCTCCTAAAAATACAAAATTAGCCAGGCATGGTGGCAGGTGCCTGTAATCCCAGCTACTTGGGAGGCTGAGGCAGGAGAATCGCTTGAACCTGGGGGTGGAGTGCAGCGAGCCAAGATCACGCCATTGCACTCCAGCCTGGGCAACCAAAAAAAAAAAAAAAAAAAAAGAAAGAAAGAAAACTTAAATAGTAAATTATCCTAAGCAATAACATCTGTGAAGTCACAAGTTTGATGCACTGGTTGTATTTTTCTCTTAAAATAAATATACAACCTTTAAAATACAAAAGGTTCTTCCATGTCCTAGCTAAAGTTTTGTATGATCTGTGTCATCCATACTGCCTTTAAGTCTGCCTAGACCTACATGATTTCCTTTCATCCTCCCAGTTACCCTGGCCCTTGGTACTACAATTATCCTCATGTTACAGCTGGAAGAAATCACTTCCGGAGAGGTTAGGGACAAGGGGTGAGGTTACACAGCTACTTGAGGTTACACAGCTACTTTACAGCAGAGCCTGGATTCCAACCCTGGTCTTCTGATTTCCCAGTTCATGACACCCACTTGTCTCGTGGTTTGCTCACTTCCTTGTCCCCTATCTTTTCCGTCTGTCACTGCCTTCCTCTTCTGGCCTTTAGCTTGATATCCTCCCTGACCCGCTCTTCCCTCTGTTGGAGCTCTACATGACACTCCAAAACATGGCACTTTGGTCATTAAGAAAACAGCAGAAGTAGCTCAGTCTGCTGTTTCCGTTTTTCTGTGACAGCTAGCCATAAAGGAATTCTCTAACTTCATCTGGAAGTAGGTCATAGGCCTCGTTTCAGAGGGGTCCTGCCCTATACTTGGAGGCCAAGAAGAATCTGGACAGGCCTTTCTGGTCCCCCCGTTCCCCATGTATTACCATTAGATCATACCCTTTTTGTCCAATCATACTTTTTTTTTTTCTTTTGAGACGGAGTTTTGCTCTTGTTGCCCAGGCTGGAGTGCAATGGTATGATCTCGGCTCACTGCAACCTCTGCCTCCGGGTTCAAGCGATTCTCCTGCCTCAGCCTCCCATATAGCTGGGATTACAGGCATGTGCCACCACGCCTGGCTAATTTTGTATTTTTAGTAGAGACTGGGTTTCTTCATGTTGGTCAGGCTGGTCTCGAACTCCCGACCTCAGGTGATCTGCCCGCCTCCGCCTCCCAAAGTGCTGGGATTCCAGGCATGAGCCACCATGCCCAGCCAATCCAATCATACTTCTATACAACTGTCTATTCTTCACAGCAAGCCTAAGCATAAAAATACACTTTTCCTTGGGTCTTTGGGTCTTCGTTTCTGAAGTTTCCTATGTCATGTAAAACTGTGATGAAATAAATGTTAGGCTTTTCTCTTGTTAATGTTTTTTATTTA
Source organism: Macaca mulatta (assembly GCF_049350105.2). Taxonomy (NCBI): domain Eukaryota; kingdom Metazoa; phylum Chordata; class Mammalia; order Primates; family Cercopithecidae; genus Macaca; species Macaca mulatta. Next base: position 6,266,649 of record NC_133421.1, on the reverse strand, counting down.
TAGGGGTATCAGCCTTGACCCTTGGGATGGGTGAGGAAAAGATATTACTTTTTCTCCCCTACACGTCTATCTGCTTTTTCACCTTTTCTCCTGATAGTCCTGATTCCTCATTTTTTTCCTTTCCAGAATGTGGACATGCCTACTTGGGGAGTGTGGCCCACCAGGAGCATTTACCTCCTACCAGCACCCCCATTTCTCAGGCCTCAGAGGGGGCATCTTCAGACATCCGCACCCCTACCCAGATGCTCCTGTCCATCTTGCAGTCAACCCAGTGCCCCACCCCCCCAGCAGGATCACTGTCCTTGGACAAAGAGCTCACTCGTCCCAGTGAAACCACCATTCCCACTGCGGGCCACAGTCTGGGAGTTGGGCTTGAGGCTGGGGAGAACCAGAAGCAGCTGAAAAACAATGCTGGTCCCACAGCCGGGACATCAGCCACAGTGCCGGTCCTGTCCCTCCTGGCCATCGTCTTCATCCTCACCGCACTCCTTTCCTATGTGCTGTGCAAGAGGAGGGGGCAGTCACCGCAGTCCTCTCCAGGTAAACTGGACCTCTGAACCCTTCCCCCAGGGACCCAGAGCCTTCCTGACAGGGATCCTGACCCAGTGGCTCTCAGGTGGCTGGAAACCTGGCCTCTGCACACAAGTATCAAGGTTGTCTGCACAAGGTTGACTCTGGGCCCTCTGAGGACAGTCAGCCAGGGACTGTAGAGAGTGGAGAGGGAAGGAAGCCACCATGGGCACAAGGACTAGTGCTTGCAGCAACATCATAGAGAAGATAGCTAGAGCAAGCTAGTGGGAGATGAAGCTGCAGAGGGAGGTGAGGGCAAGTCATTCAATTAACAAATTTTCACTGAGCACCTACTGTGGGCCAGGTCATAGGGTTAATGTCTTGATCTGATTCCCTAGTTCAAGCCTCATCCCCCCATCACTCTCCTTGATCTCAGAGCTCATCTCTCAATTTCTTCATCTTTTCCAGATTTGCAGCTTCATTATATACCTGTGGCGTCTGACTCTAATACCTGAGCCAAGAATGGAACCTTGTGAGTGTAAACGGTGGTTTATTTTTACACAAGGTATAATAAAGGAGATCAACCCGACAACATGGCAGGCACCGTATACTTGTTTTGTTTTTCGTTTTTCAGGTACGGGCTGTACGTTGCCCAGGCTGTTATGGAACTCCTGAGTCAAGTGATCCTCCCACCTTGGCCTCCGAAAGTGTGTGGATTAGAAGAAGCGTGACCTACCATATTCAGCCTACACGTATTTGTTAATATCTAACATAGGACTAACCAGCCACTGCCCTCTCTTAGGCCCCTCATTTAAAAATGGTTATACTATAAAATGTGCTTTTCATACTGGGTGATAATAACTTGGACAAATTCTATGTGTATTTTTTGTTTTGTTTTGCTTTGAGACGGAGTCTCGCTCTATCATCCAGGCTGGAGTGCAGTGGCACGCTCTCTGCTCACTGCAACCTCCACCTCCCAGGTTCAAGTGATTCTCCTGCCTCAGCCTCCCGAGTGGGATTACAGGCATGCGCCACCACGCCTGGCTAATTTTTGTATTTTCAGAAGAGATAGGGTTTCACCATGTTGGCCAGGCTGGTCTCAAACTCCTGACTGCAAGTGATCCGCCTGCCTTGGCCTTCTGAAGTGCTGAGATTACAGGTGTGAGCCACCGTGCCTGGCCCTATGTGTGTTTTTTAACTACTAAAAATTATCTTTATAATGATGGACTCTTTTTTTTTTTGAGACTGAGTCTTACTCTGTTGCCCAGGCTGGAGTGGAATGGTGTGATCTTGGCTCACTGCAACCTCCGCCTCGCGGGTTCAAGCGATTCTTCTGCCTCAGCCTCCTGAGTAGCTGGGATTACAGGCGCTCACCACCACACCTGGCTAATTCTTGTATTTTTAGTAGAGACAGGGTTTCACCATGTTGGCCAGACTGGTCTCGATCTCCTGATCTGGTGATCCGCCCACCTCGGCACCCTAAAGTGCTGGGATTAAAGCTGTGAGCCACTGTACCTGGCCCTATGTGTGTTTTTTAACTACTAAAAATTATTTTTATAATGATGGAGTCTTCTTTATGGAAACAACTGGCCTCAGGCCCTTGCACCCTTACCATGATTCCTGGCTTGTTTGTTCTGCTCATGGTTCCCCCTCGTCCCAAATCTCCCCCAGTACACCAGTTGTTCCTCCCCACCTCAGCCCTCTCCTGCGTCCTCCTGTCCCCGCAACGGAGGCCTGGGCTTTCCCACCCTCCCTCCTTAGCAGGCGCTGTGCTGGGACACCACATGGGCTGGTTTCACTTCCTCAGTCTCTTGCCTACCCCAGTGAGAGTCTGATCTTGTTTTTATTGTTATTGCTTTTATTATTATTGAGACTCTAGTTCTTGTTTTGTCTCTCTGAATGAAGAAGAATGTGTCTTCGTTAGGCCAAGTCTGCGGGAAGCCTGGGGCAGCAGCATGAAGTGTTAGAGGAAGTGGGTTGGGTATGGGAGTTTCCATCTCCTCTCTGAGCCTGTCAGGGTGTTTGTGGAGAGCAGAGCAGGAGCACCCTGTTGGAGAGGCCAGGGCATAGCTGTGGGCAGGCTTGGGCTTCAGTTTTTCTGTGCCCACCATTTGCCCCTTTGTCCTAGGGTACTCTGACCAGCAGGGCATGTTGGTGCCCATACTCCCCACCCTACATGTTCTCAGGTTCTGTCCCATGGCGCAGGTGATGGTCTCCCTCTGAGCTCTGGGTCCACCTCCCTGGCCTAGTTCTCCAGCATCTGCTCACAGGTTCGAGCCACATCACTGAGCTTGAGGCGGGCATAGTCCACTCGCTTCAGAGCCATCTGACAGTCCTTCCTCGAAGAGTAGCTGGAGCCCTCATGGGGCTGCCCTGTGGCCACCTACAAGACAGACTATCAATGGAGCACCATCTCCTTTACCCTTACTCCAAGCAGGCATCAGGTCTCTTGTCTCATTTCTTACCTGAGTTTGAATTTGTTAGGCCACCTGGTAGCTGGATAAATAAATCATTTAACTTATGTTAATCTTGTCTGTAAAATGGGAGTGACAATAACTACTTCCTAGAGTTGTTGAGGATTAGATAAAATAATGCAGAGTATCTGGCACACCGTAAAAATTAGTAATGGTAGCGGTCCCTGCGACAAGTTCAGAATCTTCTCAATCCTGCCCCTCTTCTCAGGATATAAGGATCTGGGACCTCGTGGCCTTGAAGTCAGGCCAAGTTTCCAGTGACAAAGTTCTGTAGTTCTAGCATAATTTACACATCTTCTCCCAGGCACATGTGATGTTACCCAGTGAGGTTATTATTTATTATTTTTATTTTTTGAGACAGAGTTTTTGCTCTGTTGCCCAGGCTGGAGTGCAATGGCATGATCTCGGCTAAGTACACCTCCTGGGTTCAAGCGATTTTCCTGCCTCAGCCTCCCTAGTAGCTGGGATTACAGGTGGTCACTACCATGCCCAGCTACTTTTTGTATATTTAGTAGAGACGGAGTTTCACCATGTTGGCCAGGCTGGTCTCGAATTCCTGACCTCAGATGATCCACCCGTCTCGGCCTCCCAAGGTGCTGGGATTACAGGAGTGAGCCACCGCGCCCAGCCTAATTTTTATATTTTTGTTAGAGACCAGGTTTCACCGTGTAGGCCAGGCTGGTCTCGAACTCTGCCAAGCCACTGCGCCCGGCCCATTCTTTCCTTTTAGAGGAAGAAACCGGCTCTGGACGGCCGGCTGGGGAGGTCTGGGCCTGCCCAGTTAATGCTCCACCCGGGATCACCCAAGGCTGAGGCTTTGACCCAGAGCTGGGGTCCGCTCGCAGCACCCTCCAGACACACCGACCTGGGTGAGGTAGCGGATCTGAGCCGACAGCTCCGCCTCCACGTGTAGCACTGAAGCGGTGAAGGCCGCCGCCTGCCGGTCTAGAAGCCGCTCGTTGGTTTTTTCCTTGGACAGTTCTAGGATGACAGTACCTGCCAGGGCGGAGAGAGGGAGGGGACACACGGAGACTGCCAGTGTAGCCCCGCCCTAGGGCCAGCCCCTCTCAATCCCGCCCTTTCGCTGCGCACGCACGTAGGAGTTCCTCCCCAACCCCGCTCCAAGTGCCGGGTCAGCCTGTGCGTGCAGCCCGGCCACGCGTTCTCTCCCCGCCGTCCGGGTTGTCGCATCCCGAACCTGCATTCTGAAGGATGGCGCCGATTTCCCGTTCAATGTCTTCCAGGGCGCGTAGTCTCTCGTTCGCCAGACTATAGGTAGCCATCGTCACTCTGGGAATTCTCACCTAGAGTTTCTCCTGAGAAACGCGACGCTTGTTCCGGAAGTGGCTCTCGGTGTGCGCCTGCGCAAAGGGTACCGTGTAGGGAGCACTACAATTCCCAGGATGCTCAGCGCAGCCGCGCCTCCACTCGGTCCACCTGGTGAACTACAACTCCCAGGGTCTGCGGCGCCTCAGCCACAGGACCACCTGTAGTCAGAGGCGACAGTGGAATATCTCCTTGCCCAAGGCCATTCAGACCTGTCCGCCTTCTTGGCACCGTCTGTGGCCTCTATTTAGTTTATTATACATGAGTTTATTTATCAGAGTCTCACTCTGTCGCCCTGGTTGGAGTGTAGTGGTAAGATCTCTCTCACTGCAACCTCCACCTCCCAGGTTCAACCGATTCTCCTGCCTCAGCCTCCTGAGTACCTGGGACTACAGGCACCCGCCACCACGCCCGGCTAATTTTTGTATTTTCAGTAGAGACGGGGGTTTCACCATGTTGGCCAAGCTGGTCTCGAACTCCTGACCTCAAGTAATCCACCTGCTCCGACCTCCCAAAGTGCTGGGATTACAGGTGTGAGTTCAATCTTAAAGGTGAGCTACGTGGATGAGAGCTTGTAGTGGAAAAGGCAGACATCATAGGCAAGAGCATGGTGCTGTGACGGGCTCAGCGCATGTGGAGTCAAGCAAGGGATTCTGTCTGCCTGGAGTGAATGGAGTGTGGTGGGGGTTAGGTATGACAATGGTGAGGCTGGAGAGAGGAGCGGAATCAGGAAAAGTCTTGGAAGCTAAGTACTTTGGACTCGAGTTTGAAGGCATTTGCGCCTTTAAAGTGTTTTTAAGAAGTGTGTTATGACCAGAATTACCTTTTTTGGAAAGATCTCTTGTAACAGTTTATAGAAGATTATCAAAAATGAAACCAGTTTGCCGAAGGTTAGCAAATGAAGGTTATACTCAGTTAAACTGAATGATCTAGCCTGGGGAATGTAGTGAGATACTATCTTTATAAAAAAAATTGGGGGGCTGGGCATGTTGGCTCATTCCTGTAATTTCAGCTCTTTGAGAGGCTGAGGCGGGAGGATCACTTGAACTAAGGACTTTGATACCAGCCTGGGCAATATAGTGAGACCCTGTCTCCTATATTTAAAAAAATAAAGGCCAGGTGCGGTGGCTCACGCCTATAATCCCAGCCCTTTGGGAGGCCGAGGTGGGTGAATCACCTGAGGTCAGGAGTTCAAGACCAGCCTGACCAACATGGAGAAATTCCCGTCTCTACTAAAAATGCAAAATTAGCTGGGCATAGTGGCGCATGCCTGTAATCCCAGCTACTTGGGAGGCCGAGGCAGGAGAATCGCTTGAGCCTGGGAGGCAGAGGTTGCGGTGAGCTGAGACTGTGCCATTGTACTCCAGCCTGGGCTACAAGAGTGAAACTCCGTCTCAAATAAATAAATAATAATAATAATATATAAATATAAATATTTAAAAATTAAAAAAAAATAGCCAGGCTTGGTGGCTGACACCTGTCTTCCCAGCTTCTTGGGAGGCTGAGATGGGAGGATTTCTTGAGCTTGAGAGGTCGAGGCTGCAGTAAGCCATGGATTGTGCCACTGCACTCCAGCCTGGATGACAGAGCGAGACCCTGTCTCAAAAACAAAACACTTGATGGGTCTGGCATTTGACTTAATCCTTCCCTAAAAGCTAATCAAATGACAGTAAAGTGGCTTTTTTTAAAAAAAATGTATTTTTCGAGACAAGGTCTTACTCTGCTGCCCAGGCTGGAATGCAGTGGCTCAGTCATGGCTCAGTGCAGCCTCAAACTCCCAAGCTCAAGTGATCCTCCCACTTCAGCCTTCTGAATAGTCAGGACCATAGGTGTGTGCCACCACATGTGGCTAATTTTTAATTTTTTTTTTTTGTAGAGACAGGGTCTCATTGTGTTGCCTTTGCTGGTCTTGAACTCCTGAACTCAAAGGGTCCTCCTGCCTTGGCCTCCCAAAGTGCCAGGATTATGGGTGTGAGTGTACTGTGCCTGGCCTAAAGTGTTTTTAAAAGGAGTCAAAGGGAGAGGAGTTAATAGCAAAACTTTAGACGGATATTGGAAAACAGACTGATTTTGTAGTCAAGTGGTAACTAAGCCAGCAGCAAAGAAAGCTTACAAGCAACCTGATTTACCATGAAATTAGTAGCATCGTGTACAACTGGGGTGAAAGTGGTACTAAAATTAGGAGGATTATTTGAAGTTAGACCTCCAGATCTCTTTATTGACTCTATATATCTTGGCAACTGATCTTCCCCAACCCATCAGAATACTGGAGGTTTCTTTGTTGGAAATGGAAAAGAGGTTTTTAGCTTAGAGAGCACCTGAGTACAGTTGAGGGCAAGACCACTGCGTTGAAAACAGAGATTAGGCCAGGTGCAGTGGCTCACGCTCGTAATCCCAGCACTTTGGGAGGCCGAGGCGGGAGGATCACCTGAGGTCAGGAGTTCGAGACCAACCTGGGCAACATGGTGAAACACCATCTCTACAAAAATTAGCCGGGCGCGGTGGCAGGCCCCTGTAATTCCAGCTAGTTGGGAGGCTGAGGCAAGAGAATTGCTTGAACCTGGAAGGTGGAGGCTGCAGTGAGCCGAGACTGTGCCACTGCACTCTAGCCTAGAAGACAGAGCAAGACTCCATCTCAAAAAAAAGAAAACAAAAGCAAGTTTAGGGCCGGATGAGTTGGCTCATGCCTGTCATTCTAGCACTTTTGGAGGCCAAGGCGGGAGGATCACTTGAGCCCAGGAGTTTGAGACCCGCCTGGGCAACATAGTGGGATCCTAACTCTACAAAAAATACAAAACTAGTCCCAGCTACTTGGAGGGGCTGAGATGGGAGGATTGCTTGAGCCTGGGAGTTTAGACTGCGGTGAGTCCTGATCACACCACTGCTCTCCAGCCTGGGTGACAGAGTGAGACCCTGTATCAAAAACAAACAAACAACCCCCCCCCCCACCGAAAGTTTATACAGTGGGCCGGGCGCGGTGGCTCACGCCTGTAATCCCAGCACTTTGGGAGGCCGAGACGGGCGGATCACGAGGTCAGGAGATCGAGACCATCCTGGCTAACATGGTGAAACCCCGTCTCTACTAAAAAATACAAAAAACTAGCCGGGCGAGGTGGCGGGCGCCTATAGTCCCAGCTACTCGGGAGGCTGAGGCAGGAGAATGGCGTGAATCCGGGAGGCGGAGCTTGCAGTGAGCTGAGATCCGGCCACCGCACTCCAGCCTGGGTGACAGAGCGAGACTCCGTCTCAAAAAAAAAAAAAAATAAATAAATAAAAATTAAAAAAAAAAAAAAAAAAAAAAAAGAAAGTTTATACAGTGAGTGGTAGTTTCCAGAACTCCATCAGCAAGGCTTATACTTTCCAGGTAAGAGACTGGAAGACTCTTCTCTGGGGAATTTGATAAATGAGAAAAGACCTCAGGATATGAACATCAGGGGCTCTCCAACCAGTCAGTTGGCCAGATGACCTCATAGTGAAACTCACAGTTGGTAAGTCCCAACTGTGTACATGGAAATTCTAGTCAACTTCTTAGCACCTCACTCTTTTTTTTTAATTTTTTTATTTCTTGATATAGGGCCTCTGTCTGTCACCCAGGCTGGAGTGCAGTGGCACAATCATAGTTCATTGTAGTCCTGAACTCCTGGGCTCATGTGATCGTCCTGTCTCAGCCTCCTGAGTAGCTGGGACTACAGATGTGAGCCACCATGTCACGCTAAGCACCCGCTCTCAAATGTGAGCAGAAAGCAAAGATTCTAGGTATTTAAAGAAACTTTCTAACACGAAAGAGAGAAACCAAAATAAAAAGGGGGAGGTGGGAACAACTATTCAAGTTCTTAGGTAAGAGACAGTATAAAACATGATTGAATCCAAAAAAGCAACCTTGGCTGGGCGTGGTGGCTTACGCCTGTAATCGCAGCACTTTTGGAGGCCAAGGCGGGGGGATCACTTGAGGTCAGGAGCTGAAGGCCAGGGTCGGTATAGAGCTTTTCGTTCCTGAGTCAGGCTCTCAAGGTAATTGGCAGAGAGCAATGCCAACATTTTATTGAAAGTAGATGTTGTTGCTATTGTTTATGTGTCCAATAGAGTTGGTCCTGAGGGAATTTAAATGATGGTGCCACATTTCTTGATCCCTTCCTCCAAGAACATTATTTTCAGAAGACTGGAAGGTATCAGTAACACTGCAATTTGGAGCAAGACTCCGTCTCGAAAACAAAACGAACAAAAACACCCTAGAAAAATCAAACCATGAGGGAAGTCATGAAAAAAATCTATCACACGAGCCAGGTGTAGTGGCTCACACCTGTAATCCCAGCACTTTGGGAGGCCAGGGCTGGTGGATCACTTGAGGTCGGGAGTTCGAGACCAGCCAGGCCAACATGGTGAAACCCCATCTCTACTAAAAATACAAAAATTAGCCAGGTGTGGTAGCACACGTCTGTAGTCCCAGGTACTCAGGAGGCTGAGGCAGGAGAATCGCTTGAACCTGGGAGGCGGAGGTTGCAGTGAGCCGAGATTACGCCATTGCACTCCAGCCTGGGCAATAGAGCAAGACTCTGTCTCAAAACAAAAAACAAACAAAAACAAAAATCAAGAAGTTGCCAAATAAGCATGTTTAGAGATAGGGAGGTAAATGCCAAAATAAACATCTAAAGGTTGTGAAAGTAGGCCGGGCATAGCCTGAGCAACATGAGGAGACCCCATCTCTACAAAAAATTAAAAAAAACTGGCCGGGCGCAGTGGCTCACACCTGTAATCCCAGCACTTTGGGAGGCCGAGGCAAGCAGATCACTTGAGGTCAGGAGTTCGAGACCAGCCTGGCCAACACGGTGAAACTCCGTCTCTACTAAAAATATAAAAACTAGCCAGGCGTGGTGGTGGACGCCTGTAATCCCAGCTACTTGGGAGGCTGAGGCAGGAGAATTGCTTGAATCCAGGAGACGGAGGTTGCAGCGAGCTGACACAGTGCCACTGCACTCCAGCCTTGGTGGCAGAGTGAGACTCTGTCTCAAAAAAAATAATAAATAAAAATAAAAAATAAATAAAACTATCTGGGCATGGTGGCTTTTGCACTTGTAGTCCCAGTTACTTGGGAGGCTGAGGTAGGAGGATCTCTTCAGCCTGGGGCATGGAGGAGGCTGCAGTAAGCCAGGATCATGCCAAGGGTGACAGAGCAAGACCCTGTCTCAAAAAAAAGGTGGTGACAGTAGTTGCCTCTGAGGAGGAGGAAATTAGAGTGGGAAGGGTCTGCTTTTTATTGGAATAGGTCTTGTAGTACTGACTCTTTATGTGTATACATAACTTTGAAAACAAAAAGTAAAGAAAGAATGAAAAGTAAGAGAGGGCGTGGGCATGGTGGCTCATGCCTGTAATCCCAGTACTTTGGGAGGCCGAGGTGGGTGGATCACGAGGTGAGGAGTTTGAGACCAGCCTGGCCAACATGGTGAAACTCCATCTCTACTAAAAATGCAACAATTAGCTGGATATGGTGTTGGGTGCCTGTAATCCAAACTACTCAGGAGGCTGAGGCTGGAGAATCACTTGAACCCGGGAGGCGGAGGTTACATTGAGCCAAGATCTCGCCATTGCACTCCAGCCTGGGTGACAAGAGTGAAACTCTGTCTCAAAAAACAAAACAAACAAACAAACAAAAAAAAAAAACAAAGAAGAGAGGAAATAAATAAGTGACGTAAGTGTAGAGGAGAGTGTTTTGTTTGGTTTCCCCTTTCCTTCTTCCTCTTTTTTTTCTTCTTCCCTCCCTCTTTCCTTAAATAGAAGAGACTTATGTGGGCTTATTTACCATGGAGGAAGAGCCATAGACACAGGTTGGAGAGGGGTGTGGTTTGGTGGATCAAGGTCTCAGTGGAGGTGGGAGGACAGCGATCTGAGCACAGGTAGAGGGATTAGCTTTGAACTGGAGAGGGCACCTTAACCTTGGTTGTGTAGGAGAATTGGTGTAGATGTCACTGTTTGTCAGTAGGAGGTGGGAAATTGAAATTATTCATTCTTCATTGCCTAATCTCTGTGAAAAACAGAAGTCGCTTTGAGCATGAGGAAGGCAGAAAATTAGTGTGTAGGTAGCTGGGCGCTCACGCCTGTAATCTTACGACTTTGGGAGGCTGAGGCAGGGGAATCACCTGAGGTCAGGAGTTTGAGACCAGCCTGGCCAACATGGTGAAACCCCGTCTCTACTAAAAATACAAAAATTAGCCGGGCGTGGTGGCAGGTGTCTGTAATCCCAGCTACTCAGGAGGCTGAGGCAGGAGAATTGCTTGAATTAGGAAGGTGGAGGTTGCAGTGAGCCGAGATTGTGCTGTTGCACTCCAGCCTGGACAAAAAGAGTGAAACTCCATCTTTAAAAAAAAAAAAAAAAAAAAAAAAGAGAATTAGTACATAGGATGGGAGCAGGAGAGGGAGGTAACCAGAGACTTGGAGAGAGACAAGAGTTTGTCTGGCATTGGGGGCCCACCTTGGGTTAGAGACTGTACATTTTTAGCAGCCCCAGATTCATACCTAGTGTCTGGTACCTAGAATGTGTTTAAAAAGTTTGTTGGCAAGGCACAGTGGCTGACGCCTGTAATCCCAGCACTTTGGGAGGCTGAGGCAGGTGGATGACATGAGGCTAGGAGTTCGAGACCAGCCTGGCCAACATGGTGAAACCCCGTCTCTACTAAAAATAGAAAAATAAGGCGGGTGGGATGGCGGGCGCCTGTAATCCCAGCTACTCGGGAGGCTGAGGCAGAAGAATCGCTTGAACCCAGGAGGCGGAGGTTGTGGTGAGTCGAGATTGGGCCACTGCACTGTAGCCTGGGTGACACAGTGAGAACTCTGTCTCAAAAAAAAAAAAAAAAAAAGAAAGAAAAATGTGTTGAATGAACAAATAAGAGGTTGTATGAGCACCAACCCCTGTGTTTAGAGCAGAGAAAGGGATATAGTTGGATGGATCCAGGCTGTGGATTGAGAATACGATCGTGAATGGAGGGTTGAGTGTGCTGATGAGATAGGGGTTGATATGATGATCTTGAAGCATAGTCTGGAAAGAAAATGAAGTGTCAAGTAGTGGGAAAACAGAAGGGCCAAAAGCTTTGTGAAAAAAACCCAATAAACTGTTTTTTGTTGTCATTGTTTTTTTTTTTTTTTTTTTTTTTTTTTTTGAGATGGAGTCTTGCTGTGTCACCCAGGCTGGAGTGCAGTGGCCCGATCTCTGCTCACTGCAAGCTCCGCCTCCTGGGTTCAAGCCATTCTCCTGCTTCAGCCTCCCGAGTAGCTGGGACTACAGGCGCCCGCCACCACGCCCGGCTAATTTTTTAGTAGAGACGGGATTTCACCGTGTCAGCCAGGATGGTCTCGATCTCCTGACCTTGTGATCCGTCCATCTCGGTCTCCCAAAGTGTTGGGATTACAGGCGTGAGCCGCCACGCCCCACCATAAGCTTTTTTTTTTTTTTTTTTTTTAGTGGCTATTATAACTGACTACATGAAAATAGAAAATTGTCCTAGTGTATGAACCTAAAAAGCAAAAATAATTTTTTTTTTTAGAGATGGAGTTTTGTTCTTGTTACCCTGGCTAGAGTGCTGTGGCACGATCTTGGCTCACTGCAACCTCTGTCTCCCAGGTTCAAGTGATTCTCCTGCTTCAGCCTCCCAAGTAGCTGGGATTACAGGCGCGCACTACCATGCCCAGCTAATTTTTTGTATTTTTGGTAGAGACAGGGTTTCACTATGTTGACCAGGCTGGTCTGGAACTCCTGATCTCAGGTGATCCACCCTCCTTGGCCTCCCAAAGTGCTGGGATTACAAATTACAGGTGTAAGTCACTGCGCCCGGCCTTAAGAAAGAAAAATTTAAAACATTTATGTATTATTAAAAATACAGGAAGCCGAATGTTTGGAACTAGACAGAGGTGATAGTTGGTGTACAACATCGTGAATATACTAAATGCCATTGAATTGGACTATTTATTTATATTTATTTATTTGTTTATTTATTTATTTATTGAGACAGAGTTTCGCTCTTGTCGCCGATGCTGGAGTGCAATGGTGAGATATTGGCTCTATAAAAATACAAAAATTAGGCCGGGCGCGGTGGCTCACGCCTGAAATCCCAGCACTTTGGGAGGCCGAGGCGGGCGGATCACAAGGTCAGGAGATCAAGACCACAGTGAAACCCCATCTCTACTAAAAATACAAAAAATGAGCCGGGCGCGGTGGCGGGCGCCTGTAGTCCCAGCTGCTTGGGAGGCTGAGGCAGGAGAATGTCGTGAACCCGGGAGGCGGAGCTTGCAGTGAGCCGAGATCATGCCACCGCACTTCAGCTTGGGGGACAGAGCGAGACTCCGTCTCAAAACAAAAAAAAAAAACAAAAAAACCCCACAAAAATTAGCCGGGCATGGTGGCATTCACTTGTAATCACAGCTATCTGGGAGGCTGAGGCAGGAGAACGGCTTGAACCTGGGAGGTGGAGGTTGCAGTGAGTGGAGATTGCCCCAGTGGACTCCGGCCTGGGTGGCAAAATGAGACTCCATCTCAAAAAAAGATAATCAATCAATAAAATAAAAAGGGCAGTTTTTCAAAGTGTGTACTAATTAAAAATCTAGATTTTTGGATTCTTCTTGGGACCTTCTGACTCAGAATCTGGAAAGGTGGAGCCTGACTCTGGATTTTTACCATGGCACCCCGAGGGTTCTGATTCTCCTGAAAAAAAGTTGAGATCGGCTGGGCGCGGTGGCTCACACCTGTAATCCCAGCACTTTGGGGGACCCAGGTGGGCGGATCAGGAGATCAGGTGTTCGAGACCAGCCTGGCCAATATGGTGAAACCTTGTCTCTACTAAAAATACAAAAATTAGGTGGTCGTGGTGGTGTGCGCCTGTAGTCCCAGTCACTCGGGAAGCTGAGGCAGAAGAATTGCTTGAACCCGGGAGACGAAGGTTGCAGTGAGCCAAGATTGTGCCGTTGCACTCCAGCCTGGGTGACAAAACGAGACACCATCTCAAAAAAAAAGGCCGGGCGCGGTGGCTCACGCCTGTAATTCCAGCACTTTGGAAGGCCGAGGTGGGTGAATCATGAGGTCAGGAGTTCAAGACCAGCCTGGCCAACATGGTGAATCCCCATCTGTACTAAAAATACAAAAATTAGCTGGGTGTGGTGGCGGGCGCCTGTAATCCTAGCTCCTGGGGAGACTGAGGCAGGAGAATTGCTTGAACCCAGGAGGCAGAGGTTGTAGTGAGCCAAGATCATGCCATTGCACTCCAGCCTGGGTGACAGAGCAAGACTTTGTCTCAAAAAAAAAAAAAAAAAGCCAGGCGCGGTGGCTCAAGCCTGTAATCCCAGCACTTTGGGAGGCCGAGGCGGGCGGATCACGAGGTCAGGAGATCAAGACCATCCTGGCTAACACGGTGAAAACCCGTCTCTACTAAAAAATACAAAAAAACTAGCCGGTGAGGTGGCAGGCGCCTGTAGTCCCAGCTACTCGGGAGGCTGAGGCAGGAGAATGGCGTAAACCTGGGAGGCAGAGCTTGCAGTGAGCTGAGATCCGGCCACTGCACTCCAGCCTGGGCGACAGAGCGAGACTCCGTCTCAAAAAAAAAAAAAAAAAAAAAAAAATGGAGGTCCCTGGGCTTAGAGGTCAAGGAGCAGGTGCACGGGAATGGGAGGGATGCTGGAGATGGTTTTAGAGGGGATGGTTCTTCTGCATGAGAAAGTCCAGGGTCTGCAGGGGAGGCTGCTGCTGTGGCGGGGTAAGCAAGGTCACAGGCCTTTGGCCAGCACTTAAAGCTTGTGGGTAAATGGCGATTTAACTAGACGTCATAAGCCATAACATAGACTAAAGGCCTGTGCGAGCCGCCCCCATCTGGCTCAGCAGCCAGAAGGAACGACTTTGCCTCTGGCTGTGTCTGTCCCAGTCTCTCTGGCCTCTTCAGGTTCCAGATGTTCTGTTTCCTCCTGCCTTCACACGACACTGCCATTGCCCAGAACGCTCATCCCTGCACCGTCCCCGAACTCCCCTCATCTTTCACTTCTCTGCTTAAAGGTCACTTTCTCAGGGAAATCTTCCCCAAACCCAGCCTAGCTCAGAACTCCCTGTCACGCGTTCTCCTAGCTCCGGTACTTCTCCTCTGAAGCATAGATATTGTAGTTACGTAACCAGGGAGGCCGGGCACGGTATCTCACACCTGTAATCCCAGCACTTTGGGAGGCCGAGGCGGGTGGATCACTTGAGGTGAGGAGTTTGAGAACAGCCTGACCAACATGGCGAAACACCGTATCTACTAAAAATACAAAAATTAGCTGGGAGTCGTGGCAGGCACCTGTAATCCCAGCTACTCGGGAGGAGAATCGCTTGAACCCGGGAGGTGGAGGTTACAGTGAGCCAAGATGGCATCATCGCACTCCAGCCTGGGCGACAGACCGAGACTCGGTCTCAAAAAAAAAAAAAAAAAAAAAAGGGAATGAATTAAGGTTTTTTTTCCTTCTACTGCTATACTACGCCTCGTACCTTGTAGGGACTCAAATCAAGATTGTTTGTGGAATGAATGAAGGAGCTTTAGGAGGAAGGTTGGGCTACATGAGTGGAAGCAGATGATGGAGGTGAGAAATGTTCGTGGAGTGATGCTAACTCCCTCCAGGGGAGCCTGGGGCTTCGGTAAAGCCTCAGGGAGTCCCTGATGAATGTCCCAGGAGCAGCACTAGGATGTGATCCCTAGGACAGGGCCTCATGGCAGCACGACGTTCTTGCTGCCCAAGCCTCAGCTTCTGTGTTAGAATGTAGGTACCAGACTCCAGAGACGTCCTGTGGCTTTTCTGGCGAGGCCCGCGGTTGTGGCCCCACCGAGCCACAGGAGCACACTGCTTGAGCAACCATAAGGAACAGTGGAAATGAACACGACTCGGTCACAACAGGTCACAGGTGGTCATGCATGTCAGCCGCAACAGGGAACAGCCTGCCTGGCTAGCTCCCGTGAGCGTCTGTCTGCGGGCGGGTTAACTATTACGACCCCTATAAATGACTAAGTTTACTTTGTGGTCTTATCAAGCCTCACCCCTGAGTTTGGACTAAGTCAAGTTTTGATGTTTACCTTGGAACACAGCCACAGCACAGTCATCCCATAAGCATTTACTGAGAGCCTCTGTGTCAGGTGCCTTTTGGGTGCGGAAGAGAGACTGGGTCCTCCCCCACAAGCTAACAGAATCATGGACAAGCACAGTATACACTCTCTAAACACTACAGAGAAAACACACTCATGCTTAGTAAAAGATTTATTTTTTTCTTTATGCTCAGAAACAAAGAAACAGCCTTGTCCACAAAGGGTCTCCTCGTGAAGGAATGGGGGCAGACGGAGTGATCATGGGAGGTGTTGGTGTGAGGTTGAGTGGGAGTTTTGTCTCCCTCTTTCCCTCCTGTCACTCCTCTTTTTACTGTCCCCTTCCAGAAAATTTAGGTATGAACACAGCTTGCCACCCACTGCGGGGCTGGAGAAGCAGAGCTGCAGTCAAAAAATTAATGCCCACATTCAGCAAGAGAGGGTCCAGTGCGTATCATGGTGGGGGGTGCGGGGGAGAGTGAAGGGGTTGGTTGAAGAAGCTTCCAGGTGGAGGGGAAGGGAAGAGAGGCTGGGACAATCCCCCAGTGACAGTGGGGATCTTGGTCCTGTCTTCACCTCTTCCAACCCCATCCCCTCCCTTCTTCCCGCCCTGCTTCCTAGCAGAGTTGGTCATCATAGTCGTCATCCTTCATCCCCTTCAGCCGAAGCCGGGCAAAGTCCTCAAACACAATGTCATCATCTGTGGCATAGCTTGGTGGTGGGAAAGAGGGGTGTGAG
The DNA here is from genome assembly GCF_049350105.2 of Macaca mulatta. Taxonomy (NCBI): domain Eukaryota; kingdom Metazoa; phylum Chordata; class Mammalia; order Primates; family Cercopithecidae; genus Macaca; species Macaca mulatta. The sequence goes on along the minus strand of NC_133421.1, from coordinate 6,250,523 downwards.
GTGAGGGCTTCTAGCCTCCCACTCCCTGCCCTCCCCCAGGCTGGGCCTCTGCGACAGAGGCGTTCGAACAGCAGTGGGACCAGAGGTATTCACAGGAAGGGACAAAGAAAAGGCAGCAAGAGGCAGCCTCACAAGGCTAAGCATCTTGATTTGACGCCGCAATCCCCTTCTCCCCCCAGAAAGCGAGGAAGAGGTATGAGGGCAGATTTGAATGTGGCAGGAATCTTTGTCCCAAGAGGGTGACGTAGGGGAATGAGTTTCTTACTTGGTATCAAATTCAATGAGGTTGGTGTCCACGGGGACGTCTGTCTCCGGAGCGGCTGGGGGGATGGGAAGAGGGGGTGTGGGGGTGGGTGCTGGAAGGGCCAGTTTTCCTCCACTGGCCCTGCTTCAGGCCCTCCCTCTGAGGGCTTGGGGTGGGCGGTGTGCTCACCTGACTGGGGTCTGGGGAGGGGGGTGTGGTCGCGGGGCTTGGGGTGCATAAGAACAAAAGGCAGCTCCACAGACACATCCCTGGGGAAGGGGAGAGGGATCGTGAAGAGGATGACAACACAGGACCATCGAGAGCCAGTGTGACCCCCACCCAGGACCCCCCATGACACTCACCCGCCTCGAGACACCACCAGCTTCACCTTGACCCTGTAGGACACCAGGATTCCCAGCACCTCCTTGTTGGCACCCTCCTTCACGCTGCAATTGCGGTGGTGGAGTCAGACCAGGGCCCATCCCCCTGTCACCTGGCCCACCGTGGGGTTCCCATGGGGCCTCTGGGCAGGACCACAAACTCGCACAGGCCCGCGGGGCCCCAGCAGCCCGGGCGTGCGGTTACGGTACAGTGCGCGCTGCACTCCCCGTGCAGAGCCTCCTGTGGTTTCTCTCCCGTAAAAGCTGTCCTTCTCCGCTAACAGCACTGCACCGTCTGGCTCTCCATTAGCCCCTGACCTCACCTCCTCCTCCTCTCCTGCTACTTAGTTCTTGATAAGTTGCCTTCCGGGCCTGTTGTATGTGGCTGTGCAGTGAGAACCCTGAACAAAGGCACCGGGGAAGGTGAAATCCAGCCCTTTGTGAAGCTGAGGACCTCCAGGGCTGCTCCTGCCCGAGGGCACGATGGCACCTCCCCATTCCTCCAACACTCCAGGCTGCCCCACCTCTGAGTCTTTGTTTTTTCTCTGCCCAGAACTGTCCTTTCCTGCTCACCCATGTTGCTTACTTCCGCTGGGTCCTTACTCCCAATTCACCTTTGCATCTCACTGCGCCCCATCCCTCCCTTCTCTGCCTGGCTTTTTCTCCTTCATACTTGTCACTAAACCTGCCGTACAGTGACCACTGATCGGATTTGTCTAGCCTCCCTCTCCTAGAATGTAAGAGTTCTTTTTGTCTCTTCTGTTCACTGTACCTCCCTGGCACCTAGGATAGGGCCTGGCACATAGTTAGCACTCAACTGACGTCTGGCCCCTGGCCTGTGGGGGACCCGCCCCAGCCCCACCCTCACATGGTGCTGGAAGCCAGGTTGGTGTCCTCGTGTTTGAGTTTCCCATCCAGGGCGAGACCCCGCTTCTCCCGGTTGTCACTGAGCAGCGGGGTGATGGTGTACACCTTACAGAACGTGGAGCTGGGAGATACCTGGTCACTGGGGGTGGGAACAAGAGAACAAGACGCTTCAAGGGGCTGGACTGGGCGAGGGGCGGCCTATCACCCCCAAGCAGCATCTCCCCTTCACCAGTCCCTTCTCTCTTTGGGCACAGGTCACAAGGGAGTAGGTTGTGGCTCAACGTGCTCAAGAAAATTAGCAACCCAGAGGTGCCTGGTTGTAGAGGGAATACCCTTTTAAGTGAAGATGGTGGTTGGTCACAGTGGCTCACGCCTGTAATCCCAGCACTTTGAGAGGCCATGGCGGGTGGGTCACTTGAGGTCAGGGGTTCAAGACTAGCCTGGCTAACACAGTGAAACCCGTCTCTACTAAAAATACAAAAAAATTAGCCTGGCGCAGTGGCGGGCGCCTATAGTCCCAGCTACTCGGGAGGCTGAGGCAGGAGAATGGCTTGAACCCGGGAGGCGGAGCTTGCAGTGAGCTGAGATCACACCACTGCACTCCAGCCTGGGCGACAGAGCGAGACTCCGTCTCAAAAATAAATAAATAAATAAATAAAAATAAGCCAGGTATGGTGTTGCATGCCTGTAGTCCCAGCTACTTGGGAGGCTGAGGCAGGATAATCGCCTGAACCTGGGAGGTGGAGGTTGCAGTGAGCAGAGGTTGCCCCATCACACTTCAGGCTGGGCAACAAGAGCAATAATTCCATCTCAAAAAAAAAAAAAAAAAAAAAAAAATAGTGGCGATGGCTTAGGAAGAATTCTTCCCCCACCTCACACTCTCCCGATCCTGCTCTTCTCCCCCAGACTGGGAACTGGGTCTCTCCCGATACTCACTCTTGTTCGAGTTGAGCCACGGGACACTTGTACTGGGCGGTGCTGAAGAGGCAGATGTCGGCGTACTGTCTCACTGTGGGGGGGGACAGGGTCAGGCAGCTCTGGATGGAGCACAAGCCACCCCCACAACACAACTCCAGACCCCGTGGCGTGGCCCCTCCATGCTCCCCCCTGGAAGCAGTAAACACCGAGGCTCCCTGTATCATTCTGGAACAACCTAAATTCTTTGAGCCCTGGTGGGTCTCCCGCCCTGGGAAATGGCCTGGGCTGAGATCACACCAGGAGCCACCTGTGCAGTAACACCCTCCCCAAAGACCCCCTTCCAAACCCCACCTCCTACCAGAGACTTTGATCTTCTTGACGGTCTTGGTGGAGTTGTTGGTGACGTGGACATTTACATTGAGGGGCTCCCCATGGTAGTACAGCTTTTGGGGGGAGGGGGTCATATGAATTGGATCTGGTTTTTACTGGTCCCATCATCAGTGTGTCCCCAAACACAACACATTGTTCTGGCCCCCTCCCATCAAACCCAAGCATACGGCAACTCTCCACATCCAGCCAAGGCAACCTCCTTTACAAATGTCATCTTGACGTGTGGCTTCGCCCCCCCTCCCCTGGGTCTAAACTGCACCGTGGCATCCGCGTCACCCTCTCACACCCCACCTCCTTGTCCAGGGAAGCCTCGAGGTGCAGGGACCGGTCAGACATGAGGAAGTGGCGTGTGGTTTCTGCTGAAGGCTGGGGGCCGGGTTTCTCTGGGGCAAACTGCACCTTTCGGATCACCAGTCGCACAGAGTTCCTGGGATGGGGGTGGGGGCAGAAGGGGGTCAATCCTCAGACACCTAGACCCCTACTCCTCCCCCGCACGGGGCCTGGGCTCCTGGAAAGCCTCCTCTTACATCATAGAGGAGGTCGCGTCCCTCACCTTTTGTGGCTTTTCTCCTCTAGTGATTTAGCACAGAAGGCTCGAATCTCAAAGTCTACGCCGCAGGCCTCAGGAGGGGGAGAAAAGGCCACATCTTACCCAAGGCTCCCGCCACCATCACTCCCCTTCCTTCCTCCCCCTTCCCTCCTCTTGGGCAGGGATGCTTGCCCCATTGTGGTCTCACGACCCTGGCGACCAAGTCTTCCTCTCCAAAGCCCCGAACCTGGCAGAGGCTTGGTCATGGTAGTGCAAGGGGCAAGGGGAGCCCCCATCCCCAGATCCATGCAGGTCCAGAGAGCAGAAGGCAGGGTCACGCGTGCATCACCATACACACCCCACTTCCACGGAGACACTGGCCTACCCTCGGCCCCACCCTGGCATCTCGACAGTTCACCCTCTGGCTCAGCTGTGCCTCCAGGCTCCTGCTGGCCCCTGTCCTGCCCTGGGAGCCCTCAGAGCTGTTCCTCCCATACCTTCCCTGTGTCCTCTGGTCCTGGCTGCAGTGTGACAGAGCATGGAAGATTCTGGGGTATCTGTGGCAGAGGAAAGAGAAGACTTGAGTCCTTCCAGAAAGCCCCCAGATCTTCCTCCAAATCTCAACTTGCGAGGCTGGAGAGGTTGGGCGCGGTGGCTCACGCCTGTAATCCCAGCACTTGGGAAGGCCGAGGTGGGCGGATCACCTGAGGTCAGGGGTTCTAGACCAGCCTGACCAACATGGCGAAACCCTATCTCTACCAAAAATACAAAATGAGTCGTGTGTGGTGGCGCACGCCTGTAATTCCAGCTACTCAGGAGGCTGAGGCATAAGAATCGCTTGAACCCAGGAGGCAGAGCTTGCAATGAGGCAAGATTTTGCCACTGCACTCCAGCCTGGGCGACAGAGTGAGACTTTGTCTCAAAAAAAAAAAAGAAAAAGAGGCTGGAGAAAGGACTCCTGGGGATGAGAAAGGAGGAAGGAAGGGACCCAGAGAGAAGGCAGATAATCAAGGGCTTCCTGAATGCATGGGGACCCTGAAGGGAGGTGGATCTAGGGTCCCTGCCTCACTGTTTCTTCCAGATCTGTCCATAGCGGTGCCTTACCCCCACCCCAGACAGTCCCAGCCCAGCCCCCTGGCCCTCAGAGGGCAGGGGCATCCTCACGGTGAAGAAGAAGGGGTGTGCATGCTGGCCAAGCTTCCTCAGCAGCCGGTCCTGCAGGCGGGTGGCAGGCCGGGGCGGGTTGGGCACCGGGGGGAAGGCCTGGTAGGTGGCGATGAACAGGTCTTTACGGAAGGACAAGCCCAGCACATCCAGGTCTTCACGGCCATAGCGGAAGGCGCAGGTGAGGGTCACAAACACTGGCAAGGGAGGGTAAGATGTGTGGTCAGGAGCCCCGCTTCCCCAGTCCCCCAGCACCTCGCAGCCGCTGCTCCTCCCTCAGCAGCATAAGACTTGCCTGAACCCTACTCCTGGCTTCCACCTCCAGCCTCCATCTCTCTGGGGTGCCCTTCCAAGGCCAGCCCATTTCACTTCCCTAGCCCCCACTTCCCCTGAGCCCCCGGACTTGGGGCCAGTACCTTTGCGGTCCTTCAGGTAGTCAGGGTCCACAAGCACCACGCCATCTAGGAGGGGGACACACCAGCTCACTTCCGGAAAGAGCCGCCGCCCCCTTTCCTGGGCCCGGGAACTTCTTCCCCTCTTGGGGAACGAGCTGCTCCTTTCTGAGAACACTTACCTACAGGGTCCACCTTGTCCAGGTGATCTACGAAGTCCCGCTTGCCCAAGTACACGGTGAGCTGAGGATGTCAAGGGGTCACAGGGGAGATTGGGGAGGATGGTGACAGGGCATCGGAGCCCTCAAAACTGGCTGCCCTGCCCGGGGATCTCCAGGCTGGGCTATCAGGAAGGAGTTTCTCCAGCTTTCCTCCCAACAGTGTTGGAAAGTGAGGGTGGCGGCGTTTCTCAGACTAGTGGACCTTAACGCTTTTTAGCTGCTCCCTAATCTCTGCACACCTCTGCCCACCAGCCCGGTGTGTGTGTGTGTGTGTGTGTTTGTGTGTGTGTGTGGCCTCAGCCCACCCAGTCAGGTGTGCATGTGAACATGTATGTGCATGTGTGTCTGTGTGTGTGTGTTTGCATCCTCAGGGAGGACTCAGCCCAACCAGCGAGGTGTGTTTGTGTGTGTCTGTGTGTGTGTGTGTGTTTGCATCCTCAACCAGCCAGAGGGGTGTGTGTGTGTGTGTATTTGTGTCTGTGTGTGTCCGTGTGTCTATGTGTGTGTGTCTTTGGATCTTCAGGGAGAACTCAGTCCTACTAGCCAGCTAGAGAGCAGCTGCCACCCTCACGAGGTCCCCTCAAGGGGCTCTAGGATCAATAAGCCATAGCCTGGGTGGGGGCTGTTAACTTTTCCCAGCCCCACGCACCTTGGGTTGGGCCCTAGGAGGGCTACAGGCACATGGCTTGCTTCTGGCCGCCTCCTCTGTGATCTGCTTGGGGACCCAGGCCTGCCCCACCCAGCCTGTGGCTGGCTCAGGCTGAGCAGCCTCTGCGGCAAGGGGCTTCAGGAGGAAAGGAAGTCGGCTCTTAGCTGTCACAGGAAGTGGGGAGCTAGGGGTTGGGGATCATCTTTGGGCAGGCTGGGGATCGTCTAGGGGAAGGCCGGGCTTTGTTGGGGCCCAGGGAGGGTCGAAAGGGTAAGTGCTGTGGAGACTCACCTTGCAGTTAGGGCTCGACTTCTTGAAGACCCTAACAAAACAGAAAGGGAAACCCCACTGCCTCCCTCAGACTCAGCAGGGACCCCACACCAGGACCCTCTCCCTCCCAGGCCTCCTGCCTGAGGCTGCAGGGCTTTGCCCAGCTCTGCCCCTTTCCCCTTCTTCCCGGAAGGTCCTTCCTATTTCTAACATGGCGGCAAGGGGAAATGCCCCTCTCTTGTCCACCCTCCTTCGTCCCCGTCCCTCCCTAGTAATGGCCACTGGTTGCCCTAGGAACCACCCAGGCTCTTCCCAGAGGACCAGAATGGGCAGGTTGCCTCAGTGTCTGGGTAAGACCTAACCATCTTTCCATCTGGTCTACAGCGCTGACTGCTGGAGCATAGAGGAGAGCAATGACCCTGGCCTTTGGCCCTAGATGGTTTCTACCATAGGCCCTACCCAAGTTTGACTCTACTCTACTCACCTCCAACTGTCCCCAACTCCGACCTCAACAGCTTAAAAGCCTGTTTGAACGCCCAGCCTTTAGGAAGCTGACCCAGCCCAGACTCTGGTCACTCCTTGTTTTGGGTTCCTGTCACACCTTGTTGATGTTTTACTTGTGGTGTGGTAGCACACACGGACAGTTAGCTGCCTCCCTCCTCAGACTGTGAGCCTCGGAGGCCTTATTCATTTACGCATCTCCAGCACAGTGCCACCCAGATCATGAAGATGCTAATGCTGCTAACATTCAGAGTGACTTCTCCATGCCCAGCACCGTTCCACGTGTTTCAAATGTGTCATCTCTTGTAATACTCTGTTGTTTGAGACGGAGTCTCGCTCTGTTGCCCAGGCTGGAGTGCAGTGGCGCAATCTCAGCTCACTGCAACCTCCGCCTCCCAGATTTAAGTGATTCTCCTGCTTCAGTCTCCCAAGCAGCTGGGATTACAGGCGTGAGCCACCACGTCCAGGTATGTTTTGTATATATATATTTTTTGAGATGGAGTCTCGCTCTATCACCAAGGCTGGAGTGCAGTGGCACGCTGTCAGCTCACTGCAACCTCCACCTCCTGGGTTCAAGCGATTCTCATGCCTCAGCCTCCTGAGTAGGTGGGATTAGAGGTGCCTGCCATCATGTCTGGATAATTTTTTATTTTTTTGAGATGGAGTCTTGCTCTGTCGCCCAGGCTGGAGTGCAGTGGCGCAATTTTGGCTCACTGCAACCTCTGCCTCCCAGGTTCATGCCATTCTCCTGCCTCAGCCTCCCGAGTAGCTGGGACTACAGGTGCCCACCACCACGCCCGGCTAATTTTTTGTATTTTTAGTAGAGACGGGGTTTCACCGTGTTAGCCAGGACGGTCTTGATCTCCTGACCTCGTGATCCGCCAGTCTCGGCCTCCCAAAGTGCTGGGATTACAGGTGTGAGCCACTGCGCCTGGCTGCTAATTTTTATATTTTTAGTATAGATGGGGTTTCCCTATGTTGGCCAGGCTGATCTCGAACTCCTGACCTCAAGTGATCCGCCCGCCTCAGCCTCCCAAAGGGCTGGGATTACGGGCTTGAGCCACTGCGTCTGGCCTGTATTTTGTAGTTTTTTAGTAGAGACAAGGTTTCCCCAAGTTGGCCAGGCTGATCTCCAACTCCTGACCTCAGGTGATGCACCCGCCTCAGCCTCCCAAAGTGCTGGGATTACAGGCGTGAGCCACCACGCCCGGCCTTAGGTTGCAGTGAGCCAAGATTGCGTCACTGCACTCCAGCCTGGGTGACAGAGCAAGACTCCATTTCAAATAAATAAATAAATAAATAAATAAATAATAAAATAAAATAAAACTACCCAGTGATGGAGGTCCTAATGTCTCTATTTTCCAGGTGAGGAAACTGAGGCAGAGAGAGGTTAAGTGTTTTAAGGTCACAGAGAGAGTAAATGGTGGGAATTAATAGAAACCAAGGCGGTCTGGCTCCGAGTCCATCCTCTCAATCAATATTACACTATCCGTCTCTGTAGCTGGCATCAATAGTTTGTTCAATTGAAGGGTATTCGCTTTCCAGTTGCTGAAACAATTTAAGCCTGGACTCCACCCACTGCTGGGAGGGTAAGGAAGTGTTTGGCAATCCCAGTGATATGGCCAATTGTGAGCCTATTCTTTGAAGCATCACCTTACTCCTTCCAATCCACTCTGCCTCAGCAGTGATCCCTGGAAAGGATCCTCAGATAGACAGCAGAACGTGAAATCCTGCCAACTAGCCCATCCCTCCTCCAACTCTACCACCCCATTCCCAGAGGACCCCAATGGGCAGGTTGCCGCAGTATCTGGGTAAGACTTAACCATCTTTCCATCTGGTCTACAGCTCTGACAGCTGGAGCATATAGGAGAGCAATGACTCTGGCCTTTGGCCCTAAATGGTTTCTACCATAGGCCCAGTTTCTGCTACAACTTCACTTGTCCCTTCTTCCCAGAAAGCCAAGCTGTCCAAAGATTATAAGGTAAAGGGTATGGAGGCCCCCAGGTATTCCTAACCAATAAAAGGGAATAAACATCGATACGGTGGCAGCTAGAATAAACATCCTATCTTTTGTCCCAACTTGGGGGCTGAGTGCTGTGGCATCATCCAGGCTCTCCCTCCCCTTTGCTTCTGGTTTTCCTCTTTGTCCCAGGGTGTCCTCCCATTAGGAGCCCTGGCACAGGGCTGTGACAGCCACAGTCAGTGGGCCAACTGCAGTGTGGCTCTGGGGCAACTGCCCTGGAGCAGCTGCAAGGCACCTGCCCTTTGGATCCTAACCCAGCCACCTCCTGCCAGGCTGAGGAGGAGCAGCGTGCAGATACTAGGCTGGCCAAGGAGGCAGAGTGTGGGGATGACCAGGGAGGTGCCCAATGGGGGCAGGGGTAGCTGAAGCAGATGTCCTTTCACACTTCCTGCTATTCTCTCCATTTCCTGTGGCCCAGAATTTGATGGAGGTGAGGGAAATTGGGTCAAGTCAGCAGTCCCCTTTGGTCCATCTGTCCCACTCCTTGAACCACATAACGGAAATCAGGGGCCTCCCACAAGGCAGCAACTTCCCCTTTCTCTGGGATGTTTAAACCCTAATCCAGGATACCGATCATCTCTCTGATGATCTCTTTCTGATACTCATCTACTTGACGCTCAGAAACCTGGGTTCTCCTACTCTATAGGTTGGAAGTGGGGTCGATATGATGCTTTGCAGAGCAAGCCAGAGCTCAGGACCAATTCCCTATTCCCGATCCCCTCTGGGTTGAGGCCTACAGCCCCAACCTTTCTGTCTTTTGCTCCTGCTCCCCTGGGACTCAGGCATTCACCCCTTACCCCTTGGGGGTGTTGAGTCACAACAGGAAGTGGATTTTGCTAGAGACCAAAAAAGAGAACTCGGGGTATCAGTGGAAGGAAAGAGCCTCGATTGCACAGAAAACATCCGGGGAGTGGACGCGCGCCCAGCGTGAATACTGCCTCCCCCACCCCCAGGGAGAGGGATCCGATCTAGTTTCAGGAAGGGTCAGGCTCTCCCAAGATGAAGCTGTTGCTCCTGGCAACCCAGGGGAAGGTAGAAGTTTGGATGAGGAGCCACCCGGCCCTCGGGACAGGTGTGGGCAGCGCGACTACCTGGGGGATATTGGACAGGAGGCTTTGCATTGGCTTGGCACGAGTCTGGAGGGGATCCCCCTCCCAGCATCCAGCCTCCCCGTACACGACCCCTCGGGGCCAGCCACCTGCTCCTCCCTCCGTCCCTGCATCGCAGCCTGCCCAGACTCCTGGGCACGGGAGAGCCCAGTAGTCTGGCCCCACATCCCTGAGAGAACCCCGACACCGGTTTTTCTGATCCCCCTCCGGCCTCGCTTTCTGCAGGGGCCCGGGCATTTCCCCCCAACCTCATTATCCTCGAGGACCTGCGCGTGCGGCCCCGGATGGCTGTCCCTAGGGACCCAGGCGTCCGGCCCCCAGATCCTCTCCGCGGCGTCCTCGTCTGGGACCGTCCCAGCCCCCGCCCCGAGCCGCCGCCCATGCCCCGCCGCGTGGCCCCACCTCCCTTACCTGGTCCCGGGTTTCTCCCCCATGGTGCGCGCGCCCGCCGCCCGCTCGGTTCGCGGCTCGCTCGCAGCCTCCTCGCCCGCTGCCAAGATCCCTGCTCCTCCCCGCGCCAATGCGCACGCGCGCCCTCCGCGCTCTCGCCTCTTCCCCCTCCCTCCCGGCCCGGCTCTGGTCTGGGGGAACCGGGGCCAGATGCGTCAGCCGGATCGCGCGCGCCGCGGCGCTGCCCGCCCTCTCCTAGCAGACACACGGGGCCATTGGCTCCGCCCCCAACCCTTCGCGTTCCGTCCCAGCCGGGGAGCCCTCCCCCGCGCGCGGGGCCCGCTCCCGCTCTTCCCGCCCATCTCCCCGCCCCGCCGCAACCCCTTGAAACCGATTGGGCCCCCCTAAACCAAGGCTCCCGCCTTCCAGGGGATCTAAGTCTTTCGATTGGCCCTCGGCATCCAGAACCTTTAGGGGTCTCCTCCCCTTTGTTTGCTTTCTCAGTGGCGGTGGGGGCGACCGGGCTGTTGGGGGCGGTGGAATGAGCTGAAGCGCCGTCTGGGAAGGAGGATGGTGGGGGGGAACACGTGGGTGAGCAGTTCAATTGCGTGATACTTGCTTCAGTGCGCGCGGCTCACCTGCTCCACGCGGAGCGTACCGCCTTCTGTGGCCAGCCCTCCCGCTTCTTCACCGCAGCGTGTCAGCTCCTCCTGGTGTCTACATTTGATCTTCGCAGGGTTCCCTTTTCCAATGTCTCTGACTCTCCATCTCCTTCACCCACCCATCCCAGCTAACATCCACTCACTCACTCGCTCGCACCCATCGGTCCATCTATCGACCCACCCATCCGTGCCTATTTTATGCTATTTACTATGCCAATCGATGGGGACACATATGAATTACCATGGCCCCTGACTTCCTAGAATAGTTGAGGAGACACATACACAGGTATTACCCAGGTATGCTATTACAGAGGTCTGAGTCAGAAGACACAGCCACTAACAGCGCTCGGCCCGGGCGGGGGTGGAGCGGAGAACAAATGAGGACAGTCTTTCTGAAGGATGTGCAGAAGTTTTTTTTCGTTTTCTTTTTTTTGAGATAGAGTCTCGCTCTGTTGCCCCGGCTGGAGTGCAGTGGCGCGATCTCGGCTCACTGCAACCTCCGCCTCCCAGGTTCAAGCACTTCTCTGCTCAGCCTCCCGAGTAGCTGGGATTACAGGCGCCTGCCACAATGCCTAGCTACTTTTCATATTTTTAATAGAGACAAGGTTTCATCACGTTGGCCTTGCTGGTCTCAAATGCCTGACCTCGTGTTCCACCCGCCTCAGCCTCCCAAAGTGTTGGGATTACAGGCGTGAGCCACCGTGCCGGGCCGGGCAGAAGTTAAGACAGGGCATTCCAAAGAGAAAGACAAGGCACATCCTGTTGTGTGGTGTTGGTGGGGAAGCCTGGAACAGGTTGTGGAGGATTTTGTATAGCAGATGAAGGAGCGAGACTGAGGGCCCCGCAGAAGGACACGAGGAACCAGTAGTGGTTTTTAAAGCAGAGGGGGCCGCGTGCAGTGGCTCACACCTGTAGTCCCAGTACTTTGGGAGGCCGAGGTGGGCTGATCACCTGAGGTCAGGAGTTCGAGACCACTCTGGCCAACATGTTGAAATTTAGGCTATAATCCCAGCTACTCATGAGGCTGAGGCAGGAGAATCACTTGAACCTGGGAGGCAGAGGTTGCAGTGAGCTGAGATCGTGCCATTGCACTCCAGCCTGAGTGACAATAGCGAAACTTCATCTCAAAAACAAACAAAACAAACAAAAAACCTCCAAAAACCCAAAAATGAGCCAAGTATAGTGACTAGTGCCTAGAGTCCCAGGTACTAGGGAGGCTGAGGTGGGAGGATCGCTTGAGCTGGGAGGTCAAGGCTGCAGTGAGCTGTGATCGTGCCACTGCACTCCCGCCTGGGGAAATATCTTTTCAGCACCTTTTATGTACCAGGCACTCTTCTAGGTGATGGGAAGAGCATAGTGTAGGAGACAACAGCCCTTTCATGGAGTTTGTATTTTAGACAAAAGAGATAGTTAATACATAAGAAAGCAAATAAAGTTCTGGTAATGACATGAATTATAAGCAGGGAAATGTGATGGAGGCTGATGGGGGTTGGAGTGGGAGCTACCTGAAAAGAAGCCCTCTCAGGATGGCAAGATAGTGTCAGTTACATAGGATCAAAGGACAGTTTCTCCAGCAGAATCAGCAACATGTGCAAAGGTTCTGATGTGGGAATGGGTTTTGCTGGAGAATAGAAAGTAGCCTAGTTTGGCTCAAGAATAGAAAGAGAGAAGGAAAGTTGTACTTGTGGTATGTGTTGAGGTCAGGGAGGTGGGTATGAGTCAGATTGGGTGGATTCTTGTAGGCATCAGTGAGAAGATGGGATTTCATTCTCATCACATTTGGAAGCCACAGAGGGGTTTAAGCAAGGAGTGACAAGAACTGGTTTACATTTGAAAAGACCACTTTGGTTGCTGTGTGAAGGGACTACAAGGGTGCTAAGAGGGAAGCAGAGAGTAATGAAGGCTTTGTAAGAGGCTATTGTAAGAGACTAGGTGAGAGTGAATGGTGATTTGGACCCGAGTGGCAGTGGAGATGGAGAAAAATGAACGCTGTTGGGTTAATGTATTTTGGAGGCAGAATGCCAGGACTTGAAGGATTGGATAGAAGGCAATAAGAGGAAAAATGGGCGAGGTGGGGTGGCTCACACCTGTAATCCCAGGACTTTGGGAAGCTGAGGCTGGCGGATCACTTGAGGTCAGGAGTTTGAGACTAGACTGGCCAACATGGTGAAGCCCCGTCTCTACTAAAAATACAAAAATTAGCTGGGCATGGAGGCGGGTGCCTGTAATCTCAGCTACTTGGCAGGCTGAGGCAGGAGAATCACTTGAACTCAGGAGGCGGAGGTTGCAGTGAGCTGAGATCACACCATTGCACTCTAGCCTGGGTGACAGAGCAAGACTTCTCAAAAAAAAAAAAAAAAAGAGGAAAAATGATGACTCTTAGATTTGAAGCTAATAATCACAAAAATACACAAAGATAGAGGTATTAGCATGTTCACTAGTGTTCACATTAGCAAAAAGTTGGAGCAGCCTCGAAATATTAGTTCAGCAATAGAATTATTGGCCGGGCGCGGTGGCTCAAGCCTGTAATCCCAGCACTTTGGGAGGCCAAGGCGGGCGGATCACAAGGTCAGGAGATCGAGACCACAGTGAAACCCCGTCTCTACTAAAAATACAAAAAATTAGCTGGGCGCGGTGGCGGGCGCCTGTAGTCCCAGCTACTCGGGAGGCTGAGGCAGGAGAATGGCGGGAACCCGGGAGGCGGAGCTTGCAGTGAGCCGAGATCGCGCCACTGCACTCCAGCCTGGGCAACAGAGCGAGACTCCGTCTCAAAAAAAAAAAAAAAAAAAAAAAAAAGAATTATTAAATCATGGTGCACCCATTTCATTCATACCACACAGTTTAAAAAACAGCATAAAGAAGGTCATGAGTGAAAAAAAGCCACACGCAGACCCCAATCTTGTAAAATATTCATTTATGTGCTTGTGCATAGACTAATATTAGGAAAGTATAGACGCTACTGGGGCAGGGCCTTGCGGCGAGGGGCAGTTTTTCTTTTTACTTTATGCCCTTCCATACTGTTTGAATTGGCTTTTGCAAGGCGCACATCTCGTATCATTTCTGAAGTTGCAAATGTAGTTTAAAAAGTCTGTGATTTCAAGTTACCTAGAGTTATTGATTCCTGCGCCGGGCGCGGTGGCTCACGCCTGTAATCCCAGCACTTTGGGAGGCCGAGGCGGGCGGAACACCGGAGGTCAGGAGTTTAAGACCAGCCTGACCAACATGGTGAAACCCCATCTCTACAAAAATACCAAAAAATTTGGCAGGCGAGGTGACGCGCGAATGTAACTGCAGCTACTCGGGAGGCTGAGGTAGGGGAATCGTTTGAACCCGGGAGGTTGAAGTTGTGGTGAGCCGAGAACGTGCCACTGCACTCCAGCCTGGGCCACAGAGCGAGACTCCGTCTCAAAAAAAAAAAAAGGCCGGGCGCGTTGGCTCACGCCTGTAATCCCAGCACTTTGGGAGGCCGAGGCGGGCGGATCACAAGGTCAGGAGATCGAGACCACGGTGAAACCCCGTCTCTACTAAAAATACAAAAAATTAGCCGGGCGCGGTTGTGGGCGCCTGTAGTCCCAGCTACTCGGGAGGCTGAGGCAGGAGAATGGCGTGAACCCGGGAGGCGGAGCTTGCAGTGAGCCGAGATCGCGCCACTGCACTCCAGCCTGGGCGACAGAGCGAGACTCCGTCTCAAAAAAAAAAAAAAAAAAAGAGAGAGTTATTGATTCCTACAGCGAAGATGTCCCGAGACTCCGTTCGCTAAATGGAAATCGTTCGGACTTTGGCGCCTTTTGTCCGGACCACGTGTACCTTAAACATCACAGGACCGCCTCGGACACGCTCACCCGCCATCACTCCAGGAACCCAGCACCCCGGTGCCTCGGCGCCCAGACTGCTCTCGCCGCGCATGCTCCTTCCCAGCCTGAGCCCGCGAGTCCAGCCTGCCTTCATCCAGTGCGCAGGACCGCAGCCCCCTCCCCACGCCCACTCCCCAGTAGGCGGCCGTCGCGGTGTGTTTACGTCATCGCGCCACGCCACCACTGGAGCCCGGGGGAAGATGGCGGCAGCCGTTCTGAGTGGGTCCTCTGCGGGCTCCGCGGCTGGGGTTCCTGGCGGGACCGGGGGTCTCTCGGCAGTGAACTCGGGCCCGCGGCTCCGCCTGCTGCTGCTGGAGAGTGTTTCTGGTTTGCTGCAACCTCGAACGGGGTCTGCCGTTGCTCCGGTGCATCCCCCAAACCGCTCGGCCCCACATTTGCCCGGGCTCATGTGCCTATTGCGGCTGCATGGGTCGGTGGGCGGGGCCCAGGTGAGTCCGTGGCCCGCGTGCCGGCGGCCCTGTGGGGAGGTTGGCGCGGCACCTGTGCACCGGGATTGCGGTGCAGTGCAAGTGCGATAGGAAGGTTGAGGGAAGGAGAGCTGCGGGCAGAAAGGGGATCCAGGTATCATTCCGGACGGGACGCACGTATTTCTCCTTCATCGGCCCTGAGTTTCTCCAGGGGAAAAATGGGCCTTATTTTTCTGTTGTTAGTCTATTGGTCGGCACACAGGAATCGATTAGGTTCCAGGCCCAGTCACTCACTAGTTGTATAATCTAAAAACCTCTTTTTCCTCTGGCAATATCTGTTTCGGGGATTGTTTTGACGGACTTAATGACGCATTCAACAATAAACATTTTCCGACCTCTTACTGAGGGTCAGATACTGTACTAGGCGCTCCGGTTACAGACGTGGTGGCGATATACAAAATGCTGCGAAACAAGATGAGAATTGAATATCAGGGATCTCTAACCTTATCTGAAGACTGACAGAGATTTTCCAAAGGAACCGGCGTTTAAGCTGAGACCCTAAGGATGAATAGGGGTTGGGTAGGGAAAAAAAGATGGGAGGGGCTGTTCAGTCAGAGGAGAGCTCATGTGGGAAGGCCCTGTGGTAGGAAGGAACTGGAAAGAAGGACATCGTTCCTGGGGCTCAGATGTGGAGGGGAAGAGAGTCGGTGCAGATGAGACTGGTGAGGTCGGTAGGCAGTGGCCGGGTCATGCAGAGCGTTTTAGGCCGGATTAGGAGCCTTTGGACTTCTATAAGAATGGAATCTGATATCCATTCAGTTCTGCAAGCTAGACACTCAAGAAATTCTAAACTCTTCTTCATACACCTCCATATGCAATCTATCAAGTCCTGTTGATTTTATCCTTTGAGTAGTTTTCAGATCTGTCCACTCTTTTCCATATCTTTCTCATTGCCCCCAGTCTAGCTCGAACCCGCCATCTTGTCCAGGTGAAAGCACTGATTCTAAGAAGGCATATTTCTAGCCCATAATAGCTGCTGCTTTAACAATCTCCTGTCCTCCTCCCTCTCCCACTAAACCTCCCCCAAATTCTACCTATCTTTCAAGACCCATGTACAGGAGATCTTCTGTGTCCACCCTTCTTTCCTGGGACCTTCCCAGCTCTGTGCTAGCTTCCAGGAAGACGGTTGTCACAGCCTGCTGGGTGGTTCAATAACCTTAGCCCCGGATTTATCACAGCTAACCCTATCTGTTTGTCTTTAACATTGCTCTGCATAGTTGAGGGTGACAAGACTGTATCTCTGCTATCTCAGCCCAGTATCAGAGGCTGGAGCTGATTATGTATTTTCTCTTCTCTCTAAATTCTCCTCTTCTAATTTATGTGGTTTTCATCAGTCAGTTATATTACAGCGGGGTTTTTTTTTTTTTTTTTTTTCTTCTGTTTTCTTTATCTCACTATAGTCCCAGAATTTTTTTCTTTTTTCTTTTTTTTTTTTTGAGACAAGGTCTTACTCTGTCACCCAGGTTGGAGTGCAGTGGCATGATCTTGGCTCACTGCAACCTCCATTTCCCAGGCTCAAGGGATCCTTCCACCTCAGCCTCCAGAGTAGCTGGGACCACAGGCACGCGCCACAGTGCCCGGCTAATTTTTGTATTTTTGGTAGAGACGGGGTTTTGCCATGTTGCTCAGGCTGGTCTCAAACTCCTGAGCTCAAGCGATTCACTTGCCTTTGCTTCTCAAAGTGCTGGGATTAGAGGCATGGGCCACCATGCCTAGCCCCCCCAGAAATTTTTTTAATAAATATTTGTGAAATATTACCTATCCTGCCTATAAATATGTGATTTCTGTCATCTCTTTCAGGACCTCCTCTCCTCCCTCAAAGTCAACTGCATGAACTTAATGTCTTGCTTATTTTTCTTAAATGTCTGAAGTCTAGTAGAATTTTGAGTAAAGAAGCTAAGTGATGTGGGAAACTAGGGCCCCACTTTAATATTTCCTGTGCTACATTTTTAGATACATCCTGCCTTGAATTTTTTTTCCACTTGTGTTCTTTGAATTGGATCCTCAATACATGGGATTATGTGGAGGGTTTCCTTTCCTTCCCCACAGGTTTCATTCAGCAAACATTTATCGAGTATCTGCTATGTTTTAGGTACTGTTTCTCGTGTCTAGGTAGACAAATAAGACATGGTCCTTTCTCTCAGAGAATTCCGAGTCTAGCTAAGATGAGAAATGAAAGTCAGCAAACAGGCCTGGCGCGGTGGCTCACGCCTGTAATCCCAGCACTTTGGGAGGCCGAGGCGGGCGGATCACAAGGTCAGGAGATCGAGACCACGGTGAAACCCCGTCTCTACTAAAAATACAAAAAATTAGCCGGGCGCGGTGGCGGGCGCCTGTAGTCCCAGCTACTCGGGAGGCTGAGGCAGGAGAATGGCGTGAACCCGGGAGGCGGAGCTTGCAGTGAGCCGAGATCGCGCCACTGCACTCCAGCCTGGACGACAGAGCGAGACTCCGTCTCAAAAAAAAAAAAAAAAAAAAAAAAAGAAAGTCAGCAAATAGACCTGGAGCTTGCGAGCAAGGGGGATCCACTGTTTGATCATCTACCTGCCAACTTGTCTTTGCCACAGGTGCTGCAAGTTCAGTAGTTCCAAAATGGAACCATCCTAGCACAGTGCTCCGTATCTAGCTTGGAGTATATTATAGCAACAATCTTCTAACGGGTCTCCTTGACTTCAGTCTTACCCTCTTTAATCCTAGCTGGAGTGAGCTTTCTAAAGTAAAATTCTGATCCTGTTTGCAGCTTTTAAAAATCCTTCAGCCTGTGGGCGTTCTTTCCGCAGAGCCTTTGTACTTACTGTTCTCCTCTTGGAATCCCTCTCTGTGCAGTGCTCTCCCCCCAACGCCCATCCTCGTTCCCAGTCTTCTCAATTTGCTTATTTGTCACTGCCTTTGGGATAGATTTCTTGGCCACCTATGATTGACTGCTCTTTATCCTACTGTTTGTTTACTTATTTCACATATGCTTACAACCTGTCTCCCCTACACTCGACAAGTCTTTGATTTGTTTTTGTATGTAATTAATAAAACTTATGTAAAATTTCAGACATAAACAAGTAATATTTTCACCACCCCACCCTATGCTGCCCCCATCACCCAAATTTAACAGTGAACACTTGCCAGTGTTGTTTCATTCCTCCCATACCTTGGCTTTTTTTTTTTTTTTTTTTTGGTGGAACTTTTCTTTTTCTTTTTCTTTTTCTTTTTTTTTTTTTTTTGAGATAGGGTCTTACTCTAACACAGGCTGGAGTGTAGTGGCCAGAATATGGCTCACTGCAGCCTTGGCCTCGACCTCCCAGGTTCAAGTGATCCTTCCACCTCAGCCTCCTGAGTAGCTGGAGGTGTGCTACCACCCCGGCTAATCAAAAAAAAAATTTTGTAGAGATAGGGGCTCTCTATGTTGTCCAGGCTGGTCTTGAACTCCTGGACTCAAGTGATCCTCCTGCCTTGGCCCCCCAAAATCCTGGGATTACAGAGGTGAACCACTGTGCTCAGCCTGGTGGGCCATTTTAAAGCAAATTCCCGAATGTCATTTATCCTGTATATTCTTTTGAAGGACAGAGACAGTGTCTTGTTCTGTCTTCTACGCCTCAGCCTCCTGAGGGGGGAAGGGATTACAGGCCCCCGCCACCATACCCAGCCATTTTTGTATTTTTAGTAGAGACGGAGTTTCACCATGTTGGTCAGGCTGGTCTCAAACTCCTGACCTCAAGTGATCCTCCCCCCGCTCGACCTCCCAAAGTGCTGGGAATACAGGCATGAGCCACCACACCCGGCCACTTTTTGTCATATTTTAGAGTGTACTCCTACTCAAATAAAAAAATCTTCTGCCTCAGCTTCCCAAAATGTTGGGATTACAGGGATGAGCCACTGCACCTGGCCTCGCTTTCTGTTGGATCATTTTCATCAGCACACAGCTCAAAACTCCACCCTTGGCCAGGCGTGGTGGCTCACGCCTGTAATCCCAGCACTTTGGGAGGCCAAGGTGGGTAGATCACAAGGTCAGGAGTTCAAGACCAGCCTGGCCAAGGTGGTGAAACCCTGTCTCTACTAAAAATACAAAAATTAGCGGGGTGCAGTGGCAGGCATCTATAATCCTGTATTCCCAGTACTCAGGAGGCTGAGTCAGGAGAATGGCTTGAACTCAGGGGGCGGAGGTCGCAGTGAGCCGAGATGGTGCCTCTGCACTCCAGCCTGGGCAACAGAGTAAAACTCCGTCTCAAAAAGAAAAAAAAAAATCACCCTCTAGGGCCGGGTGCAGTGACTCATATCTGTAATCCCAGCACTTTGGGAGGCTGAGATGGGTAGATCATTTGAGGCCAGGAGTTCGAGACCAGCCTGACCAACATGGCGAAATCTCATCTCTACTAAAAATACAAAAATTAGCTGGGTGTGGTGGCACAAACCTGTAATCTCAGCTACTCAGGAGGCTGAGGCAGGATAATTGCTTGAGTCTGGGAGGCAGACATTGCAGTGAGCCGAGATTGCGCCTGTGAACTCTGGCCTGGGCAACAGAGGGAGACTTTGTCTCAAAAAACAAATCACCCTCTAGCTACTGCCCCATTTGCCATTTGTGTACTTCCTTTTATGGCAAAAACTCCTTAAAAGTGCTATCTGTACTTTTTGTCTCTCATTCTTTTAGCATTACTTTGAAATAACTGAAAATTTACAGAAAAGTTGGAACAATATTTGAAAGAATTTAAATATATACTCTTCTCTTAGATTCTCCATTTTTTTTTTTTTTTTTTGAGGAGTCTCAGCTCACTGCAACCTCCGCCTCCCGGGTTCAAACGATTCTCCTGCCTTAGCCTCCCAAGTAGTTGGGATTACAGGCCTGTGCCACACACCCTAGTAATTTTTGTATTTTTAGTAGAGACTGGATTTTGCTCTGTTGGCCAGGCTGGTCTTGAACTCTTGACCTCAAGTGATCCACCTGCGTTGGCCTCTCAAAGTGCTGGGATTACAGGCCTGAGCCACCATGCCTGGCCGGATTTCCTGGTTTTTAAATGCATATTTATGTTATCATTCTGATAATGACAGATCTCCTAAACTATCATTCTGAGAATAACATAAATGTACATTTAAAAATTGGAGAATTCTAGGTGAAGAGGATACAGGAATTCTGTCAAATATTTTTTCTGGGTCAATTTAGGAGTAAGTTGCAGATATGATGTCCTTTTACTTTGACATATTTTAGTGTGTATTTCCTTTAAAACAAGGACATTCTCTTACATAACCACACTCCATCATCATGATCGGAGAATTAATATTGGTACAATAAATTATTTAACCTGCAGATCTTTTTTAAGTTTTGCCATCAGTTCTCCTAAAGGCACCCATTATAACAACAACAACAACAAAATTTCTAGTCCAGGATTTAATGCAGGGTCACACATTGCATTTAGTTTGTTGTTGTTGTTTTGCTTTTGTTTCTTTTGAGACAGTCTCACTCTGTCACATAGGTTGAGTGCAGTGGCATGATATTGGCTCACTGGAACCTCCGCCGCTTGGGTTTAAGCGATTCTCCTGCCTTAGCCTCCCAAGTAGCTGGGATTACAAGCGCCTGCTACCATGCCCGGCTAATTTTTTATTTTTATTTTTATTATTTTTTAGTAGAGATGGGGTTTCACCATGTTGGCCAGGCTGGTCTTGGAACTCCTGACCTCAGATGATGCACCCACCTTGTCCTCCCGAAGTGCTGGCATGAGCCACTGCGCCCAGCTTGCATCTAGTTATAATGTCTCTTTAGTCTTCTTTAATCTGAAATAGTTCTTCCGCCTTTGTCTTATGATCTTGATATTTTTAAAGAGTACAGGATAGTTATTTTGTAGGATGCCCCTCAGATTGGAATCTAATCATGAGGAAACAACAGACAAATTAAACTGGAGCTTTGTGCGTTTTCAGCAAGAAGACCACAGAAGTCGTCCAGGTGCAGTGGCTCGTGCCTGTTATCCCAGCATGAGATTCAGAGGCTCAGTGGGGAGGCCGAAGTGGGAGGATCAGCGAGCGCAGGAGTTCAAGACTAGCTTGGGCAACATGGCAAGACCCCGTCTCTACAAAAAAGAAAAAAACCCTGCAGAAATGACATGTCATTCTTGGTGCATCTTATCAGGAGCATGTGCTGTAGGTTAAGCGGGTCTCTGCCAGGTGTTTTCACTGTTATAACGGTATGATGTTTTTCATTTGTAATTAAGTGTCTTGGGGGAGATAATGTGAATATCTTAGATCTTGTCAACCTTTCACCCACTCATTTTAACATCTATTAAAGGTTCTTTCCTGAATGAATTATTACTATGATGGTTGTTCCGTTGAACTCATTACATTCAGGCTTTTAGCCTCAATGCTGCCGAAACAACCCTTTGCTGGGTGAAATGGTAACTCTTGAAGATCACTGGTGTCCATCAAGACGTTAAGTTCAAAGGTCAATTTGGATCATCATATTTGACTTACCTGTACCATTTGATACAATTAATTATACTTTCCTGTTTAAAAAACTGTCTTCACTTGACTTCTGGGATGTCTCTCCCCTGTCTTTTTGTTTTTGTTTTTGTTTGTTTCATTGAGACGGTCTCGCTGTGTTGCCCAGGGTGGAGTGCAGTGGTGCGATCATAGCTCACTGCAACCTTGATCTCCCAGGCTGAGGCAGTCCTCCCTCCTCAGCCTTCTGGGTAGCTGGGACCACAGGTGTGTACGCCCACACCCAACTAATTTGTTTGATTTTTAGTAGAGAAGAGGTCTCGCTATGTTGCTGAGGCTGGCCTTGAACTCTTGAGCTCAAGCAGTCTTCCCACTTTGGCCTCCTAAAGTACTGGGATGATAGGCATGAGTCACCTCTCCCAGCTCCTCTCCTCTCTTGATTCTCCTGTTACCACACTGGTTACTCCTTTCCAGTAAAAACTGATCCCTCCTCACCTCTGTGACCTCTGAAGGTTTGAGTGCCTACAACAGTGCTTGCACTGTTTCTCTTCTCTCTTTGTTCTCATTCCCTTGGTGAACTGATCCAGTCTCAAGGCCAACAACTCCTGAGTTTGCATCTCCAGCCAGGAGTTCTCTTCAGACTTGTCTACCCAGTGGCTATTTGGCATCTCCATTTTCGTGCTAAATACACATCACAGATTGAACAGCTCTGAAACTGAACTCCTGATTGTCATCCCCAAACCTGCTCCTCCTGCATTAGTTCCCTTCTTCGTGAATGGCAGCTTCATCTTTCTAGTTGCTCAGCAAAAAACCTTGGCGTTATCTTGGACCCTTCTTTTTATTTTCCACCCAAATCCAATTTGATGGCAAATCCTGTTGGCTCTGCCTTCAGAATACATCCTGATTTTGACTGCTCTGTATCTCCACAGTTACCACATTCTTCAAGCTGCATCATCATTTGTCTGGCATATTACAGTAACCTCCTACCTCATCTGTGTGCTTCTTCTCAACAAGACAACACAAATGCTGTTGGTTAAAAAAAAAAAAAAAGCAAACCAGAAGTCAGATATTATCACTCCTCTGCTCAATTTCTCTCTCCCCTTCACGGCTTTTATCTTATTCAGAGTGAAAGTCTGTAATCACCTATATGGCTCTGCACAGTCTGGCCCTACTACCTTCATCGTTGGTTACTCCTCTCCACCTTGCTCACTTTTCTCCAGCAACAATTTGTCTCCTTGCTGTTCTTCAGAAATACCAAGTGTGCTGTCATCTCATAGTCTTCGCTCTTTTTATTTTTCTTTTTTGAGACAGAATCGGAGGCTGGGTGCAGTGGCTCACACCTGTAATCCCAGCACTTTGGGAGGCTGAGGCAGGTGGATCACCTAAAGTCTGGAGTTCAAGACCAGCTTGACCAACATGGAGAAACCCCATCTCTGCTAAATTTCAAAATTAGCTGGGCATGGTGGTGAATGCCTATAATCCCAGCTACCTGAGAGACTGAGGCAGGAGAATTGCTTGAACCCGGGAGGCGGAGGTTGCGGTGAGCCGAGATCGTGCCATTGCACTCCAGCTTGGGCAAAAAGAGCGAAACTCTGTCTCAAAAAAAAAAAAAAAAAAAAAAAAAGGAGACAGGATCTTGCTTTGCCGTTCAGGCTGGAGTGCAGTGGTGGCGATCGTGGCTCACTGCAGTCTTGGCTTCCTGGGGTCAAGCAAACCTCCCACCTTAGCCTCCCAAGTAGCTGTGGCCAC
Source organism: Macaca mulatta (assembly GCF_049350105.2). Classification (NCBI taxonomy): domain Eukaryota; kingdom Metazoa; phylum Chordata; class Mammalia; order Primates; family Cercopithecidae; genus Macaca; species Macaca mulatta. Next base: position 6,227,309 of record NC_133421.1, on the reverse strand, counting down.
AGGTGCCCTCCACCGCATCTGGCTAATTTTAAAAAATTATTTGTGCAGATGGGGTCTCCCTCAGTTGCACAGGCTGATCTTGACCTCCTGGGCTCAAGTGATCCTCCTGCCTTGGCCTCCCAGTGTTGGGATTACAGTCATAAGCCCCTTGCCCAGCCTCTGTTTTTTTCTTTTCCTGGAACACTCTTTTTTTTTATGGTTATCAGTATGCCTTTTTATAAAAACAGCTTCATTAGGCTGGTCACGGTGGCTCACTTCTGTAATCCCAGCACTTTCGGAGGCCAAGGCAGGCGGATCACTTGAGGTACGGAGTTGAAGACCAGTCTGACCAATATGGCGAAACCACACCACCACGTCTGGGTAACTTCTGTGTTTTTAGTAGAATTTTAGATTAGTTTTGCCATGTTGACCAGGCTGGTCTCAAACTCCTAACCTCAAGTGATCCACCCGCCTTGGCCTTCCCAAGTGCTGGGATTACAGGCGTGAGTCACTGCTCCCGGCCAGATTTTATTTTATTTTTTTTAAAGAGAGAGTCTCACTCTTTTGCCCAGGCTAGAGTGTAGTAATGTGTTCATAGCTCACTGCAGCCTTGAACGCCTGGATTCAAGCGATCCTTCTGCCTCAGTCTCCCTAGAGTAGCTGGGACTGCAGGTACATGCCACTGCACCTGCCTTATTTTTAAAAATTTCTGTAGAGATGGGGTCTTGCTGTGTTGCCCGGGCTGGAACTCCTGGCCTCAAGTGATTCGTCTGCCTTGGTTTCCCAGAATTTTGGGATTACAGGCCACCATGCCTGGCCAAAGCAGCTTTATTGAGATATAATTCACAAACCATACAATTTAACATTGTATTTTTTTATTATTGATTGGTTGATTGATTGATTTTTTTTTTTTGAGACAGAGTCTCACTCTGTTGCCCAGGCTGGCCTAAATGGCCTTTTTGGAGATGCTTTTTGTACCTATTCTCCTACATTAAATCCTGTCCTCTTTACCTACTCTGGGCACTCATTTCCTTCCTTACTCTGCTTTATTTTTCCTTGGAGTTCTTAGCACCCTCTGATATACTATGTATTTACTTTGTCAGTTGTTTATTTTCTGTTTCTTCTACCTAGAAAATAAGCATCTGGCACCTAAAACAAGGTCTCACATGAGGTATATGTCAAGTAAATTTTTTTTTTTTTTTTTGACAGTCTGGCTCTGTTGCCCAGGCTGGAGTGCGGTGGCGCCATCTTGGCTCACTGCAAGCTCCACCTCCTGGGTTCACGCCATTCTCCTGCCTCAGCCTCCCGAGTAGCTGGGACTACAGGCGCCCACCACCACGCCTGGCTAATTTTTTGTATTTTCAGTAGAGATGGGGTTTCACCGTGTTAGCCAGGAGGGTCACGCTCTCCTGACCTCGTGATCCGCCCGCCTTGGCCTCCCAAAGTGCTGGGATTACAGGCATGAGCCACCGCTCCCAGCCATGTGAAGTAAATATTTATTGAACAAATGAATAAACATTTCCCTCCACAAAAGGGAGACACCTTATTAATTTTGTTCAGCTCTGTATTCCTTCACCTAACCTCGTGCATAGTGTGTGTGTTGGAAGAAGGAGCGATGCATGCTGTTAGGGAGATGCGGGTGCCGTGAGAGGAGGCTGGCCATTCGGGGCATGGAGAGGTTACCTGGGAGGCTGTTGAGGAAACATCTTTCATGGGCTTCCAGAATGTGAGAGAAGGGGAGAACTGGAAGGAGGATTCTGGTTGACTCGGTCTATGTTGGCATTTTTACAGCTGTAAGGAAGCCAGGAACAGGAGGAGGAGGATTTGTTTGAGGGTGAAGGAAGGATAATGGATGAGTTCAGTGTCCATTCAGCAAAAGCATTTATGGATGTATCCTATGTTAGGTGCTGTCCAGACATACAGAGGTGAAGCAGACCCATCTTTGAAGTCTGGTAGTAGGATTAGTTGGGCTGTCCTGTTTGGGACTACTTGGGTGGGGCATGGGGGGAGGGATCAGGTGAAATATAACTTTCCCACAGGAAAAAGGGAAAAGCCTAAGGCTTCTAATGGGATGGCCTTTTGGCCTCAGAGGAGGTGCGACTTCAGAAAGGCTTCCTGGGTGCTGGGACAGAGAAGGGCTTGGAGAATCTTCTGCATTTTTAACATCCCGTTTGTGACTCGCTTCCCCGTTTTCTTTCCCCCAGAACCTTTCAGCTCTTGGGGCATTGGTGAGTCTCAGTAATGCACGTCTCAGTTCCATCAAAACTCGGTAAGTCTTTGGCCCTGTTTCTTCTCCAGGGGCGTGTTCCCTTAGGAAGTGGGCATATGTACATCTTTCCTTTCATTGTCACTGCCCCCAGGATTCAAGACCTCTCTCTATTCCCAAGAATGTGGACAGTTACATTCCTTGTGTGAGCTCACTTGATTTGAACCCTACCTTTTCCAGCTCCCAGACGTCCTATTTCCCCTGGGATTACCTCTGCTGCCTTCTTTCTTTGCTTCTTCCACCTCACTCCAAGTATTTCGGGAGTTGGAAACCACAGTGGACTGGGAGTGAAGTCTTTCTGTAGCCTAGTGAGAATAAAAGAGCAGTCAGTCGCTGTCTCGGAAGTCTAGCCTCTGCCCACTTATCATGACTCTCTTGTTTCTTCGAAGGTTCGAGGGCCTGTGTCTGCTGTCCCTGCTGGTAGGGGAGAGCCCCACAGAGCTATTCCAGCAGCACTGTGTGTCTTGGCTTCGGAGCATTCAGCAGGTGTTACAGGTGAGGATTCAGCTGCTGCCCTACTTCCTCCTCTTCCCCCACCTTATTCCCCATCTTGGATGTGGCATGTTCTTTTCAACTTGAACATGTAGTTCTGAGGACAGAATAATTGGAAAACAATTCCCTGATAGTGGAGAGGATAAGCTTCAAATAGAAACCTTTTTTTTTTTTTTTTTTTTGAGATGGAGTCTCGCTTTGTCACTCAGGCTGGAGGGCAATGGCATGATCTGGGCTCACTGCAATCTCTGCCTCCTGGGTTCAAGTGATTCTCCTGCCTCAGCCTCCTGAGTAGCTGGGATTATAGGCCCCTGCCACCATGCCTGGCTAATTTTTGTATTTTTAGTAGAGACGAGGCTTTAACATGTTGGCCAGGCTGCTCTCAAATGCCTGACTTCAAGTGATCCGCCTGCCTCAGCCTCCCAAAGTGCTGGGATTACAGGTGTGAGCCACTGCACCCAGCCTATATGTATATTTTTATTTCATATTTTTGGGGGAACAGGTGGTGTTGGTTACATGGATAATTTATTTAGTGGTGATTTCTGAGATTTTGGTGCACCCATCACCTGAGCAGTGTACATTGTACTCAATATGTAGTTTTTTATCCCTCACCCATCTCCCACCCTTCCTCCTGAGTCCTCAAGAGTTCATTATATAATTTTTATGCCTTTGCGTCCTTGTAGCTTAACTCTCAGTTGTAAGTGAGAACGTAATGATGTTTGGTTTTTCATTCTTGAGTTACTTCACTTAGATTAATGGTCACCAATGCCATCCAGGTTCCTGCTAATGCCATCATTTTGTTCCTTTTTATGGCTGAGTAGTATTCCATGGTATATATACACCACATTTTCTTTCTTTCTATCTATCTATCTATCTATCTATCTATCTATCTATCTATCTATCTATCTATCTATCTCTGATACAGAGTTTCGCTCTGTCGCCCAGGCTGGAGTGCAGTGGTACGATCTCAGCTCACTGCAATGTCTGCCTCCTGGGTTCAAGCAATTCTCTTGCCTCAGGCTCCTGAGTAGCTAGGATTACAAGTGTGCACCACCATGCCTGGCTAATTTTTAAAATTTTAGTAGAGATGGGGTTTCACCATGTTTGCCAGGTAGGTCTCGAACTCCTGACCTCGTGATCCGCCTGCCTTGGCCTCCCAAAGTGCTGGGATTACAGGCATGAGCCGCCACTCCTGGCCTATACCACATTTTCTCTATCCACTTGTTGGCTGATGGGTATTTAGGCAGGTTCCATATTTTTGCAATTGTGAATTGTGCTGCTATAAAATATTGTGCGCAAGTGTCTTTTTCATATAGTGACTTCTTTTCCTCTGGGTAGATGTCCAGTAGTGGGATTGCTGGATCAAATGGTAGTGATGTTGAGCATTTTTTCATATGTTTGTTGGCCATTTGTGTATCTTCTTTTGAGAATTGCCTGTTTATGTCCTTTGCTCACTTTTTGATGTGATTATTTGTTTTTTTCTGGCTGATTTGTTTGAATTCTTTGCAAATTCTGGATGTTAGTCCTTTGTCAGATGCATAGTTTGTGAAGATTTTCTCCCGCTTTGTGGGTTGTTTACTGATTTTATTTGTTTTGCTGTGCAGAGACTTTTTAGTTAAGTCCCATCTATTTATCTTTGTTTTTGTTGCTTTTGGGTTCTTGGTCATGAACTCTTTGCCTAAGCTAATGTCTAGAAGGGTTTTTCTGATGTTATCTTCTAGAATGTTTATGGTTTCAGGTCTTAGATTTAAGTCTTTGATCCATCTCGAGCTGATTTTTGTGTAAGGTGAGAGATGAGGATCCCGTTTCATTCTTCTACATGTGGCTTGCCAATTATCCCAGAACCATTTGTTGAAAAGGGTGTCCTTTGCCCACTTTATGTTTTTTGCTTTGTTGAAGATCAGTTGGCTGTAAGTATTTGGCTTTATGTCTGGGTTCTCCCTTCTGTTCGATTGGTCTAGGTGCCTATTTTTATATCAGTATCATGCTGTTTTGGTAACTGTAGCCTTGTTGTATATTTTCAAGTCAGGTAATGTGATGCCTCCAGATTTGTTCTTTTTGCTTCGCCTTGCTTTGACTTTGTGGGATCTTTTTTGGTTCCATGTGAATTTTTGGATTGTTTTTTCTAGTTCTGTGAAGAATGATGGTGGTATTTTGGTGGGAATTGCGTTGAATTTGTAGATTGCTTTTGTCAGTATGGCCATTTTCACAATATTGATTCTACCTATCCAAGAGCATGGGACATGTTTCCATTTGTTTGTGTCGTCTATGATTTCTTTCACCTGTGTTTTGTACTTTTCCTTGTAGAGATCTTTCACCTCCTTGGTTAGGTATAGTCCTAAGTATTTTAATTTTTTTGCAGCTGTTGTAAAAGTGGTTGAGTTCTTGATTTTATTCTCAGCTTGGTTGCTGATGGCGTACAGCAGTGCTGCTGATGTGTATACATTGATTTTGTATCCTGAACCTTCACTGGCTTCATTTATTAGCTCTAGGAGCTTTCTGGATGAGTCTTTAGGGTTTTCTAGGTATATGTTCATATCACTGGTGAATAGCGACAGTTTGACTTCCTCTGCCGATTTAGATGTCCTTTATTTCTTCTTCTTTTTTTTGTTTTGGTTTTTTTTTTTAGATGGAGTCTCTCATTCTGTTGCCCAGGCTATAGTGCAGTGGCACAGTCTTGTCTCACTGCAGCCTCTGCCTCCTGGGTTCAAGCATTTCTTCTGCCTCAGCCTCCCAGGTAGGCAGGATTCAGGCGCCTGCCACCCCGCCTGGCTAATTTTTGTATTTTTAGTAGAGATAGGGTTTCGCCATGTTGGCCAGTCTGGTCTCGAACTCCTGACCTCAGGTGATCTGACTGCCTTGGCCTCCCTAAGTGCTAGGATTACAGGTGTGAGCCACTGCGCCTGGCCTAGACGCCCTTTCTTTCTTTTTCTTGTCTAATTGCTCTGGCTAGGACTTCCAGTACTGTATTGAATAGAAGTGGTGAAAGTGGGCGTCCTTGTCTTGTTCCTGTTCTCAAGGGGAATGCTTTCAACTGTTTCCTGTTCAGTATAAGGTTGGTTGTGGGTTGGTCATACTTGTTACTCTTTTAACGTCTTAATTTTTTCCCCTACTTTTACATCCTTTGGTAACATCTCCACTTAGTTATTTAACAAGCATTTCTAAGCACATACGGCAGGCCTGGGGTGTACCAAGCTCTGGGGAGACAGCGAGATGTACGTGGCCCTGCTTTCTTGGTGCTCAGAGTCTAGCACTTTTTCTGTGAAGTATATGTTTGCAAATAGGAAGTGTTTATGCTTTTTGAACCACATATAGTTTCTATTGTATATTGTTTGTTTTCCAATCCTTTAAAATGTAAAAGCCATTCTTAGTTTGTGGGCTATGCAAAAACAGGCACCCAAAGACCATCATTTGCTGATTCCTGTTCTAGTTGAAGATACTTCTTTTTTTTTTTTTTTTTGAGATGGAATCTTGCTGTGTCGCCCAGGCTGGAGTGCAGTGGCGTGATCTCGGCTCACTGCAACCTCTGCCTCCCAGGTTCAAGCGATTCTCCTGCCTCAGCCTCCCAAGTAGCTGGGACTACAGGTGCGTGCCACCTCGCCCGGCTAGTTTTTTGTATTTTTTAGTAGAGACGGGGTTTCACCGTGTTAGCCAGGATGGTCTCGATCTCCTGACCTCGTGATCTGCCCGTCTCGGCCTCCCAAAGTGCTGGGATTACAGGCTTGAGCCACCGCGCCCGGCCCTTTTTTTTTTTTTTTTGAGATGGAGTCTAGCTGTGTGGCCCAGGCTGGAGAGCAGTGGCCCAGTCTTGGCTCACTGCAACCTCCGCCTCCCAGGTTCAGGCGATTTTCCTGTCTCAGTCTCCTTAATAGCTGGATTACAGGCGCCCATCACCATACCTGGCTAATTTTTGTATTTTTCGTAGAGACGGGGTTTCGCCATGTTGGCCAGGCTGGTCTTGAATTCCTGGCCTCAGGTGATCCACCCACCTCGGCCTTCCAAAGTGTGGGATTACAGGAGCCACCAATCCCAGCCCTTTTTTTGTTCTTTTTTTTTTTCTTTAAGACATGGTTTCATTTTGTCACCCGGGCTGGAATATAGTGTTGTGATTATGGCTCAGTGTAGCCTTGACATTTCGTGCTGACATCAGTACCCCCCACCGCCCCCACCAATAGCAGAGATTACAGGAGCCACCAATCCCAGCCCTTTTTTGTTCTTTTTTTTCCTTTAAGACATGGTTTCATTTTGTCACCCGGGCTGGAATATAGTGTTGTGATTATGGCTCACTGTAGCCTTGACATTTTGTGCTGACATCAGTACCCCCACCGCCCCCACCAATAGCGGAGACTACAGGCGTACACCACCACCCACTAGTAATTAAAAAAATGTTTTTGTACAGATGGGTTCTTGCTATGTTGTCCAGGCTGGTCTCAAACTCCTGGGCTTAAGCAGTCCTCCCACCTTGGCCTCCCAAAGTGTGGGATTATAGGTGTGTGCCACCGTGCCTGGCCTGGCATCTTTTACTAGGGGGAAGAGTCTTCAGTGTTTAGATGGCAGTTGAAACTGAGGATGAGATTATCAAAATAAGTCCTTTTATGGACTGGATTTTAAAGCACATCACACTTAATGGTCAGGTAGAGGAAGATGAACTTACGAAGGAGACTGAGACAGGCCAACAGCAAGAAGAAGATAACCAGGATTGTGGGCTGGAGGGGGCCAAGTGAAGACCCCTTGAGGGATGAGGGAGGAGTTATTTCTGTATGTGCCTCCTGAGGTGGGACAAGATGCAGACTGAGAATCGTTGATCAGGTTATCAGCATGGGTGGTAAGACCATAGTGAGAGTGGTTCTGCTGGAGCAGTGGATGCTGAAGCCAGACTGGCTCGGGATGAGAAGCAAATGGGAGAAGGGAAACGGAAGGAGGGAAGATGGGAAATCCTTTCAAGATGCTGGGCTCTAATGGATGATGAGAGAGAGAAATGGGGTGATTACTGGGATTTGGCAAGTGAAGTATGGGCTCGAGAAAAGACTTTTTCGGTGGCTCATGCCTGTGATCCCAGCACTTTGGGAGGCTGAGGCAGGCAGATAATGAGGTCAGGAGTTCAAGACCAGCCTGGCTAACATGGTGTAACCCCATCTCTACTAAAAATACAAAAATTAACCGGGCATGGTGGTGTGTGCCTGTAATCCCAGCTACTAGGGAGGCTGAGGCAGGAGAATTACTTGAACGAGGACCCAGGAGGCGGAGGTTGCAGTGAGCCAAGATCATGCCGCTGCACTCCAGCCTGGGCTACAGAGGGAAACTGCATCTCAAAATCAATCAATAAATAAAATGAAAAAGACAAGCCTTTTTAAGATGGGAGAGACTTGAGCTGTATAAATGTCAGTGGGAAGAGTCCGTGTGATGGGGACTGGTTAGAAATTCAAGGGAGATAAAGCCAGTGAAAGTGTAAGGTTCTGAGAGGAAGGGAGGGGACAGTATTGAAAGCACAGTGGAGGGACTGTCTTTGGGTAGGAAGAGGGCAGGAGAGAGTGGATAGTGTGAAGATGAAATTTCGAGGTTTGGGAGTGGGAAGCGAAGGCTGTTTTATTAGGTTGGTGCAAAAGTAATTGCTGTTTTTATAGTTCCTTGTAATTATCTCGGGGCTTCAGTTTTTTCTGTGAAGTTATGAGCAAGGTTAAGCAGGTGACAGTGGTGGGAGAAGTAGCGAGTTGGGAGTTGGAGGAGAAAACTTAAGTAGCAGAGTTAACCAGAGAGAAATGCGGTAGGATTACTGGACAGTGATGAGGGCCTGTGTGTCGTTGGTAGGCCTGCCTGTTTTTGCTTCGTAAGTATTCTCTTTTTTTTTGACACATAGCCTCCTCTCGTCTAGCAGGAGATATGTGCTGGATGCTTTTTCCTTAGATATATATTAATTTTCTAAGGAAGTCCTTTTAAATTCAAACTTTTTTTCTCCATGAGTTCCAGGGTGAGTTTGAGCCAGCTAGTAGCAACTTCAAAGAGGTGGGGCAGTTTTGTTATGACTGAGGCTTAGTTTTCAGTCTGAAAAGTGCTCTTCTCCCTTTCTAGCAGGGAACATTAGTATGAGATCATTGGAAAATTCTTCTAGGGCTGCGGTGAGCCGAGATTGCGCCTCTGCATTCTAGCCTGGGTGACAGAGTGAGACTTTGTCTCAAAGTGAAAAAAAAAAAAGGGGGGGGGGCTGGGCACCGTGGCTCACGCCTATAATCCTAGCACTTTGGGAGTCTGAGGTGGGCGGATCACATGACTCCGAGAGTTCAAGACCAGCCTGGCCAATGTGGCAAAACCCTGTCTCTACTAAAAATACAAAAATATGCCAGGCATGATGGTCCATGCGTGTAATCCCAGCTACTCAGGAGGCTGAGGCATGAGAATCGCTTGAACCCGGGAGTCAGAGGTTGCAGTGAGCTGAGATTGCCTCAGTGCATTCCATCCTGGGGTACAGAGCAAGACCCTGTCTCAAAAAGAAAAGAAAACTCGGCCAGGCGCGGTGGCCCACACCTGTAATCCCAGCACTTTGGGAGGCCGAGACGGGCGGATCACGAGGTCAGGAGATTGAGACCATCCTGGCTAACACGAAGAAAACCCGTCTCTAGTAAAAATATAAAAAATTAGCCTGGCGTGGTGGTGGGCGCCTGTAGTCCCAGCTACCCGGGAGGCTGAGGCAGGAGAATGGTGTGAACCCGGGAGGCAGAGCTTGCAGTGAGCCGAGATCGCGCCACTGCACTCCAGCCTGACTGAGTGAGACTCTGTCTCAAAAAAAAAAAAGAAAAGAAAACTCTTCCAGTTAATCAGGTCTTTAAGGTATGGCTTTGTTACTCTTTTTTTCCCCACACAAATTCCTGGGACCCCAGATACCCCTAGAACCCTTAATAGTAAAACGTAAACACATGTCCTTTCTGTAGACAGAGATGTTACTCTTGGATACTCCATGCCTCCGTGCCCTCTTTTCCGCCAGGTAGTGGCTTGGATGGTCATGCTGACATTAACTGGTGTTTCTCAGAATGCTTGTATTGCAGTGCCTCCTGCTGCTCTTTGGTGACAGTCGAGGTGAGGCTGGAAGCACAAGACACTATTTTTTCTTTAGACCCAGGACCCGCCTGCCACAATGGAGCTGGCTGTGGCTGTCCTGAGGGACCTCCTCCGATACGCAGCCCAGCTGCCTGCACTGTTCCGGGATATCTCCATGAACCACCTCCCTGGCCTTCTCACCTCCCTGCTGGGCCTCAGGCCAGAGGTGAGATGTCTCCCCGGGCCCTTCCCTATGTCCCCACACAGTCCTCACCTTCTCACACTGTTTAGTTTGTTGATGGAAATGACTGGGGAATAGGATTGAAGAAGTGAGAAGAGGGAGGGGCTGAGAAAAAGTGATTTCTGGAGAAGGGCCCTTGCCGGGTGCTGGGGGAGATGGAATATGGTGATATGGTGCTCTCGGCCTCTCACTTTGTTTTTCCTATAGTGTGAGCAGTCAGCATTGGAAGGAATGAAGGCTTGTATGACCTATTTCCCTCGGGCTTGTGGTTCTCTCAAAGTAAGTATTTATGCACTCCTCTCCTCACCAGTGTAAGCCTTGAGAGCTCTTACCTCAGATTCCTGTCCTGAGATTCCTCAGCACCTATCTTCTGATTACCCTTTAAAGTGACCAATCTCCACAGCTACACTTCTACCACATTGTAGCACTCATCTCACTGAATCCTCATTCTTCCAGAGAAATTGGAATCAAGAACCTTGCCTGAGATCAGCAGGCATTGGAACCTGTATCTGCTTGATGCCTAAGCCAGACTCTAAACCATGGGCTCCTTCCTTTTTCTGCCTTGCCTTTTCTGTATCTCTTAAAATGCCCTGCCCACTTTTCTACCATCCTGTCTTTTTTTTGAGACAAGGTCTTACTCTGTTGCCCAGGCTGGGGTGCAGTGGCACACACTTGGCTCACTGTAGCCTTGACCTCCTGGGCTCAAGCAATTCTCCCACCTCGGCCTCCCAAGTAGCTGGGACTAAGGCGTGTGCCACCACACCCAGCTAATTATTAATTTTTTTGTAGGAAGTCTCGCTATGTTACCCAGGCTGGTCTTGAACTCCTGACCTCAAGTGATCCTCTTCCCTCAGCTTCCCAAAGTGCTGGGATTATAGGTGTGAGCCAGTGTGCCTGGCCCCCTTTCTATCTTACTTTATTCCTTTTTTAAAATCTTTTTTTAGTTTTTAATCTTCACATCATATCTTTATTATTTTTTTTTTGAGACGGAGTCTCACTCTGTCGCCAGGCTGGAGTGCAGTGGTGTGATTTTGGCTCACTGCAACCTCCTCCTCCTGGGTTCAAGCAATTCTCCTTCCTCGGCCTCCCCAGTAGCTGGGACTACAGGTGCATACCACCACGCCCAGCTAATTTTTGTATTTTTAGTATAGACGGGGTTTCACCATGTTGGCCAGGATGGTCTCGATCTCTTGACCTTGTGATCCGCCTGCCTTGGCTTCCCAAAGTGCTGGGATTACAGGCATTAGCTACTGCACCCGGCCATTTTATTTTTATTTTGAGAGAGAGTCTCTGTTGCCCAGACTGGAGTGCAGTGGCGTGATCTCGGCTTACTGCAAGTTCCACCCCTCGGGTTCCAAGTGATTTTCGTGCCTTAGCCTCTGAGTAGCTGGGATTACAGATGTATGCGAGTAGCTGGGCTTACCGACGTATGCCACCACGCCCAGCTAATTTTTGTGTTTTTAGTAGAGACAAGGTATCACCATGTTGACCAGGCTGGTCTTGAACTCCTGGCCCCATGTGATCCTCCTGCCTCAGCCTCCCAAAGTGTTGGGATTATAGGCATGAGGCACCTGCGCACCCAGCCTTTACTTTATTTTTGAAGATCTTGTAATTTTCTCTGGGAATGCTTCCTGACCCATCACTTCCCTAGGACAATTGCCCCAACACTTCTTTCTGCATATATTCCTGTTTAAACTCCCTCTGTCACTTCCTGACCCCTTCCTGCCAGTTGTCATGACGCATACAAGGTAACTGTACAAACAGGGTCTGTGTGGGTCAGATGATGGAGGAGGTCAGGAGAGGAATTACAGTTTTGTTTTTAAGGAGATGCAATAACATACATGAATGGATTATAGATTCTACTGAAGCAGTCACAGTTAAAGGGCCATTTGTAATTGGCACATTTGTTGTTTGCGGTATAATTGGATGCCAACTGTACTTAAGAACAAGTAGGTGTTCCCTGTAGATTAAATGTTCTCTCTTATTTTGTTATATTCACCATTGGTTTGATAAACGATTGGACACCTGCTTACTAAGATGGAAGCACAAATCTCTAGAGAGCTGGAATTTGTGGCAAATTAGTAATTTTTTTGTTTAACTGGTGGAGTTAACTGTATTGGCTGTTAGTCAAGGGGGAGTTTGCTATTCAAGTTGTCTTGAAAGAGGTTATGAGGCTGGGCGTGGTGGCTCACGCCTGTAATCCCACCACTTTGGGAGGCCAAGGCAGGTGGATTGCATGAGCTCAGGAGTTCGAGACCAGCCTGGGCAACACAGTGAAACCTCGCCTCTACTAAAATACAAAAAATTAGCCGGGCGTGGCGGTGTGTGCCTGTAGTCCCAGCTGCTCGGGAGGCTGAGGCAGGAGAATTGCTTGGACCCAGGAGGCGGAGGTTGCAGTGAGCCGAAATCATGCCACTGTACTCCAGCCTGGGTGGCAGAGCGAGACTCTGTCTCCAAAAACTAAAAAAAAGAAAGTGAGATTAATGTGGTTCTGTGACCAAAGAAAGAAAGTAAGCTCTTGGAGGGAAAGGGAACTGGTCTAGTGGGTGCCCACTGCCATTCACTCTCCTGAGTGTGTAAGATGTGTTGTCTCATTTTATCATTGTAATTATTCTGTGGAATTGGTATCATTGCATTTTACAGAGGAGAAAACCAGCGAGCGGAGAGGGACTTAAGTGACGTAAGCAAAGGTTGTATTATCTGGTCATTGTAAAACCGGGGCAGATAGCAGCTCTAACCAATTGTTAGTGGCTGTGTAGCTTGCTGGCCTGGGAAGGACTGTGAGTCAGAGTTCCACTGGCCTGAGCGCTGTGATCAGGGAGTGGTACCTGCTGTGGCTTTAGTAACTGGTTACTCGCAGTATCTGAAAAGTGCCTGAGCAGATGCTGGTTCTGAGTGAGCACGGGGTTGTGTCCTTGCTGGTTCCTTGTTTTCATGCGAACGCCACTCATCACAGCTCATAGACTCTTTGGGTAGGCAGGGTGGGACTTTTTGTCAAGAAGGTATTTGGAGTGACTTATCGATTTTGTTAAAGTTTAGCAGAGGTTATTTACTGAGGTTTTACTAGGTTTAGTAAAAATTGGTTATCTTGTCAAATGTTCTGTAAGTTAACCTCTCAAATGACACAGGCCCACAGTTTGTCCCTGAACAAAGGTTTGGTTTTACTGCAAAAGTATTTTGATTCAGCTTTGCTCGGTATTACCTTTATCTACCTGCATCCCCCCATGAAAGGGGAAATTGAATGTTACTTACCGGGTAGAAGTGTGAATAGTAAGAGTTAAGAAGACTAGAATGCTAAGTGTTCTTTTGCTGTTGCTTTTTTAGTTTCAGTGTGAGTAGTCAGGAGAATTTATCTATAATTCACAACCTTTCGTCAGACCATCGAACTTAAGGCCTGCATTTTGAGTACCCTTTCCAAACAAACAAATGTTCCTGTGTCCTTGCAGGGAGTGTCTACCTTTATTTCCCTAAGAATCAAGTGTCATCTGCCAGGAGTTTGAGACCAGCCTGGCCTACATGGTGAAACCCTACCTCTACCAAAAATACAAAACAATTAGCTGGGTTTGGTGGTGCGCGCCTGTGGTTCCAGTTACTCAGAGCTTTGAGGCAGGAGATCCCCTGAAGCTGGGAGGCGGAGGTTGCAGTGAGCGGAGATCGTGGCACTGCACTGTAGCCTGGGTAACAGAGTGAGATCCTGTCTCAAAAAAAAAAAAAAACAAAACAGTGAGCCGTGGCACCGCACTCAAGCCTGGGTGACAGAGTGAGACCCTGTCTCAAAAAAAAAAAAAAAAAGGTCATCTGTAGAACTTCCCTCTGTTGAGGGTGTGGAGGATTTGGCTTTGTCGGTTGCCAGCACTTCAGATAAGAATCTGTTATGCAGAGGCTGCAGGGGCCATTTGCACTTGGACAGTCTAGCAGACTAGTACTTAGGGAAACTGGTAATTGCCGTTTTGAAGTGTGTTTTCTGTTACATTTCTGTGTGTTTTCTGTTACATTCCCCAGATACTCTCAGGGTAATTGCAGACTCCAAGCTCAGGGTTACTCCTCCCAAGTAATGTGAATCAAGCATTCTGAGTCCATGAGGTCAATTCCTGCAGAGACTTGAACTCATTTCCTTCGGCTTGCCACATTGATGAGCAGTTCCTCGGAATGGGTGGGAAGAGACTAAGCCACTCTTGAGAGAGCCCCAGGACGTGCTCTGGGTGTGCGCATTTTGGGTGAACTGTTCCAAGGGAGCCATCACTTTGGTTTGCTTTGTGAGTCAGCCAGGGCAGACCTGTGGTTAGAGCCGTGTCACTTCACCGTACACTGCTTTATTGCAGTCACATAAGCAGACTTCTGTTGGCCTCAGCCCAGCTTTTTGAGCCTTTTTTGGAGATAGGGTCTCGCTCTGTGACCCAGGAGCACAGTGTTAAGATTGTAGCTCGGCCGGGCGCGGTGGCTCAAGCCTGTAATCCCAGCACTTTGGGAGGCCGAGACGGGCGGATCACGAGGTCAGGAGATCGAGACCATCCTGGCTAACACGGTGAAACCCCGCCTCTACTAAAAAATACAAAAAACTAGCCGGGCAATGTGGCGGGCGCCTGTAGTCCCAGCTACTCGGGAGGCTGAGGCAGGAGAATGGCGTAAACCCGGGGGGCGGAGCTTGCAGTGAGCTGAGATCCGGCCACTGCACTCCAGCCTAGGGGACAGAGCGAGACTCCGTCTCAAAAAAAAAAAAAAAAAAAAAAAAAAAAAAAAAAAAAAAAGATTGTAGCTCACTGTAACCTTGAACTCCTGGGCTCAAGTGATCCTCCCGTGTCAGTCTCCCAAGTAGCTAGGGTACAGGTGTGCGCCACCAGGATGTCTCGGGGAAAACGTGAGTCTGCTCTTTTCCCCTTCTCTCTGTGTTGCCAGTGTTGGCTCCAGATTCTTGTTTTTCTGTATGCTTGTCTTATTGCCTTACTCTTTTTTTTTTTTTTTCCCCCGAGAAGGAGTCTTGCTCTGTCACCCAGGCCGGAGTGCAGTGGCATGATCTCGGCTCACTGCACCTTCTGCCTCCTGGGTTCAAGCAATTCTGCCTCCCAAGTAGCTGGGATTACAGGTGCCTGCCACCGTGCCCAACTAATTTTTGTATTTTTAGTAGAGACGGGGTTTCACCATGTTGGCCAGGCTGGTCGTGAACTCCTGA
Organism: Macaca mulatta; assembly: GCF_049350105.2. Lineage (NCBI taxonomy): Eukaryota > Metazoa > Chordata > Mammalia > Primates > Cercopithecidae > Macaca > Macaca mulatta. Next base: position 6,212,129 of record NC_133421.1, on the reverse strand, counting down.
CCTCGTGATCTACCCACCTCAGTCTCCCAAAGTGCCAGGATTTCAGCTATGAGCCACCACGCCCGGCCTTTTTTTTTTCTTTTTGAGACAGGGTCTCACTCTCATCACCCAGGCTGGAGTACACTGACTGGCGTGATCTCGGTTCTGGGCTTGGGCGGTCCTCCCACCTCAGCCTCCCAAGTAACTGGGACTACAGGCATATGCCACCACACCTGACTAAGTTTTTGTATTTTTAGTAGAGATAGGGTTTCTTCATGTTGCCCAGACTGGTTTCAAACTCCTTGGCTCCAGTGATCCGCCTGCCTTGGTCTCCCAAAGTGCCTGGATTACAGGTGTGAGCTACTGCACCCAGCCTGTGCTTTTTTATTGACATGTTAAGTAATAAGATCTAGGAGCAGGTCTTACATCAACTGTAATTGCAAATTAGTGATTCATGTGAATGATATTTCAGGATGTGTTACAATTATAATGTGACATGAAAATGATTCTATTACTGACAGTCACAGGTATTGCTGATACTACTGTGGCTATTTGTCTGCATTTATAAGTAAAGAAAACACTACATTTCACAAATAGGTTAGTGGGAGTAATTTTTTTCCCCATCCATGTTCACAGGCCCCTTTGATTGTATACCCAACTAAATTGTGGTTCTCAGGTTAGACATTCCTGCCCTAGCACCTTCACACAGCACGCGGAGAAAGTGCTGAATGACAGATCGCTACCCCGAGACTTGCTGCCTTACTTCTGCTCTAGCAGCCAGCCTTCTTTTTTGACCTTGTCCTGCCCTCGTACCTCTGGTTAGTGTCTTAACTTCCAGCTTGGACCCTCATTTTTGTGTGTGAGCTGGTAGAGAGTTGGAGTGTGGAGATTGTTTTTTAGTACTAGGTCCTTTTGACTTGAGGGAAAATTTTTGCAAAAACTGTCAAGGAGGAAGCCCAGTTGTCTGTGGGACAGGGCCAGACGCCTTTCCCTGCAGGCAGGAAGCCGAGGACCAGAGCTGGCGTTGAGGAGTCTTTCTACCTTGAAAGCATGTCCGTGCCCGGTGTTGATGCCCCATAGAGGGCTTTGCTTCTTGTGTCTACAGGAAAAACAAGACCTGGGCTTAGAGTCTGCTGCTGGGAACAGATGGGGTGTACATCTCTGGCTCTCAGAGCTGGCTCACCGGCCTCTTCCTTTTTCCCTCCACATCCAGGGCAAGCTGGCCTCATTTTTTCTGTCTAGGGTGGATGCCTTGAGCCCTCAGCTCCAACAGGTAAAGGGCAGGGAGGGAGAGGGAGAGCCCGGGGATCTGAGTCTGGAGTGTCTTTTGCTGCTCCTCCTCAGCTTTTCTGTCCTGCCTTCATGTACCCATCTGGGTCCTTTGGCCTCATTGTCCCATCTCAGGTTTCCCTCAGAGCTCTCTGATCTCCATCTCTTTTGGGCATTAGTGGGGCTGGGGGTTCTGTGGCTGGGCTGGATCCCCATCTGACCAGGTTTTTGTCCTTTGTCCCGCAGTTGGCCTGTGAGTGTTATTCCCGGCTGCCCTCGTTAGGGGCTGGCTTTTCCCAAGGCCTGAAGCACACTGAGAGCTGGGAGCAGGAGCTACACAGTCTGCTGGCCTCACTACACACCCTGCTGGGGGCCCTGTATGAGGGAGCAGAGACCGGTAGGGACCAGGGCTGCTAGTCAGTGCAACAATGCTGAGGAAGTGTGGCAGGAAGGAACGGGAGGGAGCCCAGAGACAAGGGGCAGTTGGTTTTTGGGGATAATGGGTTAGAATACAGGCAGGTTGTCCACCAGAAATGACAGAGGAGGGGATGGAAGAAAGACAGGGTACAGGGTAGTTGTGCTTCTGCCCAGCTCCTGTGCAGAACGAAGGCCCTGGGGTGGAGATGCTGCTGTCCTCAGAAGATGGCGATGCCCATGTCCTTCTCCGGCTTCGGCAGAGGTTTTCGGGACTGGCCCGCTGCCTAGGGCTCATGCTCAGGTGTGTGGGGGTGTTGGAGGGAGCGGAGGCATGGAGCAGGAGGGGTTGATGAGAGAGTGTCACCTTCATCATGAGAAAGGAGATGAAGGTGGGTGTGGGAGTTATACCAGGGAGCCTGCTCTGAGGGTCTCCCTGCTCCTATTCTCTTTAGCTCTGAGTTTGGAGCTCCCGTGTCCGTCCCTGTGCAGGAAATCCTGGATTTTATCTGCCGGACCCTCAGCGTCAGTAGCAAGAATATTGTAAGTGGGATTTGTCATCTCTTCACAGCCCTTGCTCAGGACACCAGGCAACCAGGAAAGTACTGGGGACCTGAGTCTCCCCAAACAGTGTCATCCTGGATCGTCCCAGACAGCTTCCTACTTTTGTCCAAATATTGTTACTCTGTGTGTCCCAACACAGGTGCACACTGTCAGAGTGTAGCAAATGCTTCCTTGGGGGAGGGTGAATTTGGGGATCAGCTGAGTCATTGCTGAGAGGCCCAGCTATCCTTCTTACCTTCCATCCAGGGTCTGTTTTAGAGGATAGGGGTTTGATTTTGTTGGGAGAGTTGAGATCGGGGGTAGGTTTCTTACCTATGTGTACATATGTAAATAGTCTGTCCCTGTTTCTGTCTCTGGCTCTCACTTTCTTCCCCTACTCTGTCTTTGCCACTTTTTTCTCCAGAGCTTGCATGGAGATGGTCCCCTGCGGCTGCTGCTGCTGCCCTCTATCCACCTTGAGGCCTTGGACCTGCTGTCTGCACTCATCCTCGCGTGAGTGGGATTGGGCTGGCTGTGGTGAAGGGATGGGGGCGTGCCAGAAACAAGGGTCACTGTTCCTTCTCTGCCCCAGATGTGGAAGCCGGCTCTTGCGCTTTGGGATCCTGATCAGCCGCCTGCTTCCCCAGGTCCTCAATTCCTGGAGCATCGGTAGAGATTCCCTCTCTCCCGGCCAGGAGAGGCCTTACAGGTGACCATCCAGGAAGGGAATAAAGATGAGAGGGGGTGAGGGGTGCAGGTGGGCTGCGGCTTCTGGCATGTTGACACTCCATTCATATCCGTCCTCTTTGCTCATGGCACAGCACGGTTCGGACCAAGGTGTACGCGGTGTTAGAGCTGTGGGTGCAGGTTTGTGGGGCCTCGGCGGGAATGCTTCAGGGAGGAGCCTCTGGAGAGGCCCTGCTCACCCACCTGCTCAGTGACATCTCACCGCCAGCTGATGCCCTTAAGGTGAGGAGGCCTCGGCTCCATCTCAGGACTCATCCTGTGCCCTTTGACCAAATGTGCCTGCTCAGCACTGTCTACTGCGGCTGTCCTGCCTTCTTGTTTGCCTGTGGATGTGATTTATGTTTCCTCTGCCACCAGCTGCGTAGCCCGCGGGGGAGCCCTGATGGGAGTTTGCAGACTGGGAAGCCCAGCGCCCCCAAGAAGCTAAAGCTGGATGTGGGGGAAGCTATGGCCCCGCCAAGCCACCGGAAAGGGGATAGCAATGCCAACAGTGATGTGTGTGCGGCTGCACTCAAAGGTGGGTGAGGTCTGTGCCCTGGACCACTGGGGCTCAAATGGGACCCCATCCTTGCCCCTAGTGGGACTCCCCCACCTACTATACCCCTAGATGAAACTTTCTGGGGGAGAGTGCCCAGACCAGCCTTTGTCCACCGTGATAAGTGATCGCCCAAACAGCGGGTGAAGGGGAAGGTGCCTGTAAAATGCAGAGCCGGGCAGAAGCCTGCAGAGAGGCCAGGAGGAGGCGCCCAAGCAGCTGCCCTGTTGCCAGGGCTGCAGGCGGCCTCAGGTCCTGCGGTTAGACCGGGGACTCTGGTAGCTGACACTGCCCCTCCAAGGCCTCTGCTTCGTCCTGCGTTCAGCACATTCTTGGTGCATCCACTTTCTATCGGGCAGAGTTCTAGCACGTGGGGAAGCCTCCTCCCTGTGAAGTCGACATTCTCCGTAGGGTAGGCTGCCTGGAGGAGCTCCCTGCTCTCACCATAACCACTGACCTGTCTACAGAGGTTACTAGTCGGATACTGTGCAGTTAATGGATGACTTTCCTCTGAGTCCCATATATCTCACTGCCTGCCACCCTATCCCATGGGAAGGGGAGAACTGATTGTCCCCAAATATATAAATGCAAAATTATAAAATTTATAATTTTTTACTTACGTTGTCTCAATTAAATACTGTCAGTGGCCCTATACTGTAGAGGTACTTTTATGATCCCCATTTTCTAGTTGAGAAGTTGAATGACTTGGCCAAGATAGGCAGTGGCAGAGTTGATGCCCACGTTGGGCTATGTGCTTCAGAAGCCCTTGCTGTCAGTCCTGTTGGGAGCCTTCTCTTTACACACCATTCTTCTTCCCCAGGCCTCAGCCGGACCATCCTCATGTGTGGACCTCTCATCAAGGAGGAGACTCACAGGGTTAGTGGAGCCTCGTCCACTAATGAGGAGATGGGGGAAGGAGGGGCCCCTGCTCTGTACACACTGGGGGGTGTGGCCCAGAGGTGGGTCCATTCAGACCTGGGAGTAGGCTCTGGAGAAGGGTTGGGTGGTCTTGGGGATGTTTCCAGGTGTGCTCTGTGCTTTTCAGAGACTGCATGATCTGGTCCTCCCCCTGGTCATGGGTGTCCAGCAGGGTGAGGTCCTAGGCAGCTCCCCGTACACGAGCTCCCGCTGCCGTCGTGAACTCTACTGCCTGCTGCTGGCACTGCTGCTGGCCCCTTCTCCTCGCTGCCCACCTCCTCTTGCCTGTGCCCTGCAAGCCTTCTCCCTCGGCCAGCGAGAAGATAGCCTTGAGGTAACTGTGATGGGCCAAACCCTCTTTGGTTCCTGGAGTCTCTTGTTTCCTGGTGCTCACACTTGCCCTTTCTTCTTTCCTCAGGTCTCCTCTTTCTGCTCAGAAGCACTGGTGACCTGTGCTGCTCTGACCCACCCCCGGGTTCCTCCCCTGCAGCCCATGGGCCCCACCTGCCCCACACCTGCTCCAGTTCCCCCTCCTGAGGCCCCATCGCCCTTCAGGGCCCCACCCTTCCATCCTCCGGGCCCCATGCCCTCAGTGGGCCCTATGCCCTCAGCAGGGCCCATGCCCTCAGCAGGACCCATGCCTTCAGCAGGCCCTGTGCCCTCGGCACGCCCTGGACCTCCCACCACAGCCAACCACCTAGGCCTTTCTGTCTCAGGCCTAGTGTCTGTCCCTCCCCGGCTTCTTCCTGGCCCCGAGAACCACCGGTCAGGCTCAAATGAGGACCCCATCCTTGCCCCTAGTGGGACTCCCCCACCTACTATACCCCCAGATGAAACTTTTGGGGGGAGAGTGCCCAGACCAGCATTTGTCCACTATGATAAGGAGGAGGCATCTGATGTGGAGATCTCCTTGGAAAGTGACTCTGATGACAGCGTGGTGATCGTGCCCGAGGGGCTTCCCCCCCTGCCACCCCCACCACCCTCAGGTGCCACACCACCCCCTATAGCCCCCACTGGGCCACCAACAGCCTCCCCTCCTGTGCCAGCCAAGGAGGAGCCTGAAGAACTTCCTGCAGCCCCAGGGCCTCTCCCGCCACCCCCACCTCCGCCCCCGCCTGTTCCTGGTCCTGTGACGCTCCCTCCACCCCAGTTGGTCCCTGAAGGGACTCCTGGTGGGGGTGGACCCCCAGCCCTGGAAGAGGATTTGACGGTTATTAATATCAACAGCAGTGATGAAGAGGAGGAGGAAGAGGAAGAAGAGGAAGAAGAAGAAGAGGAAGAAGAGGAAGAGGAAGAAGACTTTGAGGAAGAGGAAGAGGATGAAGAGGAATATTTTGAAGAGGAAGAAGAGGAAGAAGAAGAGTTTGAAGAAGAGTTTGAGGAAGAAGAAGGTGAGTTAGAGGAAGAAGAAGAGGAGGAGGATGAGGAGGAGGAAGAAGAATTGGAAGAGGTGGAAGAGCTGGAGTTTGGCACAGCAGGAGGGGAGGTAGAAGAAGGTGGACCTCCACCCCCAACCCTGCCTCCAGCTCTGCCTCCCCCTGAGTCTCCCCCAAAGGTGCAGCCTGAGCCAGAACCAGAACCCGGGCTGCTGTTGGAAGTGGAGGAGCCAGGGGCAGAGGAGGAGCATGGGGCTGACACAGCTCCCACCCTGGCCCCTGAAGTGCTCCCCTCCCAGGGAGAGGTGGAGAGGGAAGAGGGGAGCCCCTCGGCAGGCCCCCCTCCCCAAGAGCTTGTTGAAGAAGAGCCCTCTGCTCCCCCAACCCTGCTGGAAGAGGGAACTGAGGATGGGGGTGACAGGGTACAGCCCCCACCAGAGACACCTGCAGAGGAAGAGATGGAGACAGAGACAGAGGCTGAAGCTCTCCAGGAAAAGGTGAGAGGGCCAGGCAGGGAAGGCACCTTGGGTGAGAAGGTGGGGCTGCCGGGAGAGTGGGTGGCAGCCGCTTATCTTAGGAGACGTTTGCCCAGCCTGAATCATTCTTCTGTGTGTGTGTGTATGACTATTCTGAATCTTGTATCTTTGTGCCTAAAAGGAGCAGGATGACACAGCTGCCATGCTGGCCGACTTCATCGATTGTCCCCCTGATGATGAGAAGCCACCGCCTCCCACAGAGCCTGACTCCTAGCCATCTTCTGCACCCCACTCTTTGTTTCCAATAAAGTTTTATGTCCTTAGATAGCGACCACTGCTTCTGCCTTTTGCCACACCTGGGTCCCCAGCCAGAAGCTCAGGTGTCTGCTGGGCTTTTCAGGGTATCCATAGTATTCCCCAGATGTCTCCATAGCTGTCCTCTTGTCAATGATCCAGAGAGGAACCATTGACATATGGGGGTAATGGACTGTCCCGTCACTCAGCACAATGGTGTCAGAATTGTAGGTTTCTGGCTGGATGCTAAACGTGCAGAATTGTGTGTAGGGTTGAGAATGAGGAGTTATAGAGACAGCCCTGCTTTCGTGTTTGTATTCGGGGTGGGAAACGTGTGGAGAATGTATGGGATTAAGTCTCCTAGTGAGTGGACCTGTGTCAACACACACATACCCACATGTGTGCGTGCTCAAACACATACGGCCCCTTGGTCTGAAAGGGCAGGCTGAGTGATTGCTCAGCCTATGGAAGTTTAGAAAATTAGGAAAAGGTGTGGAGCAGTTCAGTCATTGAATTCTGGGAAATTTGGACCTTACTCCAAGATAAAAGGACGTCCGTAGTGAGTATGTTGGGAATGAGCTGTTTTGGGGCTGGTCCTCATGACGGTTTCCCCCACAACTGCCTGGCAGGAGTTTGATAAGCTCACCCCAGGCCTTCCTGCTCACTCTTGAGGTGTGGACATTCCCCACCCAGTGTGTTATCTTTTTTCTTTTTTTGAGATAGACTCTTGCTCTGGCGCCCAGGCTGGAGTGCGGTGGGCGTGATATCGGCTCACTGCAACCTCCGCCCCCTGGGTCCAAGCAGTTCTCTGCTTCAGCCTTCTAATAAGTAGCTGGGATTACAGGCGCCCGCCACCACCCGGCTAATTTTTGTATTTTTAGTGGAGATGAGGTTTCACCATGTTGGTCAGGCTGGTCTTGAACTCCTGAGCTCATGATCCACCTGCCTCGGCCTCCCAAAGTGCTGGGATTACAGGTGTGAACCACTGCACCCGGCCATCCCAGTATCTGTTTTCTTTAAGCAGTAATCCTGTTCTAGGCCTTGCTGGGATGGATGTGTGAGGATGAACCGAGAGATGTGTCTGTGAGAGGGTACAAAGGTGTGGGCTTGAACTAGGGGCCCCGTGATTTTTTTACTCAGTCAATTGAATCATGAACATAGGTAAAGTGCCTTTGCGATGCAGAAGAGGGAGTCATTTTTCCCAACATTTATCTTAAAGAGCCCTTTGAGGAGGTGGCATTTGAGCTAATTTTTGGAAACTTCAGTAGGATTTTAAAAAGTTACCCCTCAACTTGTTATTTCGAAAAATTTCAAGCAGAAAAGTGAGAACAGTACAATAGATAACCTTTGCCTAGATTTGCCAATTAACATTTAGTCATGTTAACTTTTATCCCTATAAACTGCATGTCTACATGTAGACGTATCTCTATTATACCATGTATCTGTCTAATCTATACATCTGTCTTTCTACACAGTTCTGTTTTCATGGGACCATGTGAAAGTCAGTTGTAGACATCGTGGCCCTTCCCATCCCAAATTCTTTAACATAAATTATCTTCTAAGATTAAGGACGTTTTTCTGCATAATCATGATACTGTTATCAAACCTAAGAAAAATAACAGTAATCCAGTGATAATTGTGATATTAAAATTTTCCTATTCCTAAAATGTCTTATAGCTTTTTTTTCCTCCTCTGAGTTCAAGAGGAATTTCTTGTAGGTGGAGAAGGCCCTGGAAGGTTGAAGGATCACTGCAAGGACAAGGGTGTAGAGTGTGAAAAGTGCAATAATGGTTTTTCAGAAAGGGAAATAACCTGATTTCTGGAAACTAGATTGGTAAAGTTGACATCGATTCTGGGGAAGAGGCTAACAGAATTTTTTCTGATTTGAATTGTATTCTGAATAGGTAAAACATCCACGTGGTTCACAATTCAAGAGGTGCAAAAGGTTTGTTGAAAAGTCTCTTTAGCCACTGAGATTTTCTGCCAGAGCAGCCAGTATGATCAGTTTTTACATATTCATCTGGAGATAGTGTATGCACATACAAATATATATAATTTTTAGATGCAAATGGTAGTAAATTATCACTTAATATAAATCAATTTCACTGTCATGGGGATTTATTCATTCCGCAGATGTTTCTTATGTACTGACTATATAGTAGACACAGGCTGGGCGCGGTGGCTCACGTCTGTAATCCCAGCACTTGGGGAGGCCGAGAGGGATGGATCACCTGAGGTCAGGAGTTCGAGATCAGCCTGACCAAACTGGTGAAAACCCCGTCTCTACTTTAGAAAAAAAATACAAAAATTAGCTGGATGTGGTGGAAAGCACCTGTAATCCCAGCTACTCAGCAGGCTGAGACAGGAGGATTGCTTGAACCCAGGAGGTGGAAATTTCAGTGAGCTGAGATCGCGCCATTGCACTCCAGCCTGGGCAACAGAGCGAGACTTCGTCTCAAAAAAATATATGTGTGGCCGGGCGCGGTGGCTCAAGCCTGTAATCCCAGCACTTTGGGAGGCTGAGACGGGCGGATCACAAGGTCAGGAGATCGAGACCATCCTGGCTAACATGGTGAAACCCCGTCTCTACTAAAAATACAAAAAACTTAGCCGGGCGAGGTGGCAGGCGCCTGTAGTCCCAGCTACTCAGGAGGCTGAGGCAGGAGAATGGCGTAAACCCGGGAGGCGGAGCTTGCAGTGAGCTGAGATCTGGCCACTGCACTCCAGCCTGGGTGACAGAGCGAGACTCCGTCTCAAAAAAAAAAAAAAAAAAAAAAATGTGTGTGTGTGTGTGTGTGTAACTCTAGCTCCACAGGAGGTTGCGGAGATGCTGCTGAGAGGGTGGGGATGGCAAGCTGTCCTTCAGCCAGTTTCCTCCAGTGGTTACATCTTCCATTATTACAGTAAAACCAGGAATTTGATGTTGGCAGTGATTGACAGGCACTGTTTTACAAAGCTGGAGATAGAGCAGTAAACAAAATGCAGAAATCTCTGCCATGCCCTTGTGGGGTTTGTATCCTAGAAATTTTGGGGGTAGGGGGTAGTGTATATTTGATGGTGAGAACAGTGGGAAAATAAGGAAAGGGATAGGTTTGTGTGGGTGTATGGTTTTCAGTATTTTGAATTTTTAAATTTTAATTTTAATTAATTTATTTTTCAAGATGGAGTCTTGCCCCAGGCTGGAGTGCAGTGGCGCCATCTCGGCTCACTGCAACCTCCACCTCCCGGGTTCAAGCAGTTCTCCTGCCTCAGCCTCCCAAGTAGCTGAGTAGCCGGGCATGCACCACTACGCCTGGCTAATTTTTGTATTTTTAGTAGAAACAAGGTTTCATCATGTTGGCCAGGCTGGTCTTGAACTCCTGACCTCGTGATCCACCCGCCTTGGCCTCCCAAAGTGCTGGGATTATAGGCATAAGCCACCGCGCCCGGCCTGTTTCAGTATTTTATAATGAAAATTTTTGAACAGTCAGAGAAGCTGAAAGAATTACACCTAGAACACCCGTGTCTACCATGTTACTACATTTGTGTGTGTGTGTGTTTGTGCAATTTTAATTACAGTGGTCAAAGAAGCTCTTGCTGAGAAGGTGACGTTGAATAGACTCTAAAGACCCTAAAGAGTTGAGAGAGAGCTATTGGAGTTCTGGGGACCAGTCACAGCAAGTACCAAGATCCTGAAGCAGGAGCATTCTCGGTGTGTTCGAGGAAAGCAAGGAGGCCAGTGAGGTTGGAAAGTGGAATGAGGTCAGAGTAATAATAGAGTGAAAGAGGATGGCTGGGGGATGCGGGGGCAGTGAGGTAGGGCCCATGGTTTCTACTCGGTGAGGTGGGAAGCCACTGGAGGGGTTTAAGCTGGTAATCGATGTCACATAATTGAGGGGTTTTTTTTTTTTTTTTTTCTTTTTTTTGAGATGGAGTCTGGCTCTGTCACCCAGGCTGGAGTGCAGTGGCCGGATCTCAGTTCACTGCAAGCTCCGCCTCCCGGGTTTACACCATTCTCCTGCCTCAGCCTCCCGAGTAGCTGGGACTACAGGCGCCTGCCACCTCGCCCGGCTAGTTTTTTTTTTTTGTATTTTTTAGTGGAGACGGGGTTTCACCGGGTTAGCCAGAATGGTCTTGATCTCCTGACCTCGTGATCCGCCCATCTTGGCCTCCCAAAGTGCTGGGATTACAGGCTTGAGCCACCGCGCCCGGCCATAATTGATGTTTTAATAGTACCCGTGTGACTGCTCCTGGGGAATAGACAAAGTGAGGGTAGTAGACACAGCAGCTAGGAAGCAGATTCAGCCAGACAAGATGATACCTTCCACTAAGGTGTTTTGGAGAAGTGGTTGGATTCTAGATAATTTTTGAAGGTGGAGTTGGCAGAATTTGAAGATCATTCCATTTCTGTTCATACAGAGCTTCCTCATTCTCTTTTGACAGCTGCCTAGAAGCTCATTATATCATAATGTTTTAAACTAGTCCCTGATGATGAATATTTAGGTTGATGCTCTATCTTTTGCTGCCATGAAACAGACATATATTTGTATAAAATGCCACGTGGACATGTCATTCTTCACGTCAGTGAGTATTCGTAGAATAAATTCCAAGAAGCAGAAATGCTGAGTTCTTTCATGGATGTTATATCCATTTTTGCTCCCACCAGGAGTATGGGTGTTTCCCCAAACCCTTGCCAGAGTGTGTTCCCAGTTAACTTTGTGATCTTTGCCAATATGTTAAATGGAAATTGGCACATCAGTGTGTTTTAATTTACATTTTTCTCGTGAGAGAGTTTGAGCCGCTTCTTATATGCTTAAGATCTCTTTGCCAGCCTGGCCAACATGGTTTCACATGGTGAAACCCTGTCTCTACAGAAGACTAAAGGCCTGGGCTGGGAATTCACAGGCTCTTCAAGAGTCTGCCAGAGTGTGCTTGAGGAGAGGGCTGGCTGAATGTTAGGACAGTTAACTACATTTTTCAAACAGTTAATAATCATACTCAAAGGATAATAGATCAGGGTTATCCTGGAGAAGCTTTCTTGGGTGCAGTGGTACACGCCTGTAGTCCCAGATCCTTGGGAGGCTGAGGCAGGAGGGTCACTTGAGCCCAGGAATTTGAGGCCAACATGGGCAACACAGGGAGACCCATTCTCAAAACCAAAAGCCACTGCAGCCACTCTAAGTAGCTTGGATGGAGATCTGTTTATTAAATCTGCGTGGGTGCAAGGGACACAATTGGATGGCTAGCGTCTGCTTGGAATTGTCTGACAAGGATTTTCAAAAAGTTGCATGGTGAAATTTCACAGGGTTTAGACTATGGCTCTGTCTTTGAGCCCCTCAGTTGTGTAAGTGCAGGAGAAAGATAATGGCTTAGCAGAAACGGGGGTTCAGAGATGGGTGGAGACCTTCCGGGCACCTTGCTGCTTTAGTTCACTGGAGCAGGTGATGCAGGAAAGGAGACATGAGGATGTGGCTGGACAGGTTTATAGGGATCAGGTGGTGAGGGCCACGAAAGCTGTGCTCAGGAACTTGGGCTGTGTTCTCTAAGTAGCAAGCATTCCTTTCCAGGTCATCCTTGAGGGAAGTGACTCCTATTTTTGATCAGCTTTGGCAGGCCGTGGAGGAGAGTTGGACCTGGGAGAGCAGAGGGGAGATGTACACGGGTCCACGTGGAGGCTGGTGAAGTCTGGCTTTGGTTAGGACCCAGGGGCAGGGATGGGCAGGTGGCACTGCCCTGTCAGAGCACCCTTTGGCGTGTCGTCCTGGACTTGACTGCCACATAGGGGGGCTTCAGTTTCTGGTACTCTTGCCAAAGGCTGGCAGGACTGAACAGTCTCTCTGTCTTCGTGCTTTTCCCCTGAAAGAACTGGCTGCCTAGCCCAGGCCTTTAGTCTTCTATTGTCACACTCAGTATCCTTATTGCTTCTACTGCCCTAGAGATGGGGCTTTGGGAGAGTAGGTAGCTGCAAACTAAGGATCATCTTCCAAATGAAGGGTCTGTAGCCAAGATAGGAGTAGTTTGGGGTTGGGAAAGGGAAAGGAAGAAAGATTTAAACAAGCATTTATTGAATACTTGTGGTTTCCAAGCCAGGGCACCAGGCATTGGGGAAATGGTATATTATCCAAGATGCCGCTCCAAAGGAATTCACAATCTGACGGTAATGTAGACCATTTGAATGAGCAGTATCTCTGGGGTAAGAAGCAGCTGGATATGTGAGGTGTGTAGTTGAGGAGAGGGTTCAGGGCTGCAGAAGATTTGTGGGGGGCAGGTCACCCAGGGAGGATGACTGGAGTGGGAAGAGACGTGGGCTTAAGTGGAACCACATCACACCACATTTCAGGGGCAAGAGGAGCCCCTTTAAGGAGCGTGAAGAGGACTTGGAGAGGGCCGTGTCCTAGAAAAGAACTTCAAACAGGAGGCAGAAAACACAGAAAACATCGTGCTGTTGAGAAATGGCCACTGGATCTGGGGAAGAGTAAGACTGTGTGAAGGAAGGAGAGAAGATGGTGCGGTGAGGTGCCAGCCCTGCTCTGCCACCACTCACACCTCAGCACAGGGACTGTGGTGACCCAGCCGCCTGCCTTCCTTGGTTCCTGAATGGTATGTCCTTTGGTTGCTGTTGGCCAGGGAGCAGCCGCTCCTCAGCCTCTCTCTGGTTCCTTTTCAGCCTGCAGGGACAGAGAGGCAGAGCTCCAAGATCTCAGGCTTCTGGCCCTGGCCACCCCAACAGAGGCAGAGGTTTGATGCTTTCTCTTCAGAAGCCTCAACTGGCCTTCTTGTCTAAAACACCCCTCTTGCGTCCATCTGCCCTCATTAGCTCCTGCTTCCCTCCCCCCACCTGATACATATGATACATATTTTTGAATGTTTAGTTTGTCTCCTCGCAGTAGAACGTAAGCGCCATTAGAGCAGAGACCTTCTTGGTTTGTCTGTTGCTGCCTCACGAGTTCCGAATTCCTGTTATGTAGTAGGGGCTCAGTAATGAATGAATGAATGAACCAATGAGCAAACAAACAAATTGTGGTTCCTCCTCAGTTCCTTGAGCTGAACGTGGGAGATAAGCAGACCATCCCCTGCAGGAGGATAAGCTCTGCAAGAGCCCAGGGAGGCTCCCTCTCCAGCGGGGTAGATGTACATTGCTGGAGTGGATGGAGAAGCTGAGGTCTGATGGGAGCTTAGCTGCTCAGGTTCCTCTCACACAGTCTGTTGCAGCCTGCTCCCTCTTGACTGCATGCAACGACACAAAAGAACGGGCTGGGGTGGTAGGGCACCCCTAGCACTGCACACCCCCCACTTCAGCCCTTGCAAACCAAGGAGACTTTGAGGGGCAGCTCTCAGGGCACAGATCCTAGGGAGCCCAGGGGATGCCATTCTTTGGCCTTTGTCGCTACAGGGTCTCGTGGATCCTCAGTCCCGGGGCCTGGGTCACTCTTCCACTTCCAGTCTTGACCCGTCTGGGTCCAGTGCAAATCTGTTTTCAAATACTGGATGAGTGACCTCCCGACACACTGCCCAGTGGATTTCCCTAAATAGCAACTCATCCATGGACCCTCTGGACAAGGGTTGTGTGTTGGGTCTTCTTTTCTCCGTGTGGTTCCTGGCAAAAGACTTGGTATAAAGAGAGATTCGTGCACACAAAGTCAATGAGATGCTCCTGCGTGAGATGCAGAGCTGAAGAGGTTGCGTCCCGTTTTCAGTCCTTTGCGATGACCCTTGGTCTGCCTTATCTCATGCTGTTCTAACGTTTCCCAACACTTGAGCTCAGCGTTGCCCCAGATTTCTTCACCTTTCGGACCCTAGCTCCCCGAAGTCTCCCATGTCTTCTCTTTCTCAGCCTCCCCTGTGAAACATGGTGCTGAAGCCACACTTTTGGGTCTGGAACGCTGAGAACCTGCACTCATTTCCAATGACCATTTCAGTTCCTGCCAACCAGCCCTGCTTTCATTTGTCTTTTTATTCATTTTTAGACAGTTTCGCTCTTGTTGCCCAGGCTGGAGTACAGTGGCGCGATCTCTGCTCACCACAACCTCCACCTCCCGGGTTCAAGTGACTCTCCTGTGTCAGCCTCCTGAGTAGCTGGGACTACAGGCGCCCGCCACCACGCCCAGCTAGTTTTTTGTATTTTTACTAGAGATGGGGTTTCACCATGTTAGCCAGGATGGTCTCGATCTCCTGACCTCGTGATCCGCCCGCCTCAGCCTCCCAAAGTGCTGGGATTACAGGCGTGAGCCACCGCGCCCGGCGATATCTGAATTTTCTTTCTTGAACCATTTGAGAGTAAGTTGCACCATCATGATACCTTATTCTTAAACACTTCTACACTCCTGAATATTTATACAGTATTTCCCAAGATTAAGGACATTCTCTTACACAATCACGATACAATTATAAGTCAAGAATTTTAACAAATGAGAGAATATTGTTATCTAATATGTTGTCCATATTTGAATTTTCCCATTCATGTCTTTTATAGCTGTTTGTGAATTTCAGCTTCTTATGTCACCAATTCACAGGTCCCATCCCTGACATGAACTCTGTTCCTTATCCCATCCCTAAGCTTATCCCTTCCCTGGTGACCCCCACGTCTATCTAGTCATGGCCCTTAGTTGAATCTCTATAGCATGGACCACCTGTGCTAACTTCTACTTAGCTGTTAAAGCCTTTCTTTTTTTTTTTTTTTTTTTTTTTTTTTTTTGAGATGGAGTCTTGTTCTATCGCCCAGGCTGGAATGCAGTGGTGTGATCTCCACTCACTGCAACCTCCGCCTCCCTGGCTCAAGTGATTCTCCTGCCTCAGCCTCCCGAGTAGCTGGGACTACAGGTGCACATCACCATGCCTGGCTAATTTTGTATTTTTTAGTAGAGACGGGGTTTCACCATCTTGGCCAGGCTGGTCTCGAACTCCTGATGTTTTTGAGATGGAGTTTTGCTCTTGTTGCCCAGGCTGGAGCATGATCTCGGCTCACTGCAACCTCCACCTCCTGGGTTCAAGTGATTCTCCTGCCTCAGCCTCCTGAGTAGCTGGGATTAATTACAGGCATGCACCACCATGCCCGGCTAATTTTGTATTTTTAGTAGAGACGGGGTTTCTTCCATGTTGGTCAGGCTGGTCTCGAACTCCTGACCTCAGGTGGTCTGCCCGCCTTGGCCTCCAAAAGTGCTGGGATTACAGGCGTGAGCCACTGCGCCTGGCCTCACATTTTTGTCTCTCCAGTCAAAAGCAAAAATAATCCCAACTAACAGGAAACTTACAACTTTTAACTAAAAGGATGCCTGTTGACCAAGAATGCTGTGTATGTCGGGAAAGATAAGGTCCAGGTTGTGGCAGAATTGACAGGTTGGCAGAAGGTTGGCCCCCACTAGCCCTCTCTCTGTTCGCATCTGACCACCACCACCAGAATGCAACAGCAACAACAGCAACAAAAACAAAACCCCGGGAAACAAAATTCCAGCTTAGTTTTATTGCTTGGATTATTTCTTCTTTTTCTGCAGAACACTGAATGTGGGCATTGAAAAAGACTTCTAAACTTACGGGTCACGCTGAACAGGGGATACAGTTGCTCTTGTAACAACACAGAAGGCCCTTATTTTTTTGAGATGGAGTCTCTGTCACCCAGGCTGGAGTGCAGTGGCGTGATCTCAGCTCACTGTAACCTCCGCCTCCTGGGTTCAAGCAATTCCTGTGTCAGCCTCCTGAGTAGCTGGGACTACAGGCGTGCACCACCACGCCCAGCTAATTTCTGTACTTTTAGCAGAGGGGGTTTCACCATGTTGGCCAGGCTGGTTTCGAACTCCTGACCTCAGGTGATCCACCCGCCTCGGCCTCCCAAAGTGCTGGGATTACAGGCATGAGCTCCGTGCCTGGCCAAAAGACCCTTATATTTTTGTGGAATAAACGAAACAAAGGAATAGATGAGGAAGCCAGGAATGGACTACACAGCAAGTTGCAGAAAAAGACAGTTTGGGATTGGTTTTAGCTGTGTCATTATTACTTGGCATTGCAGGTGAGCATAGGAGAAAACAGTAAGTTCAACTCTAGAGCAGAGAGTATTTAAGGGGGAAATGTGTATACCCTGTACCTTTTGTTGTGACATCTCTACAATAGCTTTAAAAATATATCTGCGTCTTTTTTATTTTATTTTATTATTTATTTTTTTTTGAGACGGAGTCTTGCTCTATCGCCCAGGCTGGAGTGCAGTGGTGTGATCTCGGCTCACTGCAACCTCCGCCTCCTGGGTTCATGCCATTCTCCTGCCTCCGGACTATAGGCGCCCGCCACCATGCCTGGCTAATTTTTTGTATTTTTACTAGAGACGGGGTTTCACCGTGTTAGCCAAGATGGTCTTGATCTGCTGACCTCGTGGTCCGCCCACCTTGGCCTCCCAAAATACTGGGATTACAGGCGTGAGCCACTGCGCCCGGCCTTGCATCTTATTATAATTTATGTTTAATCAAAGTAAGATTCATTCGTTCGTTCAGTCATTTGTTCTTGGAGATATACTTCCTGCTGCACTCTGGACTGACTGTTCCTTCTATTTTATTCTGAACTTCTCTGCCTCATTCTTGGGAATTCCCTTTTGCCTTTCTGTTTACTGGATCCCATACCTTCCTCTTTCTTGGCTTATTTCTTTATTTCAGTGGACCACATCCTCCAACAGCTTCTTAAGAACGGGTGTGTAGGAGGTAAAATGGTTTACTTCTTGCATTTCTGAAAAGAACTTTATCATCACATTTGTTTGACAATTTGGCCAGGTACAGAGATCAGAAATTCTTTTCCCTCAAAATCCCGTAGACATTTTCTCATTTCTTCTGTTTTCCAATGTTGCCATTAAGAAGTTTGATGGGCCCAGTGGCTCACACCTATAATCCCAGCACCTTGGGAGGCAGAGGCCTGAGGACTGCCTGAGCACAGGAGTTCAAGACCAGTCTGGGCAACATGGCAAGATTCTTTCTCTACAAAAATTTAAAAAATTATCTGACCATGGTGGGGCATGCCTGTGTTCCCAGTTACTTGGGAGGCTGAGGCAGGAGGATTGCTTGAGCCTAGGAGGTTGAGGTTGCAGTGAGCCATGTTTGTGCCTGGGTGACAGAGTGAGACTTTCTCTCAAAAAAAAAAAAAAAAAGAAAAGTTTAATATTGTTCTGGCTCATTTTGTCATTTTGTATGTAAGCTATGTTTTTTTTTCCTCTCTCTGGAAGCTTTTAGGATTTTGTTCTTTGTCTCCAGCTTTCTGAAATTGCACAGTGTATGCCTGGGTCTAGGTCTAGGTTGATGTTCATTTTGTTGGCACTTGGTGGGTTGCATCAACCTGAAACTAATAATGTGTCCTCAGGTCTAGCAAATTTTCTTGTTTACATTAAATGTTTTCCTCACATTTTTTTCTTATTCAGGAACTTCTATTATTTGGATGTTGAATTTTGGACTTATTTCCTAATCTTACTTAGTTTTTCTTTCTTGTTTTCTATTTCTTTGTCTTTTTTTTTCTGGGATGTTTCATTAACTTTTCCTCCAATCCTTCCTTTGAAATTTTAATTTCTGCTATCAAAGTTTGATTTCCAAGTGTTTAGTGTTTAGATTCCTTATTCTCCGGATGTTCTTTTTGTTGTTGTAGTAAATAGGTTCCTGTTCTTGCTTCATGGCTGCAATATCTTCTCTTATCTCTCTTTGTATGTTACGATAATATTTTTAAAACGTTTTCTTCTGCACCCTCTTATCTCTCTTTTCTCCAAGTTCCCTTTCTGTCTGGTCTCTTTATTTCACAGTGGGAGCTTTCCTTAAATATCTGGTGGTGCTTGGCTGTCGTAGTGAAGTAAGGCCCTGTGAGCTCATTGGAAACTGTATGCATTAGTGGAACTTTTCAACTAGAGGACTTTGCTGGGGGTGATGGGGATGTCAGATGCCAGCATCTCTAGGCCATGTCTCTCGGTCATGCTGAGTTTCCTCAGATCTCTTATCTCTGACTTAGAGGGTGTAAGCCAGGCTGCTGGTGTCCAGGAAGCTTGGGTGTGTAGGGGCGGGGAATCCCCCTGTCCACTATGTTGTTTTCAGCATAGAATTGCAACCTGACACTCAGCTGTGCCTGGTTTCTGCAGAAAACAATATTTATTTTATTTATTTATTTTGAGACAGAGTCTCACTCTGTCGCCCAGGCTGGAGTGCAGTGTCACGACCTTGGCTCACTGCAACCTCTGCCTCCCAGGTTCAAGTGATTCTCCTGCCTGAGCCTCCCGAGTAGCTGGGACTACAGGTGCCCGCCACCACGCCTGGCTAATGTTTGTATTCTTAGTAGAGATGGGGTTTCACCATATTGGCCAGGCTGGTCTTGAACTCCTGACCTTGTGATCAGCCCGCCTCTGCCTCCCAAAGTGCTGGGATTACAGGCGTGAGCCACCACGCCCGGCCAAAAATAATCTTCTATTTCCCCCAGGATTAGGCAGAGGTAATTTCCTGGCTGTGCAGACGGAGGAAAGAGATCTGGGGATCTAACTGCTGCCATTAGGGATTTTCAGCTGATTTTCTGTGTCCAGTCTTCCTCTGTGCCTGTACCTTCAGAGGTAATTGGTGCCTTCAATTTTTGAGCCTTTTCAGGACTGTTGAAACTATGCCCCAAAGAAAAAGAAAC
This sequence comes from Macaca mulatta, assembly GCF_049350105.2. Taxonomy (NCBI): domain Eukaryota; kingdom Metazoa; phylum Chordata; class Mammalia; order Primates; family Cercopithecidae; genus Macaca; species Macaca mulatta. The sequence continues at coordinate 6,192,978 of NC_133421.1, read as the reverse complement.
CAATGACTAACAGAAATTCTTTTTTTTTTTTTTTTTTTTGAGACGGAGTCTCGCTCTGTCACCCAGGCTGGAGTGCAGTGGCCGGATCTCAGCTCACTGCAAGCTCCGCCTCCTGGGTTCACGCCATTCTCCGGCCTCAGCCTCCCGAGTAGCTGGGACTACAGGCGCCCGCTACCTCGCCTGGCTAGTTTTTTTTGTATTTCTTAATAGAGACGGGGTTTCACCGTGTTAGCCAGGATGGTCTCGATCTCCTGACCTCGTGATCCGCCCGTCTCGGCCTCCCAAAGTGCTGGGATTACAGGCTTGAGCCACCGCGCCCGGCCAGAAATTCTTAAGTTTGCAGGATGGCAGATAAGAAAAGAAACCTCTTGCTGAAATGCTGAAACTTCCTCTGCTTATGAGATTAAAAAAACTGGCTGAAATCAGTTGGAACCAATATGGCCAGGGGGGTCTATGCAGAACCAATATGGCCAGCTGGAGTCTATGCAGAATGAGCCTGCTGACCTCAGCCTTTCCACTGCACCGTTCACACTAGCGCCCCCCAAATTTGCACCTGTGACCCACGAGGAGGCTTGAGGATACCACGGTAGAGGCCTGAGGACTTTCCAGGCTTTCCCTCCCTCCCGCCAATCACCTACTCATCTCAGAATCCACCCGTTAAACATTTTCTAATCAAGACATTGCCTTAAAGCTGGCACAGGAAGACAGATTCGAGCTGGACTTCTGTCTCCATGTTGATCGACTTGTGATAAAAGGGTTTCGTTTTCTCAAAAACCTGGTGCCACAGTATTGGCTTCTAGTGCATCGGTCAGCGAGCCCTTTCGCTCAGTAACACTGCGCCAGGAACTGGCTTGCATTTTGGTGGCCTCACAACCCCAGCTCTGCCCCCTAACACATCTTTTCCTAATCTGTTTTCATCATTTTCTAATCTGTTAAGTCAGTTATCACCTGGCTGCTTCCAGGTGGCAAAATCTGTTGAATCTCTCACTTATAGTCGTAATGTCTCCTGCTGTCTTTTTTCTAATGAGTTTATATATTTAATTTTTTTTTTTTTTTTTTTTTGGACGGAGTCTCACTCTGTCGCCCAGGCTGGAGTGCAATGGCGCAATCTCGCTCACTGCAATCTCTGCCTCCTGGGTTCGAGCAATTCTCCTGCCTTGGCCTCCTGAGTAGCTGGGATTACAGGTGCCTGCCACTATGCCTGGCTAATTTTTGTATCTTTAGTAGAGACAGGGTTTCACTATGTTGACCAGGCTGGTCTTGAACTCCTGACCTCAGGTGATCCACCCACCTCGGCCTCCCAAAATGCTGGGATTATAGGCATGAGCCACTGCACCTGGCTTTTTTTTTTTTTTTTTTTTTTGAGATGGAGTTTTGCTCTTGTTGCCCAGGCTGGAGTGCAGTGGTGCAATCTTGGCTCACCACAACCTCCGCCTCCCGGGTTCAAGCGATTCTCCTGCCTCAACCTTCCTGAGTAGCTGGGATTACAGGCATGCACCACTATGCCTGGCTAATTTTGTATTTTTAGTAGATACGGGGTTTCTCCATGTTGGTCAGGCTGGTCTCGAACTCTCGACCTCAGGTGATCCTTCTGCCTCGTCCTCCCAAAGTGCTGGGATTACAGGAGTGAGCCACTGTGCCCGCTCCTCCACCCCCCCACCTTTTAAAATTTATTATTATTATTATTATTATTTTTAAATCAGGAGCATCGGCAGTATCTCTTTGGACTGAGAAGTAGTGCCCTCGCCCTGGTTACTGAGGCCAGCTTTCTCAGGCATAGTGTGGAATGGATGGATGTATCATCTTGGGAATAAAAAATGGCAGATGCCAGTCTTCCATGTGTTTATTGTAGGTATCGTGCGTTCTGTGCTTCAGGCAGCCTGTAGGGACCTCCACACAATCCTATTCCTTGACTCGTCTTGGAGCCACAGCCTACCGTTTGCCACGGGGAGAGAGTTGCAAAGGCTCTTCCCCATCTCTCTCCTCACAGGCATTTCAGGTAGCGACATTTGTCAGCTCTCCCGGTGACTGTTTGACCCGGCACACTCCTGCTCTTTCGTCTCCTCTTTCTGTTAACGTCCTCTGTCTTCAGTTAGAACATTTACAAGTATTTTGCTTTTCTTTTTTTTTTCTTTTTTCTTTTAATTTTTTGAGACGGAGTCTCGCTCTGTCGCCCAGGCTGGAGTGCAGTGGCACGATCTCAGCTCACTGCAAGCTCCGCCTCCTGGGTTCATGCCATTCTCCTGCCTCAGCCTCCTGAGTAGCTGGGACTACAGGCACCTGCCACCTCACCTGGCTAATTTTTTGTATTTTTATAGAGACGGGGTTTCACCGTGTTAGCCAGGATGGTCTCGATCTCCTGACCTCATGATCCGCCCGCCTTGGCCTCCCAAAGTGCTGGGATTACAGGCTTGAGCCACTGTGCCCAGCCCTGCTTTTCTTAATCTTACCTCGGTATCTATGGCCCAGTTTACCTTACATTGAATCTGATGTGTTTCCAAAATTCCACACACATTCGCAAGTCATGGGTGGCTTTGGGTGGTCAAAGCTTCTTAGCTTCTTACTTCATCCCTCACTTTGTTTTTTCTTTTTTTTTTGAGACGGAGTCTCCCTCTGTCGCCCAGGCTGGAGTGCAGTGGGGCGATCTCCACTCACTGCAAGCTCCGCCTCCCGGGTTCAAGCAATTCTGTCACCTCTGCCTCCTGAGTAGCTGGGACTACAGGCACCTGCCACCACGTCTGGTTAATTTTCATATTTTTAGTAGAGACGGGGTTTCACCATGCTGGATAGGCTGGTCTCAAACTCCTGACTTCAGGTGAGCCACCCGCCTCGGGTTCCCAAAGTGCTGGGATTACAGGCCTGAGCCACCGCGCCCGGCCATCTTTCACTTTTAAGTTCAAAGTGAACTGACTGAACTGAAACCAACTAATTCCACGGAACTTGTTTTGCAGGATTAAGTATCATTTTCAAATGACACCCTATCACTTGGAATTTCACTAGAAAATCTTCCAGTTGCCAACTCTTTTCTCAGGTTCTTAAGTTTCCAAAAAATCTTATTTCTTTCCAAGTCTCTCAGCAACGTTGTTTTGAATATATTACAGCCAAGTATAACCTTATTACTTCCAAATGACCAAAATTCCAATAACTTCATTCCGAAAACAGGTGCAGTTTGAGCCAATGTTGTAAATATTTATTGTTTTTAATAGCTTGAATTATGTCCAGAATAGAACTGAAAACACACACACACCCACACACATTATACACACATTACACATACATAACACATGAGTTTTATTCATTAGATAGAGTCAGACAGAAAAGAAATCTAATTCATTGAATTTTCTATGTTTAATCCCTTATTTCAAGACAAAGGAAGACAAAATTGAAATAAAATTTGTGCTACACTCCTCGGCTTTGTGGTATTTCATATTTTAGTCAATCTCTATTTCTGTAAACATAATTGTACTCATCCTTACTGATTTACCTAGTCCGACCACTGTTCCTCTTAATTTAAAATTATTCAGAAGTTTTCTACAAGGCATTTTTCTCTCATAACCATTTCCTAGACTTTATTTCCACATCAAAGACTTGGGATCTAATAAGAATTCTGGAGTTCTTGAATTCACATCGCCTTCCTCAGCTTCACCCAGATGATGGACAGTGTATTTAGACCAAAGCTGGGGTCATCATCATCTTACAGCCAATGGTTAAGCCCAGTACTCCTCTCATTTCCGCCAAAAGGGTAGGTTGGACAGGATCCTTCCCTAAGGCCCTTTTTTCGGGGGTCTTTTCCTGATTTCTTCTGGCTGTTTAGCAACTGGTTAAACTTTCTCACTCTTTTCTTCGTGATGTCGCCTGTGCTCAACCCACGTGACTTCCATCATCAGTACCTGTGGCTAATTGATGTTGGGTGGGGCTGGAAAATAATCAGTTGAAAGATGACCTGGAGAGCTATTGGTATATCCTGCCTGGTGTTTTTGTTTTTTGTTTTTTTCCACACTAGATTCAGCTAGTGGGCTCCACACCCCTTTTTTTTTCTCTCCCGCAATCTCTGCTCACTGCAAGCTCCGCCTCCCAGGTTCACGCCATTCTCCTGCCTCAGCCTCCCTAGTAGCTGGGACTACAGGCGCCCGCCACCACGCCCGGCTAACTTTTTTGTATTTTTAGTAGAGATGGGGTTTCACCGTGTTAGCCAGGATGGTCTCGATCTCCCGACCTCATAATCCGCCCGCCTTGGCCTCCCAAAGTGCTGGGATTACAGGCGTGAGCCACCGCGCCCGGCCACCACACGTCTCTTGACAGCCACAAAGTGGAGTGCCACTGGGTGGATGTCTGCCCTGTTTGCAGCTGTGTGCCTTCTCCCCTAGGCTTCTGTCTCCTGTAAGGCAAGGGGGCCTGTGGTTTCCGCCAACACTTTGTTTTATTTTGTCTTTTCAGATGGAGTCTCACTCTGTCACCCGGGCCGGAGTGCAGTGGTGTGATCTGGGCTCACTGCAACCTCCACCTCCCGGGTTCAAACAATTCTCCTGCCTCAGCCTCCCCAGTCGGTGGGACTAAGGAAGGAGACCTCTACTACTCCTGCTGCCCTCCTCCGCCCGCCCTGCCTAGTTCACAAGACAGGAGGAAAGAGAGAAAGCAAAAAGTTAGAAAGAAACAAAAGTAAGATAAATAGCCAGACAACCTTGGCACCACAACCCTGCCCTAGGAGTTAAAAAAAATGATAACATCAACCCCTGACCTAAACTACTTGTGTTATCTCTACATTCCAGACACTGTATGAAAAAAGCATTGCAAAACTTTTTGTTCTGTTAGCTGATGCATGTAGCCCCCAGTCACGTTTCCCATGCTTGCTCGATTTATCATGACCCTTTCACGTAGACCCCTTTAAGTTGTAAGCCTTTAAAAAGGCCAAGAATTTCTTTTTCGGGGAGCTCAGCTCTTAAGGCGCGAATCTGCCAACGCTCCCGGCCAAATAAACCACTTCCTTATTTTTTTAATTTTTATTATTATTATTTTTTTTGAGACAGAGTCTCGCTTTGTCGCCCAGGCTGGAGTGCAGTGGCCGAATCTCAGCTCATTGCAAGCTCCGCCTCCCGGGTTCACGCCATTCTCCTGCCTCAGCCTCCCGAGTAGCTGGGACTACAGGCGCCCGCCACCGCGCCCGGCTAGTTTTTTGTATTTTTTCAGTAGAGACGGGGTTTCACCGGGTTAGCCAGGATGGTCTCGATCTCTTGACCTCATGATCCACCCGTCTCGGCCTCCCAAAGTGCTGGGATTACAGGCTTGAGCCACCAAGCCCGGCCCACTTCCTTCTTTAATCTGGTGTCTGAGGAGTTTTGTCTGCGGCTCGTCCTGCTACAGGTGGACTGTATCCGACTGTGTTTTTCAAATATGGCCACAATAGTATACAACCTCCTGCATTCTCTTCTGTGACACTGCTATTCCTCTCATTGAGGAGCAGGATCTATATCCCCCTCCTCGTGTACCTGTGGGGGATGCCTTCATGACTGGTTCAACCAGTAGAACACGGTGGAAGTGATGCTCTGTGACATTTTTTTTTCTTTTTTTTCTTTTTTTTTTTGAGATGGAGTCTCACTCTGTCGCCCAGGCTGGAGTGCAGTGGCCGGATCTCAGCTCACTGCAAGCTCCGCCTCCCGGGTTCACGCCATTCTCCTGCCTCAGCCTCCCGAGTAGCTGGGACCACAGGCCCCGCCACCACGCCCGGCTAGTTTTTTGTATTTTTAGTAGAGATGGGGTTTCACCAGGTTAGCCAGGATGGTCTCGATCTCCTGACCTCGTGATCCGCCCGTCTCGGCCTCCCAAAGTGCTGGGATTACAGGCTTGAGCCACTGCGCCCGGCCTTTTTTTCTTTTTTGAGATGGAGTTTCGCTCTTGTTGCCCAGGCTGGAGTGCAGTGATATGATCTCGGCTCACTGCAACCTCCACCTCCTGGGTTCAAGGGATTCTCCTGCCTCAGCCTCCCGAGTAGCTGGGACTACAGGCGCGTGCCACCACACCCAGCTAATTTTTGTATTTTTAGTAGAGACAAGGTTTCACCATGTTAGCCAGGATGGTCTCGGTCTCTTGACCTCGTGATCTGCCCGCTCGGCCTCCCAAAGTGCTGGGATTATAGGCATGAGCCACCGCACCCGGCTGTGACTTCTAATACTAGGTCAAATGCCATGCAATTCCTTTTACTTTGCTGCCTTGGGATCACGCTTGCTGTGTGGCATGGGACATGTTGAGGCAGCCATGTTTTGAATAAACAATCTGTCACAATGTCTAAGGTCAAATTTTAATCATAGATGCCATCCTTGCTATAAACGAAATTGAGAGGTAGATGCATACCTAGCTTATTTGACACCCAAAGCATATCTGTTAATATTCTTAAATTAATTTTATAATGAAATGAAAATAATAATGTTAATAATTGTGTCTATAAAATAATGGATGACAGTGAAAATTTACTGAACTTTGTCTATAGAATTATGCTAGTAAAATTTTCAATGAAAAATAAAAAATGACGATAAAAATTTTATGGGATCGAGTCCAGTGATTCATGCCTATAATCCCAGCATGTTGGGAGGCTGAGGCGGATGGATCACCTGAGGTCAGGAGTTTGAGACCAGCCTGGCCAACATGATGAAACCCTGTCTCTACTAAAAATACAAAAATTAGCCAAGTGTGGTGGTTCATGCCTATAATCCCAGCTACTCAGGAGGCTGAGGCGGGAGAATCACTTGAATCTGGGAGGTGGAGGTTGCAGTGAGCCAAGATCATGCCAGTGCACTCAAACACCTGGGCAACAAGAGTGAAACTCCATCTCAAAACAAACAAAAAAAGGCACTAGGGTTGGGCACAATGGCTCACGCCTGTAATTCTAGCACTTTTGGACGCCAAGGTAGGAGAATTACTTGAAACTAGGAGAGTTCAAGACCAACCTGGGCAACAAATCAAGAGCCCCTCTCTATAAAAAAAGTTTAAAAAAAATTAGCCAGGTGTGGTGGTGTATGTTTGTAACCTTAACTACCTAGGAGGCTGAGATGGGAGAATCTCTTGAGGTCAGGTGTTTGAGGCTGCAGTGAGCTGTAGCCTGCATTCTAGCCTGAATGACAGAGCAAGGCTGTCTTATTTTTTTTTTATTTTTTTTTTTGAGACGGAGTCTCGCTCTGTCGCCCAGGCTGGAGTGCAGTGGCCAGATCTCAGCTCACTGCAAGCTCGGCCTCCCGGGTTTACGCCATTCGCCTGCCACCTCGCCCGGCTAGTTTTTTGTACTTTTTTTTTTTAGTAGAGACGGGGTTTCACCGGGTTAGCCAGGATGGTCTCGATCTCCCGAGCTCATAATCCGCCCGTCTCGGCCTCCCAAAGTGCTGGGATTACAGGCTTGTGCCACCGCGCCCGGCTGGCTGGAGAATCGCTTGAACCTGGGAGATGGAGGTTGCAGTGAGCTGAGATTGCGCCATTGCACTCCACCCTGGGCAACAAGAGCAAAACTCCATCTCAAAAACAATATATATATATACACATATATACATATATATATATATGATATATATATTCAATGCAATCTCAATTTTATAAAAAAGTAGGATTTTTATTTATTTTTAAATTTATTTGAGACAGAGTCTCACTCTGTTGCCCAGGCTGGAGTACAATGGCATGATCTTGGCTCACTGCAACCTCCGCCTTCTGGGTTCAAGCAATCCTCCTGCTTCAGCTCCCGAGTAGTTCAGATTACAGGTGCCCGCCACCACGCCTGGCTAATTTTTATACTTTTAATAGAGACGGAGTTTCACCATGTTGGCCAGGCTGGTCTCGAACTCCTGGGCTTAAGTCACCTTCCTGCCTCAGCCTCCCAAAGTGGTGGGATTACAGGTGTGAGCCACTGCACCCAGCCAAAAAAACAGTAGGAATTTTTGTTAATAATTTTTATCAATATCAATAAGCTGACTGCAAAATTTATAGCAAAAGGCTAACATAATGGAATAGCTAAAATTGTTTTGGAAATGAAGAACAAGGTTACTTGATTTCGATACTTATAAAGCTATAGTAATAAGTCAGTGTAGTATTGGTGGAATGATAAGCACATAGATCATGGAGCAAAATAGTCCGAACATAGGCATAGATATGGTGAACTGATTTTTGGCAAGGATGCAAAGGCAATTCAATGGAGGAATCAAGAAATGGTGCTGGAACAATATTTGCATATGAATATTCATATGCAAAAAATGAACTTGACCCATTCTTCACATTTCATACAAAATTTAACTCAGAATAGATCACAGACTTAAATATGAAGTGTGAAATCATAAACCTTCTAGAGAAAACAGGAGAGAATCTTTATGATCTTTCGTTAGGCATGGGCAAAACACAATCCATAATGGAAAGAAATTGACAAATTGTACTTCATCATAATTTAAAACTTCTGCTCTGCTAAAGACACTGCTAAGAGATAAAAGGCATCTTTACTCTCCGAGATGTTGCTTGTGGGGAGAAAATATTTGCAAATCACATATCTTTCAAAGGACTTAATATCTGGCAGGACGCAGTGGCTCATGTCTGTAATCCCAGTACTTTGGGAGGCTGAGGAGGGCGCATCGTCTGAGGTCAGAAGTTTGAGACCACTAGCCTGGCTAACATGGCGAAACCCTGTCTCTACTAAAAATGCAAAAATTAGCTGGGGTGTGGTGGCGCATGCCTGTAATTCCAGCTATTCAGGAGGCTGAGGTAGAAGAATAGCTTGAACCTGGGAGGCAGAGGTTGCAGTGAGCCGAGATTGTGTCACTGCACTCCAGCCTGGGTGATAGAGTGAGACTCCGTCTCCAAAAAAAAAAAAAAAAAAGGACTTAATATCTAAAATATTGCTCCACTCTGGGCTGGGCAGGCTTATGCAAACCTATCTGCAAAAGTCTGAGGAAGCTGAGAGGCCGAAGAAAGAGGTTAACATATCTAGTTTCTCAAGAGACAACATTTAATAGAAACTTAGGAACAGAGGCCACGTCTGTGTTTCAGGTGGTGTGAGACGAGATTGTGGATCCCCTGCGCCTCTACTCCCTGGACCCAGGCCTTATATATCATAGGGAAAGGGCATGCTTCAGAAGGTATGTATAGGACAATTGCTGACGAGCAGGCTTAATGGTAAGTACGTACTCTTATACAAGGAAAAACAGATAAACTGGAAATCTTAGCGGCTCCTTGAACTGTGGTTCATCAAAAGTCTACATGAGGCCGGGCACAGTAGCTCACGCCTGGAATCCTAGCACTTTGGGAGGCCAAGGCGAGTGGATCACTTGACGTCAGGAGTTCGAGACCAGCCTGGCCAACATAGTGAAACCCCTATCTCCACTAAAAATATAAAAATTAGCCAGGCATGGTGGTGCATCCCTGTAATCCCAGCTACTTGGGAGGCGGAGGCAGAAGAATCACTTGAACCCAGGAGGCAGAGGTTGCAGTGAGCTGAGATCGCACCACTGCACTCCAGCCTGGGTGACAGAATGAGACTCTGTCTCAAAGCAAAAAAGGCAACATGGCTGCTTAGCATCCAAGCTGGAGTTGCTCCACAAATATATAAAGATCTCTCAAAACTCAACAATGAGAAAACAAAGAATCTGCAGAAGTTTAAATAGATACTTCACCAAAGTAGATATACAAATGTCAAATAAACAGTTGAAAAGATGCTCAGTATAATTAGTCATTAGCAAAATGTAAATTAAAACCATAATGGCATACCACTGTACACCTATTAGAATGGCTAATCCCTCCCCACTCCCCCACAAACCATCCCTTGCTTCCATAAACAAACAGTACCAAGTACTGGTGAGGATACAGAGCAGCTGGAACTGTCATACATCGCTCGTGAGAGACTGACTATACAAAAGGACAATGGACAGAATCATATATAAAAACAGATCTTTGTCCCATAAACTCTGTAGCAACCAGCCCCAGAAGTCAAACCACGCTCCTTCCAGTACAGGAAACCAAACAACATCCTCCACAGCAATTGGCCTCAAACAGTCAGGACTTGGTCAATAACCGCCAGATTTCTTCATTTTTGTCTCCACTTCCACTTAGGACCAACCAGAGAGAAGCAAATATGCAGCCCTAATCAATCGTATAGGCTGCTCTGCTTCTAGCTAAGTCTGCTTATAGCTTCTCCGTGCCAACAGCCTCCAGTCAGCTTGTTCTTAGGAAACCAGAAGTGGGAGGCCCACGGAACTCTACTCCCTGACATCTTTATTGTTGAGAATTTGCCCTTAGAGGCTGAGCCAGATTCACATCAACTTCTGCTCCAAAATCTGAGGTGGTTCTTCCAGGACCAACTCTGTTATTTTATTTTCTAAGGTAGAAGATACCCTCTCCCTCTCTTGCATGAATTCAGGAAGATCTTCAGGTTATTGTGAAGTCTGAATATTCCCAATGAAGCTCCTCTATAAATTACTATCTTCCTCTAACTGATCCTTGTTTTCCAAACTGCATTCCATATTATCTGGTGCTTTTGTTCATCTAAGGCTCCTCTGGCCTTAACACAAACGGGCAGAGTGGTTTTTCCTGCTGCCTGTGGGAGTATGTTTATCTGAAATCTGATGTCCAAACCCTGTATCTTTTTGAGAATTGTTGGGCAATGGCAGAGTTGAAGGCATTGACAGCTTGGAGGTCAATTTTAATTTTTAACACTGGACAGAAAAAAATTCCACTGGTCGTTTGCTTCTTTCCTTCAGGCCTACACTTCAGTGACATGTTCTTTTTCTTTGTTTGTTTGTTTTGTGTTGAGACAGAGTCTCGCTCTGTCGCCCAGGCTGGAGTGCAATGGCGTAATCTCGGCTCGCTGCAGGCTCCGCTTTCCAGGTTCAAGCCATTCTCCTGCCTCAGCCTCCCAAGTAGCTGGGATCACAGGCACGCACCATTGTGACTGGCTAATTTTTGTATTTTTAGTAGAGATGGGGTTTCACCAGATTGGCCAGGCTGGTCTCAAACTCCTGACCTCAGGTGATCTGCCTGCCTTGGCCTCCCAAAGTGTTGGGATTACAGGCATGAGTCACTACGTCAGGCCTTCAGTGATATGTTCTGACCACAATTCCAAATCCTTTTGTTCAGTCCCAGTCCTGTACCCCCTGACAATGTCAATATCTCTAGTTTCTGGTAGCAGGTGATTTTAACCAGAGGTTTCAGAGCGTGCCTTTGTGCACCTAAATCAGCCTCCAGGGAATCTTACCTCAGCCGAAGGAATGGAGTGGAGGTTGATTAATTTCACACACATCACATACCCTTCCTGAGATTCTAACATCTTACAAAATGAGATGTTTGTAGAGCCTGGTAAACACCAGATATTGAGGTCTTCTGCCACCAGGGATTTCACCAGGGAACAGCTCAGGCTCAGTGGCCCCATGACGTTCATGGAATGATGTGTGTGCGGCTTGTTGAATGTCTAAACACTCAATTTGAGACTGTGCATCCATTCATTCCTGGAAGGCTGGAAGGCTGATTTCAGTGTAGTTACACAACTTCCCTTTGCCTTTGAAGTGGATTTCCTAGGACCGTAGAGCCGTGTGTGGAATTCATATTAATATCCTTGCAACAATTATCTGAAGTTTGGCAGTAGTGGGAGTACACTTCTGGCTCAGGACCAACACATAGCTGGCTACACCACCTTAAACTATCCTGGATGGGACCTAAAGATAGCGTAAGGGTCAATTAGGGACATCCCTGTCCCTTTCATTCTAGGAGAAATTTCCTTATCCACCCCTCACATTTTAATGGCCTGAAGAAATCTAAAGGGTTCCCCCAAATTTCTGTGGAAGATTCAGACTTATGGACTTAGTATGTCTTTTGCTTCTAACCCCAGACCCCAATATGTCGTCTCTGGATGTGGAAATTTAGATACAAAATTCAGTTACTTCATTCCAAATCACTTCACATTACATCAAGCATTTTACAAATTGTATGGAAGTTCCTGAAATCTATTGGAGGAACCCCATCATGCAGCATAGAGTATTCAACAATGTCTTTTCCCTCCTATATCCTGCTACCTTTCTTCTAGGACTGTGAGAAGCAATACTTGCCTCAGCCTCCCAAGTAGCTGGGATTACAGGTGCCTGCCACCATATCCAGCTAATTTTTTGTATTTTTAGTGGAGACGGGGTTTCCCATGTTGGCCAGGCTGGTCTCGAACTCCTGACCTGATCAGGTGATCCGCCTGCCTCAGCCTCCCAAAGCATTTGGATTCCAGGTGTGAGCCACCGCACCTGGCTGACAAGCAATATTTGACATTCTCGACACCACTTTGACAACATAATACTTGTAAAGTACAATATTAACATATTTTTTTGATTTTGTTTTTTTAGAGACAGGGTCTCACTCTGTTGTCCAGGCTGGAGTGCACAGGCACAATCATAGCTCACGGCAGCCTCGAACTCCTGGGCTGAAGTGATCCTTGCAGCTCAGCCTCCCACACAACTGGGATTACAGGCAAACACCATCATGCCGAGCTGATATTTTTTATTTTTGTTTTTATTTTTTGAGATGGAGTCTCGCTGTGTTACCTAGGCTGGAGTGCAGTGGCCGCCATCTTGGATCACTGCAACCTCCGCCTCCTGGGTTCAAGCGATTCTCATGCCTTAGCCTCCCGAGTAGCTAGGACTATAGTTGCCCACCACCACACTCGGCTAATTTTTGTATTTTTAGTAGAGACCGGGTTTCATTATGTTGGCCAGGTTGGTCTCGAACTCCCAACCTCAGGTTATCCATCCGCCTTGGCCTCCCAGAGTGTTGGGATTACAGGCGTGAGCCACCGCACCCAGCCTATTTTTATTTTTGTAGAGACAGAATCTCATGATGTTGCCCAGGCTGGTCTCCTGAGCTCAAGTGATCCTCTCGCCTCAGACTGCCAAAGTGCTGAGATTCCAGGTATGAGCCACTGCACCCAGTTGACACATGTATTTTTATGATCCTGGTACTTTTATAATCTCAGCTGGGGCTTACTGCACTTGAGCTCAGTTTTGGATTTTTGAGTTTCAAAAACCCAGGCATTAGGAGACCCACGGAGAAGCAAAGTCTACATCCAGGGTCCTCTCTGCGCTTATCTTGGAAATATCTGATGTCAGTGTCCTGGAACCACATGGGGACAGAGAGGGCCCACATAAGTGACCAGTGGACACGCCATTCTCCTGCCTCAGCCTCTCGAGTAGCTGGGACTACAGGCGCCCACCACCGCGCCCGGCTAATTTTTTGAAGTTTTTAGTAGATACAGGGTTTCACCGTGTTAGCCAGGATGGTCTTGATCTCCTGACCTCGTGATCCGCCCGCCTTGGCCTCCCAAAGTGCTGGGATTACAGGCGTGAGCCACCACGCCCGGCTGGCTCTTCTTTCAACATCAACATTATTTGTCAGCTGCTTTGCTGACTGATCAGTTTTCTAACAGTACTTCTATGGACTTTACAAAGTCTTCTAATGTTTCAAGACTTGAAATTTCACTCTGTAGCCAGTTAGATGGACAAAAGTGGCAGCTGGTATTAATAAAGGAGGAAGAGCCGGGTGCAGTGGCTCACACCTGTAATCCCAGCACTTTGGGAGGCCGAGGTGGGCCGATTGCCTGAGCTCAGGAGTTTGACACCAGCCTGGGCAACACAGTGAAACCCCGTCTCTACTAAAAATATAAAAAGTTAGCCAGGCGTAGTGGCAAGCGCCTGTTGTCCCAGCTACTCAGGAGACTGAGGCAGGAGAATCGCTTGAACCTGGGAGGTGGAGGTTGCAGTGAGCCGAAATCGTGCCACTGCACTCCAGCCTGGGTGACAGACCAAGACTCCGGGTCAAAAACAAAACAAAACAAACAAACAAACAAAACCACAAAAAACAAAAACCACAAAAAAAAATAAAGGAGGAAGAGGTGAGTGAACTCATTTTGAAAGTGGTCAGTCCATTGAATATTTTTTGGCTTTACATAAGCTTGGGAGTTAGAGGATTCGGAAAATAAGCATGCAGACCATATTAGTTATCTATTTCTGCTTTACCACGACCTCAAAACTCAGTGATGTGATGGCACATGCCTGCGGTCCCAGCTACTTGGGAGACTGAGGTGGGAAGATCACTTGAGCCTGGGAGGTGGAGGCTGCAGTGAGCTGTGACTGCACCACTGCAGTCCAGCCTGAGTGACAGAGCAAGACCCTGTCTCAAAAACAAAACAAAAACACCCATTTCCTTACACAGTTTTGGGAGGTAGTTGGTTCTAGTTCAACAGACTTATGAGGTTTCAGTTAAGAGGCTGGCTGTAGTCATCTGAAGTCTTAACCCGGGCAGGAGGATCTGTTTCCAAGATGGCTCTCCCACGTGACTGTTAGTTGGAGGGCTCAGTCCCTCACTGGCTCGTAGCAGGAGGGCTCAGTTTCTTGCCATGTGGACCTCTCCGCAGAGTTTCTTGAGTGACCTCATGACATAGTAGTTAATGTCTCCCAGAGAAAGCAGAACAAGAAAGAGGGAGAAGGGGGAGGGAGGAGAAGGAAAACTCCAACGTCTTTTAGGACCTAGCTTTGGAAGTCACACACATCATTTCATACTGCATTGGCTTTGCAGACCAACCCAGATACAACGTAGGAGACTACGCAAAGGCATGCATATCAGGAGGCAGGAATCACTGGGGGACATTTTAAAGAATGGCCGCCACCAGCGTGCCCTCTGACCTCCGGTGATTTACATTCCTTCCACATGCAAAATACACTCACCCCCTCTCAAGCTACCCCAAAGTCTAATCCCATTATAGCATCAGCTCGAAGTCTAGAATTTCATCATCTAAATCAGATCCGTGTGTAGATTAGATTTCTCAACTGTATTACCTTAAGTATACTTCCTGAGTACAATTCGTCTTCTTCTTTTTTAAAGAAGTTTCGGCCGGGCGCGGTGGCTCAAGCCTGTAATCCCAGCACTTTGGGAGGCCAAGACGGGTGGATCACGAGGTCAGGAGATCAAGACCATCCTGGCTAACACGGTGAAACCCTGTCTCTACTAAAAAATACAAAAAAAAACTAGCCGGGCGAGGTGGCGGGCGCCTGTAGTCCCAGCTACTCGGGAGGCTGAGCCAGGAGAATGGCGTGAACCCGGGAGGCGGAGCTTGCAGTGAGCTGAGATCTGGCCACTGCACTCCAGCCTGGGCTACAGAGCAAGACTCCGTCTCAAAAAATTAAAAAAAAAAAAAAGAAGTTTCACTGTGTTTCCCAGACTGGAGTGCAGTGGCACAATCTTGGGTCACTGCAACCTCCGCCTCTCGGGTTCAAGCCATTCTCCTGCCTCAGCCTCCCAAGTAGCTGGGATTACAGGTGTCCACCACCATGCTCAGCTATTTTTTGTATTTTTAGTAGAGATGAGGTTTCACCATGTTGGTCAGGCTGGTCTCGAACTCCTGAACTCAGGTGATTCTCCCACCTCGGCCTCCCAAAGTGCTGGGAGTACAGGCATGAGCCACTGTGCCCAGTCTCCTCTTCTTCTGAAGACCTGTAAACTACAGAGAAAGTCATCCGACCCCACCCCCAACATACAATGTTGGAACAGGCATAGGCTAACCACCACAGATATCCCTACTCAAGATGGGAAGAAATGGCCTGGGTCTGTCCTTTCCAGTCATAACCGCATCATAATCTAACCTCGCTCAGTCTGCCCACAAGTTACCGTGAATTACTTTTGGAGGTCTTCCCAACTCTTCAATCACACTTTCAATCTGCAAGAAAATTATTGGGTGTGTGCCATTTCTATGGAAGATGAATTTTACCCACCACATTCTGATTTTTCTGAATTTCACTTATAAAAAAAAAACTTTTGGTCGGGCACGGTGGCTCACGCCTGTAATCCCAGCACTTTGGGAGGCTGAGGCAGGCGGATCACATGAGGCCAGAAGTTTGAGACCAGCCTGGCCAACGTGGCAAAACCCCGTCTCTACTAAAAATACAAAAATTAGCCGGGCGTGGTGGCAGGTGCCTGTAATAGCAGCTACTCGAGAGACTGAGGCAGGAGAATTGCTTGAACCCAGGAGGCGGAGGTTGCAGTGAGCCGAGATTGTGCCACTGCACTCCAGCCTGGGTGACGGAGCAAGACTCCATCTCAAATAATTTTTAAAAAGTTGCACTTGGGTCTTGGGGCTTCTTCTATAACCATACTTGATTATAGTTAATGTTTCAATAACAGCATTCATAGCCTTGTATTTTATTCAAAATAAAATTTTTGAAATTAACTCATGCTTCTTAAAAAAATTTAGAAACATTCCAAAGTGTATAAAACACAAAAATTCCTTCCATACTTTCTCTTCACTCCCTAGAGATAATCATTGCAAATACTTTTTTCAAGTATTTACCTATACTTATTGTTGACAGAGTTTATGCTCATTTTTTTTTTTTTGAGACAGAGTCTCGCTCTGTTGCCCAGGCTGGAGTGCAGTGGCACGATCTCGGCTCACTGCAAGCTCCGCCTCCCGGGTTCACGCCATTCTCCTGCCTCAGCCGCCCGAGTAGCTGGGACTACAGGCGCCCGCCACCACGCCCGGCTGATTTTTTGTATTTTTAGTAGAGACGGGGTTTCACCGTGTTAGCCAGGATGGTCTCGATCTCCTGACATCGTGATCCGCCCATCTCGGCCTCCCAAAGTGCTGGGATTACAGGTGTGAGCCATCGCACCCAGCTATGCTCATACTTTTTTCAAATATTTACCTATATTTATTTTTGACAGAGTTTATGCTCATTGCTGAAAGAGTGTTTAATGTTTGAGGATAGTTTAGTCCATGGAGAGAACACCCCACCAATATTCATGCTTTTTTAAATGCTCAATTTATTAAAAATATACCTATAAACAAAATTTAGAAATGTGTTTTCTTTAATATTCAAAGATTGATTGCAAATTTCATTAAATTTCCTTCAACAATTTAAACTGTAATTACAAATTCACCATGAGGATTCTTTTGAATACAGTTATTTATTTATTTATTTATTTTTGAAATGAAGTCTCACTCTGTTGCCCAGGCTGGAGCGCAGTGGCGTGATCTCGGCTCCTTGCAACCTCTGCCTCCCAGATTCAAGCGATTCTCCTTCCTCAGCCTCCTGAGTAGCTGGGATTACAGGTGCGTGCCACTACACTTGGCTAATTTTTGTATTTTTGGTAGATACGGGGTTTCACCATGTTGGCCAGGCTAGTCTGGAACTCCTGACCTCAGGTGACCAGCCCGATTGGGCCTACCAAAGTGCTGGGATTACAGGTGTGAGCAACTGCGCCTGGCCTCTTGTGAATACACTTTAAACTTTACACAAAGTAAACACACATGCAGTGATTACAAGGCTTACTGTAATTATTCTTAAATCTGTTTTAAATTACCAGCATCATGGATTTAATTTATTACTTCACTGGTTTTTACTTGTTTGTGTTTTTCCCTAGGTATATGATACTTTGTTATTTGCTAAAAAATTTCTTTTGATGTTTCCTTGTGTTCCTGAAATCTTATCAGACCCTATTTCCACCTACATGGTCTAATATCCTCAATCCTCAGATCAACCAAGGCTGTAGACTCGGGCTTCTCAGCAGATTGCTTCATGGTTGGGGCTCCGAAGGTGGTGGTTTTTCTCAAAGAGCTGCATCTTTTTGTAGTAAAATTCTGCTACCTCAGTACCCTTACTTTTTAGCAACATCAGTATGTCCCACAGGCTTATCTTGTGCTTTACCTGCCCGAAACACAAAATCAGCTCCCCTCCAAGGGCCCAGGTTTCTTTTAGTGGATAATTATATTATAGACCAAAATCCAGGCTCTAAGAAGTTGATGTTGGTAAAAAGGACCTGGTTGTTACTGAGCCCCTCTTAGTAGTGATAGAACTGAAAGACAGCAAATACTCCTAATATGTAAATAGTCCCTACAAATCAACAAGAAAAAGACCAAGGTAGGCTGTGGTGGCTCATGCCTGTAATTTCAGTGCTTTGGGAGGCTGAGGTAGGAGGATTGCTTGAGTTGGGGAGTTTGAGACCAGCCTATGCAACATAGCAAGACCCCATCTCTACTAAACATGAAAAAAATTAGCTGGGTATGGTGGCATACACTTGTAGTCCCAGCTATTTCGGAAACTGAGGTAGGAGGATCATTTGAACCCAGGAGTTAGAGGTTTCAGTGAGCTGTGATGGCACCACTGCACTCCAGTGACATGGTGAGACCCTGTCTCAAAAAAGAAAGAAAGAAAGAAAGGAAGGAAGGAAGGAAGGAAGGAAGGAAGGAAGGAAGGAAGGAAGGAAGGAAGAGCCCAAAATCCAATAGAAAAATGAAACAGCCAGTTCACACAAAACGAAATACAAATAGCTCCTACAGTATAAAAAGATGCTCAACTTTACTCATAATAAGGGAAATGCAAATTAAAATTAAAACTAGGATACCATTTTTCACCTATCCGATTGGCTAAGGTAATCCTGGTTATTAACACACCGTTGGCAAAAGTGAGGAAGAACGGGCATTCTCAGACATAGTCCACTGCAGGGGTGTAAATCAGTACAAGTTTCTACAGAGGGCAACTGAGCAGTTTCTGCCGAAATTTGATATGCTTTTGTTCCAGAAATTCTATCTCCAGGGTTTTGTTCTACAGATATACTTTCATACGAGAAATGCTGTATATACAAGGATTATTTCTTTCAGCACTTTTTCATAGTTACAAAAGATTACTAACAACCTGCGTCCGCTATAAGAGACTAGTAGAATTTATTATGTTACAGCAAATAGCAGCCTCAGCAAAGAACAAGGAAGCTCTTTGTGCACGGATATGGAATGACCTCCTGTTGCACTGTGGAAAAATGAGATGCAGAATAAGGTGTGCTATGATGTGCAGGAAAAGGACAAAAAGGATAGGTGTATATTTGCTCTGTAATATTAGTGCACAGAAGAGACTGGTAACAGTGATTGCTGGGAATGGAGCAACTGGGTGGCTTGGGGCCGAGAGGAGGGAGAAACTAGTGAATACCACCTTGTACCTTTTGACTTTTGAATCAGGTGAATGTACTTCCCACTAAACAATTAAGCAGGGCGGGGCGTGGTGGCTCACGGCTGTAATCCCAACACTTTGGGAGGCCAAGGCAGGTGGATCACTTGAGGTCAGCAGTTCAAGACCAGCCTGGCCAACATGGCGAAACCCCATCTCGACTGAAAATACCGAAAGTAGCTAGGCGTGGTGGTGGGTGCCTGTAATCCCAGCTACTCGGGAGCCTGAGGCAGGAGAATCACTTGAACCTGGGAGGCAGAGGTTGCAGTGAGCCGAGATCACACCACTGTACTCTAGCCTGGGCAACAGAGCAAGACTCCATCTCATTAAAAACAACAACAACAACAACAACAACAACAACAATAACAACCCAAAACCAAAACCAAAAAACAAGCAAACCAGTCCATGCATCACAGACATGGACTTCATTTGTGTTACCAGACTGACTGTAATCCATGCCATGGAGCTTATGTTACTATTCCCCTTTTGTTTACATTGTCTGATAGTTATTTGTTTCCCTTTGTCTCCCCCAAGGGAAGGATTCATTTATAATGAATTTTTCAGCTCAATGTGTTTCAGAAAAACACTTACTGACACCTACAAGCCCTGACACTGTGCTGTCTCCAAGGGAAACAAATGTGAGAGTCCTGCTGGGTGTGTAGTCCTTGCCTAGGACGGGCTCACATTAGTGGGGGATACAGACATACAAACAAAAGCTCACACTGCAGTATTAAGTGTGCAACAATAGAAGTGTGCACAAGGAGTAAAGTGTTAGAAAGGAAAGCTGGGCCGGGCGCGGTGGCTCACGCCTGTAATCCCAGCACTTTGAGAGGCCGAGACGGGTGGATCACGAGGTCAGGAGATCGAGACCATCGTGGCTAACACGGTGAAACCCCATCTCTACTAAAAAATACAAAAAACTAGCTGGGCGAGGTGGCGGGCGCCTGTAGTCCCAGCTACTCGGGAGGCTGAGGCAGGAGAATGGCGTAAACCCGGGAGGCGGAGCTTGCAGTGAGCTGAGATCCGGCCACTGCACTCCAGCCCGGGCAACAGAGCGAGACTCCGTCTCAAAAAAAAAAAAGAAAGAAAAGCTGAACCTGGCGTGGAGCCTGGCGTGGTGCCTCATGCCTGTAATTCCAGCACTTTGGGAGACTGAGGTGGGTGGATCACGAGGTCAGGAGTTCAAGACCAGCCTGGCCAACATGGAGAAACCCCATCTCTACTAAAAATACAAAAATTAGCTGAGTGATGGCGGGCGACTACAATCCCAGCTACTTAGAAAGCTGAGGCAGAGAACTGCTTGAACCTGGGAGATGGAGGTTGCAGTGAGGCAAGATGGCGCCACTGCACTCCAGCCTGCATTCCAGGGTGACAGAGTGAGACTCCATCTCAAAAAAAAAAAAAAAAAAAAAAAGGAAGGAAAGCTAATTTGCTCTGGTGGGGTGGTGGGGGATGAAAGTACCCGGCAAGACTTTCCGGAGAAACTGGAGATTAACTAGGGTTTAGAAGCATGAATAGATGAATAGATTAATCCAGGAGCAAGTTCTTTGAGAGAACAGCAGTGCGGGGGCAGGGAGTTCCAGGGAACAGATGGCTCCAGACCAAAGAGAAATTGGAGACGAATTAGGGTTTAGAAGCATGAACAGACTAACCCAGAAGTGAGTTCTTTGAGAGAACAGCAGGGGGGAGGTTCCGGGAAACACATGGCTCCAGCACAGGAGATGCCAGGGTGCAGTGGGATGAGAGGTGAGGAGCGCTGGTCAGGTTAGCAAGGGCACTGAATGCCAGAAACATTTATCTGGACTTTTATTCTGCAGGCAACAGGGAGATGGAGGCTTTTACGCTCAAAAGGAATGAGTCCCAGTGGCTGGCACAGAGAAGGCAAGTGTGCAAAGTTGGTCAAATGAATTCCTTGGCCTGAATGTACCTTCCTCAAATGCCACTGCAAACTGGGTCTCCTCGCCCACTTCACCCTCTCCTGCAATCCAACTTGTGAGGCGTGTGTGTGTGCGTGCATGTGTGTGTGCCCTTGCGTGTATGCGTGTGTTGGTGTGTGTGTCTGTGCGTGTGTCTGCGCGTGTGCTTGTGTCTGTGCGTGTTTTCATGCATGTGCGTGCGTGTCTGTACATGTGTGCCTGTGTGCGTGTCTATGCAGGTGTCTGTGCATGTGTGTGCGCGTGTGTGTGCGCGCGTATATGCATGTGTGTGTGTGCATGCATGTGTGCGTGAGTCTCTGCGTGTGTGTGCCTGCACGCATGTGTGTGTGCGTGCACGTGTGCGTGAGTCTGTGCGTGTGTGTGCGCGCGTGTGCATGCATGTGTGTGTGCATGTGTGCGTGAGTCTGTGCGTGTGTGTGCGTGCATGCATGCGTGTGTGTGCATGCATGTGTGCGTGAGTCTGTGCGTGTGTGTGCGTGTGTGTGTGCGTGTGCACGCGTGCATTTAGATGGAGGTTGGCTTCCCAGTCATCCAGGCTTGGCCCAAAGTCCGTGGTACACAAGTGCATAACTCCTACCCCCACCTCGCCTGCCTGCTGTACCAGGCGTTGATTCCCTCTTCCTGCATGTTTTCGGTTCAAATCCTTTTCTTCTTCTCCCTCGCGTCAAGATAGTAGTTTCCACTCCCTGCTCTCGCCAGGACACCGCCTTTTGGACTGGGGCTGAATTCTGCCCTTTGAAGCTCTGCTCCTTGGAGCTGGGGGCCCCAGAGGTAGGCGGAGTTGATTGGAGACCTGCCACCCACATTCCGACCCCAAGCGACCTCCAAAAGGGCGGGGTCTCAGGCTGGGTTATTTAGCTGGTCCACCCTTCTTCCCCACCAGAAGGAGCGAAACGTCTTTGAGCAAGATGGGTCTCTACCGCATCCGCTTGTCCACGGGGGCCTCGCTCCATGCGGGTTCCAAGAACCAGGTGCAGCTGTGGCTGGTCGGCCAGCACGGGGAGGCGGCGCTCGGGAAGCGACTGTGGCCCGCACGGGGCAAGGTGAGCTCCCCAGAGCCGGGCGGGGTGGGCTGCGCGCCTGGCTCCGAGTCAGTCAAATACCCGGGAAGCCACGCACCCCCGTAGGCCTCTGGCCCATTCTCTTTGCCGAGGGCGCGCACACTGGGCTCAAAGACAGCGCACGGAGGCCGCAGGGGTGGGGGGCTTTAGGGCAGTTGGTGGCACCCAGTAAGCGCTCAATAAACGTTGCCGCTACCCGATCTCCTTGGAATTGAGGGCACCCTCCTGTGCGCCCCTCGCTGCACAGAGCTCCCTTGTCTGGAAACTCAGCGGACACCGGAGCGGCCGTCGGTCCTCCCGCTTTCTCTATCTTAAAAAAACGTTTCAACCGCTAGCGCTGTTGGATCTCTGACCTTTCGGGCTTTATCACCTGGGGTGGAGTTGGTGATGAGAGGGAAGGGATGGGGAGTCAAGGCAGGAGAACGCTCTCAATTTCCCGACCCACCTCCTGTCATATCTCATGTCATATCTACCTGGTGTTCTACCCGGTCCTGTTACTTTTTTTCTTCCGCGAAACCCCGAATTCCCATCACTGCTCTAGCCCTCTCCCAGATCCCCAAATCCGGATGTCTGTCTCAGGGAACGTCAAAGGAACATGCCCGAACGAGGGCATGTTCCCACCTCCCAGCCCTCTCCTCCTGCCTCCCCGGGTGTCTCCCGCGCCTCCTCCCTCCCTTCACCTCCCTCTAAACAAGAATCCGGCGCAGTCAGTTCTAGACCCTGAGCATCTCCCGCGTCCCAGCCCAATATCCGCCCCGCCGCCGACCGCCCGCGTCTCCTTGAACCTGCGGAGCCCTGCTCCCCGCACCCCCACGCCCGTGCTCCGAGCTTCCGAGAAAGCGGGGCGAAGGGAGCCAGAAAGAGAGAAAATGCGCACGGAGCGGGTTGCCCCGCGACTCCATGGTGAGGGGACGGGGCACGGAAGGTGGAAAGGCGCTCCCTCCTCCCTTTTTCCCTCCCTGTGGTGGGCAGTTGGTGACACACAGTAAACGCTCAATAAATGTTTCCGCTACTCCATCTCCTTGGAATTAAGGGGATGCCCCTGGGCGCCCCTCATTCCACACAGCTCTGGTGTCTGGAAACTGGTCGCCAGAGCCGTCGTAGGTCCTCCGCTTTCTCTATTGTAAAAGCCATTTCAAACCTCCAGCGGCCTCGCCGCCTCTGCTGCAGACCTTCCAAGCCCTTCTGAAGCCAGAATGATTTCTCCCTAATTCACTCCCCCTGCTTAACACATTCGAATGGCTCCCGCTTGTTCTCGGGACCAAATCCAAAGCCCTTGGCGCCACCTTCGAGAGCCTCCGGACCTGCCGACTCCCCACACCTGGGCTCTGAGCTCCAGCTCCAAGGTGCTGCGCGCCCTCCCATCCCCGCTGCTCGCTCTGCCCGGCGCGCCTTTCCCCTGCCTTCCCTTTCTCTCACTCTCCCTGGCTGAGCCCTTTCCGCCTTCAGGTCTCCGGGAAGGTTGTCCCCAGGCCGGTGGGGCCCCTGCAGGTCCTCAGCCTTGGGCGGGGTGGGGGCAGGGGGTGGTCGCACAGCAGGAATTGCCACCAGCGTGCCCTGGCTCCACAGCGCGCTCGTCCAGGGCGCGGCTCCGGGTTCCCAGCGCCCAGCCCAGCGCTTGGCACAGTCAACGACCACAGAGAGGAGAAAGTGAGAGCAGGTGCGGACCTCCCACCTGCCGTCCCCGTCCCCTCAGAACGGAGTCCTGAGGCCACCTGCTCGGCGCGGTCCCTCTCTCTCTCTGGCTCAGTCCCCCGACCCTGATACGTCTCCTCCTCTCAGAGCCTCCAAGGAAGGGCGTGGGCTCTGGAAGGAGCAGGGCTCAGCCGGGTGACCCTCCCGCCCGTCCCCGCCGGGGCTGAGCCTCTAATGTCGCCCGCAGGAGACAGAAGTCAAGGTGGAAGTACCGGAGTACCTGGGGCCGCTGCTGTTTGTGAAGCTGCGCAAACGGCACCTCCTTCAGGACGACGCCTGGTTCTGCAACTGGATCTCCGTGCAGGGCCCCGGAGACGGGGACGAGGTCCGGTTCCCTTGTTACCGCTGGGTGGAGGGCGACGGCGTCCTGAGCCTGCCCGAAGGCACCGGTGAGCGCGGGGCTGGGAGTGTCAGGAGGCCTCTGGGGTGCGAGAGAAGCTGGGGGGATGCGCATGTGGAGAAGAGAGCGCAGCATGGAGGTGCTGGAACCTGGAGCGCCGGGGTCTTTGGGGGTGTCGAAGGGGCGGTGGCTGCAGCTGGCACAGAGTGGCTGGAGCCTGGGGAAGGGGCGTGATACTGAGGGGGCAGGGGCCACACAGAAGGACGGGGTGATGAGGCTCTCCCGGCAGGGGCGAGAAGAGGATCTCACCAAAAGTCACTGGCCAAGCCCTCCCCTGCCCTTCTAGGCCGCACTGTGGGCGAAGACCCTCATGGCCTGTTCCAGAAACACCGGGAAGAGGAGCTGGAAGAGAGAAGGAAGCTGTACCGGTGAGCCCTCCTCCCCTGACCCCACGTGAGCTGCTGCTTCTTCCAGCACCCACGCCTGATTTCCTTCCCGCCCCACAGGTGGGGAAACTGGAAGGATGGGTTAATTCTGAATGTGGCTGGGACGAAACTAAGTGACCTCCCTGTGGATGAGCGATTTCTGGAAGACAAGAGAGTTGACTTTGAGGCTTCACTGGCCAAGGGGTGAGAGCAAGGGGAGGCTGGGTGAGAGGGAGGTGTCCTGGTCTAGTGGAAGCCAAGGGGCTTATGGGCTGCACTGCACTGGACTGGCCCAAGATCGGTGCCTGTGGTCGCCATGTTGGAGTCTCAGAATGATGCTCAAACCCTTTGCCCCATCCTGCCCTGAAGGCTGGCGGACCTTGCTATCAAAGACTCTTTAAATGTTCTGACTCGCTGGAAGGATCTGGATGACTTCAAACGGATTTTCTGGTGTGGCCAGAGCAAGCTGGCAGGTCAGTCCCCCACTCCCCGATATGTCTCCCAGGACCCTTACCCCCAGATCCCGCCCAACCCAGGGGAATTGAAAGCAGCAGCATGGGGAGACCAGAAACTTGGGTCCCACTGGTGGGCTGGAGTCAAGGGGCATGGTTGGTGGGGTTGGAAGGACCAAGAGCTCAGATCCCACAACTTGCTAAACAACTGCCTTCCCCAGAGCGCGTGCGGGACTCCTGGAAGGAAGATGCCTTATTTGGGTACCAGTTTCTTAATGGCGCCAACCCCATGTTGCTGAGGCGCTCCGCTCACCTTCCTGCCCGCCTCGTGTTCCCTCCAGGCATGGAGGAACTGCAGGCCCAGCTGGAGAAGGAGCTGGAGGTACGGACATCAGAGCCCCGAGGAGGCTCAACAGTGCAGTGGGGTGGGCTAGCGTCAATGATGCTGCTGCGGGACCACTCTGGGCCGGGCTTGCTGCCAGCCAGCAAGGCCGGATTCTGCAGGAGAGGTCCTGAGGGATCCTGGAGAAGCTCAGCGGCTCGGCCTCCTTCCCACACGAGAGTAGCTGCGGAGGGAGGGCGTGCAAGGTGGAATGGTTGATAGAAACAGGGTCAAATGAAGAAACGTGACTGGCCCTTGGTGCTAGGGATTCAGGGAGTGTGCAGAGGAAGAGAATCAGGGTCAGAGTGCTGTGGCTGTTAATCAGGAGGCGACATGGAACAACAGAGAGGAAATTCATGGGATTCCAGGGCAGATAGGCTTGGATGTGAATCCTGGTTCTGCTATTTGTAAGCTGTGTGACCTCAGGCAAAGCATCCAGCCTCTCTGATTATCTGTTTCCTCTTCTGTAAAATCGAGGCTCATTCAACTAGGTGTTATAAGGCTGAGCTCAGTGGCTCACACCTGTAATCCCAGCACTTCAGGAGGCTGCAGGAGGATCACCTGAGCCCAGAAGTTGGAGGCCAGCCTAGGCAACATGGAGAAACCCTGTCTCTACAAAAGCACAAAAATTAGCATCTGTAATTTTTGGTGTAGTGGCATGCACCTGTAGTCCCACCTATTTGGAGGCTGAGGTGGGAGGATCACCCGGGCCTAAGGAAGTCAAGGCTGCAGTGAGCCGTGGTGATCCTGCCACGGCACTCCAGCCTGGGCAACAGAGTAAGACCCTGATTCAAAACAACAACAACAAAAATGATATGAGGCAATAAGCACATGATCCATTACCTGGAAAATGTAGGTGATGGAGACAAGTTAGCTCCTCTCTCTCTCTCTCTCTGCCCCCTTGGAGGAATCAGAGTAGGAAGAAGATGCTTTATGCTGATAGCAGCCCTTGACCTCTTCCCCCACTCAGGGAGGCACACTGTTTGAAGCTGACTTCTCCCTGCTGGATGGGATCAAGGCCAACGTCATTCTCTGTAGCCAGCAGTACCTGGCTGCCCCTCTGGTCATGCTGAAACTGCAGCCTGATGGGAAACTCTTGCCCATGGTCATCCAGGTGAGAGGACTCAAGATTTCTGCTCCCAGTCTCCAGCCTTCTTAGCTCAGCCCCTTATCGAAATTCACTGAGCACCATCTGCAAAGGCGCTGGGCTAGAGCAACGGGGAGACCCCAAAGGAGGAAACGCGCCAAGTCTCTGATTCGAAGGCCTTGCAGTGTAGCTGAGAGACACTTGGGGCCAGTCTGCAGACTCTGGGACTGAGGAAGTGGACAGAGATAGCCCAGGAGGGATCAGGGGAGGTGGGATGTCATGAGCCTTGGAGGAGGGCCAGGTCTCAGACAAGCAGGAGGGAGAGAAAGGACCAGTCCTCAGTGGCAAGACAGACTGGGCAGAGGCTGAGGTAGAGGAGTCAGGAGATTCCTAGGGGACTGTTGCACTGGGGCCAGACTAAGCCAGGCTAAGGAGTATGAGGTGGGAAGCTGGAGAAGGCTGTGACGAAACGTGCTATGGGCACACGGTGTGGGCAGTGGTGTTTAGGGTGGGTTGGAGAGGGGGGCTGGGGCAATGTGCTCCAGCACTGACCCCAGGAGGAGGGGAGCTCAGATGTGGGTGGTGATTATCAGGATGGAGAGGACAGGTGGATGCAAGTGCAGAGGGAGATCAAGGAGAGGGGAAAAGGGAGCCAGGCCAGGTGCCTGCAGAAATAGCACCAATAAAGAGAACAGGGTGCCCCGGGAGACTTTTGTCTGGCCAATGTTGAGGTAATGGAAGACATTTAAATTGTCCAGCAGGCAGCTGAGAACAAGAGATTCAGTCATTTGTGTAGAAGTGGGGCTAGAAGATTAGATTTCGAAAAACAGTGTGGGATGAAGGAAGCAGGTGGTTTGAATCTTTTCCACACTGCGGGGACTGAAAGGGGAAGTGGAGGCTGGAGGAGGCACCAGAAGAGCGTTTCTGCAGAATGCTGGAGGCAAAGCAACTTGCAGGGTGCTAATGCACCGAGCGGGTAGGAAGGGGAGGGGAGGAAATGGGAGCTGTAGGGAGTGGGAGCAGTGAGATGGGGAAAGCGAAGCGAAACACGTTTGGAGGACGAACGGCAAGGTTAACATGCAAGGGGGCGGGGGTCAGATTGCTGAGTGCCCAGCACTCATGCCTTCTCTCCCCACACCTTGTCCCTGCTCCAGCTCCAACTACCCAGCGCAGGATCCCCGCCACCTCCACTTTTCTTGCCCACGGATCCTCCAATGGTCTGGCTTCTGGCCAAATGCTGGGTGCGCAGCTCTGACTTCCAGCTCCATGAGCTGCAGTCTCATCTTCTGAGGGGACACTTGATGGCTGAGGTCATTGCTGTGGCCACCATGAGGTGCCTGCCGTCCATACATCCTATCTTCAAGGTAACACCTTATCCCCTTCTCTCCTGCCTACCCCAGGGCACGTTCCCACCTCTGGAGGCTCCCTTTCTGTGAGGTCTCCAGTATGGAGAGAAACAATGAATGGACAATGTGAGAGCAACAGAGAACGAGCAGGGCTGGCCATGCATTTTCAAAGGGGATATCACCTCCCACCTGGGGAAAGTGGTGGAAAAAATCTTACTCTTTTTATATATAAAGCACAGTACATGCAAATGACCAAGGATTCCGTCCAACAAGAGGAACCCATGCAAATAACATTAAAAAGATCTTTTCCAGACAGTCATTGTTTTTTTTTTTTTTTTTTTTTTTTTTTTTTTGAGATGGAGTCTCCCTTTGTTGCACAGGCTGGGATGCAGTGGTGTGATCTCAGCTCATTGCAACCTCTGCCTCCTGGGTTTAAGCAATTCTCCCACTTCAGCCTCCCCAGTAGCTGGGATTACAGTCACGCACCACCACGCCTGGCTAGTTTTTTTGTATTTTTAATAGAGACAGGATTTCACCATGTTGGCCGGGCTGGTCTCGAATGTCTGACCTCAGATGATCCCCTTGCCTCGGTCTCCCAAAGTGCTGGGATTACAGGCGTGAGCCACCGCGCCCGGTCCAAGCTTGTCTTCTTTAAAGAACTGAAAGAAGGCGAGCGTAATGGATGAAGGGGAGAGGGAGGAGACCAGGCTCTGGAGGGAGGCAGTGATTAGACCATCCATTCTCAGTAGGGGCAACAATGTCCTCCAAGGGGTGAAGATGGCTGGAAAATGTGTGTGAAAAATATTATTATTATTATTATTATTAATTTATTTATTTTGCTGCCCAGGCTGGAGTGCAGTGTCATGATCTTGGCTCATTACAACCTCTGCCTCCTGGGTTCAAGTGATTCTTCTGCCTCAGCCTCCCAAGTAGCTGGGATTGCAGGCGCCTGCCACCATGCCTGGCTAATTTTTGTATTTTTAGTAGAGACGAGGTTTTGCCATGTTGGTCAGGCTGGTCTCAAACTCCGAGGTGATCTGCCCACCTCGGCCTCCCAAAGTGTTGGGATTACAGGCGTGAGCTGCTGTGGCCAGCCAAATCTTATTATTTTATATAGCACAGATATAATGTGATAT
Source organism: Macaca mulatta (assembly GCF_049350105.2). Taxonomy (NCBI): domain Eukaryota; kingdom Metazoa; phylum Chordata; class Mammalia; order Primates; family Cercopithecidae; genus Macaca; species Macaca mulatta. The sequence goes on along the minus strand of NC_133421.1, from coordinate 6,164,137 downwards.
ATATCTATATAAAGCACAGATATAATGCAATACATAGATATACAGTATATATGTAGTACTACTATTTAATGAGGTGGAGTGAGATTAGGAAAAAATATCTCCAAAGGTTATTTAGTAGGTGGTTAAAAAAAAAAGTTGAGAAATCTTGGTCTAGACCTATGAAAAAATATGAAAAGAAAAAGAGGCCAGGTGCGGTGGTTCATGCCTGTAATCCCAGCTACTCAGGAGGCTGAGGCACAAGAATCGCGTGAACCTGGAAGGCAGCGGTTGCGGTGAGCTGAGATCACATCACTGCACTTCAGCCTGGGCAACAGAGCGAGACTCCATCTCAAAACAAAACAAAACAACAACAACGAAAGAATGATTTCTTTCAATTATCATAAAGCACTAAGTGTGGTTTGCGGAATGCAAATACTCGATGCAAATCAACTGAAAACTCAGTGGTTTATTTTTATGTATTTCTTTTTAACTTTAATTTTACATTCAAGGGTACATGGGCCGGTTTGTTCTGTACACGGTGGCTTGGTGTACAGATTATTTTGTCACCGGGTAATAAGCGTGTTACCCGATAGGTAGTTTTTGGATCCCCTCCCTCCTTCCACCCTCCGCCCACAAATAGATGCTGGTTCCCTTATTTGTGTCCATGTATACTCAATGTTTAGCTCTCACTTATAACTGAGAACATGCCATATTTGGCTTTCTGTTCCTGTGTTAGTCCACTTAGGATTATGGCCTCCAGCTCCATCCATGTTGCTGCAGAGAACACGATCTTGTTCTTTTTCATGGCTGCATAGTATTCCACAGTGTGTATCATTTTCTTTACGTAGTGTATCACATTTTCTTTACCCAGTCTATTGTTGATGGGCATTTAGGTTGATTCCATGTCTTTGCTATTGTGAGTAGTGCTGTGATGAACATACATGAGCATGTATGTGCCTTTATAGTGGGGCGATTTATATTTTGGGAGGTATATATCCGGTAATGGAATTGCTGGGTCGAATGGTACTTCTGAAAACTCGCTGTTGAGAGGCCACTGAACTTTACGTCTGTGCTTTTTCTGAAGACCTGGTGCCTTTCCTGCTTGTTGGCCCCTGTTTCCTGCAGGGCTCTGCTGCAGCTCTCCTCTGACTTTGCCCTTCCCTGTGTTTCTCCCTCTAGCTTATCATTCCTCACCTGCGATACACCCTGGAAATTAACGTCCGGGCCAGGACTGGGCTGGTCTCTGACATGGGAGTTTTTGACCAGGTATGGGAAGAGAAAGGGAGATTCTGGGCCACTCTTCTTTCCAGCTCTGGATTCAGGGCAGGTCGATTTGCCTGACCCCGCTCATCCTCGCTCCTCAGGTGGTGAGCACTGGTGGGGGAGGCCACGTGGAGCTGCTCAGGCGAGCTGGAGGCTTTCTAACCTATAGCTCCTTCTGTCCCCCTGATGACTTGGCTGACCGGGGGCTCCTAGGAGTGAAGTCTTCCTTCTATGCCCAAGATGCACTGCGGCTCTGGGAAATCATCTTTCGGTGAGGCAAGGGGCAAGGCCAGTGGGGGTGCAAGTTCGGGTGGAGAAGACGTCTAGGAGAGCGGGAGGTCTGCGTCTGGTTGGGGGCCTGTGCTTTTGTAGAGATAGGGTTTCTCCGTGTTGCCTAGGCTGGCCTCCAACTGAGGGATCCTGGAGAAGCTCAGCGGCTCGGCCTCCTTCCCACACGAGAGTAGCTGCGGAGGGAGGGCGTGCAAGGTGGAATGGTTGATAGAAACAGGGTCAAATGAAGAAACGTGACTGGCCCTTGGTGCTAGGGATTCAGGGAGTGCGCAGAGGAAGAGAATCAGGGTCGGAGTGCTGTGGCTGTTAATCAGGAGGCGACATGCAACAACAGAGACGAAATTCATGGGATTCCAGGGCAGATAGGCTTGGATGTGAATCCTGGTTCTGCTGTTTGTAAGCTGTGTGACCTCAGGCAAAGCATCCAGCCTCTCTGATTATCTGTTTCCTCTTCTGTAAAATCGAGGCTCATTCAACGAGGTGTAAAAATTATAAGGCTGAGCTCAGTGGCTCACACCTGTAATCCCAGCACTTCGGGAGGCTGCAGGAGGATCACCTGAGCCCAGAAGTTGGCTTCAGCTAACTGGCCCTGCTCCGTTGGTTGGTAGGTATGTGGAAGGAATCGTGAGTCTCCACTATAAGACAGACGTGGCTGTGAAAGATGACCCAGAGCTGCAGACCTGGTGTCGAGAGATCACTGAAATCGGGCTGCAAGGGGGCCAGGACCGAGGTAGGAGGAGCCCCTGCCCTGAGATCTCAGACACAAAACCCAAGAGACCTCCCCAGAATCTCCTGTGCTTCACGAAATCTCCCAGAAGCATTTCAACACCTATGAGAACTCCAAAGGCCTTCTCAGATTCCACTGCCTCTCACCTAGAGACAGGTCCCCGTCCTGCACGCTGAGAACCCCTAGGTGCCAGATGCAGCGGGACCAGTGGCTGCTCATACATGTTTAACAACTGACTCTTGGGAAGAACCGTCCTGATTTGTAGCTTTTGCACATTTCCGTGGTATAAATATTTCTACTGTGGCCACCAAGGTGATGCTGACCAGCTTTTGCTTAACACCTAACGTCATTGACTGACTCTTGTGAGCCAGTGTGAGTCAGCGGCAGCACCCCACTGAGTGGGACCCCCCAGCAGAGCTCCCCACTCCGCCACCCCAACCTGCTGTCGTGGTAATTCCCGTAAGAGTTACTGAGCGCTCCTGCCGCTCTTTCTCACCCCGCCTTGTTCTCCTCTCTCTGCTCTACTCCTGCCTTCCCAGCTTCTAATTCTCCTCACCCCCTGCAGGGTTTCCTGTCTCTTTACAGTCTCGGGATCAGGTTTGCCACTTTGTCACCATGTGTATCTTCACCTGCACCGGCCAACACTCCTCTGTGCACCTGGGCCAGGTACTTACCTGGGAATTTGGGGCCTGGAGTGAGGGAGGGGTCTGTGTGCAGGTGGGCCACAGGGCTTTCCTGCTTAGCAGGCACTGACTCTGGATCCCTGCCCTTCCTTAGCTGGACTGGTACACTTGGGTCCCTAACGCACCCTGCACGATGCGGCTGCCCCCGCCGACCACCAAGGATGCAACGCTGGAGACAGTGATGGCAACGCTGCCCAACTTCCACCAGGCTTCTCTGCAGATGTCCATCACTTGGCAGCTGGGCAGACGCCAGCCCATTATGGTGAGAGCCGAGTGCCCAGGGCCCTGAGGAAGGAGGCAGCTGTGGGGACGTGTGGCATCCCAGACTGGGGGTCATAAGGCTCCCAGCCGCTTTTTCCTCTCCCTCCCAGGTGGCTGTGGGCCAGCATGAGGAGGAGTATTTTTCGGGCCCTGAGCCTAAGGCTGTGCTGAAGAAGTTCAGGGAGGAGCTGGCTGCCCTGGATAAGGAAATCGAGAACCGGAATGCAAAGCTGGACATGCCGTACGAGTACCTGCGGCCCAGCCTGGTGGAAAACAGTGTGGCCATCTGAGCGTCGCCAGCCTTTGGTTACTTCAGCCCCCCTCACCCAAGCCACAAGCTGACCCCTTGGTGGCTACAGTCCTGCCCTCCCAAGCCCCACACTCTTCCCATGTCCCACCCTCCCTCAAGGGCCACCTTTTCATGGTCTCTGCACCCAGTGAACACATTTTACTCTAGAGGCATCACCTGGGGCCTTACTCCTTTTTCCTTCCTCCCTCCTTTCCTATCTTCCTTCTTCCCTCTCTTCCTCGTTCTTCATTCAGATCTATAGGGTAAATAGGCACAATTATATAAACCATTTCAAGGCTAGAATAAGGGGATAATACGTATTACTCCACACCTTTTATGAATCAAATATGATTTTGTTGTTGTTAAGACAGAGTCTCACTTTGACACCCAAGCTGGAGTGCAGTGGCGCCATCACCATGGCTCACTGCAGCCTCAGCCTCCTGGGCTCAAATGATCCTCCCTCCTCAGCCTCCCGAGTGGCTGGAACTACAGGCTCATGCCATCATGCCCAGATAATATTTTTTTAATTTTTTATAGAGATGGGTCCTCACCCTATTTCCTAAGCTGGAAATAGGATTTTGAACACAAATTGAGTTTAACAATAACAAAAAGTTATTTTACACTAAAGATGGAAAAGAACTAGGACTAAAGTATTTTAAATAAAATATTGGCAAAAGAATATAGAGCCTCAAAAAATGTTTCTGGGTTCATATGCTTGATGTGGTAAAGAATTTAAAATTTTTAATTTTTTTTTTTTTTTTTTTGAGACAGAGTCTCGCTGTTGCTGCCCAGGCTGGTATGTAGTGGTGTGATCTCGGCTCACTGCAACCTTCGCCTCCCAAGTTCAAGCAATTGTCCTGCCTCAGCCTCCCACGTAGCTGGGATTACAGGCACCCGCTACCATGCCCAACTAAGTTTTTTGTATTTTTAGTAGAGATGGGGTTTCACCATGTTGGCCAGGCTGGTCTCGAACTCCTGACCTCAGGTGATCTGCCCACCTCAGCCTCCCAAAGTGCTGGGATCACAGGCGCGAACTGCCGTGCCCAGCCTAAAAATTTTTTAAAATTAAAAAGAAATTCTCTTCTAACTGTATAGGATTTAACTTGTGTCCTGAAGCCAGACACTCTACAAAGCAAACTATTAACATCGTGAGTCCCAAGAATGTTTGAAGATTTTCATTTCATGGCTCAGGCAGAAAATACTAAACAAAAGTCGGCTGGTTGAACTGAGGAAGCTGCTCCTGGCTGGAGATACTTGGCCTTAGGGCTTAGGCCTGAGGCATCCGTGTCTTAACCCATCTGCAGTTCACCAGTTGGCAAGCTCCACGTTAATATAATTAACTGGAAGAAGGAAACATCTCATTATTACCATAATGAGTACAACAAGAGATTCAATGAATTTCAACTTCTGGATCATGTTACAACTTGGGGAAAATAAACTTGGAAGTTTTATTTCTTTTTTATTTTTTCGAGATGGAGTCTCGCTCTGCCACCCAGGCTGGAGTGCAGTGGTGTGATCTCTGCTCACTGCAACCTCCGTCTCCTGGGTTCAAGCAATTCTCCTGCCTCAGCTTCCCGAGTAGCTGGGATTACAGGCACCCGCCACGATGCCTGGCTAAATTTTTTGTATTTTTAGTAGAGACAAGGTTTCACTGGGTTGGCCAAGCTGGTCTCGATCTCCTGACCTCAGGTGATCCACCCCCTTAGCCTCCCAAAGTGCTGGGATTACAGGTGTGAGCCACTGCGCCTGGCCTTTATTTCTTAATATGATCATCTGTGAGTATTTTAAAACAGAAGCTAACAGTATACACAAAACAAAAGTGTTTCATTTATAATGTGAATAAAGTTGCTTCTTGTCTCTGATTCTGTTTAATTCTACAGAAGACATACTGACGATGCTTGGTCCGATTTTTTTTTTTTTTCAGACGGAGTCTTACTTTGTTGCCCAGGCAGTAGTGCAGTGGTGCAATCTCGGCTCACTGATACCTCTGCTTCCCGGGTTCTCCTGCCTCAGCCTCCTGCATACCTGGGATTACAGGTGCCCGCCACCACACCCATCTAATTTTTTGTATTTTTAGTAGAGATGGGATTTCATCATGTTGACCAGGCTGGTCTTGAACTGTCAACCTCAGGTGATCCACCTGCCTCGGCCTCCGAAAGGGCTAGGATTCCAGGCGTGAGCCACTGCGCCCAGCCTGTATCCAGTTCTCATCCCATGAAATATTTCCCCTTAATCACAGACTAAAAAACTATATATTTTTGCCGGGCGCGGTGGCTCAAGCCTGTAATCCCAGCACTTTGGGAGGCCGAGACGGGTGGATCACGAGGTCAGGAGATCGAGACCATCCTGGCGAACACGGTGAAACCCCGTCTCTACTAAAAAATACAAAAAACTAGCCGGGCGAGATGGCGGGTGCCTGTAGTCCCAGTTACTTGGGAGGCTGAGGCAGGAGAATGGCGTAAACCCGGGAGGCGGAGCTTGCAGTGAGCTGAGATCCGGCCACTGCACTCCAGCCCGGGCGACAGAGCGAGACTCCCTCTCAAAAAAAAAAAAAAAAAAACTATATATTTTTTCACTTCTATGGAAGTCTTAGATGGATTTCCTGATAGAGAATGAAGAATTTACACTCAGTGATCATCACAGAAATAAAATTGTTACAATCTTTTAAAATCCTTTTATTCACCTTGAAAGCAATTTTGGATTTAAGACTTCAAAGATAGGCCGGGCGCGGTGGCTCAAGCCTGTAATCCCAGCACTTTGGGAGGCCGAGACGGGTGGATCACGAGGTCAGGAGATCGAGACCATCCTGGCTAACACGGTGAAACCCCGTCTCTACTAAAAAAAATACAAAAAAATAGCCGGGCGAGGTGGTGGGCGCCTGTAGTCCCAGCTACTCGGGAGGCTGAGGCAGGAGAATGGCGTGAACCCGGGAGGCGGAGCTTGCAGTGAGCTGAGATCCGGCCACTGCACTCCAGCCTGGGCGACAGAGCGAGACTCCGTCTCAAAAAAAAAAAAAAAAAAAGACTTCAAAGATAATATTTCCTGACCGGGTGAGGTGGCTCACGCCTGTAACCCCAGCACTTTGGGAGGCCAAGGCGGGCGGATCACCTGAGGTCGGGAGTTCAAGACCAGCCTGACCAACATGGAGAAACCCCGTCTATACTAAAAATACAAAATTAGCTGGGCGTGGCATGGTGGTGCATGCCTGTACTCCCAGCTACTGGGGAGGCTGAGGCAGAATTGCTTGAACTTGGGAGGTGGAAGTTGCAGTGCGCCGAGATCATGCCGTTGCACTCCAGCCTGGGTAACAAGAGAGAAACTCCGTCTCAATAATAATAATAATAATATTTCCCTTGAAAACTGTCTCAAGCATCTAATGTAAATGAAAAGGGCATGAATTCTGCTAAGTGATTTGAAGAAAGACATCAAAACACACTGACGTTTGCATATTTTGTTTTAAATGAGACAGAGTCTTCCTCTGTTGCCTAGGCTGAGTGCAGTGGTGCCATCAGGGCTCACATCAGCCTCAACCTCCTGGGCTCAAGCAATCCTCCCACCTTGTCCTCCCAAATGCTGGGATGACAAGTAAGAGCCACTGCACCTAGCTTGTGTATTTTTGATTGGGAATTTTTGGCTCTCTCTCCAGTGCCTCATTATGTAAGGTACATAACTTGCAGGGCATGACCTCAGGCAACTTTCTAGTTGCCTGAACTTTCTAATAGCAGCAACTAGGACACAAGAACACTTTTGCCACCTGTCCTACTGTTGCTAGAATAATGTTGGCCCTTGAGTTCATATACAAAGAGAAAGCAATTTTCTCCTGGCCACTCACTGGGGCAGAAAAAGCATCCCCGCCCCTCTGCATTAGGAGAAAACACATTTTCTATGCATGAAAGAAAAGGAAGCAGAACTTCTGCTAAAATGATGCCCAGGAAAATCATTTCTTTTGAAGTGAACTATTCCATTAGTTATATTAGTCAATAGGGAAGTATGTAATATATAATCAGTATATATTATGTTCACCGAAGGTTGCTTTAAGGCTGGTGCTAGGCCAATACTGGGAAGAGTACCTGAAACAAAATAGGCACTCAGTAATCTTTTTTTTTAAATTAATGAGCAAAAAAATTAAAAACGTATGTTTCACCTGGTTTGTATTTCCCAATACAAATACCAGGGACTTCTATGAAAAGCTTTTGAGGTTTTTTTTTTTTTTTTCCCTTGAAGGGCAATTTTTTTTCATATAAAGTTTGTATCGAACAAACTTTTACAAAGAACAATTCTGTGCTATGGCAGAGTATGTCTGCACATCACAGTTGTCTTTGTTCTTTATGATGAAATTATCAAACACATGAATAAGATCTGAAGGTCCAGTTTCCAAGAAAGGAAGATGGTCATGGATGCTGGTGTAAGCCAGGCCTTCTAGAAAAATTTGAAAAACTGCCAGATCCCTTGAGTTGTGAAAGGTATTTTAAAATTAGTATAGCATAGTAAAAATTATGTGTTAATTATTGTTAATAGTCTTCAGTGTTAATTGTGGACTTACTAATTGCATGAATCATGACTATTCCTTAATGTGTTATTTAAAAGTAGAGTTTAGGATGCTAAACATATGCTTATTGTTTGCAAATGCCTATGCGCTGGGATTTATGTGAGCCAAGCAGTCTGATTGGGCCAAACCCTGGGAAATGTAAATATATTTATTTTTGTTTTACTATTTGGCACAGCCTGTGTCTCCCAATAATTGTAATAATGTCTGCTATTGAATCTTGGCAGACACCATCCAGTGTTTCTCAGAATACAGGCAGCCCTCCTACACTCTGCATCAGAATCCCTCCTGCAGGGGATGCTTGTTTTTTTGTTTTTTGTTTTTGTTTTTTTTGTTTTTTTTTTTTGAGACGGAGTCTCGCTCTGTCGCCCAGGCTGGAGTGCAGTGGCCGGATCTCAGCTCACTGCAAGCTCCGCCTCCCGGGTTCACGCCATTCTCCTGCCTCAGCCTCCTGAGTAGCTGGGACTACAGGCGCCCGCCACCTTGCCCGGCTAGTTTTTTGTATTTTTTAGTAGAGAGGGGGTTTCACAGTGTTAGCCAGGATGGTCTCGATCTCCTGACCTCGTGATCCGCCCATCTCGGCCTCCCAAAGTGCTGGGATTGGGGATGCTTGTTAACAGATAGATTCGCAGGACCCGCTGCAAACCTGCTGAATCAGAACTTAAGTTTAAAACAGGCTGCACCTTCACGGGTGCTTGCTCTGTCCTACCAGTGGGCTCCCCTTTGGTTTTGCGCTTCCACAGGAAACAGGACATAGATCTAAAATTGTCTTTGCACTGGGACTGGTTTCCTTTGCTGATCTAACACAGAATAGCTGTTTGTACTGTGACTGCAAGTGTGTTGAACAGATCCTTTGTATTGTAGGAGAAGAAATTTGTGCCTCGTTGCTCACCATCACCACGGGCCCTGGTAGCTCTGCGGATAAACCAGCTTGGATTTCGCCCTCGAGGATTAACATTGCAACATTGCATAGGCACATAAAGGCACTTGAAAGTCAAGATGAGGCAGGGAACCTGCGCACTGGGATCTTTGTGTGGTTGGTGTCTTGTCTTTTGCCATTTGTCGGGCACAGCAGCTGCGGTTGCTGAAGCGGGTGAGTAACGTCCAAGAGCCAAACCAACTGCAAGAAGCTCTCCGGGAAAAGGGCATGAAGGCTGCTGACCCACGTCCCGCCCCTCCGCCGACCAACTCCACGCCTGGGATTAGAGGGGAGGAAACATTTGTCCCATACTGTCTTAGGTTCTATTCCTGGGTATCTGCAAATTAAACTGACAGAACACAGATTCACAAGAGAAAAAGGATACAAATTTTATTGATGTTAAGATTTTAGGCACAGCAGCTTCACAAAAAGAAGTAGAAAACTCCAGTAAGTGTTTAGACTTGAGAAATTAAATACTATTTGAGCAAAGGGTGATGGGTTATAGAGAAGTGACTGGATAAAGAAAAGAATGTTTGGGCTTCCGGGGTAGTAAACCGTGCGAAAGTGTTTAGGAATATATGGGAGAAATGAATGGACGAGAAGAGTTATCTCTCTTCCATTTGTTGGTTTATGCAGATTCTTCTCAATGCAACTCCCGTCACCGGTGATAAGAGTCACTGTCCTTCTTCCGGGTACAGGGGGGCATCTTCCTCAAAGCAAAATTTAGGTCCTGCATTTAGGCAGATAAGGGCGGGCGGAGAACTTTTACTGCATCTATTGTTTCTTCATTGCCTACAGCTCGAAATGTCTTTCTTCCCAGGTAGCATATTTTGGGGGTGGCATGTTCTGATCCTCTTTAGGATCATCAGCACCTCTAGCTAGGGTGAGGCTGGACGGGGACTGGCACAAAGGAGGCTTTCAGACAGTTTCCTTGAGTTCTAACCGCAAACCCTGCAGAACAATTGGCCTGTGGTCTGTGGCCTGCTCTCCCCACTGTGCCTCAATTGCTGTGGACTAATTTATGAGTAGCCTCTGAACCCAGAGGAAGCTCGAGGAGCAGGATTGACATACCCACTGGGTAGAATCGCTGTAGGAAGATAGAATCAGTGAACATTAAGCCTCCAAGTTCGAACAATTGAAAATGAAAGAATAATTCATTTTTAAAAGAGTTTTGTGAAATATGTGGATAAAGCATACTTTCCGATGAACCTAATACTATCAATAATAAATTATAAATGGGAGTCCTATTTCAAATCTAAGTGAGGACGGCTGGGCGCAGTGGCTCACGCCTGTAATCCCAGCACCTTGGGAGGCCGAGGCAGTCGGATCACTTGAGGTCAGGAGTTCGAGACCAGCCTGGCCAACTTGGTGAAACCCCTGTCTCTACTAAAAATACATAAATTAGTTGGGTGTGGCGGCAGGTGCCTGTAATCCCAGCTACTCAGGAGGCTGAGGCAGAAGAATTGCTTGAACCTGGGAGGCGGCGTTTGCAGTGAACTGAGATTGTACCACTGCACTCCAGTCTGGGTGACAGAGTGAGACTCAGTCTCAAAAAGAAAGAAAAAAAAAATCTAAGCAAGGACTTTGACTCAAAGAAATCATTGTGTTCCACGAGAGGGCAGTATAGTAACTCGTTTATAAAACAGTAGGCTTGGAAGAGCAGACGAAAAAATCTGTGATCAGGCCGGGCGCGGTGGCTCAAGCCTGTAATCCCAGCACTTTGGGAGGCCAAGGCGGGTGGATCACGAGGTCAGGAGATCGAGACTATCCTGGCTAACATGGTGAAACCCCGTCTCTACTAAAAATACAAAAAACTAGCCGGGCGTGGTGGCGGGCGCCTGTAGTCTCAGCTACTTGGGAGGCTGAGGCGGGAGAATGGCGTGAACCCGGGAGGCGGAGCTTGCAGTGAGCCGAGATCACGCCACTGCACTCCAGCCTGGGAGACACAGTGAGACTCCGTCTCAAAAAAAAAAAAAAAAAAAGAAAAAAATCTGTGATCAGTTTTAAAATTTGTGATGAGCACCCGGCACAGTGGCTCACGCCTATAACCCCAGCACTTTGGGAGGCTGAGGCGGGCGGATCACCTGAGGTTGGGAGTTCGAGACCAGCCTGACCAATATAGAGAAACCCTGTCTCTACTAAAAATACAAAAAAATTAGTGGGACGTGGCGCACGCCTGAAATCACAGTTACTCGGGAGACTGAGGCAGGAGAATCGCTTGAACCCAGGAGGCGGAGGTTGTGGTGAGCCGAGATCGCACCATTGCACTCCAGCCTGGGCAACAAGAGTGAAACTCTGTCCCAAAAAAAAAAAAAAAAAAAAAAAATTGTGATGAGAACTGCTTTGAGCAGAAACAAAATCAAATAGCATTTTTACCATAAAGTGTTTGTCTCTATGACATGAAAACTACTAAGGAGATTGGTTTTTTCAGGTCGGAATGACATACTTTTGAAAAAGTAAGTTGCTTGACTTGGAACTAAATGGAATTGCTTTCGTTCGTTGCTATGTTGCCCGGTTGCTATGTGGTCTAGTAGAAGCTACAAACGAAATCCAGGAGATCACATTTCCTCTGCCTCAGCCCCTGGAAAAGCTTCATATGCCTGAGTCCTCACCTCCAGTTGTGCCTGGAGCTGTGAAGTTTGCGGGAGAGTTTAAATTGGGAAAGATAGTAATCCTTACAGCTAGCTTTATCTGAACTCTGAGTACCAGGCTGGGCGTGTTACATGGATTTTTTTTTTTCAGCCCCATGATAGCTCTATGAGTTAGGAACTATTATTATCTTCATTTGATAGACGAGGAAACCAGGCCCATAGAGGACTGAGTGCTTGCCCGTGGGACACGGCTCATCGATGGCAAAGTCGGGATTCAAACTGGGCAGATCAAATCTAGATCCCGAGTTTGAGCTATTTCTAGGCAATTGGTGGCAAAGACAGAACTAGAACCCATATATCTTTGTTACAAATTAAAGAGTGACTTTAACGTTGAAAACGGTGTGTTTGGCGGTACTGGGTAGAAGAAACCTTTGGAAGAGGGCTGATGGGCCAGACACAAAGTGACTGTGTTTGCAAAAAGACAGGTTCATGCCAAGAAACAAGAACATTCCAGGCTGAGCTGGGATGCCCCAGTTATGCCGATTATGCAGTGTCAGAGTGGCCAAGACCAGAGGGATTTCCCCACTGCCTTCACAAACTCCAGAGAGCTCTGAGATCCACAGGCCGGTGGGGTTCCCAGGAGAAGCCTGCAGAAGGTCCTTCGTCCTTCAGGGCACAGAAGAGGATGGACAGAATTTCTCTTAAATCCCCAGAGCCCTTAGTCAAGTTCATCCTGAAACTATCGGAATAATCATCACTGCTATCCCTTGAGAATTCCTTGAGAACTCAAATGCCAGGCCCTGTGCTAAGCATTTTACTTGTATTAGCTCATTTAATCCTCATAGCAACTCACTGAGGTGGGTCCTGTGTTCACCATCCGGGGATTTCACGGGCTGGCCCCTCTCAAAGGAGTTTCATCACATAAGGCACGCACACGTGTATCTGCGAAAAAGTACGTCTTGCACACAAATTGGTTTTCCTAAACCCTCATCTTTGAGCAATGCAGCCGACTTTGTTTTTAAAATGCAGCCCACTTCTGAGTCAGCGAGGAAGATTGCTCACTTCTCCCTTCCAAAACTGCACTGAAATGGCAATAAAGGAATCAAGAATATATAAACTCATAATGGGATAAAGTGAGGGAAGAGACGAATATGGATGAGAGAGTCCCGCAAATATCTGGAAGAGGGAGAGGAGCAGGAGCTGACTTGGCAGAGCTGGAGATCACTACCTGGCTCCCTGCAGACGAGGAAACTAACAAGAAGAAAGGGGCTGGGTCTTGTAGAACTCTAGGTGCTGAGGATGGGGAGATCCAAATCTACAGAAGGTGGGCATGAGGCATGGGACTAAAAACAGGGGGGTTATGTGGCCTGTGTAGGGGGAGGATGGACCCCCTTCCTCCTCTTATAGCAGGCACACCCCAGCTCTCTCCAGCCACCCGTTGCACACCTCCCCACCCTCACTGCCAGTAAAAGATTTGACACGTTCTCTCTGGATAACCGAATGGCTCCAGAGGAAAGACCTCCACATTCTGACATCTTGGAGTCCCGCCCCAATTTGAAAGCCAGTTTGGGCTGGGCTCAGTGACTCACGCCTGTAATCCCAACACTTTGGGAGGCCAAGGCAGGTGGATCACCTGAGGTAATGACTTCGAGACCAGCCTGACCAACATGGTGAAGCCCCATCTCTACTAAAAAAAAAAAAAAAAAAATTAGCCTGGAGTGGTGGGACATGTCTGTAATCCCAGCTACTCGGGAGGCTGAGGCAGGAGAATCACTTGAACCGAGGAGGCAGAGGCTGCAGTGAGAGATGGCGCCATTGCACTCCAGCCTGGGCAACAAGAGTGAAACTCCATCAAAAGAAAAGAAAAGAAAAGAAAAGAAAAGAAAAGAAAAGAAAAGAGGCCGGGCGCGGTGGCTCAAGCCTGTAATCCCAGCACTTTGGGAGGCCGAGACGGGCGGATCACGACATCAGGAGTTCGAGACCATCCTGGCTAACACGGTGAAACCCCGTCTCTACTAAAAAATACAAAAAAATAGCCGGGTGAGGTGGTGGGCGCCTGTAGTCCCAGCTACTCGGGAGGCTGAGGCAGGAGAATGGCGTAAAAACCCGGGAGGCGGAGCTTGCAGTGAGCTGAGATCCGGCCACTGCACTCCAGCCTGGGCGACACAGCAAGACTCCGTCTCAAAAAAAAAAAAAAAAAAAAAAAAAAGAAAAGAAAAGAAAAGAGAGGAAGGAAGGAAGGAAGGAAGGAAGGAAGGGAGCAAGGAAGGGAGCAGTTTGCTGTCCAACGACCTTGTCGTAGGTCCTTCTATGGACAAGCCTCACCCACTCCCTCAGAGTTCCCATTCATGTCTTTAGTGAGTCACACTTAGACATGAACAGGCAGCCCAGGATCACCAAATGTTTAAAGACAGCCTCCAACTTGGAAGAGAGGGATCCAGACAAATAGGAAAAAGAAATTTGGGGAAAGCAGAGATGATGGAAGGAGAAAAAAGTGAAAAAAACTTGATAAGTAATTTCTTCAGAAAAGCAAAATAAGATGTTATATCCATTAAACAAGAGTTAGATGCTTTATTCTCTATTTTGAATGTCACTTTTAAAGGAATTAATGAAAAAACAAAAATGAAATTTTGGAAATTGTTCCAAAGAAGGGTAAGATTAACATATTCAAAAGCAAGTTTGGTGGAAGATAAAGTAGAACAAAAATAAACAGAGATTTAAAAAGAATGATAATTGAAAAAATCTAAGAATGAGGACCACTCTAGGAAGTCCAATTTCCAGCTAATAAGAATTCTCTAAGGAGAACATAGAGGAGAGAGAGTGACAGTAAAAATAATACCACTTCACAGAATTGAAAGATGTGAATCTCCAGATTGAGAGGCCCGACTAAATGCCCACCTCAAGGTCATCACAGATTTCAGAATACCCAGAATAAAGATTTCTAAAGCTCCCTGAGAGAAAAAAAACATACAGAAGATCAGGTGTCAGTCTTGGACTTCTAAATAGCCACACTGAAAGAAAACAATGCCTTCAAGCTTCTGTGTGAAAATGATTTTCAGCCGAGAATACTTGTAACCAGATGATCAATGAAATAGGAAGGTGGAATAAAAGCATCTCAGGCATGCAAGGACTCAAATTTTACCTCACATGTATGTCCTCTCTTAAGTAGCTACTGCAGGATGTGCACCAACAAAACGAGGAACTAAACTAAGAAAAATAATGTGGAACTAGAAGTCATGGGATTCAATGCTGAACAGTAGTGAAGACAAATGCCAGGATGATAGTGGATGGAGAACTATATAGAGAGCTACCAGTCCAGAGCGGAGCAGGATGGCAGGCACCAGGAGTGAGACACCCAAGGAATCAAAGAAAATGGCATGTTTGAGGATATGGAAAATAGTATCCAGAAACATGAAAGCACTTGGGGGAAAAAAATGAGCAATTGCCACATAGAATAGTAGGCAAATGACAAAGAAAAAGTAATGATAAATTCCAGGAAATAGATGAAGAG
Source organism: Macaca mulatta (assembly GCF_049350105.2). Lineage (NCBI taxonomy): Eukaryota > Metazoa > Chordata > Mammalia > Primates > Cercopithecidae > Macaca > Macaca mulatta. The sequence goes on along the minus strand of NC_133421.1, from coordinate 6,149,077 downwards.
CATAGCTCATGCAAAGGGCCTGAAGTAGAAGTGAGCCGATGCATTCAGGGACTAGCAAGGAGAGTGGAGCTACAGCAGAACTGGAGGGGGGAGAAGACTAGACAATGAGGTCAGAGAGACAAGAACGGTCAGGACATCGTAAGGACTGAGGCATTGACTCTGAGCAAGGTGGGAGCTGCTGCCATGTTTTGTGCCAAAGAGTGACATGATCTGACTTACATGTTGGCAAGATAATTCTGCCTATGTGTTGAGAATAAATGGTAGGAGGGACTAGGTAGAAGTAGGATGCTACTGCAGTCAGAAGGCCACCACAGTGATCCAGGGGAAAGACCATACGGATGGTCCCATTGGATGATGATGGCTTGGACCAGGGTGGAAGCACTGGAGGTGGTGAGAAGCAATTGGATTCTGGATATTTAGAAGGCAGAACCAAATATTCCTTGACATATAGAATGTGAGGTATGAAAGAAAGAGATAAATCAAAGATGGCCTGAGCAACCGGAGGGATGAAGCTGCAGTCAAATGAGATGAGGAGACCACGTTGGAACAATGTTCCCATCACCTGCTGCTGAACCAACCTCACCTTACAGACATAAAACAACAATCATTGATTATTATCAGCTCTGGTGAGCCTGGCAGTTGACTGGGCTCAGATAGGCAGGTCCCACTCGGTGGTTGGGGCTAGAGTCATCTCAAAGGCTAGATCATCTGAGGTCAGGAGTTGGAGACCAGCCTGGCCAACATGGTGAAACCCCACCTCCACTAAAAATACAAAAAATTAGCCAGGTTTGGTCGTGGGTGCCTGTAATCCCAGCTACTCGGGAGACTGAGGCAGGAGACGTACTTAAACCCGGGAGGCGGAGGTTGCAGTGAGCCTAGGTTGTGCCATTGCACTCCAGCCTGGGTGACAAGAGCAGAACTCCATCCCAAACAAACAAACAAACAAACAAAAAAAAACCCACAAAAATTTAAAAAGTTAAAAAATGAAAAATAGCCCCATCCCTATAGCAAGTGCAATTTTTGTGTGTGTGCATGACGGAGTTTTGCTTTTGTCACCCAGGCTAGAGTGCAATGGTGCGATCTCACCTCAGTGCAACCTCTGCCTCCCGGGTTCAAGTCTTTTTTCTGCCTCAGCCCCCTGAGTAGCTGGGATTACAGGCGCGCGCCACCACGCCCGGCTAATTTTTTTGTATTTTTAGTTGAGTCGGGGTTTCACCACGTTGGCCAGGCTGGTCTCGAACTCCTGACCTCGTGATCTGCCCGCCTCAGTCTCCCAAAGTGCTTGGATTACAGGCGTGAGCCACCGCGCCCAGCCTGGCAAGTGCGATTTTAGGAAATCCCCCAACCCAGTCCTCTTTCCCCTCTGTGCCTTCTCCTTGGTGTCTCTGGCCCGAGAGCGTGCTCGGACTCACACGATCAATTCACCTTGTGATCTCCCACCAAGGACGACTGCAGCTCCCCGAGTCTCAGACGCCCACTAACCCCCTCCCCCATCCTCCCGGGCTCATGCCCACTGCAAAGGAGAAAGCTGGCTCTGTGAGGTCTCACGTTCGTTACAAGGTGGAGTGCGGACTAGAAGCCAGACCTCCTGGCTTAGCTTTCACGGTCTCTCCAGGATAAAAATGGTGGTTGCTGTCACTGTAGATGATCTGGCAGGTGGCACGGGGGACAGATGAGGGGGGGAACGTTCCTGGTAAGGAAGTCCATCCCTCTAAATTAAGTGCGTTAATTTTCCCGAATAAAGACACGCCGGTCATGAAATCCACTGCCTGGAAAAGATACTTGATACAGCAACTGTGATGGCCGCTGGCTGAAAACACTCTGTTTCCCCTTAGTCACCCTCCTCAGGTCAGGGTAAGCCTGCTGGCTAAAGCAACAGAAAGAAGCCAACAGATCTGTGGAACGAAATTCCTTGGCTAACAGGAAAACTGCAGTCAGGGGAGTAGGGGGCAGGGGACAAGGTTCTGAGAAGAACTTTGGGTTTTTCTCTTGCCCTTGGTGCGGTGGGGGTGGGGAACAGGAATCTGGGATGTGGAGAATCAGTCCCGAGTAGGGGGTGGGCCTGATAAAGCAGATGAGAAACCCAACCCAGGGGGCAACATTATTGTCATCCTTGTTAACCCTCTGCAGACCAGAAACCGCCAGGACAGTCAACTAATCCTGATTATTATTATATTCATAATAATGCTTGTGTTTTGTCAAAGCCCTTATTAGAGTGCTTTAAGGGGCCTGGGAGGTGATGTTCCCCAAATTTGACAACGTGCAATGCAATGGTAACCACGATGGTTGGAGTGGTTTTCACGGGCGGGCAGAACAACCCTGCCATGGTCACGTGAACAGAAGCCTCTGAGGTCTGGGATGGCAGAGTGGACGGACATGAACAGAATCCGTCCCTGCCCCGAGGCTGCTCACGTCGGACGCACAGCCCTGAGCGGCCAAGGAGCCTGCATTTTCCTCGGCAGCAGGAGCCGTGGTTTGCACTGTGGCTCTGCCACGTGCCGCGTGGTTAATCCAGTTCGCTTAACTGCACCAGGCTGGAATCTGAGTGTCTTATTAATTGAAAGGTGCTGCCCTGTTGAGCATTCTGTGGGTTCCAAAGCGAGTGGAGTGGGAGGCGTGGTTGGCTTCTTCCTCGTTGGCCTCGTTTTTTGACAAACAATGGCAGGTTCCCCGCAGGGTCTCTGGCCCAGCTTCTCAGCACGTCTCTGTTCTAACTGAATTTGATTTTCTTTTTTTTCAGCCTCGTGCTAGTGATGGAAGGGAATGAGACTGTGATCTCCCTCATGACACTAATTAATATCCTTCATCCAAGGTGGTGACACTGTACTTTGGGGCTGAAATCTGAAACTTAACCAATGGCAGTTCTGGTCCAGCCTGGAGAGGCTAAGTGACAGCTTGTTACCTTCAGCTTCATTTATTAACATCAGCTGAATAAACAAATCCCGATGGGACCAGAGCCCTGCTGCCCAGGAACCCCTCCCACTGGTTCTCAAAACTCTCTGGTGACTGGAATTGAAGCCATCTTGGGTAAGAAGGTCCCACTGGAAAGAAATTCAACGGCACCTGATTAATTCTGAAAGTAAAAGCACTTAACCCTCAGGAGTTTGGGCCGAACCACTCACTCTTTCATTCCACTCCTCCTGTATTTCCCTGGCACCAAACAACCTGTCAACTCAGCAGTACAAGCCATCCATTGAGAAATACTGATGGAGGCCGGGCGCGGTGGCTCACGCCTGTAATCCCAGCACTCTGGGAGGCCAAGGTGGGCAGATCACGAGGTCAGGAGATCGAGACCATCCTGGCTAACATGGTGAAACCCCGTCTCTACTAAAAATACAAAAAAATTAGCCAGGCACGGTGGCGGGCGCCTGTAGTCCCAGCTACTTGGGAGGCTGAGGCAGGAGAATGGCGTGAACCCGGGAGGCGGAACTTGCAGTGAGCCGAGATCGCGTTACTGCACTCCAGCCTGGGCAACAGAGCGAGACTCTGTCTCAAAAAAGAAATACTGATGGAGTGCCTGCTAGATCCAGTAGGGAAGCAGGTGCATGCTCTGCCCTTGGGGAGCTTACAGTCTAGTGATCAAACAGGAGCTGTGAGTGACAGGATGAAGTTCACGGTGCTCCGGGAACAGAGATGATGGAGGGGTGTTGATGAAGGCCTCACCAAGGAAATGGTGTTTTAGACCATGAGACAATGTAGCCAACCTAAGCAGCCAGGTCTGCTCATTTCTGCTGCCAGCATAATTTCACAAAGCCCCTCGTTCTGTGACCACATACAGCTCTTGGAAAAGATGCTTTGAAGACAAAAGAGGACAGAGCACACGGCCAGGGGAGGTGGTCCCCCATGCCCCGCTAAGAAACTGCTTATCCCAAGGACGAAAGGAATCCAGTCACTGGAGGTGGTGACATGATCAGATGTGCATTTTAAGATCATTCTAGTTCCAAGATGGAAATGGATTAGAGAAGGATGAGACTGAGGCCTGGAAACCAGTTTTAGGAGCCATATGTTCTAATCCAAGTATAGACAGTACGGTTGACTTCCAATCAACTAGTTTCGACAACATTTGAAAAAGAGTAATTAACCTAATATTAGCCTTAACAATCAACACCCTGCTAGCCCTACTACTAATAACCATTACATTTTGATTACCACAACTCAACACTTACATGGAAAAATCCAAGCCTTAGACATGAGCTAGATCAGGTTACAGGCAGAGTGGGTGGAGAGAGCTGGGATGGATACAGAAATCTTTTATGAATTTTTTTTTTTTTTTGGAGACAGGGTCTCACTTTGTTGTCCAGACTGGAGTACAATGGCACGATTACAGGTCACCGCAGCCTTGCCCTCTTGGTCTCAAGTAATCCTTCTGCCTCAGCCTCCCGAGTAGCTGGGACTACAAGTGCGCACCACCATGCCTGGCTAAGTTTTAAACCTTTTGTAGAGATGGGGTCTCACTATGTTGCCCAGGCTGGTCTTGAACTCCTGGACTCAAGCAATCCTCCGAGCTTGGCCTCTCAAATTGCTGAGATTGCAGATGTGAGTCACTGTGCTCAGCTCAGAAATCTTTCTGATATATAAAAATTCTTGGCCAGGCACAGTGGCTCACACCTACAATCCCAACACTTTGGGAGGCTGAGGCAGGCAGATCCCTTGAGGTCAGGAATTTGAGATCAGCCTGGCCAACATGGTGAAACCCTGTCTCTACAGAAAATACAAACATTAGCCGGGCGTGGTGGTACACACCTGTAGTCCCAGCTATTCGGGAGGCTGAGGCAGGAGAACCACTTGAACCCAGGAGGAAGAGGCTGTTGAAAGCCAAGATCATGCCATTGCACTCCAGCCTGGGCAATGGGAGTGAGACTCTGACAAACACACACACACACACACACACACACTCTTGAAAATCAAGTGAAAACGCTGGACGTGGTGGCTCATGCCTGTAATCCCAGAACTTTGGGAGGTTGAGGCAGGTAGATCACCTGAGGTTGGGAGTTCGAGACCAGCCTGGCCAACATGGAGAAACCCCATCTCTACCAAAAAAGTACAAAATTAGCTGGGTGTGGTGGCATATGCCTGCAATTCCAGCTACGCAGGAGGCTGAGGCAGGATAATCCCTTGAAACCGGGAGGCGGAGGTTGCCGTGAGCTAAGATTGTGCCATTGCACTTCAGCCTGGGTGATGAGAGTGAAACTTTGTCTCAAAAAAATAAATAAATTAATTTTAAAATAATAATAATAAATAAAATCAAGTGAAAAAATAGAAAAATGAATGAAGACAGAAGAGTTCATAGAACAAGATATACAAGTCTCCCGTCAACATGAAAATATGCTCATCTTCACTCATAAGAGAAACACAAATTGACACCACACTGAAACCATCTGTCACCTAAAAATTCAAAAACCTGACGGCACTCGCCGTTGAGGGTAAAGCAAGCATTCTCATGTTTCTGATGAGGGTGCAAAACAGAGAAGATTTTGGCAATGTCTGACAAAATATGTATTTACCCTTGAACCCAGCAATCTCAATCCTGGGAACTAACCCTGAAGACCCACCCCCACAAATGCGAAACAGCATACACCGAAGGCTGCTCGCCGCAGTCCTGCTTGTAATAGCAAAATACTGGAAAAAAAAAAACCCAAGATATCCCTGCACAGGAGACAGGTTGAACAAATGATCAGCTAGCACAGTGGATGACTATACAGGCATTTTTTTTTTTTTTTTTTGAGATGGAGTCTTGCTCTGTTGCCCAGGCTGGAGTGCAGTGGTGCTATCTCAGCTCACTACAACCTCTGCCTCCCAGGTTCAAACGATTCTCCTGTCTCAGCCTCCCGAGTAGCTGGGTTTACAGGCGCATACCGCCATGCCTGGTTAATTTCTTGTATTTTAGTAGAGATGGGGTTTCACTATGTTGCCCAGGCTGGTCTCCAACTCCCGAGCTCAGGGAATCCACCTGCCTCGGCCTCCCAAAGTGCTAGGATTACAGGCATGAGCCACCGCGCCTGGCCTATGCAGGCATTTTTTTTTTTTTTTTTTTTTGAGACGGAGTCTCGCTCTGTCGCCCAGGCTGGAGTGCAGTGGCCGGATCTCAGCTCACTGCAAGCTCCGCCTCCCGGGTTCACGCCATTCTCCTGCCTCCGCCTCCCGAGTAGCTGGGACTACAGGCGTCCGCCACCTCGGCCGGCTAGTTTTTTGTATTTTTTAGTAGAGACGGGGTTTCACCGTGTTAACCAGGATGGTCTCGATCTGCTGACCTCGTGATCCGCCCGTCTCGGCCTCCCAAAGTGCTGGGATTACAGGCTTGAGCCACCGCGCCCGGCCTATGCAGGCATTTTTTAAAGATGAGGAGGATCAGGCAGGCACAGTGGCTCACACCTGTAAACCCAGCACTTTGGAAAGGGGCTGAAGAGAAATCTCAAACCTTACCTGGTGGGTTTGTTGTTGGCAGTGACATCAGTTTAAAAACCCAGAAACTATTGTTTCAGAATTTGGGTATTGCAGTACAGAAGAAATCTATAAGCATATTGAAATTGTTGGGAATCAGGATGGTTTGAGAGAAGGAAACATATGGACTGAAGCACAGACGAGGCCTCTGGAGCTGAATTTAAGCTGGAGGTTTCAGTACACTGGGAGGCTCCTCTAAAACATCTTAGCTGTGTTCACTGAAAGGGTCTAGAAGCATGACACCCAGCAAAATGAGCACAACGAGTTCCTGGACCTTCATTGGGAAATAAAAATTCTCCACCACACACACACACACACACACAAAGAAATTAAACATTAGCAATCAAATTGAAGCTGTCTGCGTGTTCCCTTCCCTAACCGCAGCCTCCTTCCAATCCACTAGATGAGGGAATCTAGCATTTTATCATTTCCAGGCACTTTTGTATATTTTACTATGTATGTATTGTGTCTTTAAACAATATATAGTATTAATATCCATTTTAAAACACTTTATAGAAATGTTATTATCCGTGTGTATGCTTATGCAAATCGCTTTTTTTTCCTGTCAACATTTTGTGTCTTACAGCGATCCACACTGATACCTGGAGCTCTCACTAATTTTTACCCTCTATGTTATTGTACTGCATGGTTATGCCACCATCTACTTATGAATGTCCTGTGAAAGGACATTTAGCCTACCTATTATTTTTGACCATTATGAACATTGCTAGTGTGAACATTCTTGTGCATATCTTTTTGTGCCCATGTACAAGAACCTCCCTAGAGCATATCCTCAAAGTGGAGCTGGTGAGTTATGGTATAAATGCATATTCGCTTTTTCTCTTTATTATCAATTTATTTTCCAATATCATTGAGTCAAATGACATTCCCACCAGCAGGTTCTGTTTCATTCAGTGTTCTTGCCAACACTTAGCATTAAAAGACTTTTTAATTTTTGTTAATCTGATGGATGTGAAATATCTCACTTCTCTGCCTACTTAGTGAGGTTTAATATCTATTTATTTACCACCCATGCATGTTTCAGCTTCTGTGAAATAAAATTTTCTATCTTGCAAAAAAAAAAAAATTATCTACAACAAGAGACCAGGATTTGAATAAATGACTGATTCCACAGTTGGGGCAAGGAAAGTAAAAGGTCAGTCTGGAGTGCCTTGTGCCAGAAAGCAAGAATGTGCTCAAAGGCCGGGCATGGTGGCTCACGCCTGTAACCACTCCCTCACTTTGGGAGGCTGAGGCAGGCAGATCACCTGAGGTCATGAGTTCAAGACCAGCGTGGCTAACATAGTGAAACCCATCGCTACTAAAAATATAAAAATTCGCCAGTCATGGTGGCTTATGCCTGTAGTCCCAGCTACTCAGGAGGCCGAGGCACGAGAATCGCTTGAACCTGGGAGGCGGAGGTTGCAGTGAGCTGAGATCACGCCACTGCACTCTAGCCTGGGCAACAGAGTGAGACTCGGTCTCAAAAATATAAAATAAAATAAAATGAAAAAGTGCTCAAAGAACCATGGGGATATGGCAAAAAGACACAAGTCTTCTCCCTCTGAACAGTTTGAGCATCAGAAAAATTACAACAGTAAGGGATTACGGCACATTGAATTAAATTAAAAAACAAAAAACAAAAGAATCCATGGGCCTCCGGGAATACTCAAAAACTGAGTTAGAGGGAGGGAAAGACCTTCTTTACTGAAGAATGCCAGCTAGTAAACATCAAAGAAACGATGCAATTTTTGAGACAGAATTTCACTCTTGTTGCCCAGGCTGGAGTGCGATGGCTCAATCTCGGCTTACTGCAACCTCAACCAAATTGAGGTAAACCACTCAATCTGGACATCCACAGACTCCCTAAAGCCCTGGGCTACCAACCCTAATGTAGAGGAAGAAGCACAGAGCTTAGGACGCAGCACACAGGAGCAACAAGCCGAGGAGAGGAGGCTGTAATGAACAGAGGCGGGAAAACAACAGCCAGAGGGGCAGGCAGGCCAGGACGAGCCCCGGCAGCGCAAACGCCACTCAGTCTGCAAACCAGGTAAGGACGCTTGCTACTGGGAGTGATTGAAACTCAGATCCCCGGCCGGGCACAGTGGTTCTCACCTGTAATCCCAGCACTTTGGGAGGCTGAAGCTGGCGGATCACTTGAGGTCAGGAGTTCGAGACCAGCCTGACCAACATGGTGAAACCCCATCTGTACTAAAAATACAAAAATTAGCCAGGCATGGTGGCACACGCCTGCAATCCCAGCTACTCAGGAGGCTGAGGCACAAGAATCACTTGAACCCCGGAGGCGGAGGTTGCAGTGAGGCAAAATCGCGCCACCGTACCCCAGCCTGGGCGACAGAGTGAGACTCCGTCTCAAAAAAACAAAAACAAACAAAAAATCAGATCCTTAAAGATCGATTTTACACCCACCTACGTGACAGTAAGAAAGCTGGATCAACTTCGGGGATGAAGGTGGACAGTCAAGACCTACGGTAACACCGTCTGGTGTCTCTCTGGCTGCCATCCATATCACCTGCCTCTGGTTCAGGGCCCCTTCCCAGTTTGTCATCCCACCTGTCTGGACCTTGTCCCTCCAGTGAAGGCTGCCTGGATGCCTCAGAGAGCACAGCCTTCTTACCTGCATTCTTCCCGGGCGCTTTTCCTTATTTGGTGCTTTCTAGGGAGTAGGCAGGTCTTAGGGATTTTTCTGTCTGTCTTTCTTTTGAGACAAGGTCTTGCTCTATCACCCAGGCAGTGGCACAGCCATTGCTCACTGATGCCTTGACCTCCCAGGCTCAAGTCATCCTCCCGCCTTGGCCTTCCAAGTAACTGGGACTACAAGCCTGTGCCACCACACCTGGCTAAATTTTAAAACTTTCTGTAGAGACAGAGTCTCACTATGTTGCCTAGGCTGGTCTCAAACTCCATAAACTCAAATAGTTGTCCTGCCTCGGCCTCCCAAAGGGCGGGGACTACAGGCATGAGCCACCGCGCCCAGCCTAGGAATGTTTAAGGTGCTCTTTCGAAAGACTATGAGGGCTGTTTGGTGTCAAAGCAAGTCCAAGCACCAAGAGATAAGAGATCAAAAGCTCTAAAAGCAAACCCAGTCCAATCTTTAAAAGTGAGAGAGATAAGATGGCTCAGAAATAATCATACTGGGTCCATTTATCATGTGGTTGGGAGAGCACAGCTAACAGAGGGAGAAAAAGTAAATCAAGTGGGCCATGTCCACAGGCGTAATCAACTCATCAGAATGAGCTGGTCACCCATCACCAGCTGGAGAAACCCAAGCCTGAGTTGGTTCTGCCAGACTGGTAAGATGTCTCATCCCAAACTGACCAACTGAATCAGCATTTCTAGTCTTCTGTGCAATTGCCTGCAGTCATATAGGCCCGGTCATGATGGCAGAGAATAAAATCTTCTCTCACAACAGTCTCCAGTTACAGAGTCCTGATCACTGCAACTGGGAAAGCTGAGAACTTTTCATCATCTAGCACATTTGCGAAATTCATTGGCTTTAACAAACTGTTCCGCAAACACCTGGCCTGTTCGGTCTCCCCTCTCCAGCATGTGCTTTGTCATATTCAGAAAGTGCTTATAGGCTCTCGCTCGCCTTGAAAAATATCCATCAGCTCTCAGCAAGGCTCAAACCCATCGTGGCTCTGGTGGAACGTTCACTTCAGGGAAACACACAAGCCAATTTGATCCGACTTCATAAATGTTAACAAAATCCAGGTGAAGGAATCTATCTGGAAAAACATAAGACTTTTATGAGCAGCTCCAAGAAAAAATTCTCTCGGGAAAGGGGGAAAAAGATGTGAAATCCTCCCTGCCAGGGTGGAAAGCAAGATGAAATTGGGTCTCACAAACGGGGAGCTTTCGCGGAACCCAGATCTAAAATGGCGGCTTCCAAATAGCTCAGGATTGTGAGACCCAGACGGATTTTCTTCTCATGCTTTGTCTTAGAGGTAAAATCGAGTTTAAAACTCATCAACTCTCTTATGATCCCTCATCCCCCACCCCCAACAAAGACCACAGACAAGAACATCATGGAACCAACTTCAAAATCTCGAGTCTGGGCCGGGCGCGGTGGCTCACGCCTGTAATCCCAGCACTCTGGGAGGCCGAGGCGGGCGGATCACGAGGTCAGGGGATTGAGACCACCCTGGCTAACACGGTGAAACCCCGTTTCTACTAAAAAAAAAAAAAAAAAAAATGAGCCGGGTGAGGAGGCGGCACCTGTAGTCCCAGCTACTCGGGAGGCTGAGGCAGGAGAATGGCGTGAACCCGGGAGGCGGAGCTTGCAGTGAGCCGAGATGGCGCCACCGCACTCCAGCCTGGGCCACAGAGCCAGACTCCACCTCAAAAAAGAAAAATAAAAAATAAAAATTAGCCGGGCGCGATGGTGGGCGCCTGTAGTCCCAGTTACTCGGGAGGCTGAGGCAGGACAATGGCGTGAACCCGGGAGGCAGAGCTTGCAGTGAGCCGAGATGGCGCCACTCACTCCAGCCTGGGTCACAGAACCAGACTCCGCCTCAAAAAAAATAAATAAATAAAAATTAGCCGGGCGTGGTGGCGGGCGCCTGTAGTCCCAGTTACTCGGGAGGCTGAGGTAGGAGAATGGCGCGAACCCGGGAGGCGGAGCTTGCAGTGAGCCGAGATGGCGCCACCGCACTCCAGCCTGGGCGACAGAGCCAGACTCCGCCTCAAAAAAAAAAAAAAAAAAAAATTAGCCGGGCGCGATGGCGGCGCCTGTAGTCCCTGTTACTCGGGGGCTGAGGCAGGAGAATGGCGCGAACCCGGGAGGCGGAGCTTGCAGTGAGCCAAGATGGCGCCACTCACTCCAGCCTGGGCCACAGAGCCAGACTCCGCCTCAAAAAACAACAACAACAACAAATCTCGAGTCTGTCCCATTCTGAATGTGAGGCATGAGGGACACCGTTCCTAAAGTTTAAAAGAAATTGTTCTGTATTCTGGCAGGATCTGCTCTGCTTCACGCGCAGAGCGTATGGCCATGTCGGCAGGTGGGCAGAGCTCTATGTAACGTGTGTGAGGACTCAGTAACATATAGGCATGCTTTTCACAGAGCGCTTGTGCTCCCAGATTGGCTTCAGGTTTGAAACCCTAAGCTTCAGGTATGTGTCTCTGCTAATAATAGGGCTCTCCTCCCCAACCTACAAGAGACGAGAGAGCTCTCAAGGGAATGGTTTCCAGCATGGGAGAATCCCAGAGAGAGGGCAAGACTGCAGCCTGGACCAACCAATCCACGGAGAATACTGCTCACCCACCTGCAGGCTCTGCCATGTTCCTCCTGACACCCCCAGGGATCTCCTGCCCACCCCCAATATACCACCCAAGGGACACATGGGACCCCACAAAGACACACAGGCACTGGTGTGGAGAGCCCGCTGCACGAGATGAAGACACAGATTCGCTCCTTATAGGGAAGGTTTAGAAGTGCATGGCTAAAATCCAACCCAATTATACAACGATTCTTGGCTGAGAATAAGAATAAGCTAATGGCTGGAGCTCTATAGAATCTCAAGATTTTTCGATGCAAATCCTACCACCAAACAGCTGTGAAAATAAACCAACGTTCCTTGATGGGCTTCCTCCAAGTGCGGGACCACCCCAAACCCTGCTGTCTTGGGCCACTGTTTATCGCAAACACTGCAGTCTACATCCAGAGGACGGATCTCAAGGGGAACTTGCTGTTGACGCTCCTTCCACAGCATGGAGACGGGAGACAGGCACGCTCAGAGGTGACAGCAAATGCCATCTTCAACTTTCTAGGCCAGTGATTTAAGTGCAGGAACAGGGGTGGGAATTTAGTGGATATTCACTTGGAAGGTGTGCGAAGTCTCTTATTCACAGAACTCCCATCTCCCAAACAGAAATAACAAACCCCAAGCAAAGGTCAACACATCTTTTTTATGTACAAATGGGTCACTGGTACAGAGGGAGTTGCTTTTTATAAATATCTGCAGCAAATCCCCTAAAAAAGATGTAATAAAAACTCTGTCTCAGCACAAAGGGCCTATCCTTCCCCAAAAGTGTTAAATTCCCGAGAGCCTGTGCTTAGCCAAACACTTGTGGGGCCTCCTGGGAAGAACAGCAGCGCTTTGGGACCAAGGCGAGAGCCTTCCCATCTCCCCGGAGAGCAGAGGTGACTTGAAGGTCATCTGTTGCCCAGGACTTGGGAGTGATTAAACTGTTTCTTCCCAAGACTTGCGGTCTTCTTTGTCAAGCTGCTGATTAAGCGGTCTCTCTGTTTCCTGGCAGTGACCCAGAGGGAGGGAGGAGAGGAACCTACAATCGCGTGAGGAAGTAAAAAACTCTGGGTATTTTGATAAAAAAACACTTGGCAATCACTGTAACCCTGTAAAGCCGATGTATCGAATTCACCAGAGGGAAAATCGTACGTTAGCATTCTGGAATCTATAAACGCAAGCATTTCTTTAGGAAGATCATTACTTAGCACCAATGTCTCTCTCTCTCTCTCTCTCTCTCATAATTTTTCCTTTTCCTCCGAACCCTTGGCTGTGATCAGCGCTGTCGGACCACAGCTCAGCAGTACTTTTAATCAGTAACACAGCTGGGCTCGAAGGGGAGTGCGGTCACACGCCACAGAACAAACAGCGCGCTCACACCAAACGGCAAGGCTCCTGGGGGCATCCTGGCTGGGGATTCGCAAGCGGACCCCCGGCCTCTTCCTGGGGCTGCTCTTTGGCACTCCAGGCTCAGGGGCTTTACTCAAAGCGACGTAGGTGGTTGTACAGCGACTGGACGTAGGTGAAGACGCACATGGGGTCCGGCTTGCGGCCCATCACCATCATGTCCTCCACTTCGATGAGGCGTTCACAGTTGGCCAAATTCCTGAAACACACAAGCCCCGTCAGAACTGCGGTCCCAGCCATCAGCCAGCCCCACAGCTGCAACAGGGCCAGGATCTCCATCCTGGGAACAGAGCTCAGCCTCTCAGCCTGCAGCCAGAGATTCCCAAGGACCCACCAGCGGGGAATTCAGATAACCCTGGCAGAACCCTTGGAATCACTGACTCCAATGCAGTGTTTCCCAAACTCCCAGATTTGTGAGCCACCTATACAATTCATAGTTTCCTTTAAATACACTTACTTTATTTAATTTGGGTTTTTTTTTTAGAGACCGGGGCTTGCTCTATTGCCCAGGCATAAGTACAATGGCACAATCTTAACTCACTGCAGCCTTGATCTCCTGGGCCCAAGTGATCCTCACGCCTTGTCTTCCCAAGTAGCTGTGATTCCAGGCATACACTACCATGCCCAGCTAGTTTTTTGTTTGTTTGTTTGTTTTTTGAGACATAGGTTCGCTCTTGTTGCCCAGGCTGTAGTGCAGTGGCACAATCTTGGCTCACTGCAACCTCTGCCTCCCGGGTTTGAGTGATTCTCCTGCCTCAGCCTCCCAAGTAGCTGGGATTACAGGTGTCCGCCACCATGCCTGGCTAATTTTGTTTTGTATTTTTAGTAGAGACAAGGTTTCACCATGTTGGCCAGGCTGGTCTTGAACTCGTGATCTCAGGTGATCCACCTGCCTCAGCCTCCCAAAGTGCTGGGATTACAGGCGTGAGCTACCACGCCCGGCCCAGCTAGTTTTTTAAAAATAGTTTTGTAGAGATGGGGTGTCACTATGTTACCCAGACTGGTCTTGAATGCCTGCCTCAAGCGATCTTCCCACCTCAGCCTCCTCAGTAGCTGGAATTACAGGCACAGGCGACCCATAGTACCTGGCATATTGTATTTAAATTTGAAGTGAAACTATATTTAAGGTTTTTTTTTTAAAAAGTAGGCTGGATATGGTGGCTCACACCTGTAATCCCAGCACTTTAAGAGGTCAAGGCGGGCGGGTCACCTGAGGTCAGGAGTTCGAGACTAGCCTAACCAATATGGTGAAACTCCATCTCTACTAAAAATACAAAAATTAGCCGGGCGTGGTGGCGAGCGCCTGTAGTCCCAGGAGGCTGAGACAGGAAAATTGCGTGGACCCAAGAGGTGAAGGTATCGCACCATTGCACTGCAGCCTGGGCGATGGAGTGAAACTCTGTCTCAAAAAAAAAAAAAAAAAAAAGTAAATATCAATAGTATATGTAACGCTGAGTTATTAAAATAAATGTAAAACTAATAAAGCAAAAAATAAATTTACCAAACATTTACCTCCTAAAAGTGCTTTTAGACTTTTTTTTTTTTTTTTTTTTTTTTTTTTTTTTTGAGACGGAGTCTTGCTGTGTCGCCCAGGCTGGAGTGCAGTGGCCGGATCTCAGCTCATTGCAAGCTCCGCCTCCCGGGTTTTTACGCCATTCTCCTGCCTCAGCCTCCCGAGTAGCTGGGACTACAGGCGCCCACCACCTCGCCCGGCTAGTTTTTTGTATTTTTTAGTAGAGACGGGGGTTTCACCGTGTTAGCCAGGATGGTCTCGAACTCCTGACGTCGTGATCCACCCGTCTCGGCCTCCCAAAGTGCTGGGATTACAGGCTTGAGCCACCGCGCCCGGCCTTTTTTTTTTTTTTTTTTTTTACTGTGACCCATAGTAAGGAAGATATTTTCATCATGATTCAGCACATGCTTACATGTATGTGGAAATAAAGTTTCACAGAAATACTTCTTTACCACTACCTGTATTTTCTCAGTGATATTTCATGTTTATTCTCTCCCCTGCCCCTCCCCAACCCTACCTCTTTAAAATGCTGGTCATGGCCAGGTGTGGTGGCTCACGCCTGTAATCCCAGCACGTTGGGAGGCCGAGGCGGGCAGATCACCTGAGGTCATGAGTTCGAGACCAGCCTGGCCAATATGGTGAAACCCCGTCTCTATTAAAAATACAAAAATTAGCCGGGCATGGTGGCAGGCACCTGTAATCCCAGCTACTCGGGAGGCTGAGGCAGGAGAAGCGCTTGAACCCAGGAGGTGGAGGTTGCAGTAAGCCAAGATTGCCTCATTGCACTCCAGCCTGGGGGACAAGAGCAAGTGAGACTTCATCTCAAAAAAAAAAAAAAAAAAAAAATGCTGGTCATGAAGCACTAAATTGATTTTACAGTCTACTAATGAGTCATATCTGGCAGTTTAAAAGATTGCTTATCACGCCGGTAATCCCAGCACTTTGGGAGACCGAGGAGGGCGGATCACAAGGTCAAGATATTGAGGCCATCTGGCCAACATAGTGAAACCCTGTCTCTACTAAAAACACAAAAAATTATACAGGTGTGGTGGCGGGTGCCTATGGTCCCAGCTACTCAGGAGACTGAGGTAGGAGAATCGCTTGAACCCGGGAGGCGGAGGTTGCAGTGAGCCAAGATCACACCATTGCACTCCAGCCTGGGAGACAGAACGACGCTCCGTCTCAAAAAAAAAAAAAAAAAAAAAAAGATTGCTTAAAATAATTGCTGCCCCACCCCCAGTCCCCCAGGGCCCTCTGCCTCCTGCCCTGGGAAATACTGGTTTAACTTCTGGCTCACTGGTTTAGACTCGTGTGTACACATGGCCTTTCACTGGGGCTCAGAGGGAGGCTGAAGGCCTCGTGGACATGGGAGGAGGAACATCAACAGTCAAGACACATCGCCCTGCGCATCTCAGCACCGAGTCCTGAAATAACAACAGCCAGCCTCTGGAATGCCCAGCCCTGCGCCCCCTGCCTCCTCTGACTCTGCTCACAGCAGGCCTGGGGCGCCTGGGCACCAGATGGAGCCGGCCTGACATTATTAGGCAGAACCAAAAAGGCAAAAACGATTGCACTCGGCCCGATGGTCAGTGCCCTTCTTTCAGCAGCTGTGTGTACTTTTGTAGTTCAGGGGGTCCCCAGTCTTTTGTGTGTTTTTTTTCCACCAATAAGCGCATGGCTGTCAGGGTTCAAATCCCAGCTCCATCTCTTCCGAGCTATTTATCTGTGGGCAATACACTTCATTTATCCAGGCCTCAGTTTCTCCATCTGTGAATTATATCCACCTTGAAAGAGTGGTATGAAAATTATAAACCCATGCCAATCAGGTGGAACAGCAAAGGACATGTCGAAAGAGCTAATAAACGTTAAAGATTAGGCAGGGCAAAGTGGCTCATGCCTGTCATCCCAGCACTTTGGAAGACCGAGGCAGGAGGATCACTTGAGCCCAGGAGTTTGAGACCAGCCTGGACAACACAGCAAAACCCTGTCTCTATAAAAAATTTTAAAAATTAGCCAGGCATGGTGGTGTGCACCTGTAGTCCCAGCTACTCGAGACTGAGGTGAGAGGATCGCTTGAGGCCAGGAGGTGGAGGCTGCAGTGAGCCCAGATTGCACCACTGCACTCCAGCCTGGGTGACAGAGCCAGACCCTGTCTCAAGAAAACTCAAACCAAAACAAACAAAAAAGTCAGAGATTATTCTTATTGCCATTTTGAGGATCATGCCTCGCTTTAAGAAGCAGGGTGGATCACAGAGAAGAGGCCTGAATGTGAAATTGAAATAGTTGAGTTCAAACCCTGACTCCTCCAATTGCTTCACTGTTCTGTGCCCACTTCCTTAGCAGAAAATCGGAATACTGACCGGGCACGGTGGCTCACGCCTGTAATCCCAGCACTTTGGGAGGCCGAGGTGGGTGGATCACCTGAGGCCAGGATTTCCAAACCAGCCTAACCAACACGACGAAACCCTGTCTCTACTAAAAATACAAAATTAGCCAGGTGTGGTGATGCACGCCTGAAATCCCAGCTACTTGGAAGACTGAGGCTGGAGAATCACTTGAACTCAGGAGGTGGAGGTTTCAGTGAGCCGAGATCGTGCTACTGCACTCCGGCCTGGTGACAGAGACAGACTCCGTCTCAAGAAAAAAAAAAAGAAAAGAAAAAGAAAATCAGAATACTACCTCTGCTGTCCCTCCCAGTGGGCCTGTTGTGAGGCTGTGATTCCACAATGTACCTTTATGCATCTTGTTCCCCAGAGAGCCCAGCCAGAGGGGAGACCCCAGTGAGTGAGACTCCTCTGACCCATCCCAGTTTGGCACGACGCACTCAGCACTTTCTACCAGGACTCACGCGGCTGTGTGCTCCAGAGACAAAGACTGTAACATTACCCGCAGACCCTGCTCTGCTGTGCTGGCTGGACGCCAGGCCTCCCATCAGAAACCAAATGTCAAGGCGAAATGGAGACATCTGTCCTGGATCCCCTCCCCACCTCCTGCTTGGGGTTGTAGCGGGTGGCCTGTAAGTGAATCCAACAGGCTTTGTGGGGTGATGAGTGGGTTTGGCCCAATGAGCGGGCACCCTTTCTCCCTGGGACAGGCCAGGGCAGGGCTCGATGTCAGGGAAGTCGGCCCTCTGATACAAGCAGGCATGTAAAGGTGCTTTGTCGACGATTAAGGATTGAAAATCTGAGTTCAGGCCGGGCGCGGTGGCTCACGCCTGTAATCCCACCATTTTAAGAGGCTGAGGTGGGCAGATCATTTGAGGTCAAGAGTTGGAGACCAGCCTGGCCAACATGGTGAAACCTCGTCTCTACTAAAAATACAAAAATTAGCTGGGCGTGGTGGCGCATGCCTGTAATCCCAGCTACTTGGGAGGCTGAGGCAGGAGAATCACTTGAACCCGGGAGGCAGAGATTGCACTGAGCCAAGATCATGCCACTGCACTCCAGCCTGGGTGACAGAGCAAGACTCCATCGAAAGAGAAGGGAAGGGAAGGGGAGGGGAGGGGAGGGGAAGGGAGGGGAAGGGAAGGGAAGGGAAGGGAGGGGAGGGGAGGGGAGGGGAGGGGAGGGGAGGGGAAGGGAGGGGAAGGGAAGGGAAGGGAAGGGAGAAGGGAGAAGAGAGAAAAGAAAAAGAGAAGAGAGAAAAGAAAAAGAGAAGAGAAGAGAAAAGAAAAAAGAAAAGATCTGAGTTCAGAGAGGCTGGGAACCTGAGTTCACCTTCCTGAGCCATCATTTCACATCTGGTGCCCTCCTTTCCACCTGCCACACAGCTGGGGCACCTCCACTCCCACACCTGCTACTTGGAGGATCCCAGGTGTGTGGGAATAGGCTCCGCACATGCCCAGGTTATCAGCACTGACAGGGGTGGCCTCAGTGGTGCCACATGTGAAGCAGGGACAGCATGAGGACTCTAGGACCTCCGCCCATCTAAACACCCCTGTCAGAAGCACCAATCACCTCTATAAAGGCCCTGCCTCAGCTTGTTCATCTCAGGGTCCAGGGAAAGGGGACCCAATTTCCTCCAAGGACAGCTCAGAACCCTCTGCAGATGCTCTGACCACGAGAAAGTTCTTCTGACATTTCTTATGCTATTTGTGCCTGTGTGTACTTTCTACCTACTGACCCCACAAGGCTATTTATTCTCAGTCTAATTTTTTCCTCCATGAAAGAACTCTTCATATGCCAGAAGAAAACCATCCCTCCGTGTCTCTTTCTCTGAACTAAATAGCTCTGGTTCCTTAACTGTCCCCACAGAGGATACCTAGGACCCACCCCTCTGAACCAGGTCTTGCCGCTCTCTAACCCACTTCACAGGAGGCCTCAGAATTGCTGAGGTGTGGTCCACCCCCCGCAGAAGACAGCAAGCTGACCCCCTCTTCATTCTAGAGGCTGCATTTACCCTCTGATAATGACCCCTGGCCCCTGTCCTGGTGGCAAGTCTTCAAGTCCAGGGTGACAGTCAAGATGGGAGCGGATGCCATGCCCTGTGTCATCCTCCACTGTCCAGATCACTGGCTTCCCCCGCAGGCAACCAGGGCACTGGGCCATGATCCATCTGTTCCCCACTGTTGTTATTTCTAAGTTGAGAACATAAGAGTGTAAGAATTCCTAGGGGAGCAGGGAGGGGTCACAATATGCAGCACGCAACCACCATCTCCTGGCTCCCTCTTTTCTTCTCCACCTGCTACCTTTGCTCTTCACCCACTTCTTTTCCTGGGGAGCTCCAAATTATTCCTCCCATAGGCAGAGAGCATTCTCTTTGAGGCACAGTTCACACCAGACCCTCAAGAGCACTTGCCTTCCACGGATCACCTGAGGTCACGAGCTCGTGACCAGCCTGGGCAGAATGGCAAAACCCAGTCTCCACTAAAAATACAAAAATTAGCTGGGCGCAGTGGCTCATGCCTATAATCCCAGCACTTTGGGAGGCTAAGGTGGGTGGATCACCTGAGGTCAGGAGTTTGAGACCAGCCTGACCAACATGGTGAAACTCCGTCTCTACTAGAAATAAAAAAAAATTAGCCGGGCCTGTAATCCCAGCTACTTGGGAGGCTGAGGCAGGAGGATCACTTGAGTTTGGGAGTCTGAGGCCACAGTGAGCTGTGATTGCACCACTGTATTCCAGCCTGGGAGACAAAGGGTGACCCTGTGTCAATCAATCAATCAAACAAAGTTCAAAGGAGAAAGTACAAATCACTTTAAATGCCATTCCATAGCAAGAACCAGAGTTAACATGGGCTGACTACATTTTTTTTTTTTTTTTTGAAATGAGGTCTCACTCTGTTGCCCAGGCTGGAGTGCAGTGGCACCATCTGGGCTCACTGCAATCTCTGCCTTCTGGGCTCAAGCGATCCTCCCACTTCAGCCTCCCAAGTAGCTGGGACCACAGGTGCGCACCACCACACCCAGCTTTTTTTTTTTTTTTGTATTTTCTATAAAGGTGAGGTCTTGCCACGTTGCCCAAGCTGGTCTCAAACTCCTAAGCTCGAGGAATCCACCTACCTTGGCCTCCCAAAGTGCTGGGATTGGAACACAGGCATGCGCCGCTGTGCCCGGCCAATCCCGACTACCATTTTCTTTTTTTTTTTTATTTTATTTTTTTTTTTTTGAGACGGAGTCTCGCTCTGTCGCCCAGGCTGGAGTGCAGTGGCCGGATCTCAGCTCACTGCAAGCTCCGCCTCCCGGGTTCACGCCATTCTCCGGCCTCAGCCTCCCGAGTAGCTGGGACTACAGGCGCCCGCCACCTCGCCCGGCTAGTTTTTTGTATTTCTTAATAGAGACGGGGTTTCACCGTGTTAGCCAGGATGGTTTCGATCTCCTGACCTCGTGATCCGCCCGTCTCGGCCTCCCAAAGTGCTGAGATTACAGGCTTGAGCCACCGCGCCCGGCCCCGACTACCATTTTCAAAGAGGCTTTGCTTGCGCCTCACATCAGTGGAGTGAGGAAAAGGCTGAAAGGGTTTTCTCCTACTCCTGTCTATTGTGAGCTTCAACTACCACAAGGGCTGGCCTGTAAGGGAGATGGAGGAGGGGTTTGCGGGTTATTTTTATTTTTTTAAGCCTGCTCTAAATGCAGACCGGGATGCCAGGACTGGGACTACTACCTCCTATCTGGTTTTAGACAGAAACACATGGGCACTACAAATAGCCTGGAAGCCCCTTCTGCTCCAACGTAACCCGTAACCCGAGAGCAGGACACATTCCCCGCAGGGCAAGCGGGAAGCCTGGGGCTGCACGTCCTGCACTCGGCCTCTGCAGAGGTGGAGAGGACGGGTACAGAAGGGTCAGGCGCCCGCCCGACTCAGCCCCTTCCATAAAAGGGGCTGGTCCTCCCTCGTTCCAGACCCTGAACACCTGTCAGGCAAGGGAAGCTCGCTGTGCTGTCAACACCGCATCACTCACACAGATTAGGCCACCGGGAATCTCTGGGACCATAAATTATCAGGTGGGGGTTGGGGGAGGGCAGCACACACCACTTTTACTCCAAAGGTCCCTGGTGCATCCTTGTGCCTTTAAGGCACTTGCTCGTGGAAATGTTTCATTCCTCACGCAAGGTGAACCCGTGGTTTGGGGACCTGTGTCCTCCTTTCCCTTCCAGAAATTGTCTTTGTCAGACCCCAGGCTCCTCTCATCCCACCCTACCTGCCCCCAGGCTGCCCTGGGGTCCTGCTGCCTGCACGACCCCGGGTGGCTTTCAGCAGCACGCGTGTCTGCTCAGCCTTTGCTGCAAACCTCAGGAATATCGCAAAACTGACAGGCTTTGCCGCAATCATCAGGGATATCGGTGAGGACACTGACAGCCAGTATCCTCAGACAGGTGTCCCTGCGCTTTCTCGCCAGCTCTTCTAACCAGCCTATTGTCCAAGAAAGGAGGTGATCCAAGCTGTTGTCCACCCCAGAGGCCCCAGGCAGGCGAGCCAGTCTTCCCAGCCCTCTCCCCCTAGTACCTGGGAGATAATCTTATGGATGAGTCATGAGGGGAGGCCTCTTCCCAGGCTCTGAGCAAACTGCCCCCCGGCCCCCGCACGGCAGGCCTGTGGTGGACGCCCCTCCCCATGCCCTCGAGTCAGCAGAAAAGCAATAACTCATCTCAGCGGCTTCATCAGACCCATCCTCCCTGCCCCCTCCACAGTCGGAGCAGGCTCAGGCCGCCGGGAGGCGGGGCCCATGGTTTTACCCTGCTGTGTGCTCCAGGAAGGCCGGAGGCAAAACCTGGACCAGCCTCCGCCGCTGCCTTCCCCTCACCCCACCGAGCTGGGAATAGAAGAAACATCTGGTTGAAGTCTAGAGGCTCCCTGAACTCAAACCTCGTGCTAGGGAAGCACAGCCTGGAATCCCTCCGGCTCTGGCTGCCAAGGGGAGCTGTGTTCCCTGCAGGCCGGGGCACGGGGCCACCACCCCATGGCCTGGGGCGTCCCTCTCTCTGCTACAGCCTAGTCTGGTCTAGGGCGGAGGGTGACCAAGGTGACCAGGGCATAAGCAGACACCACTGGACTTAGACAACGAAGAACCCTGCAAGACAGTGTGACCTCGCCGCTGGGGTGGGTGCTGGGGTATCCACCCCGATACCGCGACCCTGTGTCCTCTGACAGTCTGATTGACAGTTGCCACGTCTGGGCTTCGGCAGCTGGACCCCATCCTCAGGAGCTGCATGCTCCCTGCACCACCCATTCTCCTTGGCTCCACCTCACCATCGTCTGGATCCAGTTGCACAACACGCGCGTCCAGGGCTGTTTCTGCAATTAGGATGACAGCTAAACCCAAGCAGCCAAGACAGAAAGGCTTTTAAAGTATACAAGGAGCTCTCGTGACCCCAGGGGGCTGAGTCCAAGCGCGTCACCCAAGGCAACATAACAGGGCTGATCCCGATATTCCAAAAACTCAGGCTGAGGAGCTCAGAGCCAGTGTCGATTCAGTCGTCACAGTGAGAGCTGCTGCCCCAGAGAGGGGCGGCTGTCTCAGGTCAAAGCAAGACTTACAATATACAAGACCCGCGGGCTCTGGTTCCTTCCCTGGCCAGGCCCAGGGGCCGGGGTGGTGAGCCGGGGCCGGGGCTGGGGCCGGGGCCAGGTGGTTGGTGGTTGGTCCGGGAAAGGAGTGAGGAAGGCAGGTGAGGCCTGGGGTGAGGCTCCTTCAACCCAACAAGCCCGTGAAGACTACTTTTTTTTTTTTTGAGATGGAGTCTCGCTCTGTCACCCAGGCTGGAGTGCAGTGGCCGGATCTCAGCTCACTGCAAGCTCCGCCTCCCAGGTTTACGCCATTCTCCTGCCTCAGCCTCCCGAGTAGCTGGGACTACAGGTGCCCGCCGCCTCGCCCGGCTAGTTTTTTGTATTTTTTTTTTTTAGAGATGGGGTTTCACCATGTTAGCCAGGATGGTCTTGATCTTGTGACCTCGTGATCCTCCGGTCTCGGCCTCCCAAAGTGCTGGGATTACAGGCTTGAGCCACCGCGCCCGGCCTTTTTTTTTTCTTTTCTTTTCTTTTCTTTTTTTTTTTAGAGAAGGAGTCTCACTCTGCCACCCAGGCTGGAGTGCAGCGGCGTGATCTCGGCTCACTGCAACCTCCAACTCTTGGGTTCTAGCAATTCTCCTGCCTCAGACTCCTGAGTAGCTGGGACGCCACGCGCCCGCCACCATGCCTGGCTGATTTTTTGTATTTTAGTAGAGACAGGGTTTCACCGTGTTGGCCAGGCTGGTCTGGAACTCCTGAGCTCAGGCGATCCACCCGCCGCGGCCTCCCAAAGTGCTAGGATTACAGGCGTGAGCCACTGCGCCTGGTCAAGGACTACTCTTAAATGTGGGTACTGAGGACTCAGACCAGAAACAAATATAGTCAGTTGCAGACCAGCATCAGAGGCTGACTACACAAGGCACAAAGGCAGGGAAAGAGTAACAAGCTCGCCCTCCAGAAGACTCGGCTTTGGGGACGGCCTTACTTCTCTGAGTTTCAGAGAGCTTAGCATCCGGCAGCCCCGAACACCACTCATCTGTGCCCGGCTCCCTGCCCTGGGGGCCAGGAAGAACCACAGAGACGGCTCCTGGCCCTCTGCCTTCAGATGCGGTTCAGTCACCAAGAGGCCCTGGTGTGAGGCAGGAGGGGAGTGAGGTTGGGACATTTATCCACAGCTGCCTCCCTGCCAGGTCGCAGGGAGCTGACTGCAACCATTTGCCCAAAGCACAGCTCTTATCAGACAATCCTCCGGACCCAGGCCACGGGCTGGTATCCGCTGCACTGCTGTTATCCCGAGGCTGCTGCATGGAGCCTGGCCCACGACCTCATTCCTGCCCACGCCTTTGTAAAAAGTCCCTTTGTTAAACTCTCCTCGCCTAGTTTTTGACTGTGCCCCTGTCCCTCGCTGGAGCCCTGGCAGACAGACCTGACTTTGCCAACTCTCCTGAGACCCTTGGCCGAAAACCAAATCCCAGACTGGCTTTCCAGGTGCCTCCTGACCCCAGAGCCAACCCCAAGTCTTCACCCTAGGGGTGGGACCTAAGGAGCTAGGCATTTTCACAGTAAATGCTAGAACACCATTTAGGGAAGGAAAATCTTATTGGAAGCAAACATCTCCTTGTAAGTGGCCCAGATCGTATCCAGTTTCTTGCTAACTGGCAGCTGTGGCTCATGCAAGCAACGGCGTCTCTCCATCAGTCCAGAGAGGACAGATTCAGAGCTCTGGGGGACCCTGTCCCGCTGCCCCTCATGCCTGCTCTGTGGCTGGTCCCCCAGAGTGCGCCTCAGAAGCTGGGCACCCAGCAAAGAGGGCAGGTCCCCAGGAACAGAGCCCCCCTCCACCACTGAGTGCTGCGTGACTCTGGGAAAATCCCTCTCCAGGTCTCAGTCTTCCCATCTGCACAAGAGGTACACAGACCACATGGCCCCAGGGTCCTTCAGCTTTGCAGACAGCGGCCCCACATCCCACTCGCCCCCATGCCCCACCAGGGGAGAAGTTGGGCTCAGGGACTGGGCTGGGACTCACTCAGCCATGGTGAAGGCCAGCTCAAAGTTCTTCTGCCGCTGCGTGGGGCTCAGGGAGTTGTAGTCGAAGGCGTCGGGGAAGAAGGAGTGTACCAGGGCGCAGAAGGCCATGCCGTCGCTCCAGCTGGAGGAGAAGTTCTGCAGGTCCACGTGCTGCAACAGGGTGAGTGGGGTCAGTGCAGGGGCCCAGACACCGGATTCCTGGAGTTTCTCAGCACACGCCACGGGCAGCTAGGCACCCACTCGGAAGGCATAATTACTGTGGTTCCTACCCCTTAACCCCAACCTCAGCAGGTTCCTGCCCAGGCGGGAGAACAAGGACAGTGGCAATGCTTGGTCAGGTCTTTGGCTGGGGGTCCCAGCAGCCGGAGGGGAGCCAGGGCTCACCTGGTAGCCCAGCGTCTTGCTGCGGCACCACTCGAGCAGGATCTGCTTGATGCTGCTGGCGCTGGCCACACCGAAGCTCTGCGACCGCTTCAGCCTGGCCCGGGTCTCGCCTTTCCCCCTGCGGAGAGATGGCAGGCCTGCTGCGGGTGCCCTCCAGCTGCCATCTCCCCGTGCAGGTCTGGGGCAGGGAAGGCCATCCCTGCACCACCAGAGAGGATGCCCCCACCTGCTCTGCTCACCCAGGGGAGATGCTGGCAGCACACAGGCTCAGCTGTGCCCATGTCCACGGCACGGCCCCATATACCAGCGACACAGCCTCCTTTGATGGTATGTGGCAGGACCATCCACACCCCTACAGCCCTCCAGGTCCCGTTTATTCCCCACCCAGGAAGCAGGGGTCACTTGGGAATCCTGAGACAGAAGACCTTGGCCCACATGGCCCTAGGCCCCTGCCTTCTGCCTGGAACACCTTTCCCAGTTCCTTCCTCCCACCCCTCCTTCTGAGCCCCCCTCTTAATGGGGGGGCCTCCTTCCCTGATGGCTCTTTCCTCGCCAGGAAGGATGATTTCCTCTTCTGGGCCTCAAGGACAGTCCCTAATGGCCTAGACCAGGTTGTCTGGGGCGAGTGGGGACAAGTCATGGGTCGGTCTCCCTCACTAGAGTCAAGCAGGGACTGGCTGTTATCTTCATTATCCCACAAGGCCTGGGCCACACCCTGCACACAGCAGGCATCAATACCATGCTTGGGCCACACCCTGCACACAGCAGGCATCAATACCATGCTTGGATCACACTCTGCACACAGCAGGCATCAATACCATGCACTGACACGAGGACAGGCTGAATATGCAAAGGTGGCTTGGAGCCCGAGAATCTCTCAAGACCCGAGGTCTCTCAAGACCTAGTAGCGGGCTGGAGGCCGCTTGGCCCCATAGCATCACCTTCGGTCCTCAGGCAAGACCAACCCCACGCTGGGCCTCCCCGCTCTGGCCAGGAATCCCAGTCGCCACCCAGTCCCCGGTCATGCCCACAAACTAAAGAATCCACAACCCGTGGGGAATGTGGGTGTGAGGGCAGCCTGGGGGCACCAGTGACAGGACAGGGGACCTCGGGAAGGGAGGAGGAGAGAGGGGCTCTCACCAGGGCTTCCTGGCTCCCTGCCTCATAGCCGTCTTCCCCCAACAACTGGGGCCCCTGCCCCCCAACCTGCCCTGTGGTCCAGCCCTAACTTTATACCTTGCCCAAGAGATCTCGTCTTGGGCAACAGCGCCCTGGGGAACAGGACAGGGCTGAAACTTGCCTCCTGCACCCACTCCACCCCTGTCTGGGTCTGGGCACAGTGTGGGGACCCGGCCTATCTGTGAGTGAGCATCCGTACTTGCCCGCCGCTGTTTCCTGCTCCCACTTCTCAAATAACGCCTTCCGGGCCTGCGCCCCCGAGGTGCGGGGCAGCGTCTGCGACCTCACCAGCTCCCTGCGACGCTCCCCCTGCCGATGGACCTGAGTTGTGGCTGGCGGCTGCGGGGACACGGGCGACTGGGGTGGTGTCACCAGCGGTGGGCTGAGGAGAGAATCGCAGAGTTGGGACCTGGGCCCAGCAGGCATCACTAGCTCACCAGGCCCCTGGGTCTCCATCGCACTGAGTGTGGACAAGGCAGCCTGGACCGTGATGGGTGCTCAGAGAGGAGGCCCCCTTGCTCTGGTCCCCACCTGGTTTAGCAGGTTTTCCGAATTGCGCTGCCTGGAGGGCCTGGCCAATAGGCTCAACTTAGAAGCGACACTGGGCCCCCGATCTGGACATAAACACCCTTTGCAGGTGTCAGTACCTGGGGAGGACAAGTAGACCCCCCCCTCCACAGGCAGGAGGTGTGCTCAGAACCAGCCCCGGAGGGACCAGGCCTCCGGCCTCCACCACCATGAGAAAAGACCACCTTTGTTTTCTCCAGAACAGTTTGCCAGAAAGTCACAATTCTCCTTTTATTATTAAAGAAAAAAAAAAAAAGCCAAGCCTGCTACCCTACCCCCACCCCCAATCACAGTCCCGCTGGCTGGGGCGGGAGGTCTGCCCTACAGGGAAGGCCCCGCTCACCTGCCCCTGCCCGCAGCCCGTGGGCAGGAAGTTCCGGGCTCCGAGGGACCCCAGCTGGCTGGGATAGAAGACAAAGCCCCTGTCCTCCCCCTCCTGCCTCCTCCAGTCTTTTTTTTTTTTTTTTGAGACAGAGTCTTACTCTGTTGTCCAGGCTGGAGTGCAGAGGCACTATCTCGGCTCACTGCAACCTCCACTTCCGGGTTCAAGTGATTCTCCTGCCTCAACCTCCCAAGTAGCTGGGATTACAGGCGCCTGCCACCATGCCCGGCTAATTTTTGTACTTTTAGTGGAGACGGGGTTTCGCCGTGTTGGCCAGGCTGGTCTTGAACTCTTGACCTCAGGTGATCTGCCCACCTCGGCCTCCCAAAGTGCTGGAATTATAGACGTGAGCCACCGCGCCCGACCCCTCCTCCAATCTTTTGACTGACTTGAAGGGTCCACAAAGAAACCAGCCTGTGGCCATATTTCTCCAAATGAAGCTCTCCACCGAGGCCCACTGCCTCACTCCCCCTGCTCAGACCTTACCCCCAACCCTGCCGCCCAGTGCTCCAGAGATCCAGCCCTGAGCCTTCCGTGGAGACGCCAACCCCAGGGCTGACCCTGGGCAGCCTGCGTCCAAAGCAGAGAAGACACCTGGGCGCAGCGACCCCACGGGAACACGGGCCCTGACGCACCTGTTGCTGTGTTTGCTTGCTGTCACTGCCCCGTAGCCAGAGCTCGACACAGACCGCGTGAAGGAGGAATTATTCTCTGCGGAACAGAGAGAGGGAGAGAAGTAACAAACCCTGGCCCCAGGGAGGGTGCGCCACAGCCTCCCTTCCTGTGATCCGGCTCTGCCTCGTTTACCCGGCATCACTGCAAGAATGAGCTAACCCTCTGGGCTAAGCCGGCCCTGCCCCAGCGGACAGTGGAGGAGAAAGGAGGATGGGCACACGCAGCAACGACATCGAAGAGGTCTTTTCAACTGTCCTACTCGAGAGCACAGAGCCCAGGGCCCGAGCCGTGTATCCAGCGAACACTGCTCCCAAACCCTCCCTATAGAGGCCCACAGGGCTTCCCCCAGGACATACCGTGGAGGCCTGGCCACAGGCCCAAGTCAGGCCTGGGGCCTTGAGGGAGGGAGGGAGGGAGGGGACGGTGCCCAACGTGCAGGGCAAGAGGCCACCTTCCAACTGTGGCCTCCACCTGTAATAAAAGCCATGGTCGCACCACCAGGGGATAACGCTATTTCACAGCCTCTCTGGGCAGGAGCCCAGGAGGATGGGCTAAAGGAAGGGGCAGACATGGCAGGCAGAGGCAGGGCTGGGCTTGGCTCCTCGCTTTCCAAGTCACCCACCGACTCCCCCTCCCTAGCCCCGGTCCTCCCTCTCCCATCCCAAGGGGAGGTCTGCCCCAAGACTGCGCTCTCCTGCTCATACCGCCAGGACTGGGAGTCCAGGGCGTGGTGGCCTCGCTGGGGCTTGGGTTGAGGCCCCCCAGGGTGGCAGCAGCCGTAGGTGACAGAGCCGCTGCTGAAGTCTCCCCAGAGAACCTGTCAGAGACTCGGGTGACGGCCGTGACTGGCTGGTGGGGCAGCCGAAAGGAGAGGCTCACAGGGCGAGGCCTGGGGGGATCTGGTGCCGAGAAGGTTTGGGCAACCTCGGGGGATCCGTTGCCTGGACCTGTAACATGTGACCAGTATGGGTGGGTGGTCAGCCGTGGCAGCCACAGAGTTCTGAGACCTCCCAGACAGGCTCTAGCCTCCCTGGACCCTCCTCCCACCTCCTACAGGAAGGCCTCCCTGACTGCTCCAGCCTCCCTGGACCCTCCTCCCATCTCCTACAGGAAGGCCTCCCTGACTGCTCCAGCCTCCCCGACCTCCCGTTCCAGGGATATCTTACTGCTCCAACCAGAGTTGATTTTTCCCAGCTTCCCCTCATGGCTGGCTTAATAAATACTAGTTGGCTCATGAGCCCACTCTCTACCCTACTCAGTGCTTAGAAAAGTTCCTCAGCCTCTACTTGCTTTCCTGGAGAAACGGGAGCGCTTGCTACCTCCTGAGATCTCCCAGCTTCCCTCTGTGTGTCACAGGTTCTACTGAATGACACTGCTCTCCTGGCAGCCTCTCTCCCCGCTGGGGTTCAGGATGGAGTGCGCCCCAACTCAGGCCAAGGGCTGGCCTGGTACAGAAGATACCTGACCAGGGCCTTACTTAACCCCCAGACCTACCCAGCCGCCCCTCCTCTGCCCACAGCCCTACCCCTACCTGCCCCCGGCTGGTGCCCATTTTCCATGATGCACGAGCTTGAGGTCTTTCTCATCTCCGACTCACTGGCCTCGTCATGATCCAGACTCTACAGAGACACAAACGTCACCGAGGCCCCATCAGCCAGGGCCAGCTGCCCACCCCCAGACGCCCCTGTTCTGGCCAAACACCAATCATGTTGAGAGAAAACAGCCCCCAGGAAGCCAATGATGGGCCAAGCCACACAGCAAAAGCTGGGATGGTCCCACTCTAACTGCTGAGCACCTGAGACCCTGGGAGGGAAACGTCTGCACTGGGCTCCTCCCAGAGTCCCAGAAAGCTGAGGACAGAAGTCAAGATTCAGGGTTCCAATGACGTTAGGCTGCCTCACCCTTTCCCCCAGGCTGGCCCAGATGGTGGGGTCAGGAGTGCCTGGCCCCCCGCCCCTCTCAGCTGGGCCAGGCCAGCCTGGCTGCCCATGCCGGGGCAGCAGGAACCAGTGGCACCAGGTCCTTCTGGGCCAACAATGCGCCACAGAGCCCCGATCACGCTGAGGCCTTTGCCTGGGAGGCAGGGACACAAGATTCACCCGGCTGTGCAGCGTGCAAAGCCCTGACCAGCTCCGTGCGACTCATCCATCCCAGCTGGGCGGTAGTAGTGGGTGGGGCAGGTAGAGGCAGACAAGACAGCCAAGGCCAAGAGCCACTGGGGAGCCTGGGATCCAGGCTGTGCTGCCACCCACCCATGTGACCTGGGCCACATCGGTTCCCCTTGGGGTCTCACTTTCCCCGTTTGAGAAACGGGAGCAGCCTAGGCAAGTGCCATGTGGCATCTACCAAACATCCAGCCCTTTTTCTGGGCACACCACTTAGAGCAACTGTCCTCCTAGGTAGGTGCTGCCAGAGCCATTTGACAGATGGGACCTGAGGACTCCGAGAGGGCATGTGCCCTGCCCAAACTGATACAGCAAAAAACAGCTGGGACGTGTGGCCAGGGGAGAAGTCCTCAACCTTGGTCCTGCCCTCCTCCCAGTGAGGGCGTGTGAAGGGCTGAGAGTGTCTGTGGGGCTGGTGGGGGCTCCACCATGAGCCCAGGACGAGCGGCTTGAGAGGTCGGCTGTGCCTCTCCCAGATGCCTCCTGGTTTACAGGTTCCCAGGCAATAATGATGCATCCCTGGACCCAGATGGCTCAGCTCCCTTTGCAACCAATGCGGGAGGTGCCACCCTGCGAGGGGGATCAGTATGGTAGGGGAGCCAGGCTGGTGAACACAGGGGGCCATGCCAGGATAAGGATGCCTCACACAGGCTTCATCCAACCCAGTGGGGCAAGAAGGGCTTCTCAGAGGCAGGGGTGCCTGAGCCACATCCAGAGTGAGCCCAGTGGATAAGCAAGGGAGGGCATGGCCAGCAGAGCGATTAGTGTCTGCTTTTGCAGAGAGACATCAAAAGCACAGGTATCCTGATTACACCCGTCCAGGACTCAGGTAGATGGAGAAGTGCCACGCCGCCCAAGCTGCCTGCCCTGGGTACTTGGCGCCTTAGACAAGAAGGAGCCCAAGGTCCTCAGCTCTGTGTTTCAGGAACACCCTTCAGGAGATGCCAGAGAGTGGAGACCAGATGGCAAGACACTTCACTAGTCCTGGGCAGGAACCCGGGGAAGGGAGATGGGGCACTGGGAGGGCCACAGGCAAGAAAGACTCGGAGCTTTGGGGGAAAAGGGATCCGGCCGGGAGACTGGGTGGACGTGGGAGAGGAACGGTGCCAAGCCTCTCCCAAGTCCAGGCATGGTGGGTCAGGGCAGGTTTAGGGGGTAAACGAGGGTTTCAGTTGGGACATGTTTAGTGCCTGGGGCACCTGGAGCATCAGGGAGCTGAGGAGGTAGCTGGATTTCTAAGTCTGGAGTTTAAGAGAAAAGAAGGATGAGCATGGAAAACCAGGAGTCAGGGCATCCATTGGGCTCCTGGAAGCCCAGCAGAGGACGAGCAGCTTGGGGGCCCTGGGATGAGGCCCCCACATTTCAGGAAGCAAAAGAGCAATCTGCGGAGGATGAGGAGCAGCCAGATAGGTAGGAGGAGCCCTGAAGAATGGTGAGAAAACCAAGGCCAGGAAGGAAGGGAATCAAGAAGCCAGCCATGGCGCCGGGTGCGGCGGCTCACGCCTATAATCCCAGCACTTTGGGAGGCCGAGGCGGGTGGGTCACCTGAGGACATGAGTTCAAGACCCGCCTGACCAACGTGGTGAAACCCCATCTCTATTAAAAATACAAAAATTAGGTGAGCATGGTGGTGGGTGCCTGTAGTCCCAGCTACTAGGAAGGCTGAAGCACGAGAATCGCTTAAACCCAGGAGATGGAGGTTGCAATGAGCCAAGATTGCACCACTGCACTCCAGCCTGGGCAACAGAGGGAGACTCTGGCTCAAAAAAAAAAGGCCGGGCGCGGTGGCTCAAGCCTGTAATCCCAGCACTTTGGGAGGCCGAGACGGGTGGATCACGAGGTCAGGAGATCGAGACTATCCTGGCTAACACGGTGAAACCCCGTCTCTACTAAAAAATACAAAAAACTAGCCGGGCGAGGTGGTGGGCGCCTGTAGTCCCAGCTACTCGGGAGGCTGAGGCAGGAGAATGGCATGAACCCGGGAGGCGGAGCTTGCAGTGAGCTGAGATCCGGCCATTGCATTCCAGCCTGGGCGACAGAGCGAGACTCCGTCTCAAAAAAAAAAAAAAAAAAAAAGAAGCCAGGTGCGTCCAAAGGCAGCCTGGGGTCGAGGAAAAGGTGAAGAGAAAATCCAACCAGGCATCCATTGGGTTCAGCAAAAGAAGAGGTCATGGGTGATCAGAAGCATGGGGCGGGAGACAGGGGGGCAGGGGACAGGAGATGGCCTAGGGGAGAGGTCCCAGGGAAATGAAGACAGCACAGTAACTAGCCCTGAGCGGAGCCGGGGGAAGGGGTCTGAGGAGTTTTTCCAGAAGGAAGAGGCAAGACCAATTTATAGGCTGAGAAAGGTGAGCGGACCATCTGCAGGGTGGGGTCACTGGAGAGCTCAGAGCAGACAGGACCCAGAGCTTGGGAAGAGCCAGCCTTGGAGAGGAGATGACCCCTCAGCTCTTGATTCAAGAGTGGGAGGAGGAGAGCCCAGGCCCGTTCTTAGGAACGCAAGAAAAGCACGGGGCGTCGCCCAGCACGCAGAGCAGAATGGGTGCCCGTAGAGCCACGCTGTGGCCGTGGGGACCATGTCGGCAGGGGGAGGAGAACCAGCCAGTCCAACTGGAACCCCGGCCCCCAAGGTCACCAGGCTCTGGGGTCTCCATGCCCCCCCACCCACCCTGCTCTCGTCTGACAGGTTCCACAGGTCCAGGCAGGGCCCTGGCGGGGAAAGACTGAGGGTGAAACTATTTTCCCAGGAAATAGGTATCTCTATGGGGGTGGGGGGGTCCTCCACAGATGCCTGTCCCTGCACGTTGCAGCCCCCTCAACAACCCCCATGATGCCCCAGGGGACCAGGCACTATACCAGACCGGGAAGTAATTTCTCTGCTGGTTAGATCCCTGCTAAAGGTTCTCCCGCAAAGGGAGGAGGGAAAGGGGCTGGGCTAATGCAGGCTGGGGTGTGGGGCTGAGCCCAGACTCCCAAGCTCCCCTGCCCTTCCCCTGTCCCTCACCTGGGGAAAGGGCTCTGCCCGTGCCTTAGGTCAAGGGGCAAGGGGCTACTCTGAGACCACCCTCCAGCCCATCATCACACAGACGGGGAAAGCAAGCCAAGGGGAGGCGGGTGGGGAGGAGCCCCTAAACCCACACCATGGCTAAAGGTAGTGGCAGAGCCAAAGTATGGGAATCAGGTCTCCTAACCCAATCCAGGGCTCTGTCCACAAAGCGCTCTGGCCTTCTACGGGCCAGAGAGGACAACTCAGGGCAAACTTGTCTTCTAGGACCTGGGTCAGTATGAGCCCCAGCCCCGCGGGATCTGTCTTAGCCAATGAGGGTGAGGAAAAGTCAGGGGACTGGGGTCACCCCCCGGGGGAACTTCACAGAACTCAGAGCTCTTCAGCCAAAGGGCTGGGCTGGAACGAGCTGTTCCCGCAGAGCCCCCAGTGGGCTACTGCTGTCCTTTGGTGGGGGCAGCCTGCCGGGGCCCTGCGGAAGGAAACCAGGGAGGGGCCTCCGTACGCTGGGACCGGGGCAGAAATCTGGGACGGGGCAGAAATCGCCGGAGAGCCCTGAGGCTGGGGACAAGTCCTGTTGAGCTGGCCTGGTACCTCCCCCAAGAGTCCCCACCTCGGCTTTGTTTTGAGAAGGGGGAGGTCCCCCATGAGGGAGCCCAGGCCTGGGAGACTTACGGGAAAGGCGGAAGGGTGATGAGTTAAGTCTGATTTCAGGGACCTTCTTATTGGAAAAGCTTTTAGACATTTTTGTGGGGGAAGGAAGACTATTTCAGAACTTCTGGGGGCTGCCTGACCTGCATGGGCCCATCCATGGGGACGAGGCCCACGCAGGACCAGAGGCCCATCCTGAGACAATTCACACTGCTGACCCGGCCCTCCTCCACTCACGCCACTGTTTGAAAAGACTTGATTCAAACTTCTCCCTAAAGCATTTAACTCTCTTATCGCACAGTGTGTCTGGGAAAGGAAGGCAGATAAGGCGAGTGTGGTTTCTTTCATGGTCGGGCCTCTGACACGGGGCTCCTGGCAGCTGTTCCTGGGGCCTCCGCTGCCTCTGGCACGGGGACCCAGTGGCTCCAGCTCAGCTGAGGATGACATTTCCAGGCCACAACTCTGGCCCAACCTGCTGGGGCCTGGGCCTGGCCTCAGGCTGCCACCATCCACCCCAGGCCCCAAGCTGACTCCCGGCTCCCTGCTCCCAGCCAGACAGGATTACTTGATCAAGCCTTCCCACACTGAGTTCAGGGCACATTTATGTGCTGGAGACAATCTACCTCCAATCCTTCAGTCCCCAGTTTGAAAGCAACTGAGTCTCTAAATGTCATCATTTGTTACAGAGGAGCGGCATGACTCTAACCTCTACAATGCCAGGTAGTACAACCATCCCTGGCTCATGTGGATGGGATGAGACTGCCCCACCCAGACCCCCACTACACAGACACAAAGTCTGAGAGGTCAGACACCCAGCAGCCTGGCGTGCGGCTGTGACTCTCTGTCCGTGGTCCACACTCCAGTCTCACCCTGAGCCCTGGCTCCGTGTGACCAACCTCTTGATCACGTAGTGTTGGTCACAGCACACGAGGTAGAGCACGTGGATGGCTCCACACAGTCCCTCCTCTCAATGCCGGACACTGGCCTGGAGGCTGTGACAATGCTTCCGAGATGGAACACAGCAAGCGAGATGGGGATTGGTGCTTCTGGGGTCAGCCCGGCGGCACCTGCCTCAGGCCCTGGGAGCCAGGGCTCAAGGGGTGCAGAGCCTCTGACCCAACTGGCGACTGTAGCCATGCTCCATCCACAGTGCTCAGCTACCCTTGCTGCTCATGCCCCTGGGTGCCTGGGTCTCCATCCTCACTCCCCAACAGGCTGATGTGTCCTCGCTGACCTCAGCCTCTTCTTGCAGGAGGGCTCCCTCTCCGGTTTGCTAAGAGTGGGCTCTCGGGTCCTCCTCACTCCCTGGCAGTTCCCTGGTCTGGTTTTTATTTCCTTCAGACTCTTTGCCTCTGCCCAGAGAGCTCCCTAATCTCCAGGCTTGCTCGCTGTCTGGGGCACCAGATCCATGAATCCACCTGCTCCGGGACAGCTTCACCTGGAGTTCCCATAGTCCCCTCACGTTCAGCATGACCTGGGTGGAATCCAGCATGTCCGCCCAGATCAGTGAGCCAGCAGTCTCCCAAGTCAGGGCTCCCCTCTGAGACTACCCCGTCTGCTCATTCCCCCTCCGAAACCCTGTCCAAGGCAGCCCCGCTACACACCACGGCCATGGCCCAGCTCAGACCCTTCCTTTCTCCTTGGACCATCACAATTAAGTTACCCATCTCCAGCCACCCTCCACCTTCCATCCACCCCTAAGAAGGCTTGCCAGACACAAAGAAGACTCTCGTCCCGACCTTCACCCTCCAACCCCTGACCAAGAGGACCAGCTTGGTGCTAGTGAACAATGGCTAATCTCCATTGACAAAAATCACGACTAGAGAGAATCCCCTCTTTCTGTGTGCATGTGTGTGTGTATGCACATATACACACACACACATCTACATGTATATGTGACTCTGACATTATTATTTTTTAAAATTTGGACAGCTGTTCCTATGAGCAGACAAACAGCAAATGCATGTTCAAATAAAACCTCAAAAACAACCGATGACACAGTTGATGAGGCACATGTGAGCTCACACTTGTGATTTTAGACCGTGGTCATGTAGAGTGTCATGTTCATAAGACAGACTTAAGTGTATCCACATTTCCAGACACTTCACACGGAGCACTGGGACGCTCCCGGGTTCTGCCACCAGGGCATGTTTAAGAACTTCTTACAGGCTGGACAAAGCCCAGCTCCTCTGCCCAGCACACTAGGGGCATTTGCTACTGTCCACTCCACTCGCATAGCTCGAGGCTGCACGCTCACCAGTGAGTACTTTCAGCCTTTCTGAGGCTTTGTGCATAGCCCCCACCCCATCCCCATCTGCACCAGTAGCAGCAAGCCCCAGGCCCCCAGCACAAAGCCTTGCTGGGATACCCACTGAGAAGGGACTAACTGCTGTGTTTGGAGCAAAACATCTCTGGCTGCCCAAACTTGGTATAGGACCATCTCCCAGCCTAGACGGGACCTCCAGGGGGAAGACCCAAACTGATGCCCTCCTCCAGGCCCCCTGAGGTCCAACCCAGCCCACAGCAGGAAATCTGAGTGCCCCACGGATTGCACCAAGGAGAGAGCAGGTGCAGGCTACACAGCCCCAGATCCTGGGAACCTAATCCCAGAGCGCATATCTGATCAGGATGGAAAATCTCACCCAAGGGCCACTGCACACACCATGGAAACATTCTAACCGCTCTGGGTGGCCCATGCGCAAGGTAGTGACTGGTCCACGTCGGCCTCCGCCCCATCCCCACGTGGTGTGGGCCTCTGGCTAGTCACTAACCCCAGAAATCTAGCACCGCTCAAGGCTGGTTTCCACTTCTCTGCCTTACAGTAAGGGATTTGCCCCCTGCGATGCAGAGTTCCCAAACACCGCTGCTGATCGCGCCCCCTCGGCTCCCCTCCCCACCCATCCAGGGGCCTGAGTTCTCAATCTGGGTTAATCAATAACCGGAGCCGTCAGGCCTCAGTGAAGCGGCAACGCAGGGGAGCGGGAGCGTGAATGGACGGTGGGGGGCAGGCAGGGGTGTTGAACATTCCAACACGCCCCGCGTGGCCCCAGGCATTGCCGAACAGTCAGGGGCCGGACTTCGGAGCCCAAGCCCTTGGTGTAATGGGACAGGGGAGAGAGGGAGACAGGACTCTGAGCAAACAGAGTCTGGCTCTAAAAAAGGGAGGGGGACCAAGACAGGTGCAGCTGACAGGCTAAGCCGTCCTCCTCCCGCCCTCTCCAACTCCGGAGGGCCGGCAGGACCCCATCACCTAGTCCGAGTGGCCGGTAAAGGACCCAACCCCGCAGACGCGGACGGACGCAGGCAGTCGGGGCGAAGGGACGGCACCCGGCTCGGAGCCCCACTCCCTGGCGCCAGGGCACGCGCTCCCCCGGGCTCACCTGGCCGCGGCCGGACAGCGAGAAGGTGGCGTGGCTGGCGAAGCGTGCGCTGCCCAGGCGGGGCGCGCGGTCGGGAACCCCGGGCGCGGGCGGGGGGCTGGGCGTGCAGGGAGTGCCGGGCGCCGGGGACATCCCGCTGGCCAAGCCCAGCGCATCCACCTGGCGCGTCAGGCGCTCGAGCTGCGCCTGCAGCCGCTGGTTGTCCCGCTGCAGGTCGGCCACCGTGCGCGCCAGGGGACCGGCCAGGCGCACCGCCTCTGCCACCCGCCGCTCCACGCCGCGCTGCAGCCCCTGCATGTCCTCGTGCAGCGCGCGCACCGCTCCCTCCAGCGCCGCCTCGTAGCGGCCCAGCGCCTCGCGCGCAGTGCGCGCCTCCTGGGCGTCGGGGGCCGGCTCCATGGCCCAGAGGAGCGCGCGGGTCGAGAGCGGGCCGGGCGGAGAGAGGATCAGCCTGATGGCCGCGACTGGCCGTCGGCTGCTGGCTTCGCCCGAGGGGCGGCCGGGGAGGCGGGCGCGGGGCGGGGCCTCGGGGGCGGGGCCGGGGCTGACTCCGGGACACCCCCAGCCCTGGAGACCCGCAGGACGGTGCGGAGGGAGAGCTCGCCCAGCCTCTCCTCTCCCCGGCTCCTGACTGAGCCCTGTGACTCCGGAGGAGCGGCGTGCGGCCTGCGGGAGGGGCGGCGGGCCCACCCGAAGAAGGCCCTGGTCCCCCGTGGACCGGCGAGAGCACACCCGGGCTGACGCGTTCGCTCGTAGCTGTCACCCGCAAGGCCCAGGTTCTGCCGGGGGCCGAGATTCCCGCTGCTGGGGACACCTACAGCTTCCAGAGCTGCCGCCCTCCCCCGCAGGGCCCTCCCTACGCAGCGGGGAAGGCTCTCGCAGGCACACGCTCACCTGTGGGACCTTCGCCTGGAATTTCTTGCACCTGTTCTAAGACCTCAGGGAGGAGACAGGTGGTGAGGTCCCCCCCACCCCCGACTCTGCAACTATGCGCTCTCCCCTCCCACCCCTACTCTGTATAGCAAGATCTTCGCGCCCTTCCCACTAGTGGTCGGTAGAGGCTCCCGCCCCACCAAAGGACCTCCATTAGGAGATCCTGGAGAGGCTAAGGGCAGACAGGGAAAGAAGGGTGTGCTACAGCTGAATCTCCAAATCCTGGAATGGGTGGCTTTGCGACTAATCGCCCCCTAATCGCCCCCTCACCCAGTGAGAGTCTCAGTCACTGGCCTCTACCCACAGGCCAGGGGTCCTACCCCTATTCCTTCTCAATACTCTTCATGGTTGAACCCAGATAGTTCCCCCTTCCAAATGCACACCCCCAACCATCACCGGAAAATGGAAGAAGGGAAACAGGTGTTGCTTTAGGACGATGGGATGATGGGCAAAGCTAACTCTAAGTTTTCACTGTACCATAAAGCTGATTTAACATAAAAATGGGAACATATCCTCCTTTGTGCAAAAAACCCTTCCTAATTGGCCTTCTTTTTCCCAAGCCTGGCCTGCCCAAAAGAGGCCCAGAGGCTGGGCAGGCACAGCCAGCTGACCTGCAGGAAGGAGAGGTCTGAGCTCCCAAGGATGTTTGGAGCCCACAAACCCTCCTGGACTGGCCATCATTGCCCCAAAGGAACTGGAGCAGCCTGACAGATGCTAAATGCTGGTTCCCTCCCCCGCCTCCAGCCCCAAGGGGCCAGGAAGGAACACTGGGTTACCTAATCCAAGGAGCCTTCCAGCAATTATTTCATGAGAAAGTCAAATGCCAAAAGGCGTGCATGCTGCATGTATGTGTGAGCATGTGTGTGCGTTCCAAGTAGCCATCTGGACGGGGTAAGCCAAACTGCTGCCCGAATGCTTTCTCCAGGTGCAATCTTTAGTAGCAGCCTCCAGAGACCCTGCGGCTGCTCTCACCGAAGACAGCACTCATAGCCCCTCCAGGTCTCAGCACAAGAACCTGGAGTTCAAAAACCCTGGTCTCAGCCACAGAAGCCCAGTCCCTTCCCTTGTAAGATCCAAGGAAGGACCGTGTGGAGAAGCCTTGAGAGGGACTGGACAGGTTGGTCTCCAGCCTTCTCTCCATCCTCCGGGAGAAGGC
Organism: Macaca mulatta; assembly: GCF_049350105.2. Lineage (NCBI taxonomy): Eukaryota > Metazoa > Chordata > Mammalia > Primates > Cercopithecidae > Macaca > Macaca mulatta. The sequence continues at coordinate 6,109,995 of NC_133421.1, read as the reverse complement.
AGGCTGGCTGGGCCATGGGTGGGAAGCCTGGCAGGGAGGAGGAGGTGACAGATTGTAGAGCCCGGCTGCCTGGGATCTGTCTACACTCTCCAACCTCAGGTTAGTTATCTGGTCCCTCCTGAGCCACATGGGAATATGTAGGAGGAACTTCTTGGCGACGGGGCATGGCTGTTTCTGGGCCTGAAGGAGGGACTCTGTCAAGGGCAGAGATGGGGGTTCACTGTGGGTTCTGGGAAGGCAGATGGAACAAGGCCATCCCCCTTGGCTCCTTTTTCTCAGCAGTCAAACCCCCCCAAGTCAGTAGCTGGACATGCACCTAGGAGAGGAGAGAAGAGCCAGGAGCTCGAGGAAGAGAGTGATTCTGGGGCGGGAAGGGGACGGGACGGAGGGTCAGCACCACCCTCCGACCTGGCTCCATGACAGATGGACCGAGGCTGCGGCTCTGTTCCCAGGCCCAGGGGCTCCTGTGAGCCTTCCCTGCAGGCCCCTCCCCCACTGTCCTCCAACTCTGCTCCTGCCCAGTACCAGGCTGCGAGGGAGGTGAGGGCCTGTGAACCTGGCTGAACTCCCTGCACATTCACCAGCCCTGATGTCAGCAAGCAAGTGGAGGCCAAACTCCCACCAAGGCCTGGGGGCCCTGGCGCCTGCCCTTCCCGCTCCAGTCTCCTGGCTCTGCCCCCACTGCTGCCCGCCGGCCTCCTGCTCTGCTCTGGCTCTAGGCTGGATGCAGGATGCAGGACAAGCTTTCCCCAGCCCTCTTGCCAATGTCTCACAAAATCAAATCCTTGCCAGGCCAAAACCACAAAGTTAGGGAAGTTAGCATCTTTGGGCCTGAGGCGGGGAAACCGAGGCCCTAAGAGGGGCAGGGCCTGGTCCAAGGCCACACAGCAAGGCATGCGGAGACAGGACTGGAACCCGGGCCCTGCCCCCAGACCTGAGGTGCAATACCCTCTTTCCTGCACGCCAGTCCCAGCTCACCTCCCAGGACAGTAGTCACATTCCACAAGGTCAGGGCAGCTCCTCCCTGCTCCCCGGATTGGCCGCAGGCCCCACTCCCCCGAAATTGCTCCTCAGAGGTCTCTAGTGCCCCCCATGGCCCTTGGGACCCCCCAGGACCACTCCCTCCTCATCCTCACTCACGTGATTCTCCTCTTTCCCTCCCCAGCGACCTTCCTGAGTGTGCTTCTGCTCCTCCCTTCACCGAGGTGGTCCCCAGGGCTCTGAGCTGGGCCTCCTCCCTCTCACCTGCACACCTGCCTGAGTGACCTCACTCACCCCCACGCCTGCGGGGTGCTTGCCACCTCAGTGCTGAGGACTGTCACTTCTCCGCCTGCCCCAGCCTCTCCCCTGAAGGTCTCACACACTCTCCAGACCCCTCACATCCTGAGGGAACACAGTAGGGCTTATAGCATGGGGAGAGGACAGAAGGAGTGGGACGGCTGAATCCCCCACCTGAGGTGGGAGTGGGCTCTGTCCACCTGCCTGGTGCCACCCCTCCAGCCCTCTGCACCCCAGGTCCACATGCATGGTGCGCGCACACACACACGTGGTCACACATTGGACTCCATCCCTGGATCACAGGAGCTGTCTCAGCCGTTAGGCTGTCCCCACACCTGGGGCGGCAGCTGGCCTTAGTAATGGCTCAATAAACGTGGTGGTTGGGTCCTCTGGGAAAAGGGGACTCATTGGAGAATCAGTGGAACCAACAGGATGCTGGATAGATGGACAATGGAGAATGAGGGAAGGGGGAGAGAGGCAAGGATGGCTCCCAAATTCTGACTTGGAGTTATAGGGGTACCATTCATCAGAATGGGTCACAGAGGCCGGATGCAGTGGCTCACACCTGTAATCCCAGGCGTAGATCCGTCTTTTGGGAGGCCGAGGCAGGCGGATCACCTGAGGTCAGGAGTTTGAGACCAGCCTGGCCAACATGGCAAAACCCCACTTCTACTAAAAATATAAAAATTAGCTGGGCATGCTGGCAGGTGCCTGTAGTCACAGCTACTCAGGAGGCTGAGGCAGGAGAACTGCTTGAACCCGGGAGGCAGAGGTTGCAGTGAGCTGAGATCATACCACTGCACTCCAGCCTGGGTGACAGTGAGACTCTGTCTCAAAATAAAATAAAATAAGTCACACAGAGGGTGTGTTAGTGGGATAGCGAGCTGTGGGTCTCCCCGGCCTGTCTACAAGCTCGCATCAGCCTCCTCACTGGGTCAAAGGCAGCTGCACACCTCACTGGGGATCCCTCCAAGCCCCTCCACCAGGAAGGACTCAGGTTGGAGGGTCGGGCCCTTCTTGGCCCTGCCACACCCCCACGGAGGTCTCACTGGCTGGGGCAGCTAGCCAGCCTGGCCATCAGGGTCACAGTCAGGAAGGTGTGTGCATCCTGCCGTACCCTCTGACTCGTCATGGTCTGCAGCTGCAGGCACCCACAGGGAGCAAGCTAATGAGGCCTCAGAGGAGACGTACACTCCAGGACTGGACCCCACCACCCCTGGCAAACACGCCATTCCCCCTCCTCCTCCCAAATCCTGAAATCCAGCCTCTGCCCTGGAAACTGTTGCCTTGTTATGAGATCCATAGGGGTGGGAACACAGGGCTTAGATTTATCTTTTCCTGCCAGGTTGCTGGATTCAGGAGCCAAGAAGAGCGATAAAGAGGGAGGTAGAAAACTTGGTGAAGGCTGTGCAGGAGTGAGGGCCCCATGCTGGGCACGTCTTGGAGCCTCCAAATCTTATCTTCAGCTGGGTCCCAGGGCAGTGCCCAGGAGAGGGACGCATGGGTCTCTGCCCTAGTCCCACAGCTCTGCCTGCCTGAAGCGGAGCCACAGGGGCTAATCCTGGGACCCTCCTGCCCTCTGGATAACTTCAACTCCGCTCCACCAAACCCTCCTTTAAACGCCATCCCTCCGTCCCAGCAGACATTCTGCCAGACACACGTGTACCTTTCAATGTTCATCTCTTTCCCGTGTATCTGAGGATGCGTCTGGGTATGCGTGGTGCTTGCACGTGCATGTGTGAGTATGTCTGGGTAGAGGAAAGTGCTGGGAGTTCAGGCATCTATACTCCTTACTGGCGCGGATAGGTGGTGTGTGGGGTATGTGCACATTTGTAAGCACCCATGTTTACAGGAGGGTTTTCAATGCTCTTGCTTGTAGGTGGGGAATGTGTTTATATGCACACATACAAATGTATGCCTCCAGTACATGTGTCAATGTAGACATCAGGATATGTCCTATGCAGCCTTTACTGTCCACGTGCTTGTACATGGGTCACGTGTGTACACATGCTTCCATATAGTAAATGTTTGCATGTATAATGTTGTGTGAGCATGAGTTTGAACATGTATATTACATGCCCCAGTTCTGGCTCACTCTAATCAGAAGTAGGTCTCTAGAAGATGCAGATCCTGGCTGTTGTAGGGTCTGCTAAAATTCTAAGCACATGGCCGGACATGGTGGCTCACGCCTGTAATCCCAGCACTTTGGGAGGCCGAGGCGGGTGGATCACCTGAGTTCAGGAGCTTGAGACCAGCTTGGCCAACATGCTGAAACTCTGTCTCCACTAAAAAAATTCAAAAATTAGCCAAGCATGGTGGCGTGTGCCTGTAATCCCAGCTACTCAGGAGGCTGAGACAGGAAAATAGCTTGAACCCAGGAAGCGGAGGTTGCAGTGAGCAGAGATCACACCACTGCACTCCAGCCTGGGCGACAGAGCAAGACTCCATCTAAAAAAAAAAAAAAAGAAAGAAAGAAAGAAAGAAAGAAAGAAAGAGAAACTCCATCTCTACTAAAAATGTAAAAAATTAGCTGGGCGTGGTGGCGTGTGCCTGCAATCCCAGCTACTCAGGAGGCTGAGGCACGTGAATCGTTTGAACTGGGGAAGGGGAGGTTGTAGTGCACTCCGGCCTGGATGACAGATCCAGACTCCATCTCAAAAAAAAAAAAAAAAAAAAAATCAGGATGGCTGTGATGTGCGGAAAGAAGAGAGCGAGCAGAGTTTCTTGCCCTCCTGCGCCAACCTTGGGCCCTCTTGACCCCAATAAGGAAGAATTTCCCACAGGCCTCCGCGGAGGCCCAGGCTACCCGGAGAACAAACACCACCTATTCCTGCAGAGAGGGGCCGCTGTCCTCCCCTAAGAGGCGGGGGCTGCGCAGGGTGTGGGGTGGAGACAGCTGCTTCCAGCCCAGATAAGGCTGTCCGGCTCAGATTTTCCATTTCCAGGATCCTCCCCCTTGGGTCGCAGCCCCTAAGCCCTGGCCCCATGGCCTGGAGAGGGCTCTGCACTGACTCACTCGGCTCCCTACCCCTACCCCGAAAACTGCAGAGCCAGGAGGGGAGACTGAGTCCAGGAAGAACAGGCACATGTTTAAGGTCTCAGGCAAGCAGGGACAAGTTTGTCCTGGGCCATTGGGAATTGAAAAAGGGGTCTCTGGGGCAGGCCAGGCCCAGCCTGGGTGGCCCTCGGAGCTCATATCCGGACTCTTGGACCTCCGGAAACCCACCCAGAGATGGGAGGAAGGAGGACTGGCCGCTCCTCTTACAACAACAGTCCCTGCACGCACTCTTTCCCTGTGGAGCTTGGCTGCTCCAGGCCAGAGGACCCCGAGACTCCAGGGGCAAGCAGTCACTGTCCCGGGACAGAACTGGGCCTCCAACCGTGGGCCCTGTCCCCTTCGTTCCTCACCCCCTCCACAGCTTCCCACCAAAAGACCTGGTGCCTTCAGTCTGGCCTGGGCCTGCCTCCCCTCCCCCTTCCCAGAGACAGGGCCAGGGAAGGGGTTATTTATAGGCCCTGGCTCAGCCGCCTTCAGGACAAGAGGAGCCCGAGCTCCAGGGCTTTGCTCCCTGGGCCTTCCCCAGGGGCCTCACAGGCCAGGCAGTGTCCGCTTTCAGCCCAGCAAAAGGCTGCGTCAGTCACAGTGGGCAGTGGGGGTGGGGAGGCCAGGCCAAGGCGAGGGGGCTGGGCTGAGCCCTGGGCCTGGAGCCCACTGGAGCCGCTGCAGCCCATAGACCAGCTGGGCTTCCTCAAAAGCATTGTGGAGACTAACTGGGGCTGGGGCTGGCAGGGGAGGTCTTGGAGGCACCAACCCCTCCTCGGCAAGGCCTGGAGGTGCCATCAAGCTGCCGCTTCCCCTATAGCCCCCAGCTGTATCTTGATTTGACAATCTGTTCCAGCTAGGACCCCTAACCCTGACTCATGGGTCCCCTCGCCAACAGGGTAATGCCTGAGGGGGCCATTCAAGGCCCTTCCTAACCAGCCCCCCACCCACCTCTCCAACCCCCCTTTCTCAGCCACTGCTGCCCACAAACGCACAAACACAAAACTCTTTCGCGCTTCTGTGATTGTGCCTGGCCTTCTACTTCTCAAATGGACACATTCCTGCTCATTCTCCAGATCAGGGTCCAGCTTAACCACCCCCTCCTCTGGGAAGCCCTCCCTGATAAAGCCTGTCCTTACCTCCTTACCTCCACTAACCCCACATGGTGTCCACGAGGGCACATCCCTCCTCGCACTCCCCGTCTTCCTCCTCCAAAACAGAGCTTGTGTTTCTCAAGCAGTGGTCTCTGTTTAGGGTGTGTCTGTGTGGGCCACCTGCCCCCCATCAGGCGAGGGGCTCCCTAAAGGGCAGGACCCATCTCCTTGTCCCTCTGTCCCCATCACTCGCCCGCACTCCATCAGCCAATGCTTGATGAATGAGTGAATGAGTGAACTACTGAATAAACCATGGATGACAAAGAGGAGAAGGGAGGGAAGGGAAGCAGGAAAGACCCCTCTGTGTCTCCTGAGCCCACGGTAACCGCGTGGTGTCCCAGTGGGCGGGAAGGCGGCAGGGGCAGCTCAGGCCAGGTCTCGGTGACATGGCTCGGCCCTGGGCAGCAGCCAGATCGGTCACCCTCATTCTTTCCAGATCAAAGTTCCCCCAGGGAACAGCCTGGAACCTGACACTGGCACCGGGAGGGTGGAGCCAACTGGCCCATGCAGGAGGAGGGCACCGTAAGGCCGGGCGCCTGTCCCCAGATCCAGGGACACCAGGCCAGCAGCCAGGAGGGACTGGATACAATATGCACGCTTACTCCAGCCCCAGCTCAGCCCCACCCGATACAGGGCCGCACGGGTAGTGGGAGGAACCCCTGGCTCCAGGTCTTTTTGACTTGGACTCCCCAGAGCTCTAATCCCCCATGGCCAGGGACTCGTTCCCTGCATGGCCACCTCCTGCCACCTCCTGTACCAACGTTGACTCACCCCAGCCCCATCTCCCGAAGCCTCACTTTCAGATGCCCTCCAGGTACTTCCCTCCACCTCCCAGTCTCTGTTTCTCTGTCTTTGCGCCTCACTGTCTTGGCTCTCTGTATTTCTTTTTTTACTTTCTTTATTTTTATTTTTTTTTGGAGATAGAGTCTCGCTCTGTCACCCAGGCTGGAGTGTAGTGGCACAATCTCTGCTCGCTGCAACCTCCACTTCCCGGGTTCTAGCAGTTCTCCTGAATCAGCCTCCTGAGTAGCTTGGGACTACAAGTGCCCACCATCACGCCCGGCTAATTTTTCTTTCTCTTCTTTTCTTTTCTTTTCTCTTCTCTTTTCTTTTCTTTCCACATGTGTGTTTTTAGTAGAGATGAGTTTTGCCATGTTGGCCAGGCTGGTCTCGAACTTCTGACCTCAAGTGATCCACCCACCTCAGCCTCCCAAGCTGCTGGGATTACAGGCCTGAGCCACCACGCCCAGCCTGTATTTCTGTATTCCCCTGAATTATTTGTTCTCTCCTGGGTCCTGTATCCCTTGTTCTCTCTCTATCTTGCTGTGTCTCTAGACATAAAGAACCTCAGTGAGGTGGCATGGTAGCCCTCTCCTCTAAGGAGGCAGCTGTCTTCACGTATCTCCCTCCTCTCCAGGCCCTGGTCCCTACAGCCGGCAGGGAACAGATCACTCCCGACAGTGGGCTGGGGATGGGAGAGAGTGGGAGAGAGACCACATTGCCCCTGCTGCAGCCAGGCCTCCTTGGCAGTCTCAGACTCTTGCGTCTGAGTCTAGTGAGTAGGCAGGGGGGAAGTGGGCAGAGCGTGTCTGGGTCAGAGGGCTGGTGTCCCCAGGCAAGGCCCTGAGTCTGCCACTCTCCGATCCTTTCCCCTTCCACTCTGGCTGTGGAAAAGCATGCCACTGTCAGAGGGAGCATGGACTTCATGCCCCCCACCCTTGTGTGCAAGCTAAGGCAAGAGGGCACGCGTGAGTACACACAGCAGAGAGATCCGCAGGACTCTGGACCCCAGTCACGGCTCACCACTCTTTGGGCCTCAGTTTCCTTATCTGTAAAATGGGGATCATAAATCAGTTCATGTTTGTAAGTCCCTTACAAAGGCACTTATGTCTGATACATAGCGATCTCACAGGCACACACACACACACACACATACACACACACAAATTAATGAATATGCATATATGTTAAAATAAAAACTAGAGGTTGCTTTCACCTTTGTCCTGTTGCCCCAGGCTGAGCTGGACCTAGGTCACCAACAGGTCCAAACAGGCTTGATGTGAGTCGTTGTTATGCAAGTTGAAGAATAACACACAGCTCTAGGGTATGTGCATTTCTGCAGATCTGCTTGTGGAATAAAATGTAGCTAACAGCAGCTGCATCACACACGTAGATAAGTTACAATGCTTCTGATTGAGATCGTGGAAACCATTCCCTCTGCTTCAAACATATAGACACGAGATCTCTTAAAAAGTAATAATGACACAAACATGATCAATAACAAAAGATAGACAGTTTTGTAGACCAAAAATGGAGACTTCTCCTTAAGAGAAAGGAGACAGGAGCTGGCAGGGGACACAGGAGCTGGTATGGGCAATCTCTGGGGGCGGGGACGACAGCAGGGCTGAAGTTGGAGGGGATGGGCCACGGTGTAGATGCCCAGCAGGACTGGGGCCTGAGCCTGGCTGGCACTGGGACCCATGCTGCCAGTTAGTAAGCATCAGCCAGAGTGGCTACACCTCCTCTCCAAGGTCATGGCGAAGACCAAGCCACGTGCCTGTGGCTCAGCAGAGCCACCAAGCTCCCAGGGACTGTCCCAGAAATGCATCACTCACATGAAGTGGAGACCCACAGCAGACATTTCTGAGGAAACCTCTGGCTGGAGCCCAGCCCAGTATCAACCAAGCTGAGGCCACTAACAGATGGCCTTGGTTTTTACAGACTCTCCAGATAACCTCACAACCTGAGAGCGCTGAGGAAGACCAGCCTCATGAGAGCAAACAAACTCAGCAAACAGGGGAACTGATCACTGAGAAAATGGGTTAAGAGCGCCCTGAAAACCGCTTTAAAGAAAGTATCTTTTTTGGCCGGGCGCGGTGGCTCAAGCCTGTAATCCCAGCACTTTGGGAGGCCGAGGCGGGCGGATCACAAGGTCAGGAGATCGAGACCACAGTGAAACCCCGTCTCTACTAAAAATACAAAAAATTAGCCGGGCGCGGTGGCGGGCGCCTGTAGTCCTAGCTACTCAGGAGGCTGAGGCAGGAGAATGGCGTGAACCCAGGAGGCGGAGCTTGCAGTGAGCCGAGATCGCGCCACTGCACTCCAGCCTGGGCAACAGCGTGAGACTCCGTCCCAAAAAAAAAAAAAAAAAAAAAAGAAAGTATCTTTTTTTACATTTTATTTTATTTTGAGATGAGGTTTCATTCTTATTGCTGCAGGAGTGCAATGGCAAGATCTCAGCTCACTGCAACCTCTGCCTGCCAGGTTTAAGTGATTCTCCTGTCTCAGCCTCCCAAGCAGCTGGGACTACAGGTGTGCGCCACGACACCTGACTAATTTTTGTATTTTTAGTAGAGGTGGGGTTTTACCATGTTGGTCAGGCTGGTCTCAAACTCCTGACCTCAAGTGATCCACCCGCCATGGCCTCTGAAAGTGCTGGGTTTACAGGCATGAGTCACTATGGCTGGCCTTAAGAAAGTATCTTTGAAGTCCTCAGAGAAATAAAAAGGGTACAGCAACCATGAAACAAGAAAAGGAAGTCAGGCTCCCTCATAGGTGGGAATTGAACAATGAGAACACTTGGACACAGGGTGGGGAACATCACACCTGGGGCCTATTGTGGGGAGGGGGCGGGGGGAGGTGTAGCATTAGGAGATATACCTAATGTAAATGACGAGTTAATGGGTGCAGCACACCAACATGGCACATGTATACATATGTAACAAACGTGCACACTGTGCACATGTACCCTAGAACTTAACATATAATAATAAATAAATAAATAAATAAATAAATAAACTGCTTAAAAAAAGGAAGTCATGAAATAAGAATAGGACAAATGACAAAGATTCCATTAGAAATCTAGAGAATTAAAATTACAGTAAAATCAAACCTTAAAAGGCAGGTTGAATATCTGATCAAACACAGATGGGGAAAAACATAATCCAGCACTAAAAGATAGAAAATATGGGCCCGGTGCAGTGGCTCACACCTGTAATCCCAGCACTTTGGGATGCCGAGGCAGGTGGATCACTGGAGGTCAGGAGTTCAAGACCAACCTGGCCAACATGGTGAAACCCCATCTGTACTAAAAATACAAAAATTAGCTGGGCACAGTGGCACACACTTGCAATCCCAGCTACTTGGGAGGCTGAAGCAGAAGAATCACTTGAACCCAGGAGGCGAGGTGGAGGTTGCAGTGAGCCGAGATCATGCCACAGCACTCCAGCCTATGCAACAGAGCAAGACTCCATTTCAAAAAAAAAAAAAAAAAAAAAAAAAAATTATGGGTGGTCCTGATATGAGGAAAAGAGAAAGGGAGCAGGAAGTCTGCAAAATACTGCTGAGATAAAGAAGACCTAAAGAAATGGGGAGATAGACCATATTCATGGACCTTAAGACTCAACATTGCCAATTCTCTGCAAATTTATCTATAGAGTGTCACTATCCCAATCAAAATTTCTGGAGGCACTCATTCTTAAAAACAGACTAGTTAATGCTAAAATTTACCTAAAAAAATGTTTAAATAAGAAATATGGGCCAGGCGTGGTGGTTTATACCCGTAATCCCAGCACTTTGGGAGGCTGAGGAGGGTGGATCACTTGAGGTCTGGAGGTCAGGAGTTCAAGACCAGCCTGGCCAATGTGGTGAAACCCCATCTATACTAAAAATACAAAAAGTTAGCCAGTCATGGTGGCAGGTGCCTGTAATCCCTGCCCCTTGGGAGGCTGAGACAGGAGAATTGCTTGAACCCAGGAGGTGGAGGTTGCAGTGAGCTGAGATTGTGGCACTACACTCCAGACTGGGTGACAGAGCAAGACTCTGTCTAAAAAAAAAAAAAAAAAAAGCAGAAAGAAAAAAGAAACACATTGGAGGACAAAACTATTCAATTTTGAGATGTATTATAAAGCAATAATAATCAAGATAGTGTTCTCTCACTGTAAGGATAAACAGGGATATCAATGGAACAGAATAGAGTCCAGAAATAGGCTGACAAACAGTCAGCTGATTTTATCCAATGGTAACTCAGTGGGAAAAAGGATAGTATTTCATATAAATAGTGCCAGAATAATTAGATTACCTGTATGCCAAAATTAAATTTAAAAAACCTTGACCTTTACCTCACATCATACCCTAAAATGAATTTGAAATAAATCATAGACCTAAATATAAGAGCTAAAACCATAATACTTCTAGAAGAAAACATAGGACAAAATCTTTGTGACCTTGAGTTAGGCAAAGATTCCTTAAATGGGAAACAAAAGCAAAATGATAAATAGAACGTTACCAAAATTTTAAAGTTCTGACCTTTAAAGATGCTTTTAAGAAGATGAAAAGGCAAACCGCAGATTGAGAGAAAACATATACAGAAAATTTGTTTAAATATTCAGTTAACAGGGTTGCTAAAAATAAATACATTTTAAAAATAAATTTAAAAAATAATCATGTATCTGATAAAGGACTTGTATCCAGCATGCACAAGGAACTCTTAAAATTCAGTAGTAGGCCGGGCACAGTGGGTTATGCCTGCAATCACAGCAGTTTGGGAGGCTGAGGTGGGTGGATCACCTGAGGTCAGGAGTTCAAGACCAACCTGGCCAACATGGTGAAAACCCATCTCTACTAAAAATATAAAAATTAGCTGGGCATGGTGGCAGGCGCCTGTAATCCCAGCTACTCGGGAGGCTGAAGCAGGAGACTCGCTTGAACCCGGGAGGCGGAGGTTGCAGTGAGCCGAGATCGCACCGATGCACTCCAGCCTGGGTGACAAGAGTGAGACTCTGTCAAAAAACACCACCACCACCTCAGTAATAAAATAAAATCACCTGATTTGTTAATGGGAAAAAGATTTCAACAGATATTTCAGCAAAGAAGATATATGAGTAGCAATAAATGAATAAAATGATGTCCAATATCATTAGACATGAGGGAAATGGAAATTAAAACTATAATGAGATACCAATACACACACACACACACACACACACACCCCTTAAAAACTGACAATACTTAAGTGTTGCCAAGAATACAGAGCAACTGGAATGTTCATCCCATGCTGGTGGAAAAGCAAAATGGTAGAGTTATTTTGGGAAATAAATTGGTGGATTTCTTGCTGAGTTAACCATATACTTAAAACATGACCCGGCAATCTCACTCAGATATTTATCCAAGAAGAATGAAAACGTACGTCCCCACAAAGGCTTGTACACAAATGCTTATAATGCCTATATTCACTATAGTAAACAATTGGAAACAATCCAGTCTATGTCAATGGGTGAATCGATACATTGTGGTACATAGATACAATAAACACTACTCAGCAATAAAAAGAAAAAACAGATGCACGGAATGACATGGATGCTTCTCAAAGGCTTAATGCTAAGTGAAAAAAGATATGAACAAGTACATCTTGTATGATTCCATTTACAATATGTAAGTTCTCAAAACATGATTTCTTAGGTAAAGACCAACATATACGGATCAAAATCAGATGAGTGGTTGTCAAGGAGCAGAGGTAAGGGGTGGAGCAAAGGGGGACTAGGAAAATGCTCAGTTGTTGGAAATGTTCTTTGTCTTTTTTTTTTTTTCAGGTGTTAGAATGAATGTTTTATTGTCATCCAGATGGCATTTGGGTTTATAGTCTTCATACTTTTATATATTTTTTTTTTGTAAATTAAAAAAATTACAAGTTTTAAATAGCCAATGGCTGGTGATGTTTTCAGAAAACACGATTAGACTAATTCATTCATGGTGGCTTCAAGCTTTTCCTTATGAGCTCCAGAAAGTTCACCCACTTTTTGTCCCTTCTTAAAAAAACTGGAATGTTGGCATGCATTTGACTTCACACTCTGAAGCAACATCCTGACAGTCATCCACATCTGCTTCAAGGAATACCACGTTGGAATACTTTCCAGAGAGGGGATAAAGAAAGGCTTGATCATTTTGCAAGGCCCATATCACGTGGCTGAGAAGCCATCTACTACAAGTTTATCGCCTGTGGCATCCAAGGCTTCCTAAAAAGCAACCTCGCTCTCGACCTGCTTCACCATCTTGGCTGCTGAGGTCTGACGAGCGGCTGTCTTTTTTTTTTTTCTTTTTAAATAGGAACTGACCGTTTTCATTTGTAGCCTGTTACCCCATAATTCTTTAGGATGTTCAAAGTTGGAGTGACCATATGCCTGTCCCTGTTCCTCTTGACACTCAGTGAGCAGCCATCTGAGTAAGTGGAAGTGTCATATTTGCTCCAGGTATTATGTCAGGAGCCTTAAATCCAGAATTTGCTGGATTGAGTCTTTTAGCCCAATAGTTTGCCACCATTGCCAGATTTGGGAGCATCTGAGAAGAGACCTCAAATCATAATGGGTTGGTGCGGGGCTCCCCCATACTCAAAAAACTGTCCGTGTGTTTTCCAGGCAAGCGTCTCTTTCTCCTTGAATACAACAATCTTGGTTACAACTGACGGCAGTGCAATAGATCGGTCCATATGCTGATCTAAGAACATCTTGATAATACAATATGTTGTCATTCGCACTCTAGCAGCCACTAGTCTATAACCTGGTTGAGTAGCTCTTTTTCCGGGGACTCGAATTCTGTTGTCAAAGCAAAGACCAGTGATCCCACCCACGGTCTCGAATTAAACCAGTTAGTCGCCAGCCCTGCGTTGTAACTGAGCGACAGGTTGGCACCATCCCCGTGTGTTGGTCTTTGGAGAGACACCATCAGGGTCTTGAATCATTTTTGAGCCTGGAGACTATTAGCACGCATTTTGTCCCTCAACTCTGCCACTACGTTGCCCACCCGGTCACAACAGTGCCAAGGTACAGATGATATCTTGAAGGATGTGAGTTCCGGCTCCTTCCCTTTGAGGATTTCACCATACAGTGTTTTGATTTTGTTCTTTCCACTACTGGAATCGCAACATACAACTCCCTGGAGAGTCCTACAGATAAGAGATTCTCACGTAACGCCTCAAACAGAAAGCAGAGAAACACCTAACTTGCTGTGATGGGGTGAGGTGTGATCAATGGGTTGGATCGAGCATCGATTTGATGCTCTAAATCTCCCACTTCCCCAGTGCCAGGACATGGTTCCTCCACATAGGTTGGGTACTGTCCAAATTTCCCACCTAGCTCAAAGGACTTCCGCCCAGGAAATGGTCATGCAGAGGGAGGCTTGGAGCTGTCCACAGGGTCCTCCACGGTGAACTATAGTGTTGGCTGCGGGAGCGATCGGTTCCTTCGTTGTCTATTTAATTGTGGTGTCAGTTGCTGGCAATATACACATAAATTGGTGACTTTTACTTTATGTAAATTATACCTCAGCTGGACACGGCGGCTCATGCCTATAATCCCAGCACTTTGGGAGGCTGAGGTGGGTGGATCACGAGGTCAGGAGTTCGAGACCAGCCTGACCAATATGGTGAAACCCCGTCTCTACCAAAAATACAAAAGTTACCTGGGCTTGGCAGCGGGCACCTGTAGTCCCAGCTACCTGGGAGCGGGCTTGGCAGCGGGCGCCTGTATTCCCAGCTACCTGGGAAGCTGAGGCAGGAGAATCGCTTGAACCTGGGAGGCAGAGGTTGCGGTGAGCCGAGATCATGCCACTGCACTCCAGCTTGGGTGACAGAGCAAGATCCGTCTCAAAAAAAAAAAAAAAAAAAAAAAAAAAAAATATATATATATATATATATATATATATACCTAAATCAAACTGATTTTAAAAATCCAAGTCCTGGGCCGGGGGCGGTAGCTCAAGCCTGTAATCCCAGCACTTTGGGAGGCCGAGACGGGCGGATCACGAGGTCAGCAGATCGAGACCATCCTGGCTAACACGGTGAAACCCCGTTTCTACTAAAAAATACAAAAAACTAGCCGGACGTGGTGGCAGGCGCCTGTAGTCCCAGCTACTCGGGAGGCTGAGGCAGGAGAATGGCGAGAACCCGGGAGGCGGAGCTTGCAGTGAGCTGAGATCCGGCCACTGCACTCCTGCCTGGGCGACAGAGCAAGACTCCATCTCAAAAAAAAAAAAAAAATCCAAGTCCTGGAACAGTGGCTATGCCTGTAATCCCAGCATTTTCGGAGGCCGAAGTGGGAAGATTGCTCAAGCCTAGGAGTTCAAAACCAGCCTAGTGAACATGACAAGACCCCATCTCTACCAAAAAAAAAAAAAAAAAAATTTAGGATATGTGCTGCCGAAGCGATCACACAAAAAAATGTTTAATTTGGTGCATGAGAGATGTACTGGCTGATAGTGGTTTTGATCATACATTGAAGAGAGTTGGCTGCATTGGAAACTGGGACCCCTGAAATCTATATCGCAGGAAAAGGATATGTGATTGTTTCCTATGGGCCAGATGTGAGCTATGCAGGAGGGAGAACCAGCATCAGGCCACATTAAAACCTGCCCAACCTTGAGCAAGAGCTATTAAAAAACAAAACAAAACAAAACACAAAGACTAAAACCTGCCCAGGAGCGCCACCTGGAGAGAAAGATGCGGCCCCAGCAGCAAGAAACTGAGGCCTGAGCTGCATGTGAGCCAAGAAGAGTTCAGTTATACCCAGGGAACTGGAGGTGAGACCCCAATAATGGGGTCGACTGGAGGTCTTAGAAGGACTTAAACAAGTCCCCCAATAGATAAAGAGTCAGCTATGTACAAAGTCCAAGAAGCTTCCGTACCAGCTCGTACAATACAAAATCAGATTTTTCCTGCCCTTTTCTTCCTCTTCCCCGGCCATGTCAACCCTGGGGGTACAAAGGCAGTCACGTGAGTGAGGAGGAGAATCCCAGGGCATAGGAGCAGGTGTGGGTTGGGGGTACATTGAGAAGTTAATTTGAGTCTCTCTGTCCTCACCGTACCCTTTCCTACAGACATACACACACACACACACACACACACACACACACACACACACACACACACTTTTCCTGTTGCATGCTGCTTGCCCAAAACAGACCGAGAAGGTGCAAGGGAGAAGTTTTTAACTTTAAATGGACTTTTACATTTGGGGGAGGGGCTGTGGGGTGTTTTGGAGTTTTGTGGCTTACACCTTTTTTTGCATTTTTTCATTGTGATACAAAATACACAACACAAAATTTACCATTTTAACCAATTTACATGTATATGAATCATTTCAGTGGCCCCAAATATGCTCACGCTGTTGCGCAGCCACCTGCAGAAGCTGTTCGCCATCCCAGACGGAACCCCACACACTAAACAACAAGTCCCCGCCCACCTCCCCCAGCCCCTGGCAACCACTGCTCTGCCCTCCAGCTCCATGAAAGGGACTGCACTTATTTTTTTAATTGCAATTATTGAAATGAAACTTTTTTTTTTTTTTGAGACAGGGTCTCACTCTGTCACCCAGGCCAGAGTACAGTGGTGCGATCTCGGCTCATTGCAACCTCTGCCTCCCAGGTTCAAGCGATTCTCCTGCCTCAGCCTCCTGAGTAGCTGGGATTACAGGCACCCACCACCATGCCTGACTAACTTTGTATTTTTAGTAGAGATGGGGTTTCAACATGTTGGCCAGGCTGGTCTCAAACTCCTGACCTCAGGCGGTCCACCCACCTCGGCCTCCCAAAGTGCTGGGATTACAGGCGTGAGCCACTGCGCCTGGATGAAATGAAACTTTTATAACTTGAAGTGACCCAAAAACTTTTTACCAAAGGAGAGTGTCCCGAAAAGACATGGGCCTGCCCTATGTTCCATTCAAAAGAACGGTGAAGGGCCATCCCCACAAAACAGATTTGAATGGAGATTAGGAGATTAAAATAAAGGCAGACTGCGAGTCCTATTTGTTCAACCTCACAGCTACGCAAAGGAGAGATTTATTTTGCCCATGTGACAAGAAATGTAAAGATCTAGAGTCCAGGGCACAAACCACTGGTTGAGAGGTGAGGAAGGCCCAGCCTCCGTTTAGCGGCCTGCCGCACTGTCCTTAGCGCAGCCGTGCCATCCCCAGGGCCCAGGCCTAGAGTTGGAATTCCAGCAGGAAGAAAGGGAAAGGGCAAAGGCTCTTTGGAGAATTGGGAGAATCATTCCTGTGTTCTGTGGTTCAGAGGAGGGACCTGGTTGACAAAGCCTGCTCGAAAGGATCAAGAAGCGAGAAGTGGTGGGCTCAGTAGCTCACGCCTGTAATCCCAGCACTTTGGGAGGCCGAGGCGGGCGGGTCACCTGAGGTCAGGAGTTTGAGACCAGCCTGGCCAACTTGGTGAAACCCCGTCTGTACTAAAAAATGCAAAAATTAGCTGCTTGTGGTGGCGCGCCCCTGTAATCCCAGCTACTCAGGAGGCTGAAGCAGGAGAATCGCTTGAACCCAGGAGGTGGGGGTTGCAGTGAGCTGAGATCATGCCACTGCATTCCAGCCTGGATGACAGAGTTAGACTCTGTCTTAAAATAAATAAATAAATAAATAAATAAATAGAATCGAGAAGCGGCACGGCAGAGTCTCTCAATAGGGCCAGACTGGCCAATGATTCTCATCTCCAAATCTCCAAATACTGAAGTCATACACACATATGAAAAGGCCTGGAGAGGGCTGGATGCAGTGGCTGAAACCCAGCCTATTTAATAATTCCCAGTTAGAAAATCTAGGCCAGGCGCAGTGGCTCACATCTGTAATCCTAGCACTTTGGGAGGCCAAGGTGGGCAGATTGCCTGAGCTCAGGAGCTCGAGGCCAGCCTGGGCAACATGGTGAAACCCCATCTCTACTAAAATACAAAAAATCATTAGCTAGGCGTGGTGGTACACACTTGTAGTCCCAGCTACTTGGGAGGCTAAGGTGGGAGAATTGCTTGAATCTGGGAGGGAGAGGTTGCAGTGAGCCCAGATCGCACCACTGCATTCCAGCCTGGGTAACAGAGCGAGACTTTATCTCAAAAAAAAAAAAAAAAAAAAGAAAAAGAAAAAAAAAAAGAAAGAAAGAAAGAAAGAAAGAAAAGAAAAGAAAAAAGGAAAAAGAAAATCTAGATGCTTTGGGAGGTGGTGGGCTGATTGGCTGAACCCAGGAGTTTGATGCCAGTCTAGGCAACACAGTAAAAACTCATCTCTACTAAAAAAAAAAAAAAAGTTGGACGTGGTAGCTGAGGCCGGTAGTGCCAACTACTTGGGAGGCTGAGGTGGGAGGATCACGTGAGCCCAGGAGGCAGAGGTTGCAGTGAGCTGAGATTGAACCACTGCCCTCCAGCCTGGGAGACAGAGTAACATGCTATCTCACGAAAAAAAAGTGAGAGGTATGGGGTGGG
Organism: Macaca mulatta; assembly: GCF_049350105.2. Taxonomy (NCBI): domain Eukaryota; kingdom Metazoa; phylum Chordata; class Mammalia; order Primates; family Cercopithecidae; genus Macaca; species Macaca mulatta. Next base: position 6,092,276 of record NC_133421.1, on the reverse strand, counting down.
CTCACACCTGTAATCTTAACACTTTGGAAGGGCAAGGAAGGAGGATCTTTTGAAGCCAGGAGTTTGAGACCAGCCTGGGCAACATAGCAAGACCCCATCTCTACAGAAAATGTAAACATTAGCTGGGCCTGGTGGTACATACCTGTGATCCCAGCTACTCAAAAGGCTGAGGCAGGAGGACCACTTGAACCTAGGAGGTCAAGGCTGCAGTGAGCCACGATTGCACCACTGCGCTCCAGCGTGGGTAACGGAGCAAGACCCTGTCTCAAAAATAAATACATAAATAAATAAAATTTTAAAGACCTGGAGACAATTCTCGAACTGGCTGAGCTTAGGCCCCATGTTTGCCCTTGGCTATACGAGCAGGGAAGACTGAGGAAGGATCTGCTCCGTCAACCTCTGTAGTGGGAGAGAGTGGGGGAGGCAGGCACTGTTATTCACCCTGTTAAATAAATGAGCTGAACCTTGAGCCCTATGTTGTTTACTTCTTCACGACAGGACTGCTAGCTCAAAAACCCCTAAGAGCTAAACTCAGTTTTTTACACATCCAGGTGCTTTTAATTAAATAGCCCAAATAAATGTATTTCTAGCCACTTAGAGGCTGCCTGCTTTATATACCCTGCCAGACCGCACCCCACATCTGCTGGCCACAGAGAGGACAAACCCTGGGGCTATAACAGAGCCCAAGCCAGGGCTGCCCTTGGCAGTTCTTTGATCCAGAGACACCCCTCCTCATCCAGACATGTAAACCGCCTCTGATACCCCTCTCCCCAGAAGCTCTCTTGTCTTCTCCTCTTTCTGGATGGTGGCCCCGCATCACTGTCCTTGGAAGGACTCCCGCTATGGGGGACTTCCCCCTCACAGGTAACCCTGTCTCAGAGCCGCCCCAGTAAAGCTCATTGCATGCTACTGCCATCTCGTGGTCATTTTCCTCTAGGTCAACCCCAAACCCTAGGACTGTTAATGACCTCAACTTCTCTCCCCAGGATTCGACACACAGTAGCAAGGAATAATTCCCTATTAGAAAATCTGGGCTGGGCATGGTGGCTTACGCCTGTAATCCCAGCACTTTGGGAGGCCAAGGTGGGCGGATCACCTGAAGTCGGGAGTTTGAGATCAGCCTGACCAACACGGAGAAACCTCATCTCTACTAAAAAAAAATACAAAATTACCAGGTATGGTGGGGCATGCTTGTAATCCCAGCAACTTGGGAGAGGAAAACTCTGTCAAAAAAAAAAAAAAAAAAAGAAAGAAAGAAGAAAGAAAGAAAAAGAAAAGAAAAATCTGGACTAGGTGGGGTGGCTCACATCTGTAATCCCAGCTCTTTGGGAGGTCAAGGTGGGCGGATCACCTGAGCTTGGGAGTTCAAGACCAGCGTGACCAATATGGAGAAACCCTGTCTCTACTAAAAAAAAATACAAAAATGAGCCAGCCGTGCTGGGGCATGCCTGTAATCCCAGCTACTTGGGAGGCTGAGGCAGGAGAATTGCTTGAACCTCGGAGACAGAGATGGCAGTGAGCTGAGATCATGCCACTGCACACAGAGCGAGACTCTGTCTCAAAAATAAAAAAAAGAAAGAAAGAAAAAGAAAATCTGATGCTATTAGGGAGAAGAATAGAGGGTAGGCAGCGAGGAACCTGGTTGTGGTGGCATGCAGGTAATGTCTAAGATAAACAAGACTCTCAGCACAAGACAAAGGCTGGGGCCCAAAGGCAGCTAGAATACTTTTGACAAGAGGTAAAAGCAGTGAATAAAGTAGATGCTACCAGGAAGGAGACACCACAAGTGCCTCATAATTCATCCCTTCTGCTTTAGAAATGTAATCCCGGCCGGGCGCGGTGGCTCAAGCCTGTAATCCCAGCACTTTGGGAGGCCGAGACGGGCAGATCACGAGGTCAGGAGATCGAGACCATCCTGGCTAACACGGTGAAACCTCGTCTCTACTAAAAAAATACAAAATACTAGCTGGGCAAGGTGGTGGGCGCCTGTAGTCCCAGCTACTCGGGAGGCTGAGGCAGGAGAATGGCGGGAACCCGGGAGGTGGAGCTTGCAGTGAGCTGAGATTCAGCCACTGCACTCCAGCCTGGGCGACAAAGCGAGATTCCGTCTCAAAAAAAAAAAAAAAAAAAAAAAAGAAAAAAAATTTACAAAGCAATGGCCTCCTATTGGAATTGAACTTCCTTAGTGTGAGTCTTCCTCCTTAGTCCAGGTCTAAGACACACTCTTCCTGAGAGCCACAGGTCAGGAAAACACAAATGCCCTCTTTACCTGTGCAGAGTCTTTGAGCCAAAGTCCAACGTGATCCAGCGCTGCTCCTGCCTCCCTGCTCCCGCTTCAAGCTGCAGATGCTGTTTGCTGCCCTCTAGGGACTCCTAGAAGGATATGCATCAGTCAGTGTTATTAATTGTAAACAAAAGACACACTTCTGCCTGAGTTAAATAGAAAATAAATTTATGAAAAATCGGTGGGCACAGAAAGCAGATGGGGGGTAGAGATGTTGGAGAGCTAGCTCAGAGGCTATACAGCCAAGACCAGTGCTCAAAATCACATTGCAGAAATGTCTGGGGGAAGGCACTGCTGTCTCCACCTCATCTGAGCACCAGCTGCCATGGTGTATATCCCTGACCTTGACCATTAGATACTGTGTTGCCACAACTCTGAGGCAAGATTGTAAAGGTGCACTGCTGTCCCTACCAGGTAAAAGCAAATGACTTCGGAATTCTCTGGTTATTGGGATAAAGAACAAAACATTTGGCCGGGCGCAGTGGCTCATGCCTGTAATCGCAGCACTTTGGGAGGCCAAGGCAGGCAGATCACCTGAGGTCAGGAGTTCGAGACCAGCCTGGCCAACGTGGTAAAACCCCATCTCTACTAAAAATACAAAAATTACCCAGGCATGGTGGCACATGCCTATAATCCCAGCTACTCAGGAGGCTGAGACAGGAGAATCGCTTGAACCTAGGAGGCAGAGGTTGCAGTGAGCCGAGATTGTGCCACTGTGCTCCAGCCTGGGTGACAGAGACGAACTCCATCTCAAATAAATAAATAAATAAATAAACTAAAAATTAAAATAAAATAAAATAAAATAAAAAAAGAAGAAAGCATTTTCCAGGAGCTATGTTGATTTTCCCCATAAAGAAACACCTAGAGGCCGGGCATGGTGGCTCACGCCTGTAATCCCAGCACTTTGGGAGGCCGAGGTGGGTGGGTCACGTGAGGTCAGGAGTTCAAGACCAGCCCGGCCAATGTGGCAAAACCCTGTCTTTACTAAAAATGCAAAAATTAGCTGGGTGCTGTGGTAGGCACCTGTAATCCCAGCTACTCGGGAGGCTGAGACAGGAGAATTGCTTGAACCCACCCCCAACCCTGCCACATACACATACTTCATTGTCTCCATTCTATAGAGTCAAATCCCAGCATGTCCAAGAGGGCCAATTATAAAGTCAACCTGGGGAAAGGCTTACACACACATGGGGCCCATACTCTTCCTTGTTTCTCATCTCAGGGGTCCTTTCTTGGTTAGAAGGGGCAGCCAGAGGCCAGGTGTAGTGGCTCAAGCCTGCAATCCCAGTACTTTGGGAGGCCAAGGCAGAGAGATCAATCTGAGGCCAGGAGTTTGAGACCAACCTGGTCAACATGGTGAAACCCTGTCTCTACTAAAAATACAAAAATTAGCCGGTTGTGGTGGTGGGTGCCTGTAATCCCAGCTACTTGGGAGGCTGAGGCAGGAGAATTGCTTGAACCTGGGAGGCAGAGGTTGCGATGAGCTGAGATCGTGCCATTGCACTGCAGCCTGGGCAACAAGAGCAAAACTCCATCTCAAAAAACAAAACAAAACAAAACAAAAAAACATCATCATGACTGAGACTCACTTTCAGAGAAGCTGATTCAATTGTCGTGGGAGTGGGAGAAAGGGAGGGACGAGGATATTGGTGTTTGGGTGTTTTCCAATTGCTACAGGTGATTCGAATTGCAGAAATCACTAGCTAAAGCGGTGGTTCTCAACCTTGCCTGCACATTGAAAACACCTGGGAAGCTTCAAAACTGATGAAGCTACAATCTAGAGATCCTGATTTCGTTATTTAACTGGTCTGAATAGGTATTAGAATTTTCCAAAGCTTGCCAGGTAATTGTAATATGCATCTAAGGTTGAGAACCATTAGGATAAGAGGACAAATGAGGAAATGAATGGAGAAATTAACGAATCTACAGTCTTACACTTCAGACTTCAAGCCACCCTTTGTGTGTGTGCACGCACACATGCGTATGTAGATTATGCATAATAATCACTGGGGAGACTGAGGCTCACAGAGCAGAGAGAAAAGAATTCATGCTTTTGGAGGAACTGCTCTGTACTAAGCACTGGTCTAGATGCTTTAAATATATTTTCTTTTTTTTTTTTTTTTTTTTTCTCGCTCTGTCACCCAGGCTGGAGTGCAGTGGCGCGATCTCAGCTGACTGCAAGCTCCACCTCCTGGGTTCATGCCATTCTCCTGCCTCAGCCTTCCGAGTAGCTGGGACTACTGGCGCACACCATCACACCCAGCTAATATTTTTGTATTTTTAGTAGAGACGGGGTTTCACCATGTTAGCCAGGATGGTCTCAATCTCCTGACCTCGTGATCCACCTGCCTTGGCCTCCCAAAGTGCTGGGATTACAGGTATGAGCCCCCACGCCTGGCTGCTTTAAATATATTTTGTATAATCCTCAAAACAACCCTAGGAAGATAAATATTGTTATCCTCATTTTACAGAAGTGAAATCAAGACTCCCAGAGGTTAAATGTCTCGCCTGCAGTCATATATTCAGTTATTAGCAGACATGGGACTAGACCCAGTTCTCCTGAAGCCATTGCCAACCCCCACCCCTACCCTGAGCCCTAAAATGACCGAGTCCATCTGCCCCAGAGCTACTTTGGCCTGAGCATTTATCCCCAGAACCCATCTGCATCTAATTGGAGCTTAGCTAATACGTCCAGAGCTGCAGGAACGAGAAAGGCCACACTAGGAAATGTTCCCAGAACCCAACCAGTGGAGGTCTTGTCTCAAAGAGCTTGTGAGGACCTAGCTCTAAGAGCAGAGGAATGTTGGCTGGGCAGGGTGGGGAGCGAAAATAATTCTGCCTGCTGGACGAAAGGAGCAATGCTAGGAGTCCAAAGGCCAGACTGAGGCTGGGGCAGGAGATGGGGGCAGCACAGAGCCGTAAGGCTCCCAGATGCCTTTTCTCAGGAAGGAAGGACGGACCTTCATTCTGAAATTCTAACCTTCTTACACTATGTTAACAGAAAGTGAAACTGAATTGTTTTATGACATAAATGTCATAAAATCATAAAAATGGTCATTTTGATTCCCATCTCCCAACCACTGGCAAAATGAGAAGGTGGCAACCCTAGGCTGCTCTATTTGGTTGGTTGGTTTTTTATTGGTCCAAGAAAAAAAAAAAGGAAACCAAAGGTTTCTCTGGGGAATGAGAGACAGAAACCAGCTAAGGGAAGAAACAGGAGGGAAAGACGTGAAGACAGCAGGTGTACACTTTTGTTTTAGATTGAAGGCGTGGTTCCAGGACTGGCAGTTAGGAAAGCATGTTCTAGACCCTACAGCTGGAGCCAGACTTTCTGGGAGGGGAGCCCAGCGATCTGACTTAACAAGCTGCCCAGGTGATCGTGACGCACACCAGCCTTAAAGAACCCCTGTACTTGCTTGTGAAGAGGCCGCGAGAAAGGGAAGCAGCTGGAGAGCCAGATGGGAAGATGGATGATTTGAAGGATGATTTTCATGGTTGTTGTTTTAATGTAGAAAATACATGAGCTTTTTCATTTTTACTTTTTTATTGAAAGACAATATTCATATAGAAAAGTACACGTCATCAATGCCCAACTTGATGCATTTTCACACTCAGGGCACTTGTGTCACCAACACTCATATTAAGAAGCAACATCTTGGCCGGGCATGGTGGCTCACACCTGTAATCCTAGTACTTTGGGAGGCCGAGGCGGGTGGATTACCCGAGGTCAAGAGTTCAAGACCAGCCTGGCCAACATGTCTCTACTAAAAATACAAAAAATTAGCCAGGCATGGTGGCGGGCGCCTGTAATCCCAGCCACTTGGGAGGCTGAGGCAGGAGAATTGCTTGAACCCAGTAGGTGGAAGTTGCAGTGAGCTGAGATTGCACCATTGCACTCTAGCCTGGGCAACAAGAATGAAAATTCTGTCAAGAAAGAAAGAAAAGAAAGGGAAGAAAAGAAAGAAAGGAAGGAAAAGAGAGGAAAGAAAGGAAGGAAAGAAAGGACATCTCCAGCATCCCAGAAGCCCCCTGGTCCCTGCTCCAGTCACTATCTGACTTCTAAGGGCAGACTGTTGTTGCCTGTTTGTGTACTTTGTGTAAATGAAAGCATGTAGCGCGTGCTGCCACCTGCCTGGCTGCTTTCCCTCGTCCGTATGTTTGTCAGACTTGTGTATACTATTGCATATGATTGCAGATTGCTCATTCTCACTGCTGCAGAGTGGTCCGTTGTGACTTACATCATTTATTCTAGCAACAATGGGCATTTGGGCACTTTCCAATCTGGGGCCGTTACAAACAGCACTGTTTTGCAACAGGTCCTTGATGGGAAGCCCAAAATGAACTTAGAAATGTTGGTTTCCAGGCTGTGGAGCTACCTTCTGGACAAAAGTCGCAAAACACGCACAGGGAGTTTTGAACCAAGTTGCTCCCCAAAGAAACCCAGACCCAGAGTAGCCACAGGGTGAGCCTTGACCCCAGCCAGAGAGTGGACACCCCTACGCCAGAACCTAGTCACGTGCTGACTCAAGCAGGTGGGAGCTCTGACCCAAGCCACCATGTAACTGTAGCTCTAATTCAAGTCCACAGTCCCTAAACTACAGTCCTGGGGGCATCCATGGGCTACATCCCCCAAGGGGAGGAGCCTAGCAGGTTCCTGGGTGTCAAGGTTGTGGCATTAGGGCTGAGCTCATCGTCGACCTCACTGAGCTGTGACCCCTTCCAGGCAGTCACCTGGGAGCCCTGTCGCGAGAGCTCCTCGGGCCTTGTGTCCTAATGGGGCAGGCTCAGATGCAGCCTCCTTGGCCCCGTGCCCTGCCCAGACCTGTTCTGGATTCCACCCCCACCCTTCCCCAAGGTCGCTGCCACCTCCCACCTGCCAGGCTTGGGCAGGGCCTCTGACACACAGCCGGGAAGGCTGGCAGGCAGGAGGGCTGGGGCGAGCACTGGGGGGCCATGGAGCTGGCAGCAGAGCCTGTGGTCTATCAGAAGCTGCTGCCCTGGGAGCCAAGCTTGGAGTTGGAGGAGGAAGAGGAGGAGGAGGAGACATCAGAGATGCTGGTTCCAAACCCCTGGAGGCACCAGGACTCTTCCAGGTAGGTAAGGGAGGGGTCTGAGCACCAGGCTCCCCAGGCTTGAGGTTGGCAAGTCCCTCTCTCTGAGCCCCTCAGGAGGACCAGGCAACCCCCGGCTGGGCTTAGCTCCAGGCACCGTCTGATCGGTTTGGGGGAAAACCTAGGCTGTAGCCCCAGACTTGGCCTGACCCAACCAAAAGTCTGTGCACCTGGAGGGACATCTGTAGCAAGCCGGCCTCTGTCCCATCTGCTGCTCTGTCAAAGGTCCCCAGCCCCCAAGCCCTGGTGCAGGAGGCACCTGCTGGGCAGGTTGGGGCCTGGCTATGCCTGGCTGGGCCTGCTCCCCAGCTCCTTCTTTCCTGCCTGCCACACCCCACTGGGCCTCCCTCCCGCCTGATTGGACTCTGCCCCTCCAATGTCCCCTCCAGAGGATCCCTCCCTGGCTAGCCTGTTTCCCCAAGTGCTTTCCCACCTCCATGTCTTTGCCCAAGCTGTGCCCGCTACCAAGAAGCCCTTTCTCCTCAGCAGACTTGCACTCCTCTTGTTAAATCAAACCTGTTGGGAAACATTCCCTGGGGTCTCTTGGGGTTCGTGGGCATCTCTCTGTCCCAGTCCTGGCTCAGGACACCCCCCCTCTACAGGAACAAGGCTGGTGGGCTGCCTGGAACCTGGGCCCGTGTAGTGGCAGCCCTGCTGCTGCTGGCTGTTGGCTGCTCCCTGGCTGTGAGGCAGCTCCAGAATCAGGGCAGCTCGACAGGAAGCTTGGGCTCTGTGGCCCCTCCACCCGGCGGACACTCCCACAGCTCTGGCGTATACCACCACGGTGCCATCATCAGCCCTGCAGGTCAGTGAGTGCTGGGGGCAGCTTGGGGGAGGGGAGGGTCAGGGGTCACCGGCCCAGCCCCCCTCTTTGCTGCATGACAGTGCCTTCCTTGCTGCAGCCACATGCTCCCACCTAGGCCGAGAGCTGCTTGTTGCCGGGGGCAACGTCGTGGATGCTGGAGTTGGAGCCGCATTGTGCCTGGTAGTGGTGCATCCTCATGCCACAGGCCTAGGTCAGTGACCCCTGACCCCAGACCACAACCCCAACCCACAGCCTGATCAGTGACCTGGAACTTAGGGAGTCAGTAGCCCTGACCTCAAGGCTGCTTAGTGAGCAGGACCTAGGGTTTGGGAGGCAGTCCCAACCCCAGGCTATGACCCTTGAGCCCAGGTCCTTGGAACCTTGACCTCAGGCCTGGTCAGTAACTTCTGATCCCAGGCTCAGTCAAGGGATCTTGACTGAAATAAGTCAGTGACTCTTGACCTGCGGCTGCTGAGTGACCCCTCTGTCTCCTGCAGGTGCCATGTTTTGGGGCCTCTTCCACAATAGCTCCTCGGGCAATTCCACGGCCCTGACATCGGGCCCAGCACAGACCCTGGCACCCGGCCTGGGGCTGCCCACGGCTCTGCCCACCCTGCACCTACTGCACGCACGCTTTGGCCGCCTGCCCTGGCCACGCCTGCTAGTGGGCCCCACCACGCTGGCTCAGGAGGGCTTCCTGGTGGACACACCCCTGGCAAGGGCTCTGGTGGCCCGGGGCACAGAAGGCCTCTGTCCACTATTTTGCCATGCTGATGGGACGCCCCTGGGCGCTGGGGCCCGAGCCACTAACCCACAACTGGCAGCTGTGCTTCGCAGGGCAGCCTTTGCTCCCACCTCAGACCTTGCTGGGGACGCTCTACTGAGTCTGCTGGCGGGAGACCTGGGGCTGGAGGTGCCCTCAGCTGGACCCAGGCCCGCTTTGGAACCAGCACAGCAGCTACCTGTGCCCCAGGGCATCCTGTTCACCACCCCTAGTCCCTCAGCTGGCCCGGAACTGCTGGCACTGTTGGAGGCAGCCCTGCACTCTGGGGTGCCCATCCCTGACCCCTGCCCACCATTCCTGCAGACTGCTGTGAGCCCTGGGAGCAGTGCCCTGGCCGCCGTGGACAGCAGCGGCTCTGTGCTCCTTCTCACCTCCTCGCTCAACTGCTCCTTTGGCTCTGCACACCTGTCCCCAAGCACTGGGGTTCTGCTCAGCAACCTGGTGGCCAAGTCTACTGCTAGTGCCTGGGCCTGCCCCCTCATCCTCCGTGGCAGCCTGGATGACACAGAGGCCGATGTGTTGGGGCTTGTGGCTTCAGGGACCCCTGATGTGGCCAGGGCCATGACTCACACCATACTCAGGCATCTGGCGGCAGGGCCCCCAACCCAGGCCCAGCACCAGCACCAGGGGCAGCAAGAACCAACACAGCATCCCAGCACTTGTGGCCAAGGGACCCTGCTCCAGGTGGCAGCCCACGCAGAGCACGCCCATGTCTCCAGTGTCCCCCATGACTGCTGCCCCTTCCAGGGGTTCTAACAGGATGGAAGTGGGTCTGGCAGAAGACAGAGTTATCTGAAGCACGGGGGCAGGAGCAAAGCAGATCCAGCAGCAGTCGAGTGTGCACCCGCAGGGTGTGGTGGCTCACACCTGTCATCTCAGCTCTTTGGGTAGACAAGGCAGGAAGACACCTTGAGGCCAGGAGTTTGAAACCAGCCTAAACAACAGAGCAAGAACTCTCGTCTCTACTAAAATTTTAAAAATTTGCCAGGGGCGGTGGCACATGCCTGTTGTCCCAGCTGCTTGGGAGGCTGAGGCCGGGAGCTTGCTTGAGCTCAGGAGTTCAAGGCTGCAGAAAGCTAGGGTCACCCCACTGCATTCCAGCCTGGACAACAGAGTGAGACCCTGTCTTTAATAATAATAATAATAATAGCCGGGTGCTGTGGCTCACGCCTGTAATCCTAGCACTTCAGGAGGCCAAGGCAGGTGGATCACCTGAGGCTAGGAGTTCGAGACCAGCCTGGGCAACATGGTGAATCCCCGTCTTTACTAGAAATACAAAAAATTAGCTGGGCGAGGTGGCGTGCACCTGTAATCCCAGCTACTCAGGAGGCTGAGGCAGCAGAATCACTTGAATCCGGGAGGTGGAGGTTGCGGTGAGCCGAGATCGCACCATTGCAACCCCACCTGGGCAACAAGAGCGAAACTCTGTCTAAAAAAAAGAGTGTGTATCTATTATGTGCTCACTGCTGGCTCACGCCCCAACCTCTGGCCTTTTCAGTTCCTAAACTTGAGTTCTGGCATCCAGAGCTAACACAATCATTCTTCAGATCACCCACACTGGATGGAATCTCTAGCTGTTTTATCAGCTAAGAACATCAGGGTAATAAGGAAAAAGCAATAGGGCCTGGGGGTAGCCCTGAGTTCAGATCCAGCTTTCAGGAGGACAGGGGAGAGTGCAGAGCCTCTGCCTAGGCTCTGGGCCCCACGGAGCAGGACAGGCAGAGCCCAGGGTACTGTTGGCATCTCTGTCCTTCCCTTCAGGACAGCCCTTACCTATCTTCCTCAACCAGACTGGGTACAAAATAAAGATCAAGTCTCCCGGAAACCAAGCGCCATTCCTGCTTCTTGGTTAATTTTCCATCAGCTTTTGAAGCAACTGGAGTCAGGGCTTCCCTGATGGGCAGCACAGGTGACCAACAACCAGAGAGGGGAGAGCCTGGGTTGACATCTTTCAGCTTCCCCCTGCTCCGCTCACCTCCTGCCTCCTGGGGCACCAGATGTGCAAGGTGAATGTTTTCATTTCACTTTCTAGAACAGACAGCAAAGCAGAGAAGCGGTTGAGAGGGTGAGAAGGTGCCCCAGGGGCTTGGGTACAAAGGGATTGGAGTTGAGCATGTGGAAATTCAAGGTGAAGGTTAGCCCTGACCTCCCCCCAGGGTTAGGTCCTCTCTGGACCACAGCCCTCTATACACAGCTTCTCAAACCAAGAAGCAACGGTGACCAGTAAGTAGCACTTCCCCTCCCCTGCCATTGTAAAAGGCTTCTCTGATTTAATAGACCGTTTGGTCCCACCACCTCCACCTCCCACTCCCAAGAAAATTCTTCTCCATAATGGCATCACAATGTACCCAGTTATTTAGGTCCCAAACCTGGCATCCCCCTCATTTCCTCTTCCCCGACATCCAAATCCATCACCCCCCCAACCTGCTCCACATTAGCCCAAATCTGACCTGTTCTCATTTTCCCTGGGTCCAGTTCACCAGTTTCTAAATGGTCTTCCCGTGCTTCCACCTGCGCAGACCTACAGTCCATCCCCCACACAGCAGCCAGCATCATCTTGTTAAAATGTAAATCAGATCCAAGCCTGACCCTGCATTAAACTCACCAGTGATTTCCCATCACCCTCAGAATGAAATCCTAGCCCGGGGCCCATGCAACCTTGCTTCTCGCCAGCCTCAGCCCCTCCAGCCCTGGACCTTTGTAAATCGCAAGGCTTGGGATTTCGTCCCCTTAGATCCTTGCAGGAGTGCGGGGAAGGGGGGCCCTTCTTGTCACTCAGCTCTCATCCCAAAAGCCACTTCCTCACAGAGGCCTCCCCTGACCAACCCCTCAAATCATTATTGTAGACCCTATTTAATAGTAATTAGCCGTGTTTTTAACGGGTGATGTATTCACGTTCCAGCGTTTAAAAAGCTCCTGCAATTAGAATTGCATTCCTAATTCTCTTCATAATTACGATCCTTTTTAATGCATTTGGCTCCGTGTTCCTCCACGAGAGCAGCGGCTTTGTTCCGACCGCCTAGCACGGAACGCAGCAGGAGCCCAGTAATTGTTGAATGGCTCAACGTTCGGAGCGCAGGGGCCGATCGGGGACAAGGCGGATCGATGTGCTACACCTCGGTTTGTTTCCGAGATGGGCCCTCAGCAATGCCCCCAAGGGGCTCCAAAGGGGCAGATGCCACAGCCGCCAGGAAAGTACGGGTGTGAGCAGAAGGCTGGGAAAGACCACGCGCCGCTCAGCTAGGGACTTCCGCTCAGAGCTAAGGCGGAAACGCCTCTTTCCCTGGCCCCGCCCCTTCCCCGCCTTTCGGGGGGGTCATCCGCCCCGGCCCCGCCCCTCTTGGTGGCCCCGCCCCTCTTGGTTTCCCCGACCCTCCAGGTTCTTCCGCCTCCGCGCCGACACTACCGGTGCGCATGCGCCATGCCCTGACCTGGAAGCTGCTGGGCCCGGGGCACACGTGTTTTGTGTTTCGGTGAGTGTGGCGGGGATGGGGAGCAGGGAACTCGCCGAGCCGCTGTCTCCTGGAGAGGCGACGCAAAGTGGCGCCCGGCCTGCCGACCGCCATGGCCTATTGAAGCACAGCCGCGAGTTCTTAGACTTCTTCTGGGACATTGCGAAGCCTGAGCAGGAGACGCGACTTGCGGCCACGGAGAAGCTGCTGGAGTATCTGCGCGGCAGGCCGAAGGTGGAGTGGCGGGGTCTGGGGCAGGGGCCGCGCATATCCCGGCAAGGAAGAGGCGGCGGGCCAGGGATTTGGGACGGGGGGCACGTGGTCGCGAACCTAGATGCCAAGGTGCGCGGGGGCGTGCACCTTGTTTCACCATTGAACACGAGGGTGCGCTTGGTTCTGCAGGGGTCCGAGATGAAATATGCCCTGAAGCGCCTAATCACGGGACTCGGGGTTGCGCGAGAAACAGCCCGGCCGTGTTACAGTTTGGCCCTGGCACAGGTGAGGTGGTGCTCCTGGCAGGATCCCAGCCATCCAGGTCAAAACGGTGGGGTGTGAGGAGGGCAGGTGTGGTGTATCAGCTGCGGCGGAGGGGCAGCCCGAGAGAGAGGTAGGGAGTGGCAGAGTTGATTGGAGGCCAACCTGAGGGAGGTCTCCTTACATAAAGGTGGAGAAAGTGTGAGCAAGGCCTGGCCAGGTTTTCTATTTGGTGCTTGGGTTGCCCGGCCTGTTAGGTACACTTGCTGGGAGCAGTGCGCGCTGGGTGGGCTCCCTTAGGCCTGCAAAGGCATTCAGCTGATTGCAGTAGACCACTCTCTGAGGAGCCTTGACAAGGGGAAGAACAATAAAGACCCAGGCCTGCAGGATCAGCCTGAGGGGAGCTCAGACCAGGTGTGGAGAGAAGACCCAGTGGCTGAGAATTTCAGACGAGCAATCTAGGGGCTATAGAAGGTACTTTTGTGCTGGGCATTGTGGTTCATGCCTGTAATCTCAGCACTTTGGGAGGCCGAGGTGAGCGGATCACCTGAGGTCAGGAGTTCAAGACCAGCCTGGCCAACATGGTGAAGCCCCGTCTCTACTACAAATACAAAAATTAGCTGGACGTGGTGGCGTGTGCCTGTAATCCCAGCTATCCAGGAGGCTGAGGCAGCAGAATCACTGGAACCCAGGAGGCAGAGGCCGCAGTGAGCCGAGATCACGCCACTGCACTCCAGCCTGGGCAACAGGACAACACTCCATCTCAAAAAAAAAAAAAAAAGAAAAAAGAAAAGAAAAACAACAAAAATTAGCGGGGCGTAGTGGTGGGTGTCTGTAATCCCAGCTACTCAGGAGGCTGAGACAGGAGAATCGCTTGAACCCAGGAGGTGGAGGTTGCAGTGAACCGAGATCGCACCACTGCACTCCAGCCTGGGCAGCAGAGCGAGACTCCATCCCATAAAGTACTTTCAGAAGCCCTGGTGGAGACAGAGCAGGGGGATGAGACTTGGTTCCATGTGAGCAGCTCCAGAGGCGTCCTTGGGGTGGGACTAGGGACCTGAGGCTTCTTGGGAGAAGTTGAAAGGGGAAAGGCGGTTAAGGTTTGTGAAGATGTAGCTGGGCCACTCTCCTGCACCCCTCTTCCTCCTGCCACACAACTGCTGGCAGCTGTTACAGTCTTTCGAGGACCTCCCCTTGTGCAGCATCCTGCAGCAGATACAAGAAAAGTATGACCTGCGTGAGGTGAAGAAGGTAAGTGGATCCAGGGACGTCAGCAGCCCCAGGGGTGGGAGGCTTGGGGAACGGGGAGTCCCAGGGCCCCTCATGCCTGTGCCTGGAATCCTTCTCTAGACAATGCTGAGACCTGCTCTCTTTGCAAACCTGTTCGGAGTACTCGCCCTCTTTCAGTCAGGCCGGCTGGTGAAGGTAAGAGCTTTGGAGGGGCTGGGGGAATGTAGGCTGACTTGGAATGGGTAGGGGACAGTAGTGTGCCCTGTTCATACCCTCTGTCGTTCCGTGGGGACCAGGACCAGGAGGCCCTGATGAAGTCCGTGAAGCTGCTGCAGGCCCTGGCCCAGTACCAGAACCACTTGCAGGAGCAGCCCGGGAAGGCCCTGCTGGACGTCCTCTCCGAGGTACGAGCTCACCCGCTGTGCGGGCTCGGCCAGCGCTTCCCGTTACAGAGACATCATCGGGGCTTGGATGAGAGTCTGGAACAGCATTGTTCCATAGAAATACAGAGATGTATAATTTGAAGTGTTTCAGTGACTTAGTCGAAAAGGTAAAAAGAAACAGGTGTCATTTAGTAACATTTTACTTCGTCTGGTATATCTAAAATATTACTGCAGTATGCATTGGTATAAAAAACCGTTGAGGTATCTTACATGCTTTTTTTTTTTTTTTTTTTTGAGACAGAGTCTCGCTCTGTCACCCAGGCTGGAGTGCAGTGGCACGATCTCAGCTCACTGCAAGCTCCGCCTCCCGGGTTCACACCATTCTCCTGCCTCAGCCTCCCGAGTAGCTGGGACTACAGGCGCCTGCCACCTCACCCAGCTAATTTTTTTTGTTTTTTAGTAGAGATGGGGTTTCACCGTGTTAGCCAGGATGGTCTCGATCTCCTGACCTTGTGATCCGCCCATCTCGGCCTCCCAAAGTACTGGCATTACAGGCGTGAGCCACCGGTCCCAGCCTCTTACACACTTTTTGTCAGGTAGTCTCCAGAATCCAGTGTTTATTTTACACTTAGGCACATCCCTGTTCAGATTGGCCACCTTTGAAGCGCTCAGCAGCCCCGTGTGGCTGTGACTACTGTATTGGGCAGTGCAACTCCAGAACTGTGCCTGGCGCGTCACAAATATATAAAACGTTTGCCTTGTTATCCTAGTCAAGGCTGGCCCCTCGTGGGCCTCCACTGCCCGACTTGGGAAGGTAGCACCTAGGCCCTTTTGCCACTGAAGAGAAAGGCAGGGGCTGGCAGGTCCCAGGCCGGGGCTTACTGTGCAGTCTTGACCTCAGAGCCGGAAGGACCTGAATTTGAATCCCAGCTCTCCACCCAGGGCTCCTTGTGTGTGAAATGAGCTAGTCCTCTGAAATACTAAAAAAAAAAAAAAAAAGGAATAATTAAAAGGGTAGCTCTGACTGGGCACAGTGGCCCACGCCTATAATCCCAGAACTTTGGGAGGCCAAGGTGGGTGGATCACTTGAGGTCAGGAGTTCGAGACCAGCCTGGCCAACATGGTGAAACCCTGTTTCTACTAAAAGTACAAAAATTAGCTCAGTGTGATGGTGCACACCTTTAATCCCAGCTGAAGCAAGAGAATTGCTTGAACCTGGGAGGCAGAGGTTGCAGTAAGCCAAGATCACACCACTGCACTCAACCTGGGCAGCAAAGCGAGACTCTGTCTCAAAAAAAGCAGCTACCTCTGGGCCAGTTAGCATCAGTGGGATGCTTGTCAAAAACCCAGCTGCCTGGGAATTTGAGTTTTGTTAGCAAATACCCTCTGATGACTCTGGTGCCTCACCAGGTGGCCCTGTGTCAGGAGCCTGGCAGGTAGAGCAGGATCCACCGGGCTCATCCTGCAGAGGAAGCCACCATTTCTTTATCTCTCCATCCTTAGGTCTCAGTGGCTACATTGCAGGAGATCCTGCCAGAGGTCCTTAAAGCCGACTTGAATGCAATACTCAGCTCCCCTGAACAGCTGGAGCTCTTCCTCCTGGCCCAGCAGAAGGTGCCCTCCAAGCTCAAGAAGCTGGTGGGATCCGTGAACCTATTCTCGGATGAGAATGTTCCCAGGTGTGACGGAGGTGGGCGGATTTGCCCTCCCTGGGGCTGTGGGACTGCATCTGGCCAGGACCAGGTTTGCCATGTGGCCTGGGGGTGTCCCGGCTGCTCTTGGCACCCTGGCCTTTGCCCGTGAGGCGAGTGTTCCCTCAGTCCCTTGCTCTCCGCAGGCTGGTGAACGTGCTGAAGATGGCCGCCGCCTCCGTGAAGAAGGACCGCAAGCTGCCCGCCATTGCTCTGGACCTGCTCCGCCTAGCGCTCAAGGAAGACAAGTTCCCACGGTTCTGGAAGGAGGTGGTGGAACAAGGGTTGCTGAAGATGCAGTTCTGGCCAGCCAGGTGCTCGCGGGGCGTGTCTTCTCTCGGCCCCCTTCCCTGTCTGTGAAGTGGGGCTGGGCCACCAGTCCTGAGGTCCCCGCCAGGGGTCCCAAGGGCTCTGATCAGGCTCTGTCCCGCACCCCCTTAGCTACCTGTGTTTCCGCCTGCTGGGCGCAGCCCTGCCCCTGCTGACCAAGGAGCAGCTGCAGCTGGTGTTGCGGGGAGACGTGATCCGCCATTATGGGGAGCACGTGTGCACTGCGAAGGTGGGTAACGCCCGTGCAGCTCGACACTGCCAGAAAGGCTAGACAGGGAGCTCTCCCTGCCAAGAAGGGGAGCAGGGCACCTCGGGGGCTTGGCCACGGGTGTCCCCTCTGTCTGGGTAGTGAGCTGCCTGAACCCCTTCCCCTCGGACAGATTTGATTTTTTGAGTTGGAGTTTCGCTCTTGTCGGCCAGGCTGGAGTACAGTGGTGTGATCTGGGCTCACTGCAACCTCCACCTCCCAGGTTCAAGCGATTCTCCTGACTCAGCCTCCTGAGTAGCTGGAATTACAGGTGCCCACTACCACGCCCAGCTAATATTTGTATTTTCAGTAGAGACGGGGTTTTGCCATGTTGGCCAGGCTGGTCTTGAACTCCTGACCTTAGGTGATCCACCCGCCTTGGCCTCCCAAAGTGCTGGGATTACAGACGTGAGCCACTGCGCTCGGCTTCCCTCTGACGGTTTTGTAAGGTCAGGCCCTTCTGCCAGCAGGCCCCTCATGGGCGTGGATAGCCAGTGGGCTGTTCAGACCTCCACCGCTCCAACCCATGCTGCAGTGATGAGAACAGTCGTCATGACCGTGTTTGGGCACCAGTGAGCCTGATGCCCAGTAAGTGCTGCTGGGTTTACTGTTCTCACCAGCTCATTTTATCTTTGCAACGAGTTTCAGAGAGCTGTCATTCTGGGTGAGGGGGCAGACTTGAAGTATCAGGCAGTGGTTAAGAGTTTGGGTTGGACGGTGGTGCACACCTGGAGTCCCAGTTACTCAGGAGGCTGAGGTGGGAGGATCAGTGAGCCATGATCGTGGCACCGCACTCTGGGGACATAATTCTAAAAAATCTAAAAGGAAAACAGCTTGGGCCGTGAAGCCAGACATTACCCACTGGGAGCCTCTGACCCTGAGACGTTCTTTCTAGGTGTTTTTGTGTCTCCCTTTATTCACCTACACAATGATAATATTGGCTGACTGCAAAGGGTTGCTAAAATGCTAAGCTGCCACACAAAAACGTGGGGTGTGGGTCCTGGCGCTGAGGAAGTGCATGGGAGGTGGTGGTTTTTGGTCCTGAAGATGACACAGCTAGGAATTAGCAGCATGGGCTTTGAACCCAGGTCAGTCTCGCCTCAACTACCACCCTGCCCTGCATGGAGCCAGAAAACAGACCATCCCCATCCAGCAAGGCAGAAAGGGGCCTTCTGGGGCCGGAGGTGGTGAAGCTGGGGCAGTCAGACCCAGAGAGGCCTTGATGCCAGACAAAAGCACTGGGGTGACGGAACTGTTGCAAGTTCAGGCTCAGCCTAGCTGTGTACGACGCGAGGTTTCCGGGCCTTGGTTTAACCCGTAGCGGGTGCAAGCCTGGTGGATTGTTGGGTTATTGACCGCCTGCCCCCTGGGCTGGTGGGCTCAGCTCCATGCCTAACTTCTTGCAGCTCCCAAAGCAGTTCAAGTTTGCCCCAGAGATGGAGGATTATGTGGGCACCTTCCTAGAGGGGTGCCAGGATGACCCTGAGCGGCAGCTGGCCGTGCTAGTGGCCTTCTCATCCGTCACCAACCAAGGCCTCCCTGTTGCGCCTACTTTCTGGCGGGTCGTGCGGTTCCTGAGCCCTCCGGCCCTGCGGGGCTATGTGGCCTGGCTGCAGGACATGTTTCTCCAGCCAGACCTGGACTCCTTGGTTGACTTCAGCACCAACAACCAGAAGAAAGCCCAGGACGCGTCGCTCCACGTGTGAGTGGACCTTGGGGAAGGACCCCTAACTTAGGAGTTAGCTTCCTAGGCCTGCAGAGCCCAGCAACCCGAGCCCTCCCTCCACAGTGTCCTGGCTCTAAACCGTGAGAGGAGAGAAGGGAAGAGCCTGAGCTCTCATGTGAGGCTTCCGTGTGCTTGTGTGGTCGCACACTGGTGATTGGGATGGGGAGATCTTGGCTTCCTGAGATCAGGCAAAGGAATGTCCTGTTTTTGCCAGTTCTTCTGAGACAGAGTCTCACTGTGTGGCCCAAGCTGGTATGCAGTGGCAGGTGATCTCAGCTCACTGCAATTTCTGCCTCCCAGGTTCAAGTGATCAAGCGATTCTCTGCCACAGCCTCTCCGGTAGCTGGGACTACAGGCACCCGCCACCACACCCAGCTAATTTTTCTATTTTTAGTGGAGATGGGGTTTCACCATGTTGGCCAGGCTGGTCTCGAACTCCTGACCTCAAGTGATCCACCTGCCTTGGTCTCCCAAAGTACTGGGATTGCAGGTGTGAGCCACTGGGCCCAGCCTGTTTTTGCCAGTTCTAAGTGGCTCACATGACCTCACCTCCTGCCCTGCTAGGCCTGAGCGAGCTGTGTTCCGGCTGAGGAAATGGATCATCTTTCGATTGGTGAGCATTGTGGACAGCCTGCACCTGGAGATGGAGGAGGCCTTGACTGCACAGGTGGCCAGGTACGTACGAGATGTGCTGGAGCCCCAGCTTCCCATGGGCGTGTGGCCAAGGAATGGGGCCCCTTAACTCGTCCTAGTTTGCATCCCCTGGAGCCAGAAGCCTTTGGGTTGAGTCATCAGTGGGGAACAGGTGCAAGGGGACTTGGGAATTCTTTAGGAACCCGTGAAGGGAAGGGGCCCAGGAGGCATCCCAGCTGCAGGGGCCTAAAAGGTTCAGGTGTGCTCTGCGCGCCCTGCAGGCAGCTTTTGCACGTGGGAGCTGTGAGGGAAGCCTCTGCCCACACCTGCCTCGGCTGTGCCTGTGCAGAGCCGGGTGCTCGAATCACCCTCAACATTCACGGTTGCAAGAGGGGGCTGCACTGGCCCCATGTCTGCCGGAGCAGTGACGTGACTTGGCCATGACCACACAGCCTCCCATCTCTTGGTTTCTTGGGAGGGGCACTGATTCTCTCTCTTCAGCTCGGGTTAAGCCGCGTTCAGCTGGGGATCCAGACCAGAGAAACGGCCCCTTCCCATCCTAGCCCAGCCCAGCCCAGCCCAGCCACCTCCAGCCTTGCCCGTCAGGCCCCTGAGGACTGTGCCCAGAGCAGAAGGGCTCCCCCTCGTCCTCCTGGCCTCGTACGCTCGGTGGTGCCATCCAAGGAGGGGAGCCTGTAAAACCAATGGCAGTGAATGGTGATGGCCGCTCTCCCGCCCTCCCCAGGTTTTGTTTGTTCCACGCGTTCTTTGTCACAAAGAAGCCCACATCCCAGATCCCCGAGACAAAGCAGCCGTTCTCCTTCCCTTTGGAAAGCCAGGCCCGAGAGGCGGCCAGCAGTGCCTTCTTCAGGTGAGTCTCGGGCAGCCCAGGAGAGGCCCAAGGGTGGGAAGGCCTTGAGGGCGCCTGCTGCCTCCGGGTCCCCCAAGCTGGGAACAACGGCAGAGGTCCCGGGAGTTCTAGTAGGTCCTGTAGAGGTGGGAGACTGAGCCCTGGGGAGGGCGGAGGGAGGCGGCTACATTCACTAGTCCGGTCTGGTGACCCCAAGCCCCACCCCTCGCCCAGTCTGCTGCAGACCCTCAGCACGCAGTTGAAGCAGGCCACGGACCAGACTCGGGGTGGGCAGCCCTGGACCTACCACCTGGTGCAGTTCGCAGACCTGCTGTTGAATCACAGCCACAACGTGACCACCGTGACACCCTTCAGTGCGCAGCAGCGCCAGGCCTGGGACCGGTGAGCACGCGGGATTTCCAGGGGACGGGCAGGACGCTGCAGTCTGACTGGCGCAGGGGCCTGGGAATCCGCCTGTCTCCCACAGGATGCTGCAGACTCTGAAGGAGCTGGAGGCCCACTCCTCAGAGGCCAGGGCTGCTGCCTTCCAGCACCTTCTGCTCCTTGTGGGCATCCACCTCCTCAAGGTACCGGGGCCTGGGAGGGAGGGGCCGTGAGCCTGGGGTTCTGTGGCGCAATGGGCCCCCTACCGAGAGGCCTGAGGGCTGTGGGGGTGGCCAGGAGAGGCTCTGGGGGAGTTAAGTTGGGAGGTGTTTGAAGCCAGCCTCGTCACAGTGGAAACGTCCCTCTGGCCAGTTAGCGGCACTAGCCGGTGTCCTCGGCTCTCCGTGCAGGGTCTCTCGTAATCCCCGTAGCTTTGAGGCAGCCACCTCCTCTCCATGTTTGACGTGGAGAAACGGAGACTCTGACTCAGAGGCAAAGTAGCTTGCGCTGTACCCGCAGCTGTGGGAACACCTTCGGGCGACGGGCTCTCTAGAACCACGGAGTCTCCCTCTCGGTTCTTCCCATCAAGAAGCCCTGACCACATTCGAGGCTCAGTACTCTGATTTCTTTTGAGAGTTTTCTTCTCATAACATAGGAGGCTCTTCCCGGGGCTGCTTCGCGTCTTCTGTAGCCTGAGTAGGTGGGTCTCTCGCTTGCTCCCGTCTGGCCACTTGACTGTGGTTGTCTTACTTGCGAGCTTTGGTTATTCTGAGCCCAGCATGTGGATGAGCTGTTTGGGGAAAGGTTGGCCACGATACCCCTTCTGATTCTAGGCGTCAGGCCTTTGATAGCAGCAGAGCCCTGGTGATTCTGGGACACATGGGGAGCCTGTCCCCAGCCTTGGGATCTCTGAACTGGACTTGGACAGAGGAGGCTGCAGTTTGCTGTGTTGGACCTTTAGATAAAATGTGCAGCTCTGGCCGGGTGCGGTGGCTCACACCTGTCATCCCAGCACTTTGGGAGGCCGAGGCGGGTGATCACTTGAGGTCAGGAGTTCGAGACCAGCCTGGGTAACACAGTGAAACCCTATCTCTACTAAAATACAAAGATCAGCCGGGCGTGGTGGCAGGTGCCTGTAATCCCAGCTACTCAGGAGGGTGAGGCGGGAGAATTGCTTGAACCTGGGAGACGGAGGTTGCAGTGAACTGAGGTGGCGCCACTGCACTCCAGCCTGGGTGACAGAGCAAGATTCCGTCTTAGAAAAAAAGAAAAAGGCGCAGCCCAGAGAAGGACAGGGCCCTGCCTGGGCACACAGCCTGGGAGCCGGAGAGCAGTGACAAGGGCTTTGGGCGGCTTTGTCCCACCCTGGCCTGAACGTTCAAGCTGCCCACTGCATTATGAGGGGCAAGTCTGTCTTTTAGGTGCCAAAGATCCCACAGTTTTCAAGAGCGCCTCCTGTACACGCACATACGCACACCACACCTCCTCACTCAAGTCCGGGGTTATCCCCAGTCAGATGAGTTCAACGTAATTGGTTAAAACTAATGACTTTCAGTTCAGTCTCTCATGCCAAGCCAAGCATGGAAGGAATAATCTAGAATTATGAACTGGGGGCTGAGGCTTGCTGGCTTCTCTGGGACCCTGACCATCCTTGTCAGGCTCTGCCTCTCTTGAGTGTCAAAGCGGGAGTGGGACGCCTTGTCTCCTGCAGGCTTTTGGATCCTGTAACTGCGTATTAGGTGTAAAAAGGCCCTCAACTAGCCAGGTGCGGTGGCTCAAGCCTGTAATCCCAGCACTTTGGGAGGCCGAGGTGGGCGGTCACCTGAGGTCAGGAGTTCAAGACCATCCTGGCCAACATGGTGAAACCCCGTTTCTACTCAAAATACAAAAATTAGCTGTGCATGGTGGCATGTGCCTGTAATCCCAGCTACTTGGGAGGCTGAGGCAGGAGAATGACTTGAACACGGGAGGCGGAGGTTGTGGTGAGCCGAGATCACACCACTGCACTCCAGCCTGGGCAATAGAGCGAGACTCCATCTCAAAAAAAAAAAAAAAACCCTCAGTTCTCGGGGTGTCCTGGGGTCCAGCTGGGGGCTTCCATTCTGGATTATAGGGGTGACTGGCCAGGGCGGGCCAGGGGTTGGGGTGTTGAAGGCTTCTGATGCCACTGCTCCCATTTGGCCAGCCCCTCGCCTGGCTTAGAAGGGCGAGGGACAGGGCCTGGCCCCAGTGTGTGTCCTGTCCTGCCACAGTCCCCTGCAGAGAGCTGTGACCTGCTGGGCGACATCCAGACCTGCATCAGGAAGAGCCTGGGAGAGAAGCCCCGCCGGAGCCGCACCAAGGCCATCGGTGGGTCCTTGGTCACGAGAGGGGCTGGAGTGGTGCAGCGGGGCCAGTGGTCCCCTGTCCGGGCTCAACCCCTCCCTCTTGCAGACCCCCAGGAGCCCCCATGGGTAGAGGTGCTGGTGGAGATCCTGCTGGCCCTGTTGGCCCAGCCCAGCCACCTCATGCGCCAGGTGGCGCGGAGCGTGTTTGGCCACATCTGCTCCCAGCTGACCCCGCGTGCCCTGCAGCTAATTCTGGATGTGAGTTCAGACCTTTGGGAAGGGACCGTGGGCTCACTGAGCAGCAAGCTGCACCGGGGTCGCCACTCCAGCCTCCCGTGTCCCCACCTCCCCGCTGGGAGCCTGCGGCCGGTGGGAGGGTCTCGGTCTCCCTGGCCTGGCCACCTCTCCTAGGCTCCGTTTTCTTCTGGGAAATGGGGGCCTTTGGCCAACGCTGGGCCGGGCCTGGAGAGGAGGGCGGGGGCCGCAGATGGGTCAGCGGCTGGGACCCCTCCCCAGGTGCTGAACCCGGAGACCAGTGAGGATGAGGACCATGTGGTGGTGACGGACGATTCTGATGAGCGGCGGCTGAAGGGTGCAGAGGTGCTGCTGGCGCGGGCCGGGTGGGGGCGGCGGGGAGTGGGACAGTCGGAGAGGTGTGTGACGTGCCTGCCCCTACCACCCAGGACAAGAGCGAGGACGGCGAGGACAACAGAAGCTCAGAGAGTGAAGAGGAGAGTGAGGGGGAGGAGAGCGAGGAGGAGGAGCGCGATGGGGACGTGGACCAGGGCTTCCGGGAGCAGCTGATGACCGTGCTGCAGGCTGGGAAGGCACTGGTGAGCGGGGGGCCGGGGAGGGCTCAGGTGTCCCCGTGTTGTGTGCCCACCCGAGGCCAGGCTGACCACTGGGCCTGTCCCTCAGGGTGGAGAGGACAGTGAGGATGAGGAAGAGCTTGGGGATGAGGCCATGATGGCCCTGGACCAGAGCCTCGCCAGCCTCTTTGCCGAGCAGAAGCTGCGTGTCCAGGCCCGGCGAGATGAGAAGAACAAGCTGCAAAAGGAGAAGGCGCTGCGGCGGGACTTCCAGATCCGGGTGAGCCTGGGGGCGGACCGCCCCGCCTGCCTCCCCCATGCACCCGCCCCTGTGTTGCTGACCTGCCCTCCCGGCCACAGGTGCTGGACCTGGTGGAGGTGCTAGTGACCAAGCAGCCCGAGAATGCCCTGGTCCTGGAGCTGCTGGAGCCGCTGCTGAGCATCATCCGGCGCAGCCTGCGCAGCAGCAGCTCCAAACAGGAGCAGGACTTTCTGCACAAGACGGCGCGCATCTTCACGTGAGCACCGTGGGGCAGGGCGGGCGGGTGCGGCTGGCAGCCCCCAGGCGCAGGAGGGCCAGAGCTCTAGGCTTGCTGTCTGCACAGGAAGGAGAGAGCCAGGCTTCCAGCCTGGGCCCCCAGCTTGCAGGCTCCCCGCTCAGCCCTAGAGGCACACGTCACTCAGTGAATCCCACAGTCCTTGCTTCATCCCCACGTTCTCCCGCCACAGTGCCAGCAGTGCCCTGGAGCTGGGGGCCATCCCTGCCCTTGACAGTCTTGAGTGGGGGTGGAGGGGGACAGTGAGAGCACCTGTGGCAGGGGACACCCAACCCAGTCCTCAGAGGTGTAGCGAGCGTGAGTTTGTCAGGCTGGGAGGCCTTGGGCAGGGCAGAGAGGGAGGAAGAGCGTCCTGACGGGAGCCGGTCAGACACGCAACTGGAAGGTGAGGTGAGCAGCGAGGCCACGGGCCCCTGCACCCTCGCAGGCCCTGACCCTAGTGGTGCTGGGGGCCACGGAGGCATTATCAGCAAGAGCATTGGCGTGGGGAAGGGTCTGGGTCTGGTTTCCCTTTTCAGAAATGGCTGGCAGTGCAGAGAAGGGTTTGGGAGGGGCTGTGCTGGAGGCAGGGGGCTCAGGAGAGAGGCAGGTGCCAGGTAGACCTGCCTGCAGAGCTCAGGTGCTGGGGAGGTGAAGGCCTGGGACCCGGGCGCTGCATGGATAGTCTGGAGGGGTGGGGAGCGTGACTGGCAGTGCATTCTTCCCAGCCCCAGGCCACGCCTTCTCAGATAGTTCTGCCAGTGTGCGTGGACAGTGTTCGTTGAGCATCCTGCCTCTTGTCCCATTGTGTCCCCACCCCTGCAGGGCCACATAGGGTTCTGAGCACACCAACCCTTGTCTGTCTTTACACAAGGCCGGGAGGCCACAGCCCCAGGACAGTCAAGTGTGGGCGGGAGGGGTGCCCCAGGCGGGTGGGTGGCCCTTGGTGCAGCCTCCGCTCAGGGAGCTGTTCTGTTCTCCCCTGGGGTGCTCCGCTCCCCCAAGCACGCTGAGCCCACACGGCTTCCAAGCAGCCTGCAGGCGGCCTGGGCCTTCCTCTGTGGCCTGGGTCTCCTCTGTCTTCTAGGTCTGTTTCCCCACCTGTAAAGTGGGACTTGGGCTGGCTCTGCTTGGCGGAGCAGGGTGGACCGAGAATGTTGTGACCAGCTCTCGTCCTCACCACCCATAGGCACCACCTGTGCCGTGCCCGGCGCTACTGCCACGACTTGGGCGAGCGCGCAGAGGCACTGCATGCCCAGGTGGAGCGGTTGGTGCAGCAGGCTGGCCGCCAGCCCGACTCCGCCACCGCCCTCTACCACTTCAACGCCTCCCTCTACCTGCTCCGGGTCTTGAAGGGCAGCACTGCCGAGGGCTGCATGCGTGAGACACGGGAGAAGCAGAAAGCCGGCACTGACCCCAGCCCCGTGCCCACCGGCCCGCAGGTGAGCAGGGCCTGGCCCAGGAGCAGCCCCAGGCATTTCACAGCCAGGGAGGGGAGGCCGGGACTTCCCCAGGGCCCAACCCTCAGCCTGCTGAAGGGAGGCCAGGCTCTGCCCCCGTCCCAGGGACCCCTCTCCTGGCGTCACCCAGCCCTCTCTCGCTTGGCCTAGGCTGCCAGCTGCTTGGACTTGAACCTGGTGACCCGGGTGTACTCATCAGCGCTGAGCTCCTTCCTGACCAAGCGCAACAGCCCCCTCACAGTTCCCATGTTCCTCAGCCTCTTCTCCCGGCACCCGGTGAGTGTTGGGGCCTGCCCTGCTGACTCAGGGTCCCTGCTCAGCCCAGCCTGCACCTCACAGCCCTTGTCACTCCCCACCAGGTTCTCTGTAAGAGGCTTCTCCCCATCCTGGTCCAGCATGTCACAGGCCCAGTGCGGCCCCGTCATCAGGTAAGAGGCTTCCCAGCTCCCAGCCCAGGGCCTGTCTGAATTAACCCACTTAACCCTCTTCTGACTGGATATTGTGAGGCCCCAGAGTGCTGCCCTGGTGAGCATGGGCACAGCCGTCCCTGCCCTACTGGCCTGACTGTGGTACACGCTCTCTGATGGGGGTGGCCATGCCCTGGCCCCTGCCACACCTTGAACACAGAGGAGCAGAGGGGGCAGGGCCGGCCTCATTCCCGCAGCCACTGCTGCCCGTCTTGCCACACAGAGGACGCCCCTGGTAGCATCTGCTTAGGTGCCAGGGCTGTCGGGCAGGCTGGAGGAAGATGGCATTAAGCCAGTAATGGGCAGGAGTTGTCCCAACCTGAGGTCCCACCTCTGTCCAGCCGGGAGGTCTTGGTGTCCCCCACCTGCACACGAAGGCCTGGGAGCAGGTGGCCACAAAGCCCAGAGCAGCAGGCAGCCTCGCGCGCTGCCCACGGCAGCGCCCGGCAGGCCCCGAGCCCTCATGCGTCCCTGAGCCGTGCGCACCCAATGTGCCGAGGCTCCTACCACCCACCTTTGCCCAACCACAGGCCTGCCTGCTGCTCCAGAAGGCCCTGTCCCTGCGGGAGGTGAGGTCGTGCTTTGAGGACCCCGAGTGGAAGCAGCTGATGGGCCAGGTCCTAGCAAAGGTCACCGAGGTAACAACCGGGGGCGCCCCTTTCCCTACCCCCTCAGAGTCAGTTCTCTGGGAGAGTTCTCCGGTCTCTGGGAGAGAAGTGAGGATTGGAGCCTGAGTCGGGAGTGGGGGGGAACTGGGATTGTCCCAGGAGACGGTCCCTGCCTCTGGGCCCTAGTCCCGGCGGGGAAACAGAAAGGCTTTGAGCCGCTCTCCGGAGCGCCTCAGCCTGGCCACCCTCCCCTAGAACCTGCGCGTGCTGGGGGAGGCGCAGACCAAGGCGGAACACCAGCAGGCACTGTCCTCCCTGGAGCTGCTCAATGCTCTCTTCAGGACCTGCAAACAGGAGGTGAGGCAGGGGCCCAGCCTGGGGTCGTGTTGGGGTTCCTCTTGGGGGCCTCGGGGCCCCCAGGGCAGCAGTGCCATGCCCAGGCTGGACTGCGGGGATGGGGGTCACGTGGGGAAACTTCGGAGCGCCTGGGCCAGGGCTCTGGATTGTCATTTGGGCAGTTACCGAACCATGGATGGGTGAGTGACTTAGGAAGGGACTGTGCCACCCTGTCCTCCTCCTGCAGGGCGGGGTGAGAGGGTGTGGTGCTGTCACATCCACTGAGAAAGCCGAGAAGGGGCTGGCAGGGCTGGAGACTGTGGAAGGGTTGGAGAACATCCAAGGGTGGGCAGCCAGGTTTCCAGGCCTGGTGCAGGGGTGTGGGTGGCCATCAGGGCAGGGCCAGGAGGCAGCTGGAGGTGGCCATGTGGGTCCCCTGGTCTGGCCCAGAGGGCAGGGTTTGGGAATCTTCAGCATGGGTGCTAGCAGCCCTTGTGGAGGGGGAGCTTGCCACCGGTGTGCTGGCAGGCAGAGGCGGGGCCCGGGATGGGTGATATCACTGGGTGATAGTGAGGAAGTTGGGAGAGCAGGGCTCCTGGGAGCCAGCGGATTCCAACAATAACCCTTCAGGATGTGCAGGAAGGTGGCAGGGGTGGGTGGGGAAGGGCTCTGGCAGCCCTGTGGTGATGGAGTGATGGGGAGTGGCCCTCTTGGAGGTGGGCGGGCCAGGGCCACTGCTGGAGGGGAGGACACCGAGACTCTTGAGACCAGGCCTTCGGCTATGGGAAGGACGAGAACCAACACCTGGGGTGCGTGTTTCCTCCCTCGGTGAGAGACACGGACGACGTAACAGGCAGAAGGAGAGGCTGAGGCCCGGAAAGGGGCAGGGGTCACTGGTGAGGCAGCAGCAGGGCAAAGGTGGGAAGACTGGGAGTCTGGGAGAGGCCCTGTCCTCTGTGGTCCCCGGGAGAGGCCCTGCCCTCTATGGTCCCCATAGCTCTGCCTTCCCACCCTCTGCAGAAGCTGACCTTAGACCTGACGGTGCTCCTGGGCGTGCTGCAGGGGCAACAGCAGAGACTACAGCAGGGGGCACACTCCACCGGCTCCAGCCGCCTGCATGACCTCTACTGGCAGGCCATGAAAACCCTGGGAGTCCAGTAGGTTCTGGGAGGGGGACGCACACCTGGGGCGGGGGTTGGGAACACCCGCACGCTGCTGCACATGTACGCGCTCAAGCGCATGCTCAGATGCGGGAGCCGTAGGCCTCTGGGGCCCCACAGGACCCAGGTGGAGGTGGCAGTGGCTGCTGCCCTCACTGGGCACCTTCTTCCCTTGCTCACTTCCCTTCAGGCGCCCCAAGTTGGAAAAGAAGGGTGCCAAGGAGGTCCCCAGTGCCACCCAGAGCCCTATCAGCAAGAAGCGGAAGAAAAAGGGATTCTTGCCAGAGACAAAGAAGCGCAAGAAACGCAAGTCAGAGGATGGCACGCTAGCAGAGGATGGCACACCTGCAGCCACCGGCAGGAGCCAGCCCCCCAGCATGGGCAGGAAGAAGAGGAACAGGACAAAGGCCAAGGTCCCGGCCCAGGCAAACGGGACGCCTGCCACCAAGAGTCCAGCCCCTGGCACCCCCACTCTGAGCCCCAGCACCGCTGCCAAATCCCCAAAACTGCAGAAGAAAAGCCAGAAGCCGTCCCAGGTGAATGGAGCTCCCAGGCCCCCCGTGGAGCCTGCGGGCCAAAAGCAGCCTCAGAAGGCTCTTCCCGAAAAGGGGGTCGTGGGCAAATCACCACTGTCTGCGCCGGCACGGAGAAAGGCAAGGCTGTCTTTGGTCAGCAGGAGTCCCAGCTTGCTTCAGAGCGGGGCCAAGAAGAAGAAAGCGCAGCTGAGGAAGGCGGGGAAGCCCTGAGCACAGGCACAGGCCACCCTCGGCCCCTGCCTCCATCTTGTCTGAGACTCCTATTTTTTTTTTTTTTTTTTTTACCGTGATTTAATAGGCAAGCTGCTTCTATGGCGCTGGCTCTGCCACTGGGGAGGGTGTCTGGCCACCTGCCCAGGCAAGCACAGCCTAAGCCATTCCTGCAGGGGTCCCAGGGTGCAGAGACCTCCCCGTCCCCGGTTCTGGGCTGGGACCTTGGCTCCAGGGCCATGTCCAGGGCTCTGGTGTTCGCCTGGGTGGGTGCAGGTTGACGCACTGGCTGCAGGCTAGGTACAGGTGTGACCATCACTCCTGCCTGCCACCCCCACCCGTCCCCCGCCTCCAGGCCTTTCTGCTGTGAGGGAGCCACCAGGGAGTGATTTAAATAGGTTTATTTCTTCATTTACAAGAGGAATATATTTGGCTTCTCTCTTAAGACTCTGAGATTCACAATCAGCAGCCCTAAAAAATAAAGGAGCAGTTTGGCTTCCGGAAGGAAGAGGAGGCAACACTCGGACCTGGTTCTTGTACAACAAGAAAACATCGCTGGGGCCCCACTGAGGCTGAGGCTGGTCTTTGGGGGATACCACCCCCACCCCATCCTCTTGTCAGACCCCCAGGGTACCCCAGAGCTTGGGTGGGTGGGTGTTCCACTAGCTTACACACCACTGAAGCCACAGCCAGCCAGTAACTAAGGAGCAAGAAGAGCATTGTCCAAGCCGCCTCTTGGGGCCTCCTGTTGGCCACAAGGGCCCCCCCCCTCCGCACCAGAACCACCTTGATTGCAGCAGATGCGCAGGGAGTGTGTGACGCAGGAGGTAAGCTCCCCCAAAGTGGGTTGGGGCTGGTGTGAAGTTGGCAGCCGCATCCCGGTGTGTGCACGGATGGGACGTGGGTGATCGAAGGCCTGGCCCCCAGGGTCATTTGGTGGAATACCAGCGGGTAGGGCTGGCGTCTCCCGGGGGCCTCGGCCTCAGCTCTGGGGCAGGAAGCTTTGTGGATAGCTGCTTCCTCCAGCAGCCGGAGCCCTGGCTGCTGCCCCACGGATTCTGGGAATGGTCTCCTGGGCCCTGCCCCTGGAAAAGGCTTGGCTCAGCCTCAGGGAGGGAGTGGGTTCCTGGCTTGGGGGGTGGTGGCAGGGAGAGGAGTCCTGTAGAGGTGGGCTGGTGTGTCCCTCCTAGAGCCCTCGAGCCTGGGGGCACAGGTGGTGTACAGCTGCAGCCAGGGCCTTCACCCCTGGTGATGCCAGCTTGTCAGAACAGTCCCCATCTGGGACCTCCAGGCTAGGAGCCAACCCGAGATAGTGAGTGTCCTCTAGAGAGACCAGCCAGGCCAGGGCGTACCCAGCCACTTGAGTGCCCAGCTTCAGTTGCCAGGTTGAGTCCGATATCCCCGAGGTCCGAGGCCCAGCTGAGAAGCAGTGGTCCCGCACACCAGGCCCTTACGTGAGCCTCAAAGCCGGGACTGCCGCCCTGAGGCCTGGGCCACCTGCTCTTTGTAAGGTCCAGGGTCTGTTGAGTCTTCAAAGCTGCAGATCCTGCTTTGCCCAGCAAGTTGTGTGGGAAAGTCCGGCCCCCTGGCCCTTCGTTCCAGGGAGGGCAGGGACTTGCCCAAGATCACATAAGCTGGTGGCAGGCCAGGCTCTCCCCGGACACCCACTTGGGGCTGTCTTCTTCCTTGGCCCCAGGGGCCCTGCAGCCCAAACCTAGGGCTGGGAATCTGTCCAACCATGTGGCTCCAACACACACATCCTTCCAGGGTAACTGAGGACACAGCCTCTTCTTGATGCCAGGGCCACTCAGCAGGCCCAGGCCAGAGAGGGGGGATGCCCAGCCGTGGATCACACACAAAGCTTTGGGGCAGCCCAGCCGGTCCCGGACGCTGTAGGACACCTCCCGGATGAGGTGGGAATGTGAGTTCTTCATTGTCCCAATGGCACCTGGGGAAAGGGGTGTTAGGTCAGAAGTGGGGCTTAGTGAGGCCTATTCCACGGCTGCCCTCCCTCCTTCCCTTTTCTTGCTGTTTGGAGACGCAGGCCTTCCCCTGGTCTTGGGGCTGTGACCCTGGCTCTGGTGCTGCTGGGAAGCTATAGCTCCCAGAGGGAAGGTCCAAGGAGTCAGGCCCTGGTATATCTAGGAGGATCTGGGAGAACAGAAGTCCGGACAGAGTGGGGAGTTCCTGGCCAGTCCTGGCCCTGACCTATGTGAGGCCCCACCCAGGCCTTGGAAGGAAGGAAAGGGGAGCTCATTTACTGGAAGGAGGAGCCTGCTGTCCCACCCATGGCTCCATCAGTAAATTCTGGCAACATCTTCAGAGACCAAGCCCAGGGTTGGTGGAATGTGCTGGGGCAGGAGGTGACTCCGAAGAAAAGTGCTCCCTGTCGCCTCACCCTGGCCTTCCCCCTTCCGCAGGGAGCCCCCGGGGGCCTCCCGGCCTGCACTCACCACCTCAGACTTTCACAGATGCGGGCGGCATCACCAGCTGGTTCACCCTGGGGGAGAGACGGGCGGGGGTCAGGGCGGCGCATCAGCGGGGGCCGGGCCCGGGCACTGCTCTGGCACGTCGCGTCCTGGGGGCCAGCTGACCGGAGGTGCTGGGCAGGGACCTCGTCAGCCCCAGGGGGAGGTGGGAGAGCCCAGGGGTGGGGAGAGGAGAGACAGGAGTAAAGAGGAAAGGAGAAAAGTCAGAAAGTAAGAGGAAGGGGAGGGGGTCCCAGCTTTGAAAACCACTAAGTCCACAGCCAAACCCACGTCTGGACCCCCCGGACACCCCTGTGGGCCCCCCACAGCTCCAGGCTGACCTGGGGGCTGGACCCCAGCAACCAGGTCACCCACTGGGTGCATGGGAGGCCTGTACCCTCCCCACCCATCCCAGGGCAGGGCTCACAGGGGCTATCACGGTCCCTGCTTCCCAGCAGGCACAGCAGGCCTTCCCTCACCCCCACTCACTGCTGCTCAGCCTTGGCGCGGTCGCTGAGGAAGAAGAGAGCGGTGGCGAGGAAGAACATGCCACCCAGGACCACGACGAAGGGGCAGAGCATGAGCGCGTAGCCCAGGCTCAGGAACTCCCAGAGCGGGGAGTCCTTGGTGCTCTGGCGGATCAGGTCTGAGATCTGTGAGGATTTGGGGGTGGATGTCAGGGCAGAGCCCTCCTGAAGCCCCCCAACCTCCCCAGGCCAGCCCCACCCCAGGGTTACTCACAAAGCCAATGAGGTAGGGGCTCCCGGCATCCCCCAGCAGGTGGGAGGTGAAGCTCTGCAAGGCCACAGCAGTGGCCCGCCGGGTGGGGATGACCACGTACTGCGGAACAGGCAGGCAGGTCAGCGGCCAGAGGAGCCAGGCCCACCCGCCTGGCCCCAGCCCCGGGCCATGGCGCTTCTAAAGCCTACACACCCTCAGACTCTCCCCTGCCCTGGATCTTGACACCTCTCCCTGCTGGGCCGTACCTCCTCCCCACAGTCCCCTCTACTGCCCACCCCACCAGCCTGGCTGCTCCTCCCCCACCAGTCACCCCTCTCCTCCCTGAGCCCCTTCCACACACAGCTGCAGTCACCCCCTCAGCCCCAGGGGCTTCCACACCTTCAACCCAGACCACTGTAGCCTGCCCCAGACCGGAAGCATCACTGGCCTCAAACCTGCTGCGCCCCCAGGACACCCCTCAGAAATGAAAATCTTCACCTCCCTCCCAGCTACATGCAGTCAAGGGAGGATACTTTGGGGGTTGCGCGGGTGCCAGTCACTAGAGGCCATTAGCCTGGAGGCCTCCAAGTCTTGGAGTACCCAAGACATCAGGAACGGCCACGCTGCCACCTTCCTGGGGTGGCTCCTGCTCCATTCCTGAGACCAGGGTGCCTTGGCTTCTGCCCTTGGCCCTGGGTCATGGGGACACTGAGATCCAGAGAGGCACATGTTCCCGAGAGAACCCTAACCCCAGCCGTGGCCATTTGTCCTCACCTCCCAACAAGCTAAAGACCCATCTTGGTTCCTTCCCCTCCCTGAAGACCAAGTGAGGCCTCGACTGGCTTGGGACGGGAGCTGGCCCCTCACCCATGGGCACCCTCAGCACTGAATGCCAGGCCCTGCTGGGCCCCAGACCCACAGGAGCTTTGCTTCAAAGCTGGGCAGGCCAGAGTCAGGAGGGGCTGGGGTGGAGGTGGGATAGGCACAGCCAGCTCTGTGGTGCCCAGGCAGCCCCTGTGCCCCAAACTCCGGCTGCCTTGCCGCCTCGGAGCGCCAGCCTTAGTGGGCATTGTGTGCAAGCAGCCAGCACCCACGGGGCATCCCGTTACGGGAGGTGGGGGCGGGTAGAAAAAGGCCTGAGCCTGATGAGACGAGTGACCCCATTTCCAGCAGGAATAAACTGTGACACTTAATAAACTGGGACACGATTTCCCTGGGACCCTGACCCTGCCGGCAGTTGTCAGGGGCTCCCTGGGGGTGGACGCAGGGGAGGGGTCGTGCCCAGCACCAAGAGCACCTGATCCACAGACTCACTCCTCCCTTCACGCTGGGCCTGTGCAGTGACCCTGGCACACCCCTGCCACCACCCCAGCCCATGGACTCAGGAGGACACAGTGACACCCCGGGGGTAGCGGAGATGCTGGGAGGCTTGGGGTGGGGTGAGGCAGGCTTCCCGAAGTGCAGGAGCCATGGTCCCTGGCAGACTCATCTCCGGGGCTATGCCATGCTGGGGTGCCCAACCCCGAGCACCCTGAGAGTCCACCCCTGAGTCCTCCCTCTCTCTGCCCCAGAGCCTGCCCTGACACCTCCCAGATACTCTCCCCTGGCCACGGGACCAAGTGTCACACTCCTGCCACCCCCAGATGGCCACAAATCCCTAGCCCCTGCTGGCTGCTCAGACAGCCCTTTGTCCCTGGCTGGCTGGTCTACAGCCCATTGTTGGCCCTGTGAAGACAGCCTCTGTCCGCCCGGCCCCAGCCGCAGGCACTCGGGCAGGCACGCCTGGGAGCCAGGCTGAGCAGGGGGCAGAGCCCATGGATGCTCAGACCCGGTGGGGGGGGCGGGTTGGGGGGGGGGCGGGTTGGGAGGAGTGCTGGCAGGCAGCACCACCTCAGTGCCAGCCTGGCACTGCCAGCCTCCCAGACACTAACCTGAGCCTCGAGCCACCCTCTCCCACTCGGTCCCCACATCTCGCTCTGCCTGCCCAACCCTGTTTTCCTGCCCTGTCTGGAGGCTGACCCCAAACTCTGATCCCCTCCCTGCCTCTGGGTTCATATTCCTGGCAGGCCTGCCTTCCCCACCACCCACTTCCAGCTCTCCCACCCCCTCACCGGCCCTCCCCAGCCACCCCTGTGAGGTCAAGAGGTCTGGGTCTGCAGCACAAGGTGACCTCGGCCTGCCTGGCTCACCATGAGGATGTCTGCAGTGATGGCCCAGTTAGAAAACAGCAGCGTCTCCCCGACGAAGATACAGATCTGCCCAGGAGAATGCAAAGCCACCATCAGGGGTGCCTCCATCCACAGCAGCTGCAGCCTGCTCCCTACACACTGGCTGCTGGAAGGGAGCCCACGAATCCTCACCCCTCCCAGGCCCACATCCATTCATGGGCTAACCAGACACCAAGCCATCCCTGCGGCCCTGAGACACCAGAGGCCCTGGACAGGCCGTGGCCAGGCTGAGGATGAGCAGGGGCAGCCAGAGATCAGCAGCCTCCCTGAGGGAAGGGAACGTCCAGCAAATAAGACCAAATGTCCTATTCCAGACCCTCCCGTGGCCCAGGTCCAGCTTCCCTGCACCCTTGCCCCCCGACTGCACTCACATAGGCCCCTACGATGCTGCTCTTGGCAGCCACGAAGATCAGGCAGATGAAGATGGCAGAGCCCAGCATGCCCACGGCGCACACCAGTGGGTCGGCCCGCTGGGTCTTCAGGCGGCACCAGCGCGTGGCTCCTGCACCCGTGACCACACCCAGAAAGCCCGTAAAGCAGGTGATGGCCCCAAAGATGAGACTGTGGGGACAGAGGACGGTGGGGCATGAGTTGAGAGGGCTAAGGCTGAGGAGCTCTCCTGTCCGAGGTCCCTTGCCAGCCCTGGGCCCACCCCGCGGGCCCCACCTGTCCTTGGCTCCACAGGGCGGGCTGTTGCACGTCTCCGCTGTCTTCTGCACAACTTGGGCGCGGTGCAGGTAGAGCGGGATCCACATGCCCAGGGCCCCTGTGGCGAAGGAGACAGCCGACGTGGCCAGGGAGGAGAAGACGTAGCTGCGGCTGGGGAGAGGCCAGGCAGTGACACTGAGCTCAGGGACCTCCTTCAGCCCCCATAGGCACCCCCTGCACTGGGGAACAGGAGGCCCCGAATGCCTCATCTTACAGGCTCCAGGGATGAGGGTTCAGGCTGCAGGAATAATTGATTCTAGGGGCCAAAATGTCCCCCCTAGCACTGAGGCAGCAGAGGTGGTGGGGTGTCTGGCTGAGGGTGCTGGGGGGCTGCCCTGCAGGGAGAGGCCCTCTCATCTCAGCACCCTTCCCTCTTCCCACCAGACCCCTTCCCAGGTACTCACTTTCGAATCAGGGCCTTCATATCTCGGAGCCATGAGGTCCGGGTCTTGAGCTGGTCCCCGAGCTGGTCAGCATGGCCCCTTTTAGTGGCCGGGACCAGGATGAGGATGAGTGTTCCTGTGATCATGCCCAGGACAGGGGACACCTGCCAGGGAGCAGGAAGTTAGGACACCAGGGCCCAGTGAGGCTCGTCCCTGCTGCAGGAGGAGGGACTCGGGCAAGCCGTGCCTTCTCTAGGCCCTAGGGGTCTCCTCTGAGCTGGTATCTGCCCAGTCTTCCTAACTGGGCTGCTGAGAAAAGCTGGGGCAGGCCGGGTGCGGTGGCTCAAGCCTGTAATCCCAGCACTTTGGGAGGCCGAGACGGGCGGATCACGAGGTCAGGAGATCAAGACCAGCCTGGCTAACACGGTGAAACCCCGTCTCTACCAAAAAAGACAAAAAACTAGCCAGGTGAGGTGGCGGCGCCTGTAGTCCCAGCTACCCGGGAGGCTGAGGCAGGAGAATGGCGGGAACCCGGGAGAAGGAGCTTGCAGTGAGCTGAGATCTGGCCACTGCACTCCAGCCTGGGCGACAGAGCGAGACTCTGTCTCAAAAAAAAAAAAAAAAAAAAGAAAAGCTGGGGCTGAGGTCAGTCAAGAGACTGGAAGCTTGAGAAGGACTGTCCAGACCAGGGGCAGGACCAGAATGGGGAGGATACAGGGAAGCCGGGCAGACTGAAGGAAGGAGGAGGGGTGGGTGAGTGGAGCGGTGGATGGATGGAGAAGAGAGGGCTGAAGAGGTGGATGGAGAGATGGACAGAGAGAGAGGGAGGGAGGGACGGACGGATGGACAGACGGATGGATGGACAGATGAATGGAAGATAAGTAGCCAGATGGGATGATGACTTTCAGGGAGGAGATAATTCCTGGAGAAGGTTCCCCATGTAGGTTCCTCAGTCGCGGGGCCCTGGGAAGGTGCTGTCCGGGTATGAAGTGTTGGACTGACAGATCAGGTGGGCTGGCATTTGGTGGGGGGCCCATGCAGGCCCCACAGAGGCTCATGAGCTCTTTTGGATCTTCCCTGTGTCCAGCCCATTTTCCAGAACAGAACTTCCAAGGCCCCAGGCTTCTCTCCGGATGGGAGGGAGACATCCTGGCAGCCTGGATTCCATCTCACCAGCCCCACAGAACAATTTCCCGCATGCCCCCGGGACTGGGAGCCCCTGGGCTGGGGAGTTCCTCTGCCTGCGGCCTCCCTCTCGCCCCCCCACCTGTCCCCCCCCCCCACACTAAGAAATTCCACGGAGGCCACTTCCTTCCTGCTTTTAGGAAAAAACACTTTGTCTTGAGCTTCCGCTCCTCCGAGAGACTGGGGATCTCTGTTTCCTCCGATTGCACTGTCCTGGGGCCTTGGTAACTTGCCCCAAACCCAGCGAGACAGGAAGTGGCTCCAGACCCTGGGGCCCCCACACAGAGGTCTTGTCCCAGCCTTACCCTAGCACAGTGCCAGGGCTGGAAGCAGGAAGCTCCGCCACGGACCTGGAATTTCCTGACGTGGTGGGAGAATCCTTGATTCTCTCAACCTGGGACTCCCGGGCGGGAGATTCCAACCCTCAGCCTGGGGGCCCTGAGGGCGGCAGGGCTGTGTCTGGCTCTGACACCTCAATCTGGACTCATCTGGAAGGGCAGGGATTTCAGAGTCCAGGCAGCTGGGGGAGGAATCCTGGAGGTCTGTGTCCTAGCCTGGGATACATCTCTGGGCAACCGTGGGGCGAGATCTGGACTGAAGAGTGTCCTCGTGGGAAGGGACGTAGGCCTTACCCGCAATGCCCAGTGCCAGTCTCCGGCTGCCTGCTTCACGCTGGAGCCAGTGATGTAGCCCAGGCCACTGCAGAGAAGAGAGACACGTCAGGCTGAGCAGAGACACGGGCTGGGGACAGGGAGTGCCTGCTGGTCTGCAGGGCAGGCTGCCCACCCTCCCCACCCAGCCAGCTGGCCAGGGAGCAGGTCCAGGCATTTCTCAAAGGCTGATCACCTACATGTTTAGTTCTCTGAGGGCGCCCACCTGGGCCAGAACCCCAGGGAGTGGGAGCACTCAAAAGTCCAAGGGAACCTTGCCCAGATCCTCACCCAGCCCCTGGCATCTCCGGCTCTCACCTGCCCAGTGGGATGGCGAAGTAGAAGACGGACAGCATGAGCGTACGCGTGTTCTTGGTGAAGAGGTCGCCAATGATAGTGGGGGCGATGGTGGAGTAGCTGGCCTCACCGATGCCCACCAGCCCCCGGGACAGGACCAACAGCCAGAAGTACTGTGGGGAGGGGTGGAGGATACTGGGGGACCAGCTACCCATTGTCTGCCTCTCATCCCTTGTTCCCACTTTGCTCCCTCCCCCTGCAGGGCCCAGGAGCCAGGAGAGAGAAGGGTGAGGGTGCTGGTGGGCTGCACCTCCGTAAAGACCACCTCCCCGGGCCACTCCGGGCCTCAGTTTGCCCCTCTGTGACGGGGCCAGGACTATCCCAGCTTGAGAGTGGTATGGCCCAGGCAGGCCCCTCTGTCCTCATAGGCACTGGGGACACAAGCCTATGTCTCCACTACTCCACCAACTGGGAGACCTCCTCCCTGGTTCTGACTCCACATCGGGAGCCTCAAGCCACCACCCTCCACTCTGTCCCTCCCCCAAGCCGGGTGGCTGGGCCAGCCCTGGCAGCACGGAGGGCCCAGTGTGGAGTGGGGAGTGGGCAGGGTAGCCCAGGGGACCCAGAACCCCCCCGCCATATACATCAAAGGGCAAAGCCTGGCTGAGCGGGGAAGGGTGGGGCCCTGCCAGCTGCTGGTAGCATGACCCCTTTGATGTGGACCTGCTCCCTCCATGCCCCAGCTGCCCGGGGCCTGAGAACCCAGCCTGGTCATCTTTCCCCAGCCCCACCCTGGCCACCCATCTGGCCAGCATCGCCCACGTCCAGCCCTCCCCCGGGTCTCCCTGACTTCCCTCCATCTGCTCACCTCGCTCCTGGCTGCTGTGCCTGCAGGTGCTGCCTGCGTTGGCCCATCTCTGACCCCTTCATGCTTGTCTCTCCTCCTCCTCCCTCTCCCCATCTCCCTATTTGCCCTTAGCTCCTCGCCTCTGTTTCTCTTCCTGGCAATCGCCTGCCTACAGCCTTGGCCTGTTTTTCTGTTGGGTCATTTGTCTCTTTTGCATTAATTTCTTCTTTTTCTTTTCTTTTTTTTTTTTTTGAGACGGAGTCTTGCTCTGTTGCTCAGGCTGGAGTGCAGTGGCGCGATCTCACTTACTGCAACTTCTGCGCCCCGGGTTCAAGTGATTCTCCTGCCTCAGCCTCCTGAGGAGATGGGATTATAGGCACCCAGCACCACACCCAGCTAATTTTTGAATTTTTGTAGAGATGGGGTTTCGCCATGTTGGCCAGGCTGCTCTTGATCTGCCTGCCTCTGTCTCCCAAAGTGCTGGGATTACAGGCGTGAGCCACCACATCCGGCCCTCTGTGTGCTTTTAAAGAACAAACATGAGGCTGGGCATGGGGGCTCATGCCTATAATCCCAGCACTTTAGGAAGCTGAGGCAGGAGGACTGCTTGAGGCCAGGAGTTCGAGACCAGCCTGGGTAACATAGCAAGATCTTATCTCTACAAAAAATTTGAAAATAAGATAAAAATCAGGCCAGGCATGGTGGCTTACACCTGTAATCCCAGCACTTTGGGAGGCCAAGGCAGGTGGATCACAAGGCCAGGAGTTCAAGACCAGCCTGGCCAAGACATTGAAGTCCCTTCTCTACTAAAAATACAAAAGTTAGCCGGGCATGGTGGCGGGCGCCTGTGATCCCAGCTACTGGGGAGGCTGAGGCAGAGAGTTGCTTGAACCCAGGAGGCGGAGGTTGCAGTGAGCCAAGATTGCACCATTGCACTCCAGCCTGGGTGACAGAGCAAGACTCCATTTCAAAATATGTATATATATATATTTATATGTATGTCAGCAGGACATCATGGTGCATCCTAGCTACTTAGGAGACTGAGACAGGAGGATCAATTGAGCCCAGGAAGTCAAGCCTGCAGTGAGTTATTATCACACCACTGCATATCAGCCTAGGTGACAGAGCGAGACCCAGTTTCAAAAACACATTTAAGGCTGGGTGTGGTGGGCTCACACCTGTAATCCCAGCACTTTGGGAAATCAAGGCGAGTGGATCACCTGAGGTCAGGAATTCGAGACCAGCCTGGTCAACATGGCGAAACCCCATCTCTACTAAAAATACAAAAATTAGCCAGGCGTGGTGGCGGGCACCTATAATCGCAGCTACACAGGAGGCTGAGGCAGGAGAATCGCTTGAACCTGGTGGTGGGGGAGAAGGTGGCAGAGGTTGCAGTGAGCCAAGATTGTGCCACTGCACTCCATCCTGGGCGAAAGAGCGAAACTCAGTCTCAAAACAAACAACATTTAAAAATAAAATGAACATGAAAGGAAACCCTCCATGTATCTTATCCTGTAACTTGCTTTTGCCCCCTCATTCTTATTTATTTATTTATTTTTTGAGACGGAGTCTCGCTCTGTCGCCCAGGCTGGAGTGCAGTGGCCGGATCTCAGCTCACTGCAAGCTCCGCCTCCCGGGTTCACGCCATTCTCCTGCCTCAGCCTCCCGAGTAGCTGGGACTACAGGCACCTGGCTACCTCGCCCGGCTAGTTTTTTTCTACTTTTTAGTAGAGACGGGGTTTCACCGTGTTAGCCAGGATGGTCTCGATCTCCTGACCTCGTGATCCGCCCGCCTCGGCCTCCCAAAGTGCTGGGATTACAGGCTTGAGCCACCGCGCCCGGCCCTCATTCTTATTTTTTTGAAACCCATTTATGCTAGTTAATTAAGATCTAGTTCATTCTTTTCCTATTGAGTCTCACAGGGCCGGGCACGGTGGCTCACGCCTATAATTCCAGCACTTTAGGAGGCTGAAGTGGTAGGATCACCTGAGGTCAGGAGTTCGAGACTAGCCTGGTCAACATGGTGAAACCCCATCTCTATTAAAAATACAAAAATTAGCTGGGTGTGGTGGCGGGCGCCTGTAATCCCAGCTACTTGGAAGGCTGAGGCAGGAGAATCACTTGAACCTGGGAGGTGGAGGTTGCAGTGAGCCGAGATTGTGCCACTGCACTCCAGCCTGGACAACAAGAGCAAAACTCTGTCTTGGAAAGAGTAATATATACCATTAAACTGTGCGCACCAGTGATGGTTGTTTAGATTGCTTTTTTTCTTTCTTTTTTTTTTTTTTGGTATTACTGTTCTTCTTACATGCATGTATCTACAAGAGAGAAACAAGAGTTTCTCTTTTGAGTGTATACCCCAAGCAGAAGGCTGGGCCATGGGAGATACACAGAGTTTTACAATATCCTGCCATTTCGCTCTCCAAAGAGGTTCTACCAATTTACACTCCCACCAGCAGGGCTGGAGTCCCCACAGCTTTGATCACACTTGGTACTGTCAGCCTTTTTAATTGTTGCCAATCTGACGGGTGTGAAATGGGATCTCATTGTTGTTCTAATTTGCATTTCCCTGATGACTAGAGAAGCTGAGCACCGTCTCTTCCGACATGTATTGGCCATTTGGGTATTTTCTCCTGAAACTGTAGCTATCTCTTGCCCATTTTTCTACTGAGTTATTTGTCTTTTTCTTGTTGATTCATAGTTATAGATTTTTTTTTTTTTTGAGACAGAGTCTCGCTCTGTCACCCAGGCTGGAGTGCAGTGGCATGATCTCGGCTCACTGCAAGCTCTGCCTCCCGGGTTCACACCATTCTCCTGCCTCAGCCTCCAGAGTAGCTGGGATTATA
This sequence comes from Macaca mulatta, assembly GCF_049350105.2. NCBI lineage: Eukaryota > Metazoa > Chordata > Mammalia > Primates > Cercopithecidae > Macaca > Macaca mulatta. The sequence goes on along the minus strand of NC_133421.1, from coordinate 6,051,111 downwards.
GGCACCTGCCACCACGCCCGGCTTTTTTTTTTTTTTTTTTTTTTTGTATTTTTAGTAGAGACGGGATTTCACCGTGTTAGCCAGGATGGTCTTGATCTCCTGACCTCGTGATCCGCCCGTCTCAGCCTCCCAAAGTGCTGGGATTACAGGCGTGAGCCACCGCACCCAGCTTATGTTCTAGATTTTAAGAGCATGCTTTTTGCTTTACTTTCCCCTTTTGGGACTTTATTCTGCAGGACGGTTTGAAACACAGGCCAAACTTTTCTTTCAATCCAGTTGGATACACAGTTCTTCCCAAACCACTCATTTGAGATGCAACTTTCATCCTATACTAAATCCCCGTAGAAATGAGGACTCTGGCTCATTGATCTTAGTCCATCCCTCTGCTGTTTTAGTTAGAATCGCTGTATTTTGATAACTGAGAGGCAAATCCCCTTTCACTGTTATTTTTTTCACAATGTTCTTGGCTATTCCTGGGCATTTTCTCTGCCAAATTAACTTCAGAATCACATTGCCAAGGTCTACCAGAAACCCCCATGGGATGCAAATTGTGACTGCAATGAATTTATGGCTTCAATGGAGGTGACCTGTTTCTCCCTCTGCCTTTGCTTATCTTCCCTCCCCTTCCACACACCCGGAGATGGACCCAGACCTGGCATGGTGGTCCTAGACTTACTGGTCAGTCCCAGGAGCAGCCTCAGAGGTTGGTGACCAGGGGCCTGGCCAGGGGCAAGATGAGGCCCTGAGGGGCCTTAGAGGCCTCTGGTCCAGTCCTTCCTTTTGACTGTGGCCTCCAGGCTCTGCTTGCCATCCTGGGCCTGGAGCTTTACCTGACCTGACCCTCCTCTGTGAAGCTGCCCATGAAGCAAGGATGTCCTTGGCAAACCTGCTGATTCTCTCTGCCCTCCCTCCAGAGTCCCTACCATCAACCCAAATCTGACCCCGCCACTGTTCTTCAGACTTTTCCAGAGCTCAGCACTGCCACAGAAGGAAGCCCAGGCCCTCTAGCCTGGCATTCAAGGTTCTCCATGACCCAGTCCCTGCTTTCTTTCCAGTGAGAATGCAATCCTCAATCTTTTTTTTTTTTGAGATGGAGTTTTGCTCTTGTCACCCAGGCTGGAGTACAGTGGCACGATCTCTGCTCACTGCAACCTCCACTTTCCGGGTTCAAGCGATTCTCCTGCCTCAGCCTCCCAAGTAGCTGGGATTATAGGCATGCACCACCATGCCTGGCTAATTTTTGTATTTTTAATAGAGATGGGGTTTTTCCACGTTGGCCAGGCTGGTCTCGAACTCCTGACCTCAGGGGATCCACCTGCTTCGGCCTCCCCAAGTGCTGGGATTACAGGCACGAGCCATCACACCTGGCCCAATCCTCAGCCTTTCAACATACTCCACCATTTCTGCATCTGTGTGTTGACTCCCTCTGCCCATGCTACCTTCACCAAAAGGTCTAATCTCACAGTCCCGCCTGCCCAGCGCAAATGCCACCTCCTCCAGGAAGGCTTCTCTGACCCCATGGATTTCAAGAGACTGCTGTCTCTTTAGTGAGGACTCTTAGCACTTTTTCTGCACCTCTTGAAGGCTCTGAGCACAGGTGCTCCTGTCAAATCTTCCTACCCCGAAGCCTGGGTGCTCCCAAGGACAGAGCTATCCTGAAAGCTCCTTGGAGACAGATCATGCTCTCCCCTTCTTCCTTCATCTTTCTCTACAGCAGTCATCATGTGATTGCCACTGTCTGCTTGAATATGCCTCGAGATGGGAAACTCACTACCTAACAAGGCAACGGTCTCATCTCTGGAAGGAGGAACAGAAACAATGACTCGCCGGGCACTCAACCTGTTCCAGGGTCTGGACCTTCACAGCTCAGCTGCTTCTCATGGGAAACCTTCAAGTTGGGAAGTATTATCCCCATTTTAAAGATGAGGAAACTGAGGCTCAGAGACATTAAGAGTACGTTCTTCCAGGTCACAAAGCTAAGTAGGCAACAAAGTTGGGATATTCAAGCCCAGGCCTGTGGGAGCTAAATGAGAAGACTCTTGTTTGTGTTGAATTGATGTTTGCTTCTCTGGGATGTCGACCCAAGAAGTTAGCTGGTCATCAGACCAAGTGCAAACTGAGCAAGAACCAGAGAGGGGTAGTGACTCCCCCAGGGTCACAAAGCCAGGTAATGGCAGAGCCAGGACTAGGACGCAAGGCCCTCACTCCCAGGCCAGACTTGTTCTTTGCATCCATCCCAAATCAGAGGGCCACTCAGGAGGAGTCAGGAGGCCACATGGGCTGGAAGGCTCTCAGGTCAGAGGCCAGTGTGGGGAAGGCCCCAGCTAGAGGACTGGTTTACAAAAGTACCCGAAGGCCACCTCATCCTTCTGCACCGGGAAGACAGTGGGGTTCAAGCAGAGGAGCTGGAAGCCCCGGGCTGGATTAACACCAGCCAGTAAGACTGGCCACTCGCCGGAGGGAGCAGGACACCGGTCGGGGGAGAAGCCTGGGCGGGCCTCACCTGCTGGGGAATGAAGGAGCTGGAGAAGGTGACGGCCGACCAGAAGAAAATGCCACAGCTGAGAATCACCTTCCTGTTGAAGCGGTCGCCCAGGTAGCCGAAGATGGGGGCAGCCACCATGAAGCTACAGATGAACACTGCAGGGAGAGGAGAGCTTGAGGGCCAGCCCAGGTCCCTGCACCCCAGCCTCCCGGCCCATTTCACGCCAGCTCGAGGCCAAGCGTCTGTGCAGCAGAGGGACCAAGGAAGCAGCCCAGAGAGGCAGCCTCAGCCCGAGCTGCACCTCAGGAAGGTGGGAAAGGCCTTGCGAGGTCAGGCACATCCATGACGCCATCCTCTCCCATGTATGTCCAGTTCGTCCGGTTTGTCCAGGTTTGGGTGAGCCCTTTGGGTACTTTTTAAAAGAGCAAAGATCTATTTATTGAATGTTTTCTACACGCCAGACACTATGCTAGGGACTTACCATGTCGTATCTCACTTTTTAAAATTTTTAAAAATTTTTATTGTTTTGAGACAGGGTCTTGCTGTGTCACCCAGGCTGGAGTGCAGTAGCATCATCTTGGCTCACTGCAACCTCCATCTCCTGGGTTCAAGAGATTCTTATACCTCAGCCTCCTGAGTAGCTGGCATTACAGGCATGGGCCACCACGCTTGGCGGATCTTTGTATTTTACTACAGATGGGGTTTTGCCATGTTGGCCAGGCTGGTCTCCAACTCCTGGGCTCAAGTGATCCACCCACTTCAGCCTCCCAAAGTGCTGGGATTACAGGTGTGAGCCACTGTGCCCAGCTATATCTCATGTATCTTTGTATCTCATGTATCACGTACCTTTCCAGCCCCCTCCCACCCCACAGATGTGGAGACACACTCAGAGGAAGAGCGACTTGCCCAAGACCCCCCAGGCAATATGTTCCAGTGGGGATCTGACCCCAGTTGCCTGACTCCAGAGCCTGTGTTCCTTATACGTTACCACACTGCACTTCTTATTCTACTTGAGAACAGAGGTCAGAGAGGGGAAGGGATCGACGAAAGGTCACACAGCAAATCAGGGCAGAACTGGGCCTGGAACTCCCGATTTCACACCTGCCAGACCACACAGCTGCCCTCGCTCCCAGCGCACTGCAGGGCCTTTCCTAATGGCTGAAAACAGTCATCCATCCGTCCATCCTTCCATCCTGTCATTCAACAACAACAATTTTTTTGTACCTACAAGGCACCAGGAACCGTTTTAGGTGTTCAGGATACATCAATGAACAAGAGAGACCCCATGGAGCTTTCACTGGAGTGAGGAGAAGCAGACATTAAAGAAATAAACAAATCGATAACACGGCCTGCCAGACGGTGGGAGGGGCTGACACAGGAGCGTGGAAGGGTGTGTGTGAGAGCAAGTGGATGCCACAATTTTACATTTTTTGAAACAAGAGTCTCACTCTATCACCCAGGCTGGAGTGCAATGGCACAATCTCGGCTCACTGCAACCTCCGCCTCCTGGATTCAAGTGATTCTTCCACCTCAGCCTCACGAGTAGCTGGGATTACAGTCATATGCCACTGTGCTCTGCTAATTTCTGTATTTTTAGTAGAGACGGGGTTTCACCATGTTGGCCAGGCTGGTCTCCAACTCCTGACCTCAGGTGATCTGCCTGCCTCGGCCTCCCAAAGTGCTGGGACTACAGGCGTGAGCCACTGCGCCCGGCTGAGAAATTGATTGATATAGGTAGCTTAGCTGGTGTTTTGTTTGTGAGACTGCGTCTTGCTCTGCTGCCCAGGCTGCTGGAGTGCAGTGGCGCGATCTCCGCTCACTGTAACCTCTGCCTCCCAGGTTCAAGCAATTCTCCTGCCTCAGCCTCTTGAGCAGCTGGGATTACAGGTGCCTGCCACCATGCCCAGCTAATTTTTGTATTTTTAGTAGAGACAGGGTTTCTCCATGTTGGCCAGCCTGGTCTCGAACTCCTGACCTCAGATGATCTACCTGCCTTGGCCTCCCAAAGTGCTGGGATTACAGGCATGAGCCACTGCACACGGCCACCACAATTTTAAATAGAGCAGTCAGAGAAGGGGATATTTCAGCCAGGACCTGGAGGAGGTAAGGAAACAAGTCATGCAATTATTGGGGCAAGAACAGCAAGTGCGTATGCCCTGGGGCAGCAGTTTACTTAGCATGTCGGAGGAACAGGAAGGAGGCTGGGGTGGGGCCCCGGAGCCCACTGTGATGACTGTGACGTCCATGGGTGAGAAAGGAAAACATGAGGGGATGCTGAGCAAAGGCCGTGACCTGGCTTTGTTCTTCCAGAACAAGAGGTTTGGAAGACTCCACAGGGAGGCCACTGCCAGTGATGGGAGGGGCCTGGGAGGCCCCAGGTGGGATGAAGAGGCCCAGAGCAAGGCAGGGTAGACCCTAGGTCACACAGCGAGGTGGCCCCCCATTCCTCCCCCTAGAGCAGTCCCATAGCTGATGGGCAGATGGCCAGACAAAGGCTGGGAGCGGCAGACATGGCAGCCAGTTGGCCTCTGACCGCCAGGCTGAACGTGTGTGTAGCCCCGGCTGCTCCTCCATGGGCCTGAGACCCTGGCGAGATGGGACCTGAGAGAAGAGAAAGAGGGAGGGAGGGAGGAGGAAAAGAGAGAGGTGAAGGAGAGGTGAGAGAGCTGGGCAGAGCTCCCCTGAACCTGGCTGGAGGAGTGACTACCCCTCTCTTACGCGAGCAAGAACAGGTCAGCGAGTGTGCATGGGTGGTGGGTGTACAAGCAGACCTGTTAATTCCAGAGGCCTTGGGTAGAATCAGCATGCGGGTACACAAATCCGGGCATGAGACACACACCCTGGGCTCAAATTCACCTCTGCTCCCTCCCGGCCAGTGACCTCAGTCAGGCCACAGCCTTTCTGTGTCTCACCTTCAGTGGTGTGCTGATAAATGTTTAACTGGCTCTGAAAAAGGGGCAAGAGGAGCCCTGATGTAGCATGTTTGCTTTTTTTTTTTTTGAGATGGAGTTCTGCTCTTGTCGCCCGGCTGGAGTGCCGTGGCGCCATCTCGGCTCACTGCAACCTCCTCCTCCCGGGTTCAAGCGATTCTTTTGCTTCAGCTTCCTGAGTAGCTGGGATATAGGTGCCCGCCACCACGCCCAGCTAATTTTTGTATTTTTAGTAGAGATGGGATTTTGCCATGTTGGCCAGGCTGGTCTCAAACACCCTGACCTCAGGTGATCCTCCTGCCTCAGCCTCCCAAAGTGCTGGGATGACAGGCGTGAGCCACCGCGCCCGGCTGTGTTTGCTCATTTCTGTGGTGTAAACGCTCCGCCCTGGCTGAGTTCAGGCTGCCCACATCATGTCACTGATGGGCGTTGGAAAGGGATGTGCAGAAACATGCCATTGTCCAGTGTTTCTACCACACAAATAGAATAGACGCCACTCACCATAGGAACACAGATAACGCCTAAACACAGCCAAACAATTAGGAAGTGAGGACTTTTGAGTAGTTATTACCTTTGTTTCTGATTATTTAATTGTAAGCTGATATCATTTAGTTTTTAACAATGGTTGTATTTTACGACCAGCTCACACACCATTCCTGAAATGTTAACAATTGACTCTCACGAGCCGGCCCGAGCCAGCGCCAACATCCTCGTCTGTAAAATGAAGATAAAAATAGCCGCTCTCCAGGGTGGGTCTGGGTGCTGGATAGCACGTGCAAGGTGCTTAATGCCACACCCTGCCCAGAGCGGGCTGGCCTTGGTCAACACTGGGCCCTTGTTTAAATTAGTCAAGGCAGAAATTATTTCCTCACATCTAGAAAAGGAATTTTTCCTGCTGGGCCTGCCTCCAAGGGCCTGCCCGAGATCAGATCAGAACGTGGCAGGAGGGAGATTTCCAATTGCATCAGGACTGACACATGTGAGGAGGAGGAGGAACTGTTTTCTCTGTGCTTGTCTGTGCTAGGTGGGGAGCCGACAGAAAGCATCAGAAGAGAAGTTGCCCCCTGTCTGGTCAGCGGCAGATCCTGTTCATAGGTCGCTCTGTTTAAAGGACAACCTATGCTGGGGAACCACCAAAGAGCTCCAGATCCTGCCAGGATAATGAAGAGAGGCTTCCTGGAGGTGGTGGCGTCAAAGCTGGGCACTGAAGCATGCATAGAAGTTTACTGTTACGATAATACTTAACATCAGTAATACACACTGAAATATAAACTTCAGATCTTACGAGCAATATTATATAATGGCTCATGAGGCATCTGATGCTTAGTGTTCATAATAACTGCAGTTAGTATCATGGAGCACTTATTATAGGCAAGGCCCAGGATACAGACTTGACATATGCACAGATGATCTCATTGGATTCTGTTCTCTTCATTTTACAGAGGAGACAATAGAGGCCAAAAGAAGTGATGTCACACAGCCAGTGTGCGGCTGAGCCAGAATTTAAACCCCAATTTGGCAGACTCCAGAGTCCTTGCTCTAAATCACTCCACAGACTGCCATGCTGGGAAGGGGGAAGGTCCCAGCTGATGTTCCCAAGGTCAGGGAAAGTTCAGGGCCTGTTGAGGACAGCAAGGAGACAGGTCAGGCCATGGCCTGAGGATGCTGAAGAGGAAGTAGCGAGAGACCAGGCTGTGGAGGGAGGACTGGGCTCAAGACCAGGACAGGATTTGGTGTTTAGAAGGTGACAGAGAACCACAGCGCACTCTCTCTACCCCGCCCCCCAACGCCATGGTGGGACCCTTGAAAAAGCCCCCTACCCAGGGAGGTGAAGAAGGGCTGGAGGGACGTGACCCAGACCTTCGCCAGAGCCCGGCCATCATGCTCCATTCTCCCCTCTTGCCCGCAGTGGAACAGGAAGCACAGGCCCCTCCTAGCTCTTTCAACCCTTCCTTGGTTTCTGGCTGCTCACTCAGATGGGCAGAAGCCCCCAGGACTGCAGGTGGACTCCTGGCAGACGCTGGCACGTCCCATCCCCACCCAGCGGCCCCAGTCTGATGAACCTGCCCAAGCACCTTCGTGCCCTTAGCTCACCTGATCCTCCCCACGTCCACCCCCATCTTACAGCTGGGGTCACTGAGGCCCCAAGAGGTGGAAGAAGTTGCCCGAGATGACAGACCAAATTAGGAAGGCACAGTCTGGACCTGCCTGCCCCTCAGTGCCTTCCCTTGGGACACGGCAGTCCAGGGCCAGGAGGGACGTGAGATCCGTCACTGCCGCCCTCCCTCTGCTCAGGATAGACAGGAGGGAAGATCCCCTCCTGGCCCTCTGGAGGTCACAGGCTATGAAGGGGCCTGAATGCAATCAGGGTAGGGACAGGGAGGGGGCTGAGAGAATGTTCCTGGCAGAAGGGACGGGATAGGCGAAGCCTTGCCCATGTGAACCGTGTCCGATGGGGACACAGAGGCCAGCAGGCAACTCTGCTGAGAATAAAGACCAGCCTGGGCTGGGCCTCCAAGCTAGAAGCTTCCCCTGCCCACCACCCCGCAATCCCGTGGTCTTTGTTTGTTTGAGGAGAGCTTTCTGGGCAGACTGGCAGCCCCACCCCTGGTTTTGGTAGGGGCGGCTTTCCCAGCAGCTCCCGCGGGGACATCCTGTGGAGGGTGTGGGGAAGCCCTCACTCGGCTCACGTGTGCTGAGCCCACAGGTCTGGGACAATGGAGAGGCAGGGCAGGGAGCCAGGGCTGAGCGGGCAGGGCCGCGACAGCAGGGAGGGAGGAGTTAGAGCAACCCGCCTGCCTCGGGGTCTTGGGCCAGGGCCTCGCCCCCTCCTCCTCGCCGGGCTGGCAGGAGGCCGTCAGAAAGCCAGAAGGGTGGACGCGTGCTGTCCACCTCTCATGGCAGCCCAGAGCTCAGAACCCCCACGGGGACTCGGTGTCCTGGTGGGCAGCCCCAGGACCCCCATCCGTGATCAGGGGAGCCATCCCCATGGCACACATGGCCTGTATGACCCCAGAAGGCAGCTTTGGAGCAGGAGAGGGCAAGTCTGGGCTTGGGGGAGCCCTGAGCCCCCACTCTGCGGCCTTGGAGCCTGCATTCGGGCCTTGCCTCAGCCTGGGCTGAACCACGGCTATTTTTACATGGCTGATCTGTTATTTGGAGAAGACTCGCCATCCTCCACATCCTGTGGGCAGGGAGGGTGCTCAGGCAGGCATGGGTGGGGCAGGGGCCAGGCTCTGCCATCCAAGGGACGGCCTAGGCTGGCCAAGCTGACGGAGAATGTTCAGGACAGATGGCCCTGTCAGCGCCTGAAAGCTCACCACACTCAGACTTCCCGGTGGAAGGACGGGAACCACCTGCTCCGTGATCCCCTGCTCAGGATGTAAGACCTGTGTTGGCCTCTCAGGCCTCAGGGTGAATGAGGTTTTGGGGCCACCCTTTAAACAGAAGGGCCCTGCGGAACAGCCACAGGGGCTGCCCAGCTGTGCCTTCAGAACCCAAGTCTGCTGAAGCAGGAGCCACTGGGCTGGTTAAAGAGGGGAGGGGAGAACGGCCAGAAGGAGACTCACCCCCAACAGCAGAGGCACTGTCTGGTTTCAGTCTGAGCTGGCTCTTCCTCTGTCCCCACTCTCCCTCCGTTCCCCCATCCCCATCCTGGCACTTCCTCGTGAGCCCACAAACCCCAGCCCTGAGTAGCCTTCAGCTTCCTCTGCTGCCCCCTCCCACACTTGGTCCCAGAATGAATATCCTGAGACACACATCTTTTTGTTTTGTTTTGGTTTGAGATGGAGTCTCGCTCTGTCACCCAGACTGGAGTGCAGTGGTGCGATCTCAGCTCGCTGCAACCTCCGCCTCCCAGGTTCAAGCAATTCTCCTGCCTCAGCCTCCCAAGTAGCTGGGATTACAGGCACCCACCACCACAACCGGCTAATTTTTTGTATTTTTAGCAGAGATGGGGTTTCACCGTGTTAGCCAGAACAGTCTTGATCTCCCAGCCTTGTGATCCGCCTGCCTCGGCCTCCCAAAGTGCTGGGATGACAGGCGTGAGCCACCGCGCCCAGCCTGAGACACACATCTTACCTGGACTGCCCTGCTCCAAAACCTTCTCTGGCTCCCTACTGCCCCAAGACAAAATCTGCATGCCTTATCTTGGCCTTCAAGCCTTTGATAGTCAGAGCCTGCCCACCGTCCAGCCTCTTCTCCTTCTGTTCTCCCCATACACCAACCCACGGCCAATGGGCCACAAGCCACTCCAGTCAGGCAGTGCCACAAACAACCTTCGTCCTCCCTCGCCCTTCGCTGTGTTGCATTGACGCCGATTTCCTCAGCTCTAGCTTCCAATTCACTTTTCTTTTCTTCTTTTTTTTTTTTTTTTTTTGAGACGGAGTCTCACTCTGTCCCCCAGGCTGGAGTGCAGTGGCCGGATCTCAGCTCACTGCAAGCTCCGCCTCCCGGGTTCACGCCATTCTCCTGCCTCAGCCTCCTGAGTAGCTGGGACTACAGGCGCCCGCCACCTCGCCCGGCTAGTTTTTTGTATTTTTTAGTAGAGATGGGGTTTCACCGTGTTCGCCAGGATGGTCTCGATCTCCTGACCTCGTGATCCACCCGTCTCGGCCTCCCAAAGTGCTGGGATTACAGGCGTGAGCCACCACGCCCGGCCACACTTTTCTTTTCAACTAGGTTTAGTCTACTCATTAACCCACCTAATCGTTCCATTTTTAAATACTTATATTTTTCACTTCTAGTATTTTTGAATATTAGTCTTTTAAACATTTTCCGGTTCTCTTTTCATAATGTTCGGTTCTTGTCTTACAAATCCTATTCTTTCCTTTAGAGCTTTGAATATTAAACACGCCTAATTTTAAAGTCCCTTTGCGACGAGTCTGTTTTCCCATTTCAGAGTCAGCTGACTCCCTCTCAAAAAAATGAGAGAGAACTGTGTGCTCTATTATTTTTTTTTGAGACAGAGTCTTGGTCTTATTACCCAGGCTGGAGTGCAGTGGTGCGATCTCGGTTCACTGCAACCTCCACCTCTTGGGTTCAAGCGATTCTCCTGCCTCAGCCTCCCGAGTAGCTGAGATTACAGGTGCCCACACCATGCTCAGCTAACTTATGTATTTTAGTAGAGACGGGGTTCACCATGTTGGTTCAGGCTGGTCTCAAATTGCTGACCTCAGGTGATCCACCCACCTCGGCCTCCCCAAAGTGCTGGGATTACAGGTGTGAGCCACCGTGCCCGGCCTGCTCTATTAATTTTGAATTTGTCTTCAGTGGAAATTGTCCCCTGTGTCCCATGCAGGCTCTGGGTCATGAAGAATTCCCTGGCCAGGCGCGGTGGCTCAGACCTGTCATCCCAGCACTTTGGGAGGCCGAGGCGGGCAGATCACAAGGTCAGGAGATCGAAACCATCCTGGCTAACACGGTGAAACCCCGTCTCTACTAAAAATACAAAAAATTAGCCGGGCGTGGTGGCGGGCGCCTGTAGTCCCAGCTACTCGGGAAGCTGAGGCAGGAGAATGGTGTGAACCCGGGAGGCGGAGCTTGCAGTGAGCCGAGATTGCGCCACCGCACTCCAGCCTGGGCGACTGAGCAAGACTCTGTCTCAAAAAAAAAAAAAAAAAAAAAAAAAAAAGAATTCCCTAAGGAATGGTTTGGGATTTGCTTCTGCTGGGGGTCCCTGGAAACACAGGGGGCCTCTAAGGGGAAGGAAGTGGAAGCCCCAGGCCTGTAGGGAGCAGGGGCTGGAACTAGGCTTTCTGCATAAAGCCAGAGCCACGTGGGAAATGCCCATGCTTGAAATGGAACCGTACCAGAAAAACTACCCACCAGCCTGGGGACACAGCTTGGAATCAGGAAGCTTGAATGGAAACAAAATCACCCATGATTAGAATGAAGAAACCCCAGGCCTGGAAACTGAGCCAGGCGGGCGTTCCTCTGAAGAATCTGGGTGATGTGTTATGTGGAAGTTTGCTGCGCTACTCTCACTACTTTTTATGTCTGTTTAAAATTTTTCATGATAAAAATGTTTATATTAAAAATACTGTAACAAGCTTCGAAGACATTTATCTGGTCCCTAAACACTCTGCATCACTTGGCTTCAATTCTAGCTCCCACTCCGGTTTTTGAGTTCAGCTCTCTGCTTCTGGCATCTGGGAATTTCCCTGCTAGCTTTAGCTGTCAAGCTCAGCTTTGTAATTTAAACATGTTTTCTTGGCATATTTTATCTAGCTTGGAGGGGAAAGGAGGGCTTCACACATCTACTCGATCTCACGCGCTGACTACAAACTCTAACTCATCCTTCAAAGCCCCATTCAAACGTCTCCTCCTCAGGGAAGTGCTCTCCACCTGCCACCAGCCAGAGCTACCTATACACTCTCTGCCATCCACCCAGGCTCCCACAGTCCCCCTGTACCCGGGTGATGACTTGATGATACGTTTTCTGCCCCCGTAGATAAAGCAAATCTACCTGAGGGCAGGAACTGAGTCTGGGCAGAGCCCAGCACACAACCTGCCAAGCACTAGGTTCAGTGGCAGCTGCTTCTTTAGGTATAGGCCATGGGGGTTCCTGATTTCCCAAAACAGCAAAACCTATGAGCTATAATTGTGTGTGTGTGTGAGAGAGAGTCTTGCTCTGTCACCCAGGCTGGAGTGCAGTCGTGCGATCTTGGCTCACTGCAATCTCTACCTCCTGGCTTCAAGCAATTCTCCTGCCTCAGCCTCCCGGGTAGCAGGGATTACAAGTGCCCGCCACCACACCTGGCTAGTTTTTGTATTTTCAGTAGAGACGGGGTTTCACCATGTTGACCAGGCTGGTCTCGAACTCTTGACCTCAGATGATCCACCCACCTCGGCCTCCCAAAGTGCTGGGATTACAGGCGTGAGCCTGGCCTATAAACTGTAGTTCTGCTGTGGGCTTTCACAGAGACTGAGCGATGGCTCCTGCGGGGGGCCAGGAGCCAGGTCCAAACCAGCAGCCGTCTAATCTGCAAAGGGGCCGCTGAAAGTGGGCTCGTCCTCAGCAGTTTTTGTGCCCAGTCCCAAGAGGGAAACAGCAGGGGCAAGCCCAGGCCTAACCCTCAGCCACCCCCACTCCCTGTCTCCCGGCCCAGCAGCCCCTGGTGCCCACAAATAAGCAGGCAGCCCAGCTCTCAGCTCCGGCCCTTTGATCTGGGCAGGCACCAACACCTGGCTGGCGCCCTCCACCTGGCTCCGACCTTATCGGGCCTGGGGAAGGCACAGGTGCCTGGGACACAGGCCAATTAGGTGACTTGCCTAGTTGTCCACTGAGTCACATCCTGGTCTACTCGCCTGGCTTCTTGGCTTAGGTGGCCGAAGCGGTGAGGGCACCCTGGGGGGTCCATCCCAGCTGTGCCAGGGGTACGTGACAGGTGAGGGCCACGGTGTACAGACTAGAGGGTCCCTGAGAATGCCGGGAATTCTCACCATGGCCCAGAGGCACCCACCCTGGGGACACAGAGATGCCAGGCATCCAGGCCCCCCAGGCCCATGGGCAGCAGAGGCAGAGGCCCAGGTCCCTATTCCAGGCCAGCTACTCTCCACCGCCAGCCCTCAAGCAAGCCATTTCCCTCTCTTGGGCCTTCGTCCCTCTATCTGGTAAGTGAAGCTGACAAACGGAGCCCGTAGGGTTACTGGAAGAATGAAACAAGATGACGCCTGTGTGTGCTTTGTCCACCTCCACCCAGGCCACCAGGGTGACGAGGGACGGAGTGACTTCTCTTTCGAAAGCCTGAGAAGCCAGCCTGGGACAGAACCGCAGAAAGAACCAGGGAACCCTCACACCTGCCTTGAGCCAAGCCCACCACCCTCCCCACCCCAGCCTGGCCCGGGACCCTCCCACCATTCCCTGCACCTCCTGCCCCCGCTTCCTGGGCTATGCTGGCCCCAACCATGCTCAGTGGGCATTAAATGGAGGACGCGTGGGGTAGAGCCTTGCTCCAGATGAGGCAGTGAGGCCGGGACCAGGAGGGGGCTGAGGCTGAGGCCAGGTCCCCAGTGAGTCAGGGGCCACACAGGGTGGGGGATGGGAAGCTAGGCCTTCTCCCACCCTTTCCTTGCCAGCCTGGCAGCCCACTCCTTCCCATGCGCCCACGCGGCTGAAACTCCATTGCCCGGCTGAAGTGCTGGTCACTGCGTGCGCACAGCCCAGGGGGCTGGAGGAACCTGTCTCAGGTGGCAGGGCAGACAGACTTATTCTGGCCTAGCCAGGGAGACCCAGGAAGGGGTAGGGGAGGGGTGGGGCTCATGGCCTGGGAAAACATGATGTCTGCCAGGGCAGGCACCTGGCCACCTGTAGGGGATACTGGACCACACAGCCTTGCCCCATCCTAGCACAGTCAAGTCTCACCTGAGCCCGAGAACCATCGCAACCCCTCTCTCTGAGCCCCAAAGTCCCCATCTGGGCTATAAGGACAGCTAGGAAGGGGGGCAAGGGGAGTGGCTGTGGCATTCTGCAAGCTCGGGAGGCACTGTGCATACTGGAATGCCACTTAGACAGGTCAGGCAGGTTCTTGGACAGAACCAGCTCACTCCACCCTCTCCCTCCCAGGAGGGCCCAGGCAGGGGAAGGGGTTCACCGACTGGAATGCAGACCATGGGGACCTCATCCTGCATCTGACTGGGGCTTACAGCCGGAGGGACTCCAGGGCCAAGGACCCAGAAAAGGCAGAACCCAGGCTGGGGCCACACAGCACGACTAGAACAGAGTCAGGACCAGGCCTCCTGCCCCCAGCCCTGGGTGGCAGCACTGGCCTTAGTCTCTGCCCGGGCCTGAGGGGCGCTGCTAAGGGCATTGCCAACATGGCCTCCGCCAGTGGGAAGGTCAGGGAGCCCAGGGCCCAGCTCCCACAAGGCCGTGTCGCGGGGAGGGCAGGCAGAAGGGAGACATGTTCCCCAGAGGGAGGGGCTGGTGGGCTGCCCTAAGTGGTTAATAGCCTCCCACACTGTCCCAGTCCAGCTTCCAGCAGCCTGGGGGCTCAGGCCCTGCTCTGGCAGCCCATCAGAAGCCTGGGCCCCAGGGAACCTCAGGCCCACGTCCAGTCCAGGGCCCAGATTCTCAGGCGCCTGCCCCGGGCTTGGGAACTGCTCTGGGGCTGACTAGGTGGAGTTTCCTGCCTCGTCACCTAAGAGGTGATTCCCAGGGTTGATGGTATTGGAAGGAATGTGGGGGAGGGCAGGGGATAAAAACAGGGTCACCACGGCTCTGTTGGCATTGCCCAACTTACTGAATTAAGGAGCTCCCTGCACCAGCCTCAGGAAGGAACCTGGATCGATCACTGGGTCCCGACGAGGCCCCAGGACCCAGAGAAAGGTCACCTCTGCAACCTTTGCCTGCACTCTCCTTTACCTTGATAGCCTCTCGGGCCAGGTATTATTCATTTTGTCACACAAGAAAAGCAGCAGAGGCTCAGAGAAGCAGCGCCATCGGTGGGCTGCAGTAGTGGGACAGGGATGCAAAGCCCACTGTCTTTCCAGGAGTCAGGACAGGGGCAGACAGACCCGGTGGCAGATGACGGCCAGCAGGACAGGACCCGCAACGCCAACACCTGGGTGCGGGGGAAGGTGGGAGGTGGGCCTCACCTGACTGCAGCAGGCCGGCGCCTCGGTCCTTGACCCCAAAGTGCTGCTGGATGTCCAGAAGGACGCCTGGAGGGAAGACAGAGGGTGCTCACTGGCCGAGTCTGATGCTGGTGTCCCCACAGACCAGACCAGCCTCTTTCCCACCTTGCAGGGCGCAGCCTGGCCGCATCTGCAGAGCTCCTGCTCTGCTGCGACCTCTACCCTGCCCAGGTTTCCCAGGCCTCCCTCCTGCCACCACGGGGACCTCCTGTCCTCAGCCTGTTCCCATCACTCACAAGGGCCTGAGGGGCAGGGAGAGGCAGGGCTCCTCTGTGGTCATTCTGCCCCATGGGCAACCACACCTCCTACCTGCCAGCTCGGGCCTCTTCCCTACCTGTGGCCCAGGCTGTGGAGCAACGCAATAGACATGGGCCTTTCCCTCAGGGGGACCAAAAGCCCACCACCCAGAGAGCAGTGGGGGGCCCTGAGAGCTGCGGGGAGCCCTCTGGCCTGGGAGGGGCAGCCACACTCACTCTGGTTCACCTGCACGTGTGCACAACCACATTCGCACACGCACACCTGCACACACATCCGCACACCCACACACACGCATGCACACCCACACGTGCACACCCACACACGTGCGCACACACACCCACACACATGCGTGCACACACACGTGTGCACAAGCACCTGCACACACACACATGCTCTCACCCCAGCTGCCCTCAGGATTATAACTGGGCCCCCCATTTTCAGATTCAGGCCTGGGGTACAGAGGGAAGCAGGCGGGGCTCCAGGCCCGCCCGCTTTCTTGGGAGAAGTGGATTTCTTGAGGCCGCACCCGCTCCCAAGCCCAACTACTTTAGGGCTTTGCATGTCACGGGGTGGGGGCAGCAGCTGGACCACCCAGAAACCACCCACAGCTCCAGCAGACTGGCAGAGCCATGGCTTCTGGGGGACAGGCGGGATCTTGGACCCTCTACCCCTCGCAGCACTCAGCCAGGGTTCCTGGTTAAACACAACCCCCATCCCCGCGGGCCTCGGTCTCCACCTGCATTATCTCTGAGGACAGAAGGACCCAGGCCACAGGCCAGAGCCCCCCGACCATAGCACATCTGCAGTGAGGAGGGACGGGGAAGAAGGAGGAGGAGGAGGAGATGGCCCTGCCCTTGGGGGCCCCACAGGCAAGGACAGAGGCCTTTAGGGGACTCCAGAGCTCTTCATGATGACGATGATGATGGCAGCATTCAACAGATGATGGTTTGCCTAATTGAGCACTAAATGCCTGTTTAATCCTCACACAGCCCTAGGAGGCTGGTACTAGGATCCAAGTTGACAGATGAGGAAACTGGAGCACAGGAAGTTAGGCCATGGGCTCAAAGTCACACCACAGGGAAGCAGGAAAAAGTGGAATCTCCAGGCCCTGTATGAGGATCCCGTTGGCAGCTGGGACTGGGGGTGCAGAAGGAGTGGGGAGTCTGGAATGTCACTGTCCCTTCTGAGACCCAGGTTGGGATGCTGAGCAATTTCCCGGAATGCAGGAGCAGACGGGCGGATGTCCTAGCAGCCTGACAGCCAGAGAAACTGTCTTCCTCCTTGTTAATGACCTGAGTGGATTGACCATAATTACCCGTAATGAAGAGGCTGTGTGAGGCCCAGTTAATGACTTAATAACCAAGGCAGGCTGTGGCTTTGCCTTGAAGGTAGAAGCCGGGGCCAGTCCTAGGCCTGTGGATGGCAGAGCCAGCAAGAGGGACCTCTGAGGTGCCCCGACCCAGCCCCAGAGGCTCCTAGCCCCACAACCCATTCCTTTCTGGGTCAGGACTCTGTTCCCCCTCCTGACACGTGGGTTTGATCCCATCCCTCTGTGGCACAGTCAGTCATCTGGGGCTCCCCTGCGTCCAAGGCCCTTCACGAGACCGCAGGGTGCAGGTTTGGTCCTGCCAGCCCTGCCCTCGGGCCTCCCTTCTCAGGACACTAGCCTCAGGACACCCTCCACTAGCCACCCCAAGCTACTCATGACCCCCTGACTCCACGCACTTCCTCTTCTATCCTGGTACAACTTCGTCAACTAGGCTCACTCCTGCCACTTCTTCAAGGCCAGTTCAGCTGCCTTCTGTTCTGGAATATCTCCCCCGCTTGCTCCCCTCCCACCACCCTCAGTAAGTTAGTTGCCCCCACTCTCCCCCGTCCAAACTCGTTTCGCGCTGGGCCCACCAGGATGAGTGGGAATGCACAGGGAACGCACACAGAAGCACAGCTGGGAGCAGCTCCTGAGCTGAGTCACTAGATACCGCTTCCCGCTAAGTTCCAAGGAATGCGTGAGGCTTTGAAGATGGTACAGATGCTGTCCTCACTATCTGTGCTGGTATTTATGATTCTCACCCCGTTTTAGATAGGAAGAAACCCAGGCTCTGAGACATGAAGTAATTGGTCACACAGTCCATTCTGTTTTGGAGGTGAGATCTGAAACCAGGTCTATTGCCAAAGACCAAAGCTTGTTCTCCTGCCACGCTGCCTTCTGCATGGTTTGCTGGTACCCTCCAGGGCAGCACACACATGGCCCACAGGGACTTCACATGTGGGTGAATGTGGCTTCATCCTCCACTAGACCACAAACATGGCAGGAGCCGTGGCGGGTCATCTCCGGGACCCAGAGCAGGGGCTGTCGCGATTTTGGTGTCGGGTGGACAAGAGGATGGGCAGAGGCAGGAGGAGGCAGGAGGTTCCCATCCATAGTCCAGAGGAGCGACATGGGTCTGCAGCAACTGCAGGTTCCGTTTCTGGGAGGGACATGGGTCTGCAGTAACTGCAGGTTCTGTTTCTGGGAGGGACATGGGTCTGCAGTAACTGGGAGGGACATGGGTCTGCAGTAACTGCAGGTTCTGTTTCTGGGAGCGACATGGGTCTGCAGTAACTGCAGGTTCTGTTTCTGGGACGGACATGGGTCTGCAGTAACTGCAGGTTCTGTTTCTGGGAGGGAGGCCGTATCAAAATAGCCATCATGACGACATCCTGTGTCCACGGCAAATCAAAGCACTCTCGCTTCCTCCCGGCAGCACATCCCAGCCATCCAGCTGCACACTTCCCCATCCGATGACTTCAAGGTCCAGGATTTGCCTCTGCCTCCAGGAAGCCTTCCCCTGACTTCCTACCACATAGAGCTCCTGGTAGAGGGAGAACATGCCTCCACATGCAGATGGGCATCTAAGGTCTCTGGGAAGTCCTGGGCAGTTCCCAGGACACAGGAAGCTTTGGATAACACGGCCTGCCCCCATCCCACCACTGCCCGACGCTCAAGCTTGGGTCCAAGGCCAAATTCCAGGAAAAAGACCAGAAAGAACCTTCCCAAGGAGCAGGGCTTCCTGCAGGCTGCGAGGCCCAAGGTCGGACCCTGTCTGAGCCTTTCTGGCTTGCTTTCCCTCTTCCGGGCCTGGAAGCGGCCACAGCCACAGGAGGGCAAGATCCCACTGGCTGCTGGCACGGGAAGCGTGTGTCACAGCAGCTCGGCAGGTCGCCTCAGATTTTCCTTTGGGCTCCAGCATGGCTCGGGCCCACACACCCCTCCCTTCTTAACCACAGCCTTATTTTTAGCCTCTTTCCTGGAGGCTGAGGTTTGGTGGGTCACAGGACGGGACTCACGCCCAGGAGCAGCCTCCCACAGCTCGGGCCAAGCCCACCCCACCAGCCCTGGAACATGCGAAGTGGGGTTCCTACCCCAGATGCAGACCCCAGCCAACACAGCCACAACGCAGGCCTCTCCAGGCAGCGCCCCCAAATCCACAGCCAGAATCATCTCCTGGCCACAGGGTCCTCATCACCCAAGAAAACATTCTGGAACAACATCCACTGACAACAGTTACATACCTTCCAAGACAAGGGAGGTCTCACCTCTTGTCTGAGGCCACCATCCCCTCCTCTGGGCGAACTGTCTCTCGCCTGGCGGGGAGGCTGCGCTGGGTCAGTCCTTGGCTTGGGCCCGTGCATTCAGCCTCTCCCCAGCTTCCAGCTCCCGGACAGCAGCCCACAAACACACCCACACCTCCCTCACCCTGGTGGTGAGGGCAGCTCTGACTTGTCCCCACTACCAGCTGCTCCTTTCCTCTCCTCCTTTCACAGGGGACAGCATTTGTTGTTTTGAGACAGGGTCTTGCTCTCTGACCCAGGCTAAAGTGGCACAAGCACAGCTCACCGCAGCCTCAGCCTTTTGGGCTCCAGCCATCCTCCTGCCTCAGCCTCCCGAGCAGCTGGGACCACAGGCGTGCACCACCACACTCAGCTAAGAAGTTCTGGAGAGTTCTTTCCCTTCCCAAGTCGCTATTCTCACCTCCTTTCCTCCTCTGAAACCAACCACCTGCTGGAGGCTCAACTCCCAGACACTCTCATCCCTGTTTTCCAGCCTCCTGACTCCGATTCCTCGGCTCACCACTGGGTCCCCATTCCCTGAGCGGACCCTGCAGGACACTGCAGGACCCTGGGAGTCAGCCAGGATACCCCTTCGGCTCCCTCTGCCCCATGAATGGGCCCCGGTGATTCTCCATCTGCTTCATCGCCCAGCCTCCTCCCTGGGCTCCCTGCGTCCAGCCCCTGCCAGCCGGCTGGCATCCCTCCTGCTACCTGGTCTCACAAGCCCTTACGAATCTTCTAGAGTTCTAGGTCCCGGCCTGGGCCTCTAGAGACCACAAGACAGTTCCTGGACTCAAGGAGCTAATGCTGTGACCCACTGGTTACCTCTGGCCTCAGAATCACCCATCAGTCCTTCAAGATCCGCTGGCCCAGACCCCTGGCTCAGTAATGGTACCAGTAACAACAATGACAGCGCACATATTGACACGTATCGGCCAACTAGTTTGTGCCAGGCGCTGTTCTACGAGTGTCGGCCCGGTGGGTACGGCTGCCCACTCACACTTAGCAGCACCTTTGCCGCCCAGAATTCCAGCATTTGAGGCCTCCATGACCTGGCCCTAAGCCAGCTCTTCTCCCACCCACAGTGCCCGCCACACACACATACAGCCCCCGACTCCAGGCAAAGGCCAATGCTGCTAGCCCTGACTTTTCACCTCCCTGGACCCCGATTTCTTCCTGGGGAGATCAGTGGTCCCCAAACCTGCCTGAGAATCCCAATGACCTTTAAGGAGGGTGTGTTTATTAAAATACAGCTCCCTGGGGCCCTCCCCAAACCTGCAGAGTCACCCTTTCTAGATGTGGGGCCCAAGAATCTATCAACGCAGTGCCCAGGTGATCGGAAACCACCGGCCGGGCTGCTCCGAGCTCCCTGGAATCGCACATCACAGGCCGCAGGCCTCCCAGCCCTGGCTACCGCCGTGCTTCTTCCTGGGCTGTCACTCTCCAGCCATTAAGACCAGCCTCACCTCTAGGACCCAGATCCAAGGTCGCGTCTACCAGGACGCCTGCCTCTCTCCTCTGAGGCTCTTGGTGAAGCGGTGCCTATAACCTCAAGGGCACCCCCAGAACTGCATGGACTCTGGCCCTGACTTACTCAACAGCTGGCCCCAGACACTCACAGTGATTCCCCATCACTGCTGGTCCTTCAGTAGACCCCAGAGGAGTCAAGCCCCGATTCCAGGACTCCTGGCCTCCTCCTCCCTCCTCCAGCCAGGCCCAATCTGCTGACATCACAGAATCCTCGAAAGGCCAAGGTGTAAGAGGAAACCCACACTGACCACGAGAGCCCTCAGCTCAGGCCAGCCTCAAACACAACATGCCAACAGCGTGATCCTGAGGTCTTTTCCTTCCCAGGCAGCCTAGACAGGGCACCTCAAGCTTGTCCCCACATACCCCCTGCTTTCCCCAAGTACAGTCAGCGTCAGCCCACGTTCACCTTGCCTGAGCCTCTCTCAGAGCAGCAGGCGGCCTAAATTCTCAAGAGCATGGGCTCCAGAACTGGAGCATCTGGGTTTAAATCCTGGTTTTCCCACTTTCTCTGCTGTGTGACCTTGGGTAAATAGCATAACCTCTCTGTGCCAATTTCCTCCTCTGTAATATGGCTGAATTTGAAGACCTGCTTCATTTCATATGGTTGTTGTGAGGTTTAAGTAGATTAATCCACATACAGTGTTTAGAACAGTGCCTGGCACATAGTAGGTACTCAATAAATGTCATAAATGTTATCGTTGGTCATTAACTAGTAGGACAGGACACAGCCCCAGCTATGACTTGAGAACAATGGGGCATTCCCACCTTGGTTTTTCTTTTATCCAAAATGGGGGCAGATGCCTGGAAAGACAAGGCCTAGGGATCTGAACGGATGGGCCCTGATGCCCTTGACCAGTCCCTCTGAGAGGGATCCGGGTCCCCATGTGAGAGGCCTCAGGGCTGGCTTACACTGGGAGTCTTACCCCTGCTCCGGTAATTACAGGGGCCTGAGAACCTGGCTCTGCTGGCCTGGCGCTGGATGGCTAAGGCTGGGAACCCACAGGCCGGCCCCGCCGGCACCCCACCAGCCTAGGGACTGGGCCAAGGCAGTCCCTGAGCCAGTGCCCTGGACTCAGGCACACTCACTCCTACTTATCACTTATCCCACTTATCCCACAGGGCAAGATCCTGCCCCGTCTGCCTGGAGTAGGCTATGTGACCTTCAGGAGCAGCCGGCCCCCACTCTGAGCCTCAGGTTGCCCATTGCAGAAGTGGCCCAGAATCCCAAGACATCCCTGCTGGGTTCGTTTCTGAATCTCAACTGGGTTTGTTCTACATGTGCCGGTCCCCTACCCCCATGCCACCCTGCAAATCTGGGTCATTAATGGCAGAGCAGCTTAGTGATCGTCTCTGCAGGGACCATGAGGATGAGGCCCCCAGCCCAGAGCCTTGGGCCCTTAGAGAAACACCCCTCCCCACTCAAGAGCCTGCCGGCAGACCCTGCTAGCCCTAGAGACACCACCCCGGAGCCCAGCGCGTCCCCCTCCTCCCTGCTGTGTCTCTATGCCAAGAGTGGGCGGGGCCGGGCTGCCGGGCCTCTGGCCTGTGGTTCTAGTCTATCATTTGGGGCCAGCTTTACTGGAACCAGGCTCTCTGCCTTAGTAATTTGGGGGCTTTGTACAGCTACTCCTTCCTCAACTCAGCCTCTCCAGCCCTGTCCTGGCCCAGGGGCTCCCAAGACCACCAGGGGCCAGGGACAAGGTGGCCACAGCCTTATCATGACCCACAGGGGGTGTGGCCAGTGGGTCATGATATGCCAGCCAGACACGGGATAAGGCAGGGGCCTGGGGAAGAGGGTGGGGAAGAGATAAGAGACCTCAGAATGGTTCCCCTCAAGCCCACAAACCCTCAGCCTTCTCCCCACGTGCTGCTTCCGTAGCCGAGGCGGCCAGGGACTGCTGCTCCCCGCCTCACATGGAAGCTGAGATGAAGAAGGTGAGCGGGACAGAGGCTGCAGGAGCCAGGCCGAGCTGGGCCCCAGGCTCCCACATCTGGCCTATGTTCTCCACCTGCACCCCAACAACTCCCCCCCAAAAAAGGCTGCAAGTAGTCACCCCTCAACATCCACACCAGCTGTCCTCACACGGGTGCCAGAAACAGCTGTGTGACCGAGCAGCCCCACCCCTCCCCAGGCACAGCCCTCTTCAGTTTACAAAGCCTCATCCTGCTCTTCGCCTCCTGGAAGCCCATTCAGGAACCCCATGCCCGACAGTGAAGGAATCATGAAGACCTCATGGCTCTAGGAGTGGGAGTGGGGACACCCTAGCAAGGGCTCCAAGAAGGCAGAGGAAAGCCAGAGGCAGGAGGACAGGACCCTGTCCCCAGCCTCCAAGCTCTGGCTAGTGCCTCCTTCCAGGTTTATTTCTTGCTCCAGTGCTGATGCTCTACCCTCATCTCCCCTATGGCCCTACTCACCCACCTCCCAGCCACCAGGCGAGGACCAGGCCCAGAGCAGACCGGTGCTCTTCCTCACACGGCCTCACTGTGTGACCCGGGCAGCCCTATCTGCAGAAGAGACAGGGCAAAGCTGCCACTGTGCCCTCCTGAATGTAGAAAAGCTGCTCTGCCCAGCTTGGGGGTTGGGCGGCCTCATTGTCAGGGCTGAGGACTGGGTAGACAGGGACTACGGCTGACTACATCCTCCCATTTCCTTCCTGGAGACTCAGGCCCTGAGGCTCATTGTGAGCCCTGGTCAGAACAAAGAGACAGCACCAGCCACTGTCGGAGAAACCCTGATGTCAGTACAGGGGCCTGGTCCCTCACCTGATCTGTCCAAACCTACCAGTGCCCTTTCAGCCCAGAAGGATGTGCTTTGGGTCAGGCAGGTATGAGTCAACCCAAGTCTCAGTCAACTGAGTCTGTGACTCAGTCAACAGGGCTCAAGCCTGGGGCAGTCTCCTATGCATGCAGGGGTCCCAGGTGTGACCCGGCTCTGCCCCTCATGGCTACAGGGGGATGGTGAGCCTCCTTGGGGATGGGTGCTGTGATGGAGACGAGCAGAGTACAGTTCGAAACCAGGAGTTAGGCACTCGGTTCAGCCCAGAGCACGGGAGAGGGCATCCTGGAAAGAGGACACCGCTGAGACCCACCAGGGGCAAGCTTGGTTGGCTACTGCAGCTCCTGGGAAGCAGATCTGGTTGTCCTGGGGAAGGGAGGTGCAGGCAGAGCCAGCGACCAGCAGACTAGAGTTCCTGAGACCAGGTGCCCCACACTATCCTTGGGAGCAAGACACTGACAACAGCAAGAGAGGGACAAAAATCATCTCTCGTGGATTCAGGAATCAGAGAGAGTCAGAATTTGCCTCCAGTCACACAGTAAAGCTGGCAAAGGCTGGCAGAGCCAGGAACACGAAGCTCAGCCCAGAAGACATTCGGAACCCACAAGGGAGCCCAGCCTCAGAAGCCTAGGGATCGGGCCAGTGTCCTACTGGCCTCCCTCACTCTCATCCCCCTTCTACCTTCAAGATTTCAGGCCCCTACAGGCAGAAACAAAAGCCACTTCCTACTGCGGCAGGATCCGGGGAAGGGCCAAGGAGTTCCTCCTCTGCGCAGCTCTGAACAGGGCAGCCTCCCTCTCAGGGCCTGCAGCCTCCCTCTCAGAACAGGCCTGCAGACCTGCAGCCTTCCTGCCTCATCCACCAAATAAGAAAGAGGCACAGGCCAGGGCCATCACTGGTCCAGGGCCCCAGACAAAGGTACTGTTTCAAGGCACTTCCTCTGACGGATCAACAACACAGCGGAGGGGCTGGCAGAGCCTGCTGGAAGGTGCGTTGAAGAGGAAGCAGGAGCAAGGAAGAGGGCAGCAGGCGGTTAGTCACAAGGGCGCTGGTATTCTAGGCCACCTGGCCCTTCACCTGGGTGCTGAGCCTGCCAGTCAGACACTCTGGGTGCCCTGCCCCTCAGACCTTAGCTGGGGTTTCCCCACAGTGCAGACGTGGCAGTGGCCAGGACAGGGCCACCTAAGAGGGAAGGCAGGTGCACCGTTTATCCTTAAGGCAGCCATTCTTATCTAAAGAGAGAGCCACAGAGCCACAAGATAGGGCCTGGCTTAGCCCCTACCCACCAGGTGACCCTGTAAAAGACCCTGGGCCTCAGTTTCCCCATCTTTCAATTCTGGATAGACTTAACAGGACAGACCAAAAGAAAAGGCCAATAGGAGAGTGAGCCCCAGCCTGGCGCCCCCTCCTCCTGCACCCAGCTCAGCTGCTCCAGGGAAGCCCCCAAGTCCCTCTCGGCTTGTGTTCCCAGCTGGGTCCCTATGCTCATCGCTCCTTCTGGGTTTGTGTTAGTGAGCAGTTGCCATGGATACCAGTCTCAGCTTCTTTGGCAGAAAAGGACTCCCCCAGGGCAAGGCTTTGCCTTTCCTCAACAGCCCCCACTCCACCCAACTCCAGGTGCCCAGGCTGCCCTCGGCTGGATCAAAAGGAAAGAAAATAGGTCTTGAGAAGAGAACAGGTACCCCACAGAAGTTGGGGAAGGATCTGAGTTCCCAAATAGTCACTCACCAACCGTAAACAAGGCCGGGGCCAGCTCCCTCTTGCGGGGCCTGGTTCCAGGAACAAAATGCTGCCACCTACACCCTCAGCTCTGCTTCCATTGCACAGAGGAAAGAACGGCAGCCTGGGGGGCAGAGGTGGCTCTGGCACCAGGAAGCAGAGCTGGTTAGAGGGGGCGTGAGACCCCCGTCTGAGGGACTACCTCCTTCTCCTGACCTGGCAGTGAGGAGTGGGCTGAGAATGCAGAGTGGGTGGCTGCTAGGCTGGTAGGGACCATGGGAGCAGCAGCCAGGTGCCCTAGAGGAGCTCAAACTGCCTTGGCTCAATTAAACTGAATTTCATCTACCCAAAGGGCTCTTGCCTGAGCCAGCAGAGCCTCTGCGTTCCGGGCCACAAGCAAGGGTCATGCCCCGACCTCCACCCGGGGTTCCTGGGGCTGCAGAGGATGCTGCACTGGCTGCTATGGCCCTGCTCCGCCCCGCGTGTGACCTTGGGTAAGTGTCTTTGTTCTCTGGACGGCTGTGTTCCCATCTGCACAAGGAGGTGCAAGGAAGGAATTAGAAGAGGTTTCTGGGCTACCTCAATTTCATCCAATTGAAGCAATGCTCAGTAAGCAGAGCAAGCACGGGAGCCTGGCCCTCCTCACCCGCTCTGAGGCCTGCTGCCCTCAGGGAGTTCTCATGGGGCGGAGGAGAGGCCGTAATTAGCAGGTTCACCGGGTGGCGCTGGGAATGCTTGTGCAGAGGCAGAAGCTACTAGAGTTCCCAGGATGGAGACCAGCCCTGTGGAGAAGGGAGGGGTTCGCAAAGGTGTCCTGAAAAGGACTGTCATAAACAGAACAAAAAAACAGAACGACAAAAAAAATAATAATAATAAAACAGGAAGGGCATCGTGGCCAGGGGCCCAGCTTGAGCAGAGGCACGAAGGAGAAGGCAGCTGGCACTCGTGAAGCCCTCCGAGGAATCTGGCCCCGTCCCAGGTGCTCGAGATACAGTCTCATTTATCCCACGCAACCCGGGAGGCGGGCGGGAGGGGAATGATCACACCGAAGGCTCAGGTGATGTCTTCAAGGTCACACGGCTGGGAAGCGGAAGAGCCTTGCCTCGAACTTGGTCAGGAAAGACTCTAGACCTGCATTGTCCACTCTAGTGGCCCCTGGCCACCATGACATTGACATGTGCTGTGAATGGAAAATACACACACTGGGTTTCAAAGACTTAGTATGAAAAAGGAGGCAAAATATCCCATTAACAACACATATATATGTGTGTGTGTATGTATTTTTTTTTTTTTTTGAGACAGAGTCTCACTCTGTTGCCCAGGGTGGAGTGCAGTGGCGCGATCTTGGCTCACTGCAACCTCTACCTCCTGGGTTCAAGCGATTCTCCTGCCTCAGCTTCCCAAGTAGCTGAGACTACAGGTGTGCACCACCATGCCAGCTAATTTTTGTATTTAGTAGAGACGGGGTTTCACCAGGTTGACCAGGCTGGTCTCGAACTTCCGACCTCAGGTGATCCTCCCAAAGTGCTGGGTTTACAGGCATGAGCCACCGCACCTGGCCCTAACAACTTTTATATTGATTACATGTTGAAATATGTTGGATATAATGAGTTAAATAAAATATATTATGAATTAATCACACCTATTTCTTGTACTATTTTCATTCAGCTACCAGAAAATTTGACATGAATATGTGGCTTACATTATATTCCTTTTGGACAAAGCTGGTCTATACTATGAAAAAACAGATTTTAAGGACAGATTTAAAGGAGGAGAGTGGGACCTCCCTTCATTCTCTAGTGGGGAACTGACGCCAGGTAGGTGCAAACATTGAAGACTGAGCAACGGAGTGTCTACATCGCCGCCTCTGTCCCAGCCGGGCCAGCCAGCAACAGGTGCACTCAGGCCTGGGATGAGCACTCCCCTGACCCTAGCACATCAAGCCATAGTAGTTACCATAGAGATAATAAATATTCCTAAAAACTGAACTTGGGGAAGTGGAGATGGGGAAATCTACCAGAGAGAGAGGGGCAACCAGGCTTATCCGGAGAGGAAACGTGTGTCTGTTGTGTGCTGGGGGTGGGGTGGTGCGTGAGCTCCCATCCCAGGCCAGGAGAGGGAGGGAGGCACAGCCCAGGCGGGTGTTTGCACAGGGCTTTCCAGGCCTTCCTCCCTAACTGCCCGCCCCACGCCCCTCTTAGCCACCACTCCCCACTTCCTTTTACCAATTCACCACAAATTTCCTATCTCATTCCCCCGTTCTGACAATCTAACTCTGAGACCCGCTTAGAGGTGGGAGCAGATTAAGCGCCAGCCCTCCCTGATTCCACCCTCTGGCTCTGCCCCTGGCAGAGGCAGTTCCCCTAAGAACGTCAAAGGGGGTGGTCTGGGGCTGGAAAAAAACAAGTTGGAGAGCGCTACAGTGCCAGAAGTAGTACCATTCATTCTTCAGCTGCGAAAGGGTGGGAAGACCTCCTCCCAGGCAGAGCCTCACTGTTAGATCTAACACCAGCTTTACCAGTCGCTTTCCTGGCCATCTTGGACGGGGGCTGTACAGGGACCTTGGTCCCCCCCATCTATGTACGGAATTTTGAACTGACTACAAGTCCCAGCTATTCTCTGATTTCTCCCCCAAAGGGTGGCACTTACGCTCCCAGGTCCCTGGCGGCATGGTGTATGCACCACAACCGTTGGCGTTCTTGGGAGGTGCTCAATATTCCTGCTCGCTAGACCAAAGTAAGTATCTCTTTGGGACTGCTCGACCCAGAAACGGATGCCACTGGTACCCACTTCCAACTTCCTCCAGTGGAATGACAGAGAGCCAAGGGGGTTTGAAAGAAGGAATGGGGGGAGGGGGAAGCCTCTGCCCTCCTATCAGAATTCTTCCCTTCCATTTGACACAAAACTCCATTCAACAGAGGGGGAGACTGAGGCCCGGAGAAAGGCACCAGGTGGTGTGTGGTTTATGCCCGGGCTCTCTTCTCTCAACTGCCGCAAAGTTCTCTTTAGAGTCTGTCCAAAATAAATCCTTCCCTCTCTCTTCTCTCTCTCCTCTCTCTCTCTCTGTTGTGTGTGTGTGTTTGGTAGCTCCAGATTTTACTAAGCTATAGTTAGGCAGTTTCTGGGCCAGCATGCCGGGCACACAGTACTGCTCTCCTCCTGCAGGGAGCCCCTACCTATGCCAGTCTGGCCAAAGTCCTTCCCTCTCAAGGCGCCACCATTCCCAACCAGTAGTAGCTCAGTCTAGGGCAAATTCTTACCCCTAGAGCCACCCCTAAGAGCTGGGGAGGGGAGCCAGCAGAAGGAAATTCCAGAACCACGTGCGTCCCCCAAAGGCCCAATGATCAATCAACTCACAAACGAGCAAACAGACCTAAACACACGCTGAGACTGGCCCAAGGTCACACACCAAGCACATTAGGAGCAAATCCGGGGCTAGAACCCAGTTGTTCTATCGATCCCAATCCCGTCCCCAAGGCTGATTCCCAGAGATGCTCCCTGAGGTTGAGGCTCCACGTCTCTAGCTTCAGAGGCCTGCGCCCTACCCTACACCCCAAGCACCACAGGGCGGGGGGAGGCGTCTTCAGGCCTCTGTACAGGGCCAGCTGCAAACCGCAGCCTGGGTCCCCAGGCGCCGCGGACCCGCCCCGCCCCTCCCTCCGCTCCCCGCAGCCCGGAGCCTTTGTCAGCCACGCGCTCACACACACAACCGCGCCGCCACGCGCACACACACCCGGTCTCCCCAGCCCACACCCGCAAGGGGCGCGCGCACTCGCCGCACGCACGCAGGGGGGTGGAGGCGGCGGAGAAAGGAAGGAACTGACGGGCCATGGACGGACAGACCGCCTGGGCTGGGGGAAGGGAAGGAGGCCCGGGAACCTGCAGCTGGGGTCGGAGGGGGCGCACAGACAAGGAGGCAGAGAGACGCAGAGGAGACTCTTGGAGAAGAGGACAACGGATGAGCCGTCAAGGGCTGGCGAGGACGCGCGGGCTGCTCCAGGGGTGGGGACGCACCTAACCCTTGGCCCCGGGTGTGTATGAGCGGGGAGCTGGATTGTACCCGTGGAGCACGGAGGCATCCCTTGCCCAGTTGTGCCTGAGCAGAGGGTCCGTAGGGACCTCACGTAGGTCCTGGAGATAGTAGGCCTGGGACCAAAAGCTCTCTGGGGTACCTCCCTCGAGGCGGGTGGTGGGATGGGGTGGGGTCCTGGTCCTCGGGCTGGGTGGGGCCCCCGCTCACCTGCCACGGTGTACCTGTCCAGGTAGTTGAGCACGTTGCCCAAGCTGAGGATAGCGGCGGCTGCCCCCCGCCCGCGGCCCAAGCTGGCCGGTTTGGGCTGCTGCGCGCCGGGGCCCTTTGCAGTAGCTGCGCAGCCGGGGGTGCCAGGGGTGCCGGGGGGTCCGGTCGGGGCCCGCCTTACGCTGCCCGACAGCGTCTGCACCTCATCGTCCGCGGCCGAGACTCCAGCGCCGCCCGCGCCCCGCGCCCCGCAGCAACCGCTACCGCCAGCCCCTCGCTGCGCCCCCCGGCGCCGGCGCCGCCGCTCCGCGTCCGCCTCCTCCTCCTCCGCGCCGCCCGCCGCCGCCGAGGCGCATTCCAGGCACATCATGCCGGCCGGGATCGGGGCGGCGGGAGGCGCGGGGGGCGCGGGGCCCAGCTTGGGCCCGCTCAGCGCGTGTGTGCGCCGCGGAGCCGCCGCTGCACCATCCCGGTCGGGCCCCGTCGGCTCCTGCGCTCCGACCCCGGCTGCGGCGCCGCCACCGCTCAGCTCGATGCGCCGCCGTCGCCGCCGCGGCTCTGACAGCTGCGGCCCGGCCCCGCCCACCGGGCCCGCGCCCAATCAGCTCCGGGCTCGGGCCACAGCCCCGCCCCGCACGTGCTGCCCCGGGGATGGGCGCCCCGGGGCGAGGGGCCCGAGCGGCAGAGCCCCTCCCGCTAACGGGGGCGCAGTCACGCCGGGGCCGCCCGGCCGTGAACGCCCGCGGGGAGCGGAAGAAGGTTTGCTCCGGCTACGGAGCTGGGAGCAGGGTGCTAGTGACGGGGCTCCCAGCACCTACTCAGTACCCTTCACCCAACCCCTGCCTCGGGCATGGACTGCCGGGGGAGGCTCTGGGAGCCGGGCCGAGGGCTTGAGCCTAGCGTATTTGGGCGAACTGGAGGGAGGAGTCTCAGATAACTAAAGTCAGGGGCGCCGGTTGGAGAGCCGGTGGCTCCTCCGATGCTCACATGCCCCGATTTAAACAGTTCAGGGAGGGCCCAGAACCTAGACCTCCACCAGTCATGGTGGGCTGTGTCGCCCATCTCCCCAGGGCAAACCAGATCCAGCCCCCAATCTACTCCCGACCCATTCCTGTGTAGGCACCAGGACCCTACCCTTGCCCCACAGAGTGGCCGGCAGCCCCTGGCAGGGAGAACCAGGGCTCTGATTGGCGCCCAACAGAAACAGGATATTCAGAAGGGCCCTTCTCTCCTGAGTGACCACATCTCCAAGCTTCAGACTTCCAGGTACATGCTAGCAAGGGTACAAAGCCCGCAGTGGCAGACAGGAGGCGGGTCCCAGCTCAGCTGTGCCCTGGTGTGTGGCATGACCCTGAACATGACACCCATTCTCTGGGTCTCCGTTTCTGTATCTGGGGGCAGATGGCAGGATGGGATTCAGTCTGGAATCCATGGGTGGTCACTTCCCCTTGGTGGGACGGTGCAGGGGTCTGCCTCCTACAGAGAGTGGCTGGGGAGCTTCTGCGTTCCTGACATCTCATCACGGTTTCTCCCCTCCTCAGGTGCTGTGTCTCTGTGATGATCTCCCCTTTCCCTCCCCCATTCACCTGTCTGGGGCTTTAATTGAAATTAAAATCCTGTACAAAGTGCAGAGGACAGAATGTTAGAACTGGACAGACCCTCGGAAACCAGTTAATTATTCCCTGTGTTTCACAGACAAGTCCCAGGGCACGGATGTGACCCATTATGAACAGGCAGTGAGTCTGTGGCAGGGCTGGAGCTGCCCTGGGCTCTGGCATTATCCCCGAGGGCTGGAGCTCAGTCCTCACCACAGGCTTTTCTGGATCCCACGTCCGCAGGCAGGTGCATCTGATGAAGCTGTCGGCCACAGTGAGTCATGGCATAACCAACGGGTGACGCAGCACGAGGCACCCCCCGCCCCCCTCCACTGTCTCTTGTGAGCAGAGTTAATCCCCAAGCTGGTGTTTCTTGGCGCCTTCGAGGTGTATTTTAAATTCTGCAAAGTGACTAAAAATATGCTTCAGCGTGCTGGGTATGAATGACTGTGACGGGAGGGTTAGGAAAACAGATTTCATTCTGAAAGTTACCTGCTGCCTCTTTCCAGCTTGCTGAGCTCAGGCCTGCAAAGGCGGATGGGGGGAGTTCCCCATGGTGGCCTGGCATGACGGGTGATTAACAAGCAAGGACAGAGCTAGGAGCTCCATGGGGCTAGAACCCAGTCCCAGCAATGATCCTCATAAGTGTGTGATGGTGCTAGCAGGTGGACAGAGTCCAGCTGTGGGAGGCTGCCCAGCTGTGGAACTGTGTCTAGTGGTGAAGGAGGCACAACCACGGCTCTAGACCCAACCCCAGGGTCCCCTTCCCATGCCTCAAAACTCATCGTTTTGGCCACAGTCCTGTCCAGGGGCACACTTTCGGCCTTGACAGAAAGGGGAGCATTCTCTTTCGACTGCCTTCCCTTTTCACCACTGGGATGGTCCCAGAACAGGGGAAGAGGGTGGCACGAGCCTTTCAAACCTGGGGGACCTCTGGGCTGCCACCAAGCCAGCCAGCCATTCCCACTGTGTTTCGCTGGGGATCCAACTCAAAGGCAGTCTCTAGAATAGGTCCTTGTGTGGGATAAGGGGCCACCAAGGGCAGAGGGACAGGGAGGACAAGAAGCCCTTTCTGGTCGTGCAGCCCGGGACAAATCCCTGCAGCCTTCTGAGACGCTCTGGCACTATCCTGGGCCATCAGACAGGACTGGTAGGGTTCTTTCCTCCGTCTCGCCAGTGAAGAAACTGAGGCCCAGGGAAAAGAAGTCATTTGCCCAAGGTTGAACACCTGGTAAATGACAGCGCCTGGACTAAACCCAGCTGTGTCTGCCGTCTAATCCAGCACTTCCTCCACTGCCCCGCACGCTGCCTTCCGCCTGGGCGGGATTCTGCTTCCTCGTCAGTATAACAGGAGGCTGAACTCCGTGGCTAAAGGACCTTCTGATATTCATTCATTAGGTCTAGATCACAGCTTCAAAAACAAATGGGGGCCGGGTGCGGTGGCTCATGCCTATAATCCAGCACTTTGGGAGGCCGAGGTGGGTGGATCACCTGAGGTCAGGAGTCCGAAACCAGCCTGACCAACATGGTGAAACCCTGTCTCTACTAAAAATACAAAAATTAGCCGGGCATGGTGGTGCGTACCTGTAATCCCAGCTACTTAGGAAGCTGAGGCAGGAGAATTGCTTGAACTTGGGAGGCGGAGGTTGCAGTGAGCCGAGATCATGCCGCTGCATTCCAGCCTGGGTGACAGAGTGAGACTCTGTCTCAAAAAGAAAAAAAAAAAAAAAAGTGGGGTGGGGGGCAGGGGAAGGAAAGAAAAAGAAAACACACACACACACAAAAAGAAAAAAATGGGGCACAGGACATTAATGGCCATTATTCAAAGAGCATGTATATTTGGGAAGTAGTGGGATAAACACAGAAAAGTAGGTTTCCTTACTCAGAGACTTTTCAGAGCCTTTACTATGAGAATGGACACTCTGAATCTCCCAGAGGGAGATGTAGGATGCCACGTTCCCAGGTGTATGTGACCACAGAATGTCTTGCAAGACGAGAGCTCTGCAGGACACTCGGAGAAATACTGGCCTAGAATGCACTTGCTCCTCCCTGGCTGGTAATTGGGAGCTCAGCCCATCTGCCCTCTGCCCATCCTCCCACATGGGAGTGTCTCCAGGGCCCAGGCCTCTGTTGCTTCCCTTCCCCCTTGGCAGCTTCTGCCTTGGCAGCCTCTCACCTAGGCCTGAACTTTACTTTTTTTGAAAAAATTTTTAAGAGGCAGGGTCTGGGCCGGGCGCGGTGGCTCACGCCTGTAATCCCAGCACTTTGGGAGGCCAAGATGGGTGGATCACAAGGTCAGGAGATCGAGACCATCCTGGCTAACACGGTGAAACCCTGTCTCTACTGAAAAATACAAAAAAACTAGCCAGGTGACGTGGCGGGCGCCTGTAGTCCCAGCTACTCGGGAGGCTGAGGCGCGAGAATGGTGTAAACCTGGGAGGCGGAGCTTGCAGTGAGCCGAGATCCGGCCACTGCACTCCAGCCTGGGTGACAGAGCGAGACTCCGTCTCAAAAAAAAAAAAAAAAGAGGCAGGGTCTTTGTCTCACCCAGGCTGGAATGCAGTGTGCAACCATAGCTCATGGTAACTTTGAACTCTTGGGCTCAAGAAGGGGCTTCCTGATGCTGGGCGCAGTGGCTCGTGCCTGTAATCCCAGCACTTTGGGAGGCCAAGGTGGGCAGATCACTTGAGGTCAGGAATTCAAGATCAGCCTGGCCAACATGGAGAAACCCCATCTTTAATAAAAATACAAAATTAGCTGGGTGTGGTGGTGTGCGCCTGTAATCCCAGCTACTTGGGAGGAGAATGGCTTGAACCCAGGAGGCAGAGGTTGTAGTGAGCCAAGATCACACCACTGCACTCCAGCCTGAGTGACAGAGTGAGACTCTGTCTCAAAACAACAACAACAAAAAGAAACACACAGAGAGCCAAGACAGAGAGGAGCAAAGACAGAGAAACAGAGACTTTCATATTCCAGCCTGGGCGACAGAGCAAGACTCTGTCTCAGGGAGAAAAAATAATAATTAAAAAAAAAAAAAAAAATATATATATATATATATATAAGAGTCTTCCTTTCCTGAGGGTCCACACCTCAGCCTCCTGAAAGGCTGGGACTATAAGCGTGCACCACCACACTCAGCATTTTTTTTTTTTTAGGGAAAGGGTCTCACTATGTTGACCAGGCTGGTCTCAAACTCGGGCTCAAGTGATCCTCCCACCTCAGCCTACCAAAATGCTGGGGTTAGAGGCATGAGCCACCGTGAGCAGCCATGGCCTCAACTTTCAGTGATCATCCATGTGACTATGACACCCCAACCTCCGTCTCTAGACAGGGCCTCATCTCCAAACACGAGATCCATATATGGTCTCCTACATACACCTCCCACCAGACATCCCACACGTACCTTAGACTCAGCACATTTGGAAATGAACTTGTCATCCTTCCCCCAACCTGCTCCCACTCTGGTATCACTTATCATTTGTCAAAAAGCACCATCATCCATGCTGTCGCCAAGCAGGAAGCCTGGGGGCCACGTGGGTCTCCTTCTCCTCAACACCCACATCTAAGGGCTTTCAATTTCCTCTCTTGAACATCTCCCCATGTCCACATTGCCTACTGGCTTAGCTCAGGCATCTCTGTGTCTCACCTGGACCCTTGTAAAGCTCAACATCACCTGTTCCCACATCCCCCTCCAGTTTTTTGTTTGTTTGTTTTGTTTTGTTTGTTTGTTTTTTGAGACAGAGTCTTGCTCTGTCCCCCAGGCTGGAGTGCAATGGCACAGTCTCGGCTTACTGCAACCTCCACCTCCTGGGTTCAAGCAATTTTCCTGTCTCAGCCTCCTGAGTAGCTGGGATTACAGGTGCGTACCACCATGCCTGGCTAATTTTTTTCTTTTTTTTTTGGTAGAGACGGGGCTTCATCATGTTGGCCAGGTTGGTCTTGAACTCCTGGCCTCAAGTGATCCATGCACCTTGGCCTCCTAAAGTGCTGGGATTACAGGCTTGAGCCACTGCGCCCGGCCGGCCTTCCAGTCGTTTCTCCATATTGCTTGACGGTCACTTTCTGAATCCCACAAAGGACCTCATCACTACCTTGAGTGAAACCTTTCTAAGGCTCTTCACTGGCTATAGGGTTAAAAATGTCTGCGTTCCTGGCCAGACGCGGTGGCTCACGCCTGTAATCCCAGCACTTTGGGAGGTCCAGGTGGGCGGATCACGAGGTCAGGAGTTTCACCTCGCTAACACGGTGAAACCCCGTCTCTACTAAAAATAGAAAAACAAAATTAGCCAGGCGTGGTGGCGGGCCCCTGTAGTCCCACCTACTCAGGAGGCTGAGGCGGGAGAATGGCGTGAACCCAGGAGGCGGAGCTTGTAGTGAGCCGAGATCGCGCCACTGCACTCCAGCCTGGGTGACAGAGTGAGACTCTGTCCATCTCAAAAAAAAAAAAGAAAAAGAAAAAAATAATGTCTACGTTTCTTAATGATCTCTAAGAGCCTTCACAACGTTTCACAACCCATGACCATCTCCAGCCTCAGATCCTACGACCCATCTCTCAGAATTACACTGAACATGGAGCTTCCTGAACTCATACTTCCGGGAGACTGGGGGAGGGGCAAGCATTGGGGCACTTTTCTATAGCCCCTGTCCTCCCGTCAACAAAAAAGCCCTTGTCCCACTAGCACAATGATGATTCAGGACCACGGAGAGCATCCACGTGCCACCCCTGACCCCCCGACCCTGACTGAGGCAGGCTCTGCCTGTGCCGCCTATTCACTCTCTCTCCCTACTTGTCCTTCAGGAACCCAGCACAGAAACAGCTTCCTCCAGGAAGCCTTCCCTGGCCCACCTGAACAATCATTTTCTCCTCTGGGCTATTGAGCAACCTGTATATCCTTACATCACACCAACGCTGTGCTGATTTTTGTCTGAGAAAGAATCTGTTCCCCGTCCTTCACCAACAGACCGTAAGCCTCGAGGGCCCATACCCTTTCTGATTCATCTCCACGAGCCAGTACAGAGGAGGTGCTCAAAGAATGTTTGTTGATTGAGTAAATGATGTTTAGCAGGTGCCCAGGAAATGTACATTGATTTGCATCATGTGTCTGTTGCTCTGAATGACGCAGAAACGAGATTCCTCTCCTGGTCCCTCTGGAAAAGGCATTTTCTTCCTGATTGACTCCACCCTCCATTCGCTTCCACCTGCTATTTGCCTCCACCCTTTGATTAGCCTTCCCGGCAGGTCACCACCCACGGTGGGGAGAAGGCACCTCCTCTCTGCTCTTGCTGTTGCCA
The DNA here is from genome assembly GCF_049350105.2 of Macaca mulatta. Classification (NCBI taxonomy): domain Eukaryota; kingdom Metazoa; phylum Chordata; class Mammalia; order Primates; family Cercopithecidae; genus Macaca; species Macaca mulatta. The sequence goes on along the minus strand of NC_133421.1, from coordinate 6,015,059 downwards.
AGCTGGGGACTGGTTGGGGCCCCCGTTCCCTCCCCCAGCCCGAGCCTGCCTTTGCTCAGAACACTTCGTCTCTCTCTCTCCTGCTCAGAACAGATGGTTCTGAGTCCCCACTAACACAGAAGTTCCTGTTCTGCCATTTGAACATTTTTAACACTTTCTACATTATAGAAGCTTCAGTCTCCTTTCATCATGGATTCAGACTATCAGAAATAAAGACTTCAGGCCGGGCGCGGTGGCTCAAGCCTGTAATCCCAGCACTTTGGGAGGCCGAGGCAGGCGGATCACAAGGTCAGGAGATCGAGACCACAGTGAAACCCCGTCTCTACTAAAAATACAAAAAAAAAATTAGCCGGGCGCGGTGGCGGGCGCCTGTAGTCCCAGCTACTCAGGAGGCTGAGGCAGGAGAATGGCGTGAACCCAGGAGGCGGAGCTTGCAGTGAGCCGAGATCGCGCCACTGCACTCCAGCCTGGGCAACAGTGTGAGACTCCATCTCAAAAAAAAAAAAAAAAATAAATAAATAAATAAATAAATAAAGACTTCACTGAAGGGCATTGAGTCCAGCCTCTTCGCCATCCCATGGAGACTCTGTGTCTCAGAGATGCCACTGGCCTGCCCAAGATATTGTAGTGGATGCTACCTTTGTTTTCGTTTTCGGTCGTCTTGTTTTCTTTCTTCTTTTTTTTTTTTTTTCTTTTTAAGACAGAGTTTCACTCTTGTTGCCCAGGCGGGAGCGCAATGGCACGATCTTGGCTCACTACAACGTCTGCCTCCCGGGTTCAAGCGATTCTCCTGCTTCAGCCTCCCAAGTAGCTGGGATTATAGGCACACACCACCAAGCCCGGCTAATTTTTGTATTTTTAGTAGAGACGGGGTTTCTCCATGTTGGCTAGGCTGGTCTTGAACTCCTGACCTCAGGTGATCCGCCCGCCTCGGCCTCCCAAAGTGCTGGGATTACAGGCGTGAGCCACCGTGCCCAGCCAGTCATCTTGTTGTAATTCCTGTTTCATTTTGTTTTGGTGCTGAGACTTCCTTCCTCTTCCTAACAGCACCCTGGTCTGCTGATCTTAATGGGGTTATAAATCAAGGCATGGGCATAGAATCCAAGCTAACCCAACTGGAATCTCTTGCCCAAGACTTTAAATCTTGAGGAGGGTGGCAAAAGAATAGGGATAAAATATCTGGAGTTCTGGCACAGACCCCAAAATAATATGGCCCAGGAACCCTGGCTCCTGAATCTCCAACCTTCTCATCAAGTCTTTGAGTTCCTGATGTGCTTTCAATGCATCCTTTGCCTGGTAAAGGTCGTCAGTCTGTTTCTGTTGCATACAACCCCACAACCCAAACTGATATGGTCCACAGGAGTACACGCAGTCACACACCTCTCTGCGTTGAGATAAATCATGACTCCCGGAAACTCCGGCTGCCTGCTGCCAGCTTTGTCTGTAGAGGCTGCATTAGATTAAACAACTTCCCAAGCCCACCAAGGCACAAAGGAAAGTCAAACACTTCAGGGAATGAAACAGACAGACCGATATTTGGGGTGGCAGAGGAACAAGCCAGGGTTAGGGTATGGGAATCCAGACACACAGGTTCAACCCCCTCAACCTTCAGAACGACGTGGAAAAAGAGCTTTTAGGCCAGGCATGGTGGCTCACACCTGTAATTCTAGTACTTTGGGAGGCTGAGGCAGGTGGATTGCCTGAGCTCAAGAGTTCGAGACCATCCTGGTCAACGTGGCAAAACCCTGTCTCTACTAAAAATATGAAAAATTAAGGCTGGGCACAGTGGCTCATGCTTGTAATCCCAGCAGTTTGGGAGGCCAAGGCAGGTGGATTACCTGAGGTTGGGAGTTCGAGACTAGCCTGACCAATGGAGAAACCACATCTCAATTAAAAATACAAAATTAGCTGGGCCTGGTGGATGCCTGTAATCCCAGCTACTTGGAAGGCCGAGGAAGGATAATCGCTTGAACCTGGGAGGCGGAGGTGGCAGTGAGCTGAGATTGCACCATTGCACTCCAGCCTGGGCAACAAGAGTGAAATTCTGTCTCAAAAAAAAAAAAAGCTGGGTGTGGTGGAGTGGTCCTGTAATCCCAGCTACTCGGGAGGCTGAGGCAGGAGAATCTCTTGAACCTGTGAGGCCAAGGTTTCAGTGAGCTGAGATCACACCATTGTACTCCAGCCTGGGCAACAAGAGCAAAACTCCATCTCAAAAAAAAAAAAAAAAAAGCTTTACTAATACCTATTGGTATTGGTTCCGGTAGCTAGCATACCCCCACGTGGCCACACACAAACATGGTGATGCTCACACAGGCATAGGCACACGCACACAGACACACCTCCATGCGTGGATACTACCTGGCAGCTGGAATGCAGGGTATGTCTGGAAAGAGCAATTAACACATAAAGAGAGCCAGGTCAGGCTTAAGGACTCATCCTGCTGAGCAGCATTTTTCCTCCTGTTGACATTCCCAACAAACAAGTCCAGAGTATTAGTGGCTGAGATTACCCAACAAGGGCCCTTTTAGGCAAGGAAGATGTGTTCGTTTACCAGACTCCACTCTAGCCTGAGTGACTGGGTTCCCCCAGGCTGTTATTGTAACCTCGACCCACCAGGACTGGCCCCAAAGAGGCAGGAGGTGGGAGTCTGGGTTGGCTGCAGAGGAGATACTGGTCTCCGTCACTCGCTGCGTCCACCAGCCGCAGAGCTCCCACTCTGCCCCAAGCCACTTTAGACAATAGCTTCCTATGAACTCCCAGCTGGGCATCTCGTGTGGCTCAGCCTTGGAGAGCACCGCCTTGCCCTGCCCAGCAACCCAAATATCAGAATGCACTTGAGTCATAAGAAACTACCTTGGATTATAGGATTAAAGCCCCAGCTCCTCGACCTGCATCTGAAACCCCTCTGATCCCAGACAGCCTCTCGCTTCCTCTCCCCGCTCAATGACACACGCACCCTCCTCTCTGGCCACACCGCACCCCTCCATAACTCATTGCATATCTTCTGCCCCCGCCCTCCCCCTCTTTGTGGGTCCATCCCCTGCCCCTAGAATTCCCTTCCCCCCCACCTCATTACCACCTGCAAAGCCACATCCTTGAAGGCTTCTGGGGCACGGAAGCCCTTACTCTGCCCATAGGTGTGCTGCACTTGCCTGTCCCGCTGTGGGCTGTGAGGTCCAAGGGCAGGGTTGGAGTCTGATTCATTGCTGGACACCCCTATGGGCACTCACTGATACCAATGCATGTTTGTAGAGTGGGCACGAACGAGGTTCCTGTTCTTCCTGTACTGGACTCTGGGTGGGGAGGTGGTGGCTGGTGTTTTTTGTTTGCTTGTTTTTGTTTTTTTTTTTAAGACAAAGTCTCACTGTGTCACCCAGGCTGGAGTGCAGTGGTGCCATCTTCCTTCACGACAAACTCCATGCCCCACCCTCGGGATCAAGCGATCCTCCCACCTCAGCCTCCCAGAGCTGGGACCACAGATGCGGGCCACCACGTCCAGCTAAGTTTTTGTATTTTTTGGCAGAGATGGGGTTTCACCATGTTGCCCAGGCTGGTCTTGAACTCCTGACCTCAAGCAATACACCAGCCTCTGCCTCCCAAAGTGTTGGGATTACAGGCGTGAGTTGCCGTGCCCAGCCGAGTGTTCTGACCCTTGGGCAGCCGTCACTCATTTTCTGGGAGCCTCGCCTCACAAGGGCCCTCCCTGGGGCTGTTGGGAGGAAGGTTCAGACCCTGGAGCTGGGCCTCTGTGGGTCTAGACCCAGCCTGTGCGAATCACATGCCCAGGTTAGAAAGCCACGTCAGCACACCTCCCAGACACAGCCAGGGAGTCAGCGGCCCTCAGGGAGTCCGGGAGCCACCTAGGTCACACAGCCAGTGAGTGTCGACAGGGACCGTGGCATCCTGGCTCCCACCCAGTTGCTGCCTCCTTCTCAGGAAAACAAAATATTCTCACAGATCTTTTACCTTGTAACTTCAACGGCCGCCTGTTGCATGAGCTCCAAGCATTGAGTCATGGTCAAGGGCCTGGCTAGCCTGCAGGGAGGGCTGGCTGTGGTGTAGGTGGGGGCTGAGCTGGAGAGCCCTGCTCCTGGGGCCTGTTGCAGCCAACAGGGAGGGCTGGGGGGCACCCCACAGAAGGCAGGGACAGAGCAAGCAAGCATCAGGGGCTGTGCAGGAGTCTCAGTCGCTGCTCTGCCCGCAGTTGCTGGGAGACAGGCACAGCCTGGCACAGCGAAGGTGGCCATCAGTGAGTGAGCAAGTGATGCCTGGCTGGGCACCAGGGGAGGCGGAAAGAACATGAGAACAAGCCTTCCCACTGCTGCCCGCCTGGAAGCTGTCGATCTCCCACAGGGCCCGCTGAGCCCAGCTGCTCTGAACCCAGTGGCAAGCGTGGGCCCCGCAGAGCCAGCCCTCCCCACAGGCTGTGCTGGGGTCAGAGCGTGGGCCCCGGGAAGGCTGGGGGTACAGAACCGGGCAGGCCAGGAGGATCCCTGCACGGCCACTCAAGTCCTCAGCAGGGTTCTGGAGCAGCTGCGCCCACGTCTGTGTAGGCGTGGGTGCTCCTCTGTGTGGTTCCCTGGAACTTGGAGCCACATCCCCACACCAGCGCCCAAGTGGAAACTCATCTCCAAGAGCAAGATTCAGCCCCCACATTTTGTTCAAAGGGTGGAGTGGGCCGGGCACGGTGGCTCATGCCTATAATCCCAGCACTTTGGGAGGCCGAGGTGGGCAGATCACCTGAGGTCAGGAGGTCAAGACCAGCCTGGCCAACATGGTGAAACCCCATCTCTACTAAAAATACAAAAATTAGCTGGGCATGGTGGCGCACGCCTGTAATCCCAGCTACTTGGTAGGCTGAGGCAGAAGAATCGCTTAAACCCAGGAGGCGGAGGTTGCAATGATCCGAGATTGTGCCATTGCTCTCCAGCCTGGACAAGAGTGAAACTCCATCTCAAAAGCAAAACAAAACAAAACAAAACAAAAAACAAAACAGAGTGGAATCACGCAGAGGGTGCCCAGTGCCCATGACTTTGCAGAATGGAGAAGCTGGGTCAGAGTGGGAGGTCCAGGCTGAGGACCCCTAGAGACCCATGCTGAGCCACCCCCTCAGCTTCCCTACTTTAGGGCAGCCCTGCATCCTTGGCCTGGACCGCCCATCCGTCCTCTCCCCCTTCCCCTCCAGCAGAGGCACAAGAGGCTATAAATAACAGGGCTGTCTACAGGCCTGAAAGCCATAGGCTTTGTACTGGCCTCGCTTTATTCAGCGCCCAGCAGCAGCCAGGCTGGGGAACCCAGGCTGGGGCAGCCTTGAGTGGGGCACAGGCACAGGCCCAGGCTTCCCACGCAGAGTGCTGACAGCTCCATTCGTAGCCCAGCCACAGGGTCCTGCCAGCTCTCCAGCCGGGAATGCAAAAGTGGCAGACGCGCCTCAGCCGGAGTCCCCGAGGACAGCCAAAGAGGAATCGAGGCACAGCTACTGTGGGGTCCAACGGGAGGCTGGCAGGCAGGGCAAGTGCAGGCAGGGACCTCAGGGCTCCTCTGTGGAGGCAGCGGTGCCCGAAAGCAGGCCTTGTCTCTCCAGGTCGTTGCTGTCCACATCCTTGCTGTCTGGGGTCCCTGCAGGAGGAAAGATGCTCAGCCTGCCCAAAGGATGCAGAAGGTGCTTTGGGACCAGGCCTGGGAACGGGCTGTCAGGAAATCCTCTCTGTCCCCAGTGCAAAATACCTTCCAGATCCAACCCCTCGTCATCACCTTCAATGCCACTGGCGTGGTCTTAGCACCACTGTCCCCTGGAAGGGGAGTCGGCTGTCGGCTATGCCTCTCAGCTTCATCGCTGACCAGTCTGTTCTCAACACGGCAGCCAGGGCGACGCTTTGACATCAATCAGACCACCTCAGTGCTCCTCTCCTGGAAGCCCCACGGCAGCTCCCGCCTCACTCCGAGCGAAAGCCACAGTCTTTACAAGGACCCCCTGCTCTGGCCCTGTATCCCTCACCCCTACCACTGTCCCTCTTGCTCCTGCCGCAGCCGCACTGGCCTCCTGGCTGATCCTCAAACACATCAGGTGCATACAATCCCGTGGCAGGGCCTTTGCACTGGCTGTCCCCACTGCCAGGAGCGTCTTCCCCCCCGGTCGCTGGACGGCTCACTCCCTCGCTTCCTCCAGATCTTTGCTCTAATGTCACCTGCGCAGTGGGGATCCTTGTAACCTGCACCCACCTGTCCCCCCTTTTTTTTTTTTTTTTTTTTTGAGACAGTCTCACTTTGTTGTCCAGGCTGGAGTGCAGTGGCGAGATGGCGAGATCTCAGCTCACTATCACCTCCACCTCCCGGGTTCAAGCGATTCTCCTGCCTCAGCCTCCTGAGTAGCTGGGACTACAGCTGTGTGCCACCACACCTGGCTAATTTTTGTACTTTTAGTAGAGACAGGGCTTCACCATGTTGCCCAGGCTGGTCTTGAACTCCTGACCTTGTGATCCGCCCACCTCGGCCTCCCAAAGTACTGGGATTATAGGTGTGAGCCACTGTGCCCGGCCCCTGTCTCCTTCCTTTCCTGCTTTATATCTCTCCATAGCACTCGTCGCCGTGAACATGCTATATCTTTACTTTTTCTGTTTCTGGTCTGTCTTCACCAACTACAGTGTCAGTTTCTACAGGGGCCTCATTCTTTCCCTCCCCAGCCTCTGCAACCTTCCCTGGTACATAGCAGGGGTGTACTAAGCATTTCTGAATGAGTAAACAAACAAACTGGCCAGGGGTTCGGGGGGTGGCCAGTGCTGTCTGCCCCTAGCGTGTCCAGCCCTGAGCCGGGCCTGGTGCAAGGGGTAGGGTACCTGTGCCAGGCTGCCAGGCCCGGGCCTCATCTCTCTCCAGGTACAGTGCAGTCAGCAGGAAGCAGCCGCCCCCCAGGGCAATGACGAAGGTGCAGCACAGGAAGCTCTGCTGCAGGCTGAGGAAGCGCTGCAGGTAGGAGTCAGGGCGCCTGGCCCGCAGGACACTAGAGATCTGTGGAGGAGAAGGGGTGGGTCTGCCAGGCCCACCAGGCTGGCCCCCAGACCCTCCCCACCCCACACACGCAGACACGTCTTACAAGTCCTGTGAGATAGGGGCTGCCAGCGTCTCCCAGGATGTGGCCCACTGTGATCTGAAGTGCCTCTGCTGTCCCCCGGCACCTGGGCACCACCACAGACTGAAAAACATAGGCACAGCAGGGGGGCACCCCAAGTGAGGGCACCCTTGCCTCCTGTTCCCCACCTGCCAAGGACCTGCCTGGAGGAGTGACAGGCCATTCAGGTGAGTGGGATGGGAGGGAGTCGGCAACCCCCAAGGTCTAAAGTCCCACCCCAGAACATCAGGCCCATCTGAAGCTTCTCCAGTGCCCGAGGATGGGGGTGCCAAGTCCCCCGATCAGGGCCACCCCTCTTGAGAGTTTGCTCTTGAAATGGGAAGGAACCAGGCATGACTGTGACCACAGTGAAAGGGGGTGGGGTATCCCAGCTCAGGGGCCCAGGACACAGCAGTGCAGGCGGGCGGGGAGAAGAGCAGGTGCATGCCAGGTGTCTGCATGTGCGGGCAATTGGGCAAGGGTGGTACGGAGGGCTCAGTCCTCTCAGGAGCCGCAGGGCCCCTGGGGCAGAGACCAAAGCAGCCTTGCTGGAGAAGCCCGCACAACTCGACGGACGAGGCTGAGAACGTTAAGAAGATGAACACTGGGCCGGGCACGGTGGCTCACTTCTGTAATCCCAGCACTTTGAGGCGTCTTCTGCCTGGCATGCCTTCCATCCTCTGGTCCAGCTGGAGCATCTCTATTTGTCATTTAGGACTTGCATTTGGGTCACCTCCTCTGTGAAGCCCTCTCAGAGTTCAGGTACCTGCCCTGAGCTCCCGCAACTCCTATGCACACCCCTAACTGAACTCATGTCACCCAGAACTGGGAGGGGCCCTTTCTCTGTCCACCTCCCCGTATTCGCTATGGTGTGTGGGCAACAAAGGCCTTTGATTTCTCTTGGGGTCCCTGGGTGCAGCGAGGTACCAGGCACAGAGGCGACTAGCTGAAAGTCTGCCAACAAAATAAGTCAAGTAGATCCATCTGGGAGACTATGCCCAGGAGAAACTCTGCCAGAACCCAGGCCTACAGCAGGGAGTGGAAGGAGGGAGGGGGAGGGGATTCAAGCTGAGACCATGGTCACATGAACCCAGCTGGACAGCCACAGGGGAGCTTACCACCCTGTAGCCTTATCCCCAAGACCTAGGTGTCCATGATCTGAGGCCATGAGTTAGTAATCATCAATATTAGCTGGGCACAGGGGCTCAAGCCTATCATCCCAGCACTTTGGGAGGCCAAGGCAGGTGGATCAATTGAGGTCAGGAGTTCGAGACCATCCTGGCCAACATGGTGAAACCCCGTCTCTACTAAAAATACAAAAATTAGCCGGGCGTGGTGGTGTGCACCTGTAATCCCAGCTACTCGGGATTATCGCTCGAACCTGGGAGGTGGAGGTTGTAGTGAGCCGAGGTGGCACCACTGCATTCCAGACTGAGTGACAGGAGAATCGCTCGAACCTGGGAGGTGGAGGTTGTAGTGAGCCGAGGTGGCACCACTGCATTCCAGACTGAGTGACAGAGCAAGATCCTGTCTCAAAAAAAAAAATAATAAAATAATAACTGCCAACATTTATTGAATGCTTGCTGTATGCATTTTATACATCAACTTGAACAACCCATGAGGGAGATACGATGACCACCTGCATTGTACAGATGAGAAAAACCTCCACAGGGAGGGCAAGTGACTTGCCCAAGGTCACCCAGCCTGAAATAACAGGACTGAGATAGGATCCCAGGCCTTCTCCCTCCAGGACCTGGCCTTTTGACCACTCTGCTATGATGGGCAAGGAGGAGCCGGTGTTTCCAGCAATATTTGTGCATTTGTAATAGAGCATTCAGAAATCCAAGAGAAAGATGAGGAGGACAAGTTCATTGCTAGCCCTGTAAACGGATGGCAGAGTAATTGGCAAAGAGACGGGGAAAGGCATTCCAGGCAGGGGACAGTGTAAGCAAAGGTGTGGACGGAGGATCCCAGGGACAGGATCTCTGCATTCCAGAACCCCAGGGGGCAGATGCAGGGGGTTTTGTGGTGGGCAGGGCAGAGGGCGGGAGTCACTGTGGTGACTGTCTGGTCCCAGGGTCACTGGCACTGAGCCACCCTGCGCAGGTGGCGAGAGAAACCGGGCCTCTTGCCATCACCGGGATCTGCCAACAGGCCTGAGAAGGAACTGACCAACAGCTTTGCACCTTCCCCAAGGACTTCCTTCTCACCCTATAATTATGTAATTACTCACTGGTGGCTCCAGGAAGGCAGTTGAGGCTTCCCGGAGGGAGGAACCTGAATGTCCAAAAAGGTCCACATGGAGGCTGGGGCTGCTGGGACCCCCACAGTAAGGTCCAGGTAGGGTGGCCGTTTCCTCCTCTCCCAGGAACCCCAACCTACTGGGCCCAGCTCTGTCGCTGCTGCCAGTGACGAGGGAGGTGGGTCTCCCCCAGCCTGTTCCAAGTCCGCGTTGTCTCCATGCAGCCAGCAGCCGAGACTGGGCCCCACAGAAGCTGGAGAGCCCAGGGGGTAATTTCAGAAATAAGAGGCTTTGGGTTCCCAAAAATCCAGGCTCACTCTATTCTGAGACAAAAACACCTCTGTTTGTGGCTCTCCCTTCTTAGAAGGGCTGTTCCCTTTAGAGCCCAGGGCTAAACCGGGGCCAACCAAGGGCTTGCAGAAAGTCAGAGCGGCAGCCACCAGGTGCAGACTCCCCGGGCAGCCTGCCTCCTGCACCCCCACTCAGGCCTCGCCCCCAAACACCCCTGGGAGGGTGAGACAGGCCAGTGAGCTGACAGCTACCTGGGGGGCAGAGGCTGAGCAGGGAAGCGTTGAAACCTGGGGCAGGGGGAGAACCCAGAGGTGACAACTCTCCGGGGAAATGTGGGGACGTCTGCTGAGGGGTGGGAGATGAGCCTGTGGCTGGATTGCAGGACCCCAGAGTACAGGCCTGAGAAAGAGGAACTGAGCCCCCTCCTTCTCTAGCCCCCACACTGTTTGGGATCCAGAGATCGTGCTCCCAGGATCCTCCCTCCACACCTTGGCTTACACCGTCCCCTGCCTGGAGAGGGGTTGGGGTGAGCTGGCTCTGGGCCATCCTGAGTGGGGCCGCGACAGACAGCAGGGCTGGGAGGAGCCCCCATGACTAGGTGTGGGGAGGCAGGGAGCTCTGCCTGAGGAGATGCAGGTTCAGGGGACATAATCTCAGTCTCCAGGGAGCAGGGCCCTCTGCGGCCCAGCGGGGCTAAGGCGAGGCTGGCAGAGGTGGGTCTTGGCTGTGACTGAGCCGAATCATTTTCACCAACAGAAAGCCCCCCGAGGCCGGGCACGGTGGCTCAAGCCTGTAATCCCAGCACTTTGGGAGGCCGAGACGGGCGGATCACAAGGTCAGGAGATCGAGACCATCCTGGCTAACACGGTGAAACCCCGTCTCTACTAAAAATACAAAAAATTAGCCGGGCGTGGTGGCGGGCGCCTGTAGTCCCAGCTACTCCGGCGGCTGAGGCAGGAGAATGGCGTGAACCCGGGAGGCGGAGCTTGCAGTGAGCTGAGATCCGGCCACTGCACTCCAGCCTGGGCGACAGAGCAAGACTCCGTCTCAAAAAAAAAAAAAAAAAAAAAAGAAAGAAAGCCCCCCGAGAGGCAGGCGCTGCCCGAGGCGTGCGGAATGAACTCCCGGGAGGTGTATGTGAACAAGGGGATGGCTGGAATTTGGCAAAGCATTTATGGACTGGCAAGCTTGCGATGCGAGACCAGCGTCCTCAAAATGTGCTCTACGGAATGCGATGGCAGGATCACTTGGGAAGTTCATCAGAAACACTGGTCCCTGGACCCCAGCATGGACTTGGAGGACACAGGGCCTGGAATCGGGGTTTGTAACAAGCTCCCTCAAACCTGACTCTCATGTACAGTGATGTCTTCAAGCCACTGGACCAGAGAGCCCCTGAGGTCCCTTCTCCAGAGAGAACCTGGATTCTCCCCATTGTGGAGATTGCATCAAAGAGAGCAGTATCCCTGCCAGGCGCAGCGGCTCACGCCTGTAATCCCAGCACATTGGGAGCCTGAGGGGGGCGGATCACGAGGTCAAGAGATCAAGACCATCCTGGCCAACATGGTGAACCCTGTCTCTACTAAAATACAAAAATTAGCTGGGCATGGTGGTGCACACCTGCAATCCCAACTACTTGGGAGGCTGAGGCAGGAGAATAGCTTGAACCCAGCAAGCAGAGGTTGCAGTGAGCCGAGATCACGCCACTGCACTCCAGCCTGGCGACAGTGAGAGACTCTGTCTCAAATGCAAAAAAAAGAGGAGTGTCCCGAGGAATGGATGATCTGGAAGTCAGCGGGGCCCACACACCCACTCAGGAATCTATAGGACACAGGAGTGAATTCATTCTATCCTTATAGCCTGGGGTGTCATTGGTGGTTGCCACCGCTCTATCTATTGGACAGGTGAGCAAACCAAGACCCAGAGAGGTTCAGTCACTTGGCCAGGGCCACACAGCTAGTGAGGAGCTGGGCTAGAAGCGGAAGCAGATGGGCTGCTGCAGAGTCCTTGAGCCTGGGCTCTGCTGCCCTCTGCTCTCTGACCCCCCCACAGGCTCCAACCTCCCAGACACCTGCAGTTTCCACTCATTTTCCTATCAGCCCTCTGTGGCTTTCTTGGCTACTGAAAGCCGTTCACATGACTGTGCCCTGCCCTTCGCTCCCTGCTCCCTTGTTCTGTGGCCCCTGTTCACATACACCCTAAGGCTTCCTCCTTCCCTGGGCCCCTGCGGAAAGAGAAGCCGATCTCCTGTCTCAGGAGCAAGTGCCGGCCGGCAAAGGGGACCTTCCTCTACTTCCTGCCACAGGCCCTGTCCCCACACACTTCCTGCCCCTGCTCTGCTGGGAGGCTACCTCCTCCACCAGCGCTGGATCCCACCCTCAGCTCACCCTCGAACAGGGCCCCCTCTTTCCTCCTGCTTGCCCCTCCCTGCTCCCTGGAGGCTGTTCTGGCCTCCCGTCTTGAAAAGCAGAAAAGCAATGCCAGCTTCCCGGGATCTTCTGCCAACTCCAGCTACCATGCCCTTTGCTCCTGCCAACTCAGCTCCCCAAGGAATTGTCTACCCTCGGTGTCCTGCTTCCCCTTCCTCACCCTCCTCACCCTGCTCCAAGCTGGCATCTGCCCCTCCACTGCACAGAAGGGCTCCCCCTCCACCGGCCTTCACAGGGAGGAAGCAGCAACATGGAGGAGCTGAACTACAGGGGCTACAAGGATTGCTCAGCTCTGACCCCCAAAGGCCGAAAGGCATCTTTGGCCGCAGGGCTCCAGGAGGGTGGGAAGGCAGGGAAGGGGGCGGCAGGCTCTGGGGCGGTGGACCTTGCAAAGCGTTGGGGCTGGAGGCCTCTAAGCCAAGGAAGGACCATGGGGAGCCCTGAGGTGGGCTGGCTCCTGTCCAGCCGGCTCCCTGGGCAGCTCCCCAGATGGGTAAAACTGTGCAGCTGACCAGTCCCTAACTCTCCTTCACCCCTTCCCCCACCCGCCCTCCCCAGCACACACTCTCCTCTTTAACCCCACAAAGAGCCTGGCTCTGCCAGGTTAATCATTCTTACAAAGGCAGACGCTGGGGGACACAGTGCAGCCTTCACATATCTGCGGGGCTGTCATGTGGAAGAGGGAGCTGCGCTGTAGGGGGCAGGTCAGGGAAGCTGCGGGGGCAGGTGCGGCTCCGTCTGGACCACCTCAGAGAGAACCAGCTATGCTGGGGGGATGTTAGTTTCCCTGAGCCTAAAAGTGGACAATCCCATGAATAAAACATCTGCCAATGCCTTCCCCTTCCCTGAGCGTTCCTGGAGGCCGCCTCGCTCACCCTACCGGGCAGGTGCTGATTACCCCTTTTATAGACAAGGAAACTGAGGCCCAGGGCCATGCGGCAGGTCTGTGGCTGACTCTGGGCTGGAGCCCAAGTCTCCCGTCTGGAGGGAGGGGCAGGAAGGACCTGCCAGCCCTGCAGCTGATGCACTCACCCAGGAGCCAAAGGCAGGGCAGGCCTCTCCGAGCTCGCTGGGCCTGGGCCGTGGGGAGGGGTCAGGGGATCTGCTGGGGAGGCCAGACATCTTGGCAGGGAGTGAGCATCCCGTCCACAGTAGTATTCAAGCAGGGTTTGTTGACAGAGTAAACGACTATACATGCCCATAACCCTTTCAAACTCAGATTCTAGGGCACCATATGATTTCTTTGGGGGATAGAAAATGAGAAAATGGAAAATTCTGGATTGCTGTAAGAATCCTAGCCAGCATTCTCTGTGCCAGGCACATGGATCTTCTCATTTCACCCTCACATCAATCCATAAGGCAGGTGCCATTATCATCCCCACTTTCCACATGGGGATACCAAGGCTCAGAGACACACAGTGACTGGCCTAAGGCCACACAGCTCATAAGTGGCAGGACCAGGGCTGACAGCCAGGTCTGTTTTCTGAATCCAGGCTGGTACCGCGACATTGGACTGCCCTCGGGACAGCTCTCAGCCGACGGCCAGGCTGGTCCAGTTCCCTTGTGGCCAGCACCAGACTGTGCCAGGCTGCCAGGAGGTGGAAGGAAGGCTCTCGGGACGCTCACAGGCCCAGGGCCCTGCGTTATCTACAAAGGCACAACCCTTCATGGCGTCCAAAGTCCTTCCCTGTGTGCCTCCCAGAAAGAGGCAAGGAGGCTGGACGAAGGGTGTGTGGCTCAGGGAGGGGCATGTGGGACTCTGGACGCAGCAGTCATGTGGTCAAGACAGTATCAGGCCTCTTACAGGCAGGGCTGATCCTTGCATGGCAGCCTGTGACACACAAGTTGGTGTGGGCTGGCGCAGCGGGCCTCAGTAGCTACTGCCCCGAAGGATAGCATCCTGTCTGCACGCCCCAGAGTGGAGGGCAAGGAGCCTGCTTGCTGAGAAGCTACAGAAAGAAGGAGGGAGGGTCCGGGCACCGTGGCTCACACCTGTAATCCCAGCACTTTGGGAGGCTGAAGTGGGCGGATCACCTGAGGTCAGGAGTTCAAGACCAGCCTGGCCAATATGGTGAAGCCCATCTCTACTAAAAATACAAAATTAGGCGGGTATGGTGGCGGGTGCCTGTAGTCTCTGCTACTTGGGAGGCTGAGGCAGGAGAATCAGTTGAACTCAGGAGGCGGAGGTTGCAGTGAGCCGAGATCGGGCTATTGCACTCCAGCCTGGGCAACAAGAGTGAAACTCAGTCTCCAAAAAAAGAAAAAAAAAAAAAAGAGGGAGGGAGCCCAGGGAGTCAAAATGCATAGGTTCCAGCCCTGGCTCCCTGCGGTGGGGCTGTGTGACTTTGGAACAGGCACCTGCCTTCTCTGAACCTCCATTTGTTCATCTGCAAAATGGGGATGATGGTCAGAGACGTCTGAGAGTGTCAGAGGCCTCTGGTCCAAGGTAACCGTGAATGACTTTGGTGCCCTAATGCATGGTCTCTGACGCCATTGCCAGGCAGCTGCTCACCAGCAGAGGTCCAGTCCTGAGCTGGACTCTGTCTAGCTCCCCCTGCTCAGCCCCCTACCCCGACTCCCGCACCTACCAGCAGGATGTCAGCAACCACTGCCCAGTTGCAGGACAGAAGCAGCTCCCCAAGGCCCAGGAACACCTGTGGACAGAGGGTGGCCTCGGTGAGGATTCCCAGACCCCAGTCACTAATCCAACCTGTTGCTCCCCACCTGTGGAGGGGAGAGACTGGGACGCCACAGAGAAAGGCATTGTTGAAACTTATTGGATTTAGCAAGGAAGGCCTGGAACTATTTTTCCAGTTCCAGCAGCCTTGACGGTGGGTAGACAGAGCCAGGACCCATAGGCGAGTGTCCAGCCCCTGGAGCCCCTCGCTGGGGCCCAGGAGGAAGCAGCTAGGCCTCCTCCCAGGCCACTTTTAAAGGTAAGAAAACAGACTTTAAACCAGGCACAGTGATTCAAGCCTGTAATTCCAGCACTTTGGGAGGCTGAGGTAGGCGGATCACTTGAGGTCAGGAGTTCAAGACCAGCCTGGCCAACATGGTGAAACCCCATCTCTACTAAAAATACAAAAATTAGCAGGGTGTGGTGGCTCACATCTGTAGTCCCAGCTACTCGGGAGACTGAGGCATGAGAATCGCTTGAACTCAAGAGGCAGAGGTTGCAGGGAGCCGAGATCACACCACTGCACTCCAGCCTGGGTGATAGAGTGAGACTCCGCTTCAAAAAAAAAAAAAAAAAAAGAGGAAAAGAAAAACAGAGTTTAGAGGACAAAGACTAAAAGACTGCTCGGAGATTGCCCACCCCTCCTCTGTTTTCCCCAAAAGTTCGTATACACTGAGAAGGCACCTATTGTGTGCCAGCCAGTGTGCCCAGCCCCAGGCACCCCACCAAAGGCCCCTCCAGGCCATCCCCCTCCCCGTGGAGCAGCACAGGGAGGTGGGCAAGGCCCGGGACACCCATCGTGCAGACAGTCAAACTGAGCCTGGTCAAGGACGGGGCTTGTCTGGGGTCACCAGCTGACCCTGAGTAAAGCCTGCCTGGGGCATGAGGCTTACGGCCCCCGCCCAGTGCCCACCCCCAGCTCTGCTCCCAGTGTCCTCTGGTTACCACAAGCCCGGAACCTGCCCCCCCTTCACCTCGTGCCAAGGGATTAGGACAATCCTCATTCCCCTCACTCAAGAAGAGTTTAATGAAGCAGCAAGAAGAAAGAAAAAAAAAAAGTCTCATTTCTCAAAGCTTCCAAGAGCTTATTGCAAGGGTGGAATTAGTCATTCCTGGATCACGGGGCTGTCCCCAGGGTAGCCCAGGCTCAGGCACCCAAAGACCTGATGATCAGTGGCGGGGGAGCACCCGGGACAAAGGACCTGAAGGACCACCGCCCGAGCACCCACCACGCACCAGCCCTGTCCTCTCTTGTGATCCTGTCTAACCCCTCAGGTTAGGTGCCCTGTAAGGCAGATGTCATTACACCCATTTCACAGATAAACTCAGGCCAGAGGGCAAGCATCAAGCCATGTCCTGATGGGCGCCCCCCACCCCCCGCCCTGTGATAGCCTGTGCATGGTGAGGGTGAAGAGGCCACTGCGGGGAGGGGGGTTCCCAGCATCCACAGTGCCTGGTGAGGCTAGCACCGGGGAATCAGAGGACAGCCCGAGATGGGCAGGGAGGCCCTGGGCGGAGGTGGCACGGGGGAGAACCCTGAAGGACAGTCAGGATCAGGACGGGCCCGGGACAGCCACAAGACCACACCAGCCGGGGACCCACGGGAGCGGAGGCAAGGGGCTGGGATGTGCCCACCATGCTGGGTGGGGCAGGAACGTGGCCCAGCTCTGGTGGAGGGAGAGCAGAACCAGCCAATGAGCCCAAGCAGCCATGCGTTCTCCTGGTCTAACTCAGCCCCTGGGACTGCAGTGCCTGGTCCCTGGCACCCAAACTGAGAGGCCCCTGAGGGCAGGTGGGTCTCCCTCAGGCCTGGGACATGGGGCCGGGCACCCACAGGGGCAGAAATCAAGAAGCTGTTGGCAGACAGGTCTCAGGTGGGGCCTGGGCAGCTGCAGATCCACATTCCAGCCTAGCAGGGTCTGCCAGCTGCCTCCTGGGGCCACATGAAAGCCTGGCCTGACTCACACCCTCCCCCCTTCGATGTTTTCCGGGCACCTGCACCTGGCCCTCCAGGCCTCTCCCCGCTTTATGTTGCCAGCGTCTGCCTCTACCACCTCCCTCTCCGTGCAGCCCAGGCACCCCGGCCCCCAAGCAGCCCCCCGTTTTGCTCTCCCCGGCCGCTCCACACCCATAGGACACGCTGAGATACACCTTTTCCTTCCTCCAGCTGGGGCAGGGTGGATCCCGGCCCCCAAACAGAGCCCATCAGAGGGAGGCTGCAGCTACAATGGGGCCTTTCAGACTAAAGAAGCCGCCCGAGGATGCCAGGTCTCCTCAGACACACCTGGAGGCCGGCACCGCGCCACCAAATCCTCGTCTCCGCTTGGCAGCTTTGAGGGGCAAAGGGCTCGGCTGCGGAGAGACCACCTTCTAATCCTGTAATTACAGAGTCTCCGGGGGCGGCGGCCACCAGGGCTGACTCAGCTCCGGGAGGGGTTCCACAGCCAAGGGGTGTGACCTCTTGGGGTGGACGGGCCCAGCCCCACCCTGCCTTGCTGAGCGGGCCTGGGGAGGCCACCACCTCTGGACCTTGGCTTCCCCAACGGTACAATACCAGGGTGCCCCAGATGCTCCACCAGGACCCTCCAGCACCAGCAGCCCCTGCTTGTTAAGCTGGTAACCCCGCTTTGCACTGGGGTTCCTCACAGGCCAGTGCACACTGGGTCCTAGAGCTCAGTGGCTTCCACAAGCAGTTCAAACCTGGGCTCCACAACTCAAAAGCAAAGCAAACACACAAAAAGTGCTCTGGGGCCGGCCGCAGGGGCTCACGCCTGTAATCCCAGCACTTTGGGAGGCCGAGGAGGGCAGATCATGAGGTCAGGAGATCGAGACCATCCTGGCTAACACAGTGAAACCCCATTTCTACTAAAAATACAAAAAAAAATTAGCCAGGCGTGGTGGCGGGCACCTGTAGTCCCAGCTACTCAGGAGGCTGAGGCAGGAGAATGGTGTGAACCCGGGAGGTGGAGCTTGCAGTGAGCCAAGATCGCACCCCTGCACTCCAGTCTGGGCGACAGAGAGAGACTCTGCCTCAAAAAAAATAAAATAAAATAAAAAATAAAGGGGCTCTGGTTTGTAGAATTCAGTTGACTGTTCGAAGCTGCTCCTACATGGGCATCTCAGCCCTGCAGTCCCAGGTCCCTCCTGGACACTCCCTCCTGGATGGCCACAGGCACCTCACACTGAACAGCTGCCTAAACTCATTTTCTCCCCTGTCCCCAAACATCTCTGTTGCTGCCCAGTGTGGCTGAGCCAGCCAGGACGCAGGCCCCAGGCGCAGACTGGTCAGCAAGCTGCTGGAGCTGATCTCCTCTGGCTCAGGAATAGCGCCCGGTCCCCATCACCCAGGCCAGATGCTGGGGTTGGGGGTTCCCTACATGCCTTGCTCACCCTCACACCCCTCATCACTGATTTCTGTCCATTTGCCTCCTGCACATTCCTTGAATCTGCCTCTTTCTCCTGTCCATGGCCTCTGGCCAGTGCACTCCAGGCCTCCCCGGCCGTCTCCTCCCCAGTTTCCCAGGCCCCACCATCCCTCCAGACACCAGCCCCGGAGGGGACTTCCGAAAGAGAAATCTGACTCTGCCCCTGTTTCCTCCAGTCTGTGTGGCCTCCCTGCACCCTGACTTAGATCCCTTTGGGAGATAGGGCCTGGGAACACTGCCTGGAGCCTCAGAAACATGGAGCCCCTCAGTCCCTGGCCTCTGCCATTCCAGACCAAGATAATTTCCCCCTCGAGCTAGGAAAGTAATGATAAATGTCCCTGGCTTTAGTCATCCCCGGCCACAGAGACCCACACACATAGGTATCCATGCTCACACTGTCACGCACGCGGCCGCGTGAACATGCCCAGACGCACGCACAGCCAAGGCCTCCCACACGTGCACACGAGATCAACACACAAGCACACTCACACACAAGCACACTCACACACAAGCACCCACACACGGACACCCACAACCTGAGACACACACGAAGAACTCACATGCCACAACTACGTACAGATGTAGGTAATGGGGAGCCATTCAAACTATCAAAACATGTGTGGCAAGGGCACCAGAAAGATGATGGCTATAAACCCTGGCACAGGCTTGTTGGGGTGGACTTGCCGAATAACAACCTGGCATGTACCCATGCATACCTGTGGTCTCATAATAAGTATAGTAATTATGCTCACACACACACACGTACACAAACATGCTTGTGTCTTCACTCTTGTGCACATCCATGCACAAGAGTGGATGTGCTCACGCTTAGATCTTCACACACACATTCCTCTCCTCTTGTCCACCTGCACACGCAGGTTGGCAGGAGGAGGAAGCAGGCAGAAACGGTCAGCCCCTGTGGGGTGGCAGGGGCAGTGCCTTCAATCTTGGTTCAGCTCAGTCTTCCAACTGGGCGGTAACTGACTCTGAACTGCAAAGAATGGATTCTGGGCCCACCACCAGAAGGGAAAAGGCCAATATCCCCTGGGGGCTCGCTGTGCCCAGGGCAGAGCTGAGACCCAAGCCTCCTCTCTCACGGACCAGCTCTTTGCCTGAGCCAGTCAGGACACAGGCCCCAGGACACAGACCAGCCGCCAGCAAGCTGCTGCACCGTCTGGCATGCTTTGTCCCTGGGCTTGCCAACCTGTAATTGCAAGGACTGGCATTGGGGCACAAGGGCACCACCTGGTTTCCAGGGGCCGGCAGCAGCCCAACAAGCCAGTGGGCAGGCAGGTGGGGAGTGAGGCAGTGAAGGGAGCAAAAGCTTTGCGTCCTCCCAGAGAATTCGGCTGAGATTGTGTGCTCTCCTGGTGTGCCATGCTGCCAGCCAACAGACACCTGTTACATCTTGGCAGGGCTGTGGGGCCCTCAGAGGAAGGATGAGTGGGCCTGTCTCAGCCCCTCTCAGACAGCGTCTGGTGGGGCCTGGTTACTCCAGCCCAGAAAGCCAGGTAGAAAGGGCTTATCCGAGAGGCTCCCCAAGGGGCAAGTCTGGGAAGCGGTAGGAACGTTCCCCAGAGGTGGGAAGCTCACATAGCCCAGCTTTCCACACCACTCCAGGGACCAGAGAGCAGATCCCACAGCCACCCCCTGCATCCTGGGCTGCCCCTTGAGGACAGCTATGGTGGACTACATCCTGGCTGATCTCTGCCAGCCACCCTGCAAGCTTCCCTGTGGACGCCAGATGGGCAGTTATCAGGCCTCCATCCCAGGTCCTCACGCAGGAGTCTTCAGGACTGGGAAGGGGCCAGGCACGGTGGCTCCCACCTGTAATCCCAGCAATTTGGGAGGCCGAGGCAGGCGAATCACTTGAGGCCAGGAGTTCGAGACCAGCCTGGCCAACATGGTAAAACCCCTTCTCTACTAAAAATACAAAAATTAGCCAGGTGTGGTGACGGGCACCTGTAATCCCAGCTACTCAGGAGGCTGAGGCAGGAGAATCGGTTGTGCCTGGGAGGGGGAGGCTGACGCTGCACTCCGGCCTGGGCAAAAGAGTGAGACTCTCTCTTAAAAAAAAAAAAAAAAGGCTGGGAAGGGCAGCGTCCTCTCCTGGATCTAAAGGCCTCAGTGACAGCCACGCTGGCTCTGCTGTGTGCAGTGGTGGCCACATCTCTCCTTGGGCAAGGAGGGATCTCAGAGCTATGATCAGGTTTGGGCAGGAAGCAGCCTTCAAGATCACCAGGGTCAACTCCTGTGCAAAGATGGAGGATTGAAAGTTGCGTCATAGACTTAAGTTTCCACGCAGAAGCAAAAAATAGTAAGTCAGAAAAGAAGTGATTTTTTTTTTTTTACCAAAGAAAAGAACAAAACCTAGCGAAATAAACATTCCCTACTGGGAGCCAGGCACAGTGGCTCACACCTGTAATCTCAACACTTTGGGAGGCTCAGGCAGGAGGACTGGTTGATCCCAGGAGTTCAAGACCAGCCTGGACAACATAGCCTCTATCTCTACAAGTAATTTAAAAATTAGCCGGGCATGGTGGCATGCACCTGTGGTCCCACCTATTCCAGAGGCTGAGGCAGGGAGGATCCCTTAAGCCTGGGAGGTTGGGGCTACAGTGAGTGAGACATGATCACACCACTGCACTCCAGCCTGGGTGAACGGCAAGATCCTCAAAAAAAAAAAAAAAAAAAAAAATTGGCAGCCAAGCAAAAGAGCAGACGATTCTGTAGAAGAGGGTATTACCCTTCTAGGTTTTCCCTCCCCACAGTCATTCACTAAAACCCCCATATCTGGAGGGAAATAAACTGAGTGGTGTCCCTGAGAGCCAGCAGGGAAAGCTGCTGGGGAGAGACGAGTAAAACCAGAGAAAGCCAACAATGACTCCAATCACTGACTCCACTCAAGGCCCTAGGGCAATCCCCGTCTCAGAAGGGAATGCACCCAGTAATTAAGTAGAATGAACCGTGTTATAGAGCGTTTACCTGAATCCCAGAAGACAGAGCAGAGAACCCAGGTGTTTTTACAGATGCCTCATTTGCCTCAGCCCTGCATTTCCCTCCGGCAACAGAAAAGTCTGCAGAGCCTAAGCTCAACTCAAACTGCATTGCCTTTGGACAACGGAATGGTCACAGAGAAGGCAGGGAGAGTCAAAGACACGAAGTCACTCATGCTACCACACGACACTACTATCAAAGCAAATCCAGTTTCTGCGCAGAGCTGCCCACACCCAGCTCAGATGAAAATCATTCAGTGTGTAAACTCTGGATACATATTGTAGAAAAGCAAAGAAGGAAGGAAAGGAGGGAGACAAGGAGAAAAAAATCCAACCTGGCCGGGCACAGTGGCTCATGTCTGTAATCCCAACACTTTGGGAGGCCGAGGCTGGTGGATCACTTGAGGTCAGGAGCTCGAGACCAGCCTGGCCAACATGGTGAAACCCCATCTCTACTAAAAAGTACAAAAATTGGCTGGTGTCGTGGAGCACGCCTGTAGTTCCAGCTACTCGGGAGGCTGAGGCAGGAGAATCGCTTGAACCCAGGAGGCAGAGGTTGCAGTGAGCTGAGACTGTGCCACTGCACTCCAGCCTGGGCGACAGAGCGAGACTCCGTCTCAAAAACAAACAAACAAACAAACAAACAAAAAAATCCAACCTAAAAGATAGGTGATAAGAGAAGGAGCAGAAGGAAATTCTTTATATTGGCTTCAAGTTATAAAACAACGCAATGAGAATATTAATTCAGACCGGGCACAGTGGCTCATGCCTGTAATCCCAGCACTGTGGGAGGCCAAAGAGGGTGGATCAGTTGATCTGAGGAGTTTGACACCAGCCTAGGCAACATGGCAAAACCCTATCTCTACGAAAAATAGAAAAATTAGCTGGGCGTGCTAGTGCGTGCCTGTGGTCCCAGCTACTCGGGAGGCTGAGGTGGGAGGATCGTTTGAGCCCAGGAGGTCGAGGCTGCAGACAGCCATGACTGCATCACTGAACTCCAGCCTGGGTGACAGAGTAAGACCCTGTCTCAAAATAAATAAATAAATATCAAAGAAAAGACAATCTCATGCATAAATGAACCAAAAGAAAATAAACTCTCTAGCCTTTTGGGGGACGGGGGTGGATAAAAACTCCTTAATCACAAAATCTACCCAGTTAGGAGTTGAAGCAAAATAAAGAACTCAGGAATAAAGAATCTGTGTAAACAGACTGATAACAAACCTTGAATCTCCTTAAATAGGAAACTATTCTCAAGCCACTACCAGGATGATGCTTAAAGAACAGACTGTGGCCAGGTGCGGTGGCTCACGCCTGTAATCCCAGCACTTTGGGAGGCTGAGGCAGGCAGATCACCTGAGGTTGGGGGTTCGCGACCAGCCTGACCAACATAGAGAAACCCTGTCTCTGCTAAAAATACAAAATTAGCTGGGTGTGGTGTTGCATGTCTGTAATCCCAGCTACTCAGGAGGCTGAGGCAGGAAAATCACTTGAACCCGGGAGGTGGAGGTTGTGGTGAGATGAGATCGTGCCATTCCACTCCAGCCTGGGCAACAAAAGCGAAACTCCATCTCAAAATAAAAGCAAAAAAAACCAACAAAAAAAGAAAGCAAAAAATAAACGAACAGAAAAAAAACCCCAAACAAAACAACAACAGACTGTGAATGCTCTACATCTAGAAAAAGTAAAACTAATAATGTAACTAACAAAAATCAGAGGTTGGGGACAGAAGGGAGAGAGGAGGTAGAAGAAGGCTGGTGTCCTCTTTCATAGCTCGTATTTATCAATAAGTCCACGGTTTTACAACTAATTCAAACTTAATTCCTTTGATTTCACTTCAGTTTCTGCAAGTGGATTCATATAAATGAAACATGTTATATGATTCTATTTATATGAATTATCCAGAACAGACAAATCTATAAAGACAGAAAATAGATTTAGCAGCTGCCTAGGGCCAGGGCTGGGGAGCAGAGAGAGAGATTGGAGGGATGGGGGTGAGTGCTAATAGGCATGAAATTTCTTTTTGGGGTGAGCAAAATGTTCTAAAATTGATGTGGTGATGGTTGTTCAACTCTGTGGATGTACTAAAAACCAGTGAATTATACACTTTATTGGGTGAACTGTCTGATATATGAATTATTACTAATATTATTTTGAGACAGGGTCTTGCTCTGTCGCCCAGGCTGGAGTGCAGTGGTGTGATCTCGGCTCACTGCAGCTTCTGCCTCCTGGGTTCAAGCGATTCTTATCCTCAGCCTCCCAAGTAGCTGAAATTACAAGCACCTAACACCACACCTGGCTAATTTTTGTACTTTTTAAAAAATTATTTATTTATTTTGAGATGGAGTCTTGCTCTGTTGCCCTGACTGGAGTGCAGTGGCCGGATCTCAGCTCACTGCAAGCTCCGCCTCCCGGGTTCATGCCATTCTTCTGCCTCAGCCTCCCGAGTAGCTGGGATTACAGGCGCCCGCCACCTCGCCTGGCTAATTTTTTGTATTTTTAGTAGAGACAGGGTTTCACTGTGTCAGCCAGGATGGTCTCGATCTCCTGACCTCGTGATCCGCCTGCCTCTGCCTCCCAATGTGCTGGGTTTACAGGCGTGAGCCACCATGCCCAGCCCATAATTTTAGTATTTTTAGTAGAGACAGGGTTTCACCATGTTGGCCAGGCTGGTCACAAACTCCTGACCTCAAGTGATCCACCTGCCTCAGCCTCCCAAAGTGCTGGGTTTACAGGCGTGAGCCACTGCGCCCAGCCTGATATATGAATTGTATCTCTATAAATCTGTTTTTAAAAATTGCGCTACCATATGACCCCAGTTTAATAAAACTATTTCTACCTACCCATAAGCCTGTGAATGGATAGACAGACACATATATGGAATGACGGTTACCTAATTAAATATGGAAGCAAAAAGGCCAAAATGTGAAGAATTATTCACTCTTGTAGATGAAAACATGAATAACTGTTATTGTCTTCTCTGCACTTTTCTGCTTTTGTTTTGTTTTTTTTTAGTGTCCCCCAAATAAAAATACCAAAGTCATTTGATACAGCATGATAGAGTGAACTGTTGGTCCCACCCTTGACCTCACCACGGCAGCACTGTGCATTCACAGCTGTGACTGACGTGTGGAATGTCTCCAAGCTCGAGCTTCAGGTCCCCGCTCATGCCCTTGGTGACCCCATTTGGTCTCATGGCTTGAAATAACCAGCCTAGACCTGTCTCCCAAACTCCAGACTCATACACACCCAATTGCTTTTTTTTTTTTTTTTTTGAGATGGAGTCTCGCTCTGTCTCCCAGGCTGGTGTGCAGTGGTGTGATCCTGGCTCACTGCAACCTCCACCTCCCAGGTTCAAGTGATTCTCATGCCTCAGCCTCCTAAGTAGCTGGGACCGCAGGCGCCCACCACCACACCCGGCTAATTTCTATATTTTTAGTAGAGACAGTGTTTCACCATGTTTGCCTTGGGCGCCCAGCTGAATTTCCTCTTAATATGTCCAGTTGAGGCCGGGCACAGTGGCCCACGCCTGTAATCCCAGCACTCTGGGAGGTCGAGGCGAGCAGACCACTTGAGGTCAGGAGTTCGAGACCACCCTGCCCAACATGGTGAAACCCCCCTGTCTACTAAAAATACAAAAATTAGCCAGGTGTGGTGGCAGGTGCCTGTAATCCCAGCTACTCTAGAGGCTGAGGCAGGAGAATCGCTTGAATTCAGGAGGCAGAGGTTGCCGTGAGCCGAGATCATACCACTGCACTTCAGCCTGGGCAACAGAGCAAGATTCTGTCATAAACAAACAAATAAATAAAACAAATAAATCAGGTGGAAGTGATGCTTTTCAAGTTCCTGGCCTGAGGCTTAACAGACTTTGCAACTTCCACTTCTGCTGTCTTAGACGCCCTGAGATGGCCATGTAAGGAAGCTGGTCTCGCCTAGGGGAGGATGAGTGGCCACACGGAGAAGAACGAAGGGGACCCGTGGGGCAGCCAGAGGTGAGTAAGGTCAGCGTGGACATTCCAGTGCAGTAATCGTCCAGAGGAAAGCAGCTACGTGAGTGGCCACAGGCAAACCAGCAGAGGAACCATCCAGTCAGGCCACAGAATCAGAAATAACTGGGCATTGTTTTAAGCCACGAAATTTTGGGTTGATTTTTTATGCAGTAGTAGATACCAGATACAACCCCGAAGTCAGATCCTCTCACCTCTGCGCTGGACACTCTGGTGGCTTCCAGTGTCAGTGATATGGGAAGCCAGAGTGAATCTACGTACAAGGCCCTCCATGAGCCACACCCTCACTCCCCCATCGCCGTGACCTCTGACTTCATCGCCTCTACTGCTCCCTGGCTGACCCCATTCCAGCCACATTTCCCCAACATGCCAGTCATGCATTCTCCCTCAGGGCCTCTGCACAGGCTGTCCTCCACATGGACTGTGCTTCCCTGCTCCACCCCATACCCACATGGCTTCTTCCCACACTTATTCCTGGAATGTCACTGTCTCAACAAGGCCTCCCCTGGCCCCTTGCATTGCTCCTGTCGTTCTCTTTATCTCCTTTCCCTGCTGTTGCTCTCCACAGAACTCATCCCCATCTGGCCGGGCGCGGTGGCTCATGCCTGTAATCCCAGCACTTTGGGAGGCCGAGGCGGGCGGATCACAAGGTCAGGAGATCGAGACCACGGTGAAACCCCGTCTCTACTAAAAATACAAAAAATTAGCCGGGCGCGGTGGCGGGCGCCTGTAGTCCCAGCTACTCAGGAGGCTGAGGCAGGAGAATGGCGTAAACCCAGGAGGTGGAGCTTGCAGTGAGCCGAGATCGCGCCACTGCACTCCAGCCTGGGCGACAGAGCGAGACTCCGTCTCAAAAAACAAACAAACAAAAAAAAAAAAAAAGAACTCATCCCCATCTAACATACTATGGTATCTGTTTGTTTGTTTGTTTGTTTGTTTGTTGAGAGGCAGTTTTGCTCTGTCACCCAGGCTGGAGTGCAGTGGTGCAATCTTGGCTCACTGCAACCTCTGCCTCCCAGGTTCCAGTGATTCTCCTGCATCAGCCTCCCTAGTAGCTGGGATTACAGGTGCCCACCACTATGCCCTGCTTATTTTTGTATTTTTAGTAGAGGCAGGGTTTCACTATGTTGGCCAGGCTGGTTTCGAACTCCTGATCTCATGACATCTGCCTGCCTCGGTCTCCCAAAGTGCTGGGATTACAGGTGTGAGCCACTGTGCCTGGCCTTTTTTTTTTTTTTTTTTTTTTGAGACAGAGTCTCGTTCTATCACCCAGGATAGAGTGTAAAGGTGCAATCTAGCCGG
The DNA here is from genome assembly GCF_049350105.2 of Macaca mulatta. Lineage (NCBI taxonomy): Eukaryota > Metazoa > Chordata > Mammalia > Primates > Cercopithecidae > Macaca > Macaca mulatta. The sequence goes on along the minus strand of NC_133421.1, from coordinate 5,988,588 downwards.
GCGCGGTGGCTCACGCCTGTAATCCCAGCACTTTGGGAGGCCGAGGTGGGCGGATCACAAGGTCAGGAGATCGAGACCACAGTGAAACCCCGTCTCTACTAAAAATACAAAAAAAAAATTAGCCGGGCGCGGTGGCGGGCACCTGTAGTCCCAGCTACTCAGGAGGCTGAGGCAGGAGAATGGCGTAAACCCAGGAGGCGGAGCTTGCAGTGAGCCGAGATCGCGCCACTGCACTCCAGCCTGGGCGACAGAGCGAGACTCCGTCTCAAAAACAAAACAAAACAAAACAAAACAAAACAAAAAAAGGTGCAATCTCAGCTCACTGCAACCTCTGGTTCCTGGGCTCAAGCGATTCTCCTGCCTCAGCCTCCTGAATAGCTGGGATTACAGGCACACACCACCACGCCCGGCTAATTTTTGTATTTTTAGTAGAGGCGGGGTTTCACCATATTGGCCAGGCTGGTCTCAAACCCCTGACCTCGTGATCTGCCCACCTTGGCCTCCCGAAGTGCTGGGATTTATGGACATGAGCTACCATGCCCGGCCTATGGTGTTGATTTTCCATGTTAATTGTATTACACACACATACTTTTGCCTGCTTTGTTCATGCTGTACCCCAGTGCCTGGAACAGCATATGGCAAAGAGGAGGTGCTGGGGAAATATTTCATACGTGAGTGGACATTGCTGCTCTTCCTGGTGGAGACCTGCCTCTCAGCCACCTGGCCATGGCCATAGGCTTGGCCGTTGGAGGCCTCAAGCACATCTGCTCCTTCAGCCCATGGGGCCAAGCAGGGGTGTGAGGGAGTCCGGGTTTCTCACCTGTGAGACCAAAAGAGCAGCATGGAACCAGAGACCCACCTGGTGAGCTTCGCCACTGTGCACACACACACTTTCCTATGCAATGTCAGGTGTCAGCAGGGTCCAGAGGACAGCAGGGAAGGAATCCCTGGGGCATGATGGGAGATTGCATTTTCCAAAGATGGCCACTGCAATATTTCCCATTCCACAAGTTCTTGCAGATCACTGATACTCTCATCAAAAGATAGAGTCCATTTCTACTTTTTTTTTTTTTTGAAATGGAGTCTCACTCCCTCACCCAGACTGGAGTGCATTGGTGGCGATCCTGCCTCACTGCAACCTCCACCTCCTGGGTTCAAGTGATTCTCCTGCCTCAGCCTTCCAAGTAGCTGGGATTACAGGCACCTGCCATCATGCCAGGCTAATTTTTGTATTTTTGTAGAGATGGGGTTTCGCCATGTTGGCTAAGCTGGCCTTGAACTCCTCATCTCAGGTAATCTTCCCGCCTTGGCCTCCCAAAGTGCTGGAATCACAGGCGTGAGCCACTACGCATGACCTAGAGTCCATTTCTTTGCCCCACTAATTTGAGCAGAAAGTTGTGCTCAGGTTTAAAAAAAAAAAGAAAAAATAGCATGCAGAGAATGCAAGTTACATTTATGGTAACTTTCAAGGGTAGGTCAAAAAGGCAACACAGTTCTTTCTACCTGGCCCACTATCTCAGAACATTAGTCCTTGTTTAACCCGGCCACCATGCTGTGAGGAAGCACAGACCACACGGAGAGGCCACAGACAGGTGTACCAGCCAATGGCTTCTGCTAAGGTCTCAGTCAATAGCTACATCGACTGCCAGGCAGGCCCCACCACTTTGATGATCCAGCCCCTCACCCTTGTCCAGCCTAGCTAACACCAAATGGAAAAGAGATGTCATCCCCTCTTGCTCTCAAACCTGGCCTAAACTGCACTTACGTGAGCAAAATAAATGTTTTTGTTGTTTTAAGTCATTAAGTTTTGTTACACATGCATAGTAATTAGAACAGGCTCAGCCGGGCGTGGTGGCTCACGCCTGTAAACCCAGCACTTTCGGAGGCCAAGGCAGATCACCTGAGGTCAGGAGTTGGAGACCAGCCTGGCCAACATGGTGAAACCCCATCTCTACTAAAAATACCAAAAATCAGCCAGGTGTAGTGGTGTGCACCTGTAATCCCAGCTACTCAGGAGGCTGAGACAGGAGAATTGCTTGAACCTGGGAGGAGGAGGTTGCAGTGAGCCAAGATTGCACCACTGCACTCCAGCCTGGTCAACGAGAGCAAAACTCTGTCTCCAGAAAAAAAAAAAACAGGCTCAAAAGTTTGCTTATCTCTTTAAGGAAGCCGAGAGGTAAGGAGCAGCACTCCCATTTTCTTGCTAAGAAAACTGAGGCTCCGAGGTCAAGATCTTGCCCTAGGTCACACAAGTCACACAACTGGTAAGGAAAGAAGAAGGAATGATGTCCAGATCTTTCAGACACATCATGGCATGCTGCCTCCCACGCCCCACTCCTGTCCCTCCACCTTGACCACAAAGCCCACCTAAGGGGTGATAGCCGACGTTCAGCCACATCCTCCAGCCACCAGGTCAGTGACAGTGGAGGCCCTGCTTTGGGTGCAGTCCCTCCTCTGAGCACAAACCCCTTCTCCTCTGAAGGGCAGCAGCTCTGGGAAGAAGGCCAAGGAAGGTGGCATAAGCCAAGACCTGCTGTGTGCGTGTCTGGACCCTAATTAACAGCCGAGAAGTCCACTTCCCTTGCCAAGAGGACTGGAAAGATGGAAGAGATGGAACCCTCTGTTTCTGTAGGTGGCCACGGGGCATGGGCTCCCCCAGGGAAGGCCCCAGACCAGACTTTATATTCTCAGAAAAGCTCATTTCCATGAAACAAGCAGCATGATTTGGCCCCTACTTCAGGAAATCTGGGAACAGACACACGGTGCGACCAAAAATCATCCTGCCCACACAATGCAGTTACAGGCACAAAAGTAGCAGGAGAAAAGCTATACTTAGCCACAAACGCACATGTGCACATAGGCACATCCCACGCGGTTCTCTGCATGTCCTGAGGTGGGTGTGCACGCTCATGCACAGACAAGTGTACAAAACAGCACACGTCAACACACTCATACACGCCATGCACACACACACACACAAAAATTAAAATAGATCTATTTGTACATACAATGTACATTTAGCATGTATATTCATTCGTGCTAAATGTACATTGTATGTACAAGTATATTCTTTTTTTTTTTGAGATGGAGTCTCACTCTGTCACCCCGGTTAGAGTGCAGTGGCATGATTTTGGCTCACTGCAACCTCCACCGCCCAGGTTCAAACGATTCTCCTACCTCGGCCTCCAAAGTAGCTGGGATTAAAGGCGCACGCTGCTATGCCCAGCTAAATTTTTAAATAAATTTTTAGCAGGGACAGGGGCATGGGAGAGGGCATGTTGGCCAGGCTGGTCTCGAACTCATAGCCTCAAGTGATTCACCCACCTTGACCTCCCAAAGTGCTGGGATTAAAGGCCTGAGCCATTGTGCCTGGCTAGTCTAGTCAGGGTTTTTGTTTGTTTGTTTGTTTTAAGACAGAGTCTTGCTTTGTTGCACAGGCTAAAGTGCAGTGGCGCAATCTCTGCCTCCTGAGCTCAAGCAATTCTCCTGCCTCCGCCTCCTGAATAGCTGGGATTACAGGTGCCACCACAATGCCTGGCTAATTTCTGTATTTCAAGTAGAGATGGGGTTTCACCATGTTGGCCAGGC